>NC_091483.1:10208986-10853708 GCF_947461875.1 Haliaeetus albicilla | reverse complement strand
GTATAGTTTATCAACACTTATCTATTTGAATAATAAAGCAAACTGATTAAGTAGAACACCGATTCTGTGTCACTCCCAATATTTCGGTTTTCAGAAATGCTGTCTTCTATTTCAATGCATTAGCACTTCTGTGATTTTATGACCATTTCTTCGGCAAGGTCAACTAACCTGGGAAAGCCTCCAAACTTGAGGAAAGTCCACCTTTAATCATTTTGCAAGACTTAAGCATCAGTGCAACATAAGCACATACACCTCTCTGTGCATAAGTGTAACACATCTTTTCTACATCGTAGTGCATGGGCAGCTGCCTCCACAAGGGTTTTCAAAATTACTTCTGTTACTATTTCAGCTAACGCTAAGTATTTGTGGTTTTCATGTCATCCATCTATGTGGACCATCATGGAACATACCTCAAAAATAAGGACAACAGAAGTTTGGCTTATGTACTACCCACTTAAACGCTAGAGACGTCAGACTTCTTTACACGTTCCTTTTCATCATACAGGTCAGCTAAAAACCAACGAGGTAGTTTGCATTTTGTGCGTTGTGTTTACCGAAATCTTCCTTTTTAAGTTAAGCCACATGAACTGAGTGACAGAGATCCCAAAGACTGGATGATTTTAATTTTCAGAGTATCAGCTTGCCTTAGCAGTACTTAAAATTCTCTAAGATTTATACCAGAGCACCTACAGTTATAAGACTTCTCTCACCATTACCCACCTCTGTTTTGGGACTGGAGCAGTGAAATTATCCAATGAACAGGAAGGAATTTGCCAGCCAAACTGCATTCCAGACTAATTACAACCACCTGGTACATGAGAACTTTGCACATGTGCTAAGAGAGGTGAAACGAATGTGCTGTCTTTTTGAATGCAATCAGCAATAATGTGATTTTACTTGCTGCTGGGTTGTATTAATACACTGGCAAAAGCAAGATTTTTTGAGAGAAGAGGAAAACTAATATTGCTCACATAAGAGAGGAAAAATCCTTAAGAAAGTCAATCTAATAAATTAAATTAATGCCAATAAAGCAGAGATTTTGTATCAGACAAGGAAAAAAGAAAAGAAAAAAAAAGAAAAAGGATGTGAACTAGCAGCATAAAAGAAGAAAAGAAAAATTTCTTGACCCAACAGTACACAAGATCAGCTTCTTTAAATCACGCAGTAATCTTTTATTTTATTTATCCGATGATGAGGGCCAAGCTTCTTCACTCATGCACTGGATGTCAATTCCAGTATTTACCCGCTACATTATCTCACCCAAAAGCTGTTAAATGGCATGCAGACATCTGTGTTGTCCTGCAGGTATGGGAATTTTGCCAGATTTTCAGAATAATTAGAAACCAAATACATAATTTGGAGAAAGAAACATGAGCATTACAACTATGGCTTTTTGGTCAAGCACATTACTGCATTTTGGACTATACTACCAAACAGGTTATTGTTACTTGAAAGCAGAAAGTGGAAGTATGTTAAACAAAACATACATAATTTGGGTTCATTGAACGGGTTGTACGCATCAGTTTGTCAGCTGTTGGTCAGACAGTCAAGTTATACCAAACACATCCTTCTTGGTTTGCAAGGTAATGCTCCTGTCATTCACTCAGTAGGTTCCTTCTCTGCTTGACTGGAACTGTCTCCTAGACCCACAGTGGTAAGTGACCCTGAAAAAAGCTCTCACTAAATGATGCTACCATGTATCAACTGCAGCTAAGGCATTTCAAGAAATCCTGGGGTGCTGAATTAAGCAACGTATTTGGGATTTCAAGACTTGCTTTCGTTGTGATGCTCTGTATCTTATAGAATAATAGAGATTTCACAACACAAGAAACACACAAATGCTGGTATATATGAAGAATATATATGCATAGCCATTATGCCTTTTTGTGTCTTTATTTCTGCCCCCCCCCCCCTTACTGTGATCTTTTAGTTCTGAAGGATTAATTACACTAACCGAAGAGTAACTGCATAAAACAGATACACATTAAAATCTCTGTATCTTACAGTAGCTGAAGAGTAAAGAATTTTTTAACAAAACAACGACATAAGAAATGTTCCACTAAGCTCAGTGGTTCATCAAGACCACAGTTCTGACAGAAGCAACAGAAGAGTCTGTTTAGGAATTTCACACAGTCTCAGCCACTTTCTGTGGGACAGTTCCCTTGTATTTCCCCGGTGTCTACAGCTGTTGGATTTGCGATATTAGAGGGTTTGTGTACACCTATTCCCCTTAGTATCTGCTGCCCATGAATTTGTAAAAACCCTTTTTGAACCTGGTGATACCTCTTCTGCTTTAAAGTTTACTGACATTAAAGCTAAATATGTATCTCATGATAATCTGAACCATACCGCTTTTCAAAATGGTACTTTATTCTACAGTTGAAGATCAAGATGTGTTTTAATGAACTCCTTGATGGCTAGTGAGAAATGAAGTATTGCTCCACCCATGTATTCAGAAATTCAAAGCTAGAAATGAAGTGTAAGGTCTTTCTTAAGCATTCATAGGCTTGTAATATTTTAGGAAATACAGTTTAAAATGTAAATGGCCGTTTCATTCCAGGTGTTTCTGTTTTAATTGTGATTTTTTTTTTCTCCCCAGAATAATTTTAATACATTCATTCAAACAGATTTTACTCCGGTCATTTTGTATCAAAAACTCGTAAGTATATGCTTTGATTTTTAATGAGCAGAAAGTTGTTAGCCATTTTTCATAGAGGGCTGTGACTAATTTTATTTTATAACCTTGGCTAATAGATAATTAGGTGTTTCACTCAAATTAGCTCTGACACAGCTGGAGGCAAAGTGGGAGGAAGCAAAAAGCTGGCTTTTGCCATAAATTTTGTACTATCAGCTTCTGAACACCTCTGTGAAGCAGCTGATAGGAAATGCTATATTGGATATGCATAACCTGTGTTTGCATTTTGTTAATGGTATTCTCAGTCTTTAAGTGAAGAGAAGTTTAATAAAAAAGGATATGCAGAGGAGGAGGATCTCCCATAGAGATCATTAAGTGGATCGCTGAAGCTGTACAAATTTCAAAACAAATTTCCTGGATCAGGTACTTCCTCAGGCTTCACACAGAGTGCACTGTCATCCATTAGTAGTATTACTTTAGTGTAATCCCATCGCAACGCAACAGCATGAATTGTGACTTGCCTCAGTCCATCTCCCTCCAGTTTAAGATCAACAGAATTATTCATACACGTTTACATACGTACTACAGCAGTACTTGTCCCCTTATGCCAAGCACCCACCTTTATGTGATTCTGTTTGGTGGCCACCAGGTACAGAACTAATGCCACAATAGTACGAGAAATTCTTAAGCCACCCAAACCAGGAGATGGGTTCGCATGTACTGCGCCCAACATCACCCTCTGGGTACAAAGGAGAATTCATCCTCTGGGTACAAAGGAGAATGTACACAAACCACACCAGCACGAGGTCTTCTGCAACATGGCACACAACGTCAGCAGCTCTCATAATACACAAGAGTCTCCATTTATATAAAGTTACGAGCATTTGAAATATTTATTCTTCAACTAGCGCTTTAAAAAAAGCATCAATCATGCTTCATCATCATCACAGCTGCTTTAAAGTAGTGGTCTCAAAACTTCATGATGCCACATTAGAGCAAGAAGTCGCAAAAGAGCCACCTGTGTTTTTCTTCTATTTATCCAATTATCACTTCCCAGAGCTGAAGGACATACTGTCTCTTTTGTCTCATTTCTGCTCTTTGGACCAAGGATGCTCAAGTTTGTTTTTATATTATGTTGACATTAGATTGCATAGCATGACAAGTTTAGCTGAATTTAGAAAGCTGATCAGATGCCAATATATAATTTCATATATATGCAGCTGATTATATATTGTGCGTATGTATTATTTATTTTCTGTCACAGCCTAGTAGCTTCTTCACTAATTATTTTTCCATCTTCTGCAACTCATGATTCTTTTCTTATAATGTCTGAAGTGAAAATCTGATTAGTTTCCTAGTAAATATAATAGACATTTTAAAATTAAATAGGGAATCAATATCTCAAAAAAGACACACAAAGACCGCAAAGAAAAATGGAGGCTAATCATCATCAATTGAAGTGTACACAAGTCCCTAATCAGGAGAGATACGCATATTTCAGATTACTCAGGCTCAGCATTAAATTTGCTCATTCTACTGGGTGTGGTATTTGTGTTTTGTTGATAGCTGATATCTGGTTACCTATAATACATTTTTGTCAGTACTGGTACCTATCTTTTATACATATTTGTATATTTATGTGATTGCAGTCTTTCAACACCAAGTTAGCTATCAGAAATGTTGTTCATTTGACAACACTCACTTTTGATTGGCCAATTGCACCAATATTTTCAAAAAAGTTAAGGATAGAAACTTCTAGGCTCATTTAAGCAGCATCAGAAAAATTGAGGAATAAATATTTCTAAAGCAAAGAAGCATTTCTACTGAGTAAAATATTTGTAGCAATTTATCATCCATTTCATGGTCAAAACACTCCTAGCTGGGCAGAACAAGGTGACCAACAGATGTTAAAAGTATCACCTCCAAAAAGCCTTTCTCAAAACGGCCTCCTTGAAAACCTCAGAAACCTAAGTTACATAGCCTCCTACTGACAGTCTACAATTTATTTGACATGTCTTATTCCAATGATAAAATAATGATTCACTTACATCACTTGCATATTCACAGCATCATCAGTAAAACGGTGATTTTACAAGTATCTTCACTAAATTATTCATGTCAAAATAGTCCAAACTTACAAACATCTTACCAAAATTTCCCATTCATCTAATATCAAACTTTCCAATGCATTATCACCATCTCAGTAAGTTTTACTGATTTTTACCCAGACAATAAAAACCATGTACCTTTTTTGCCTGAGACAAGTACCAAATTCTGTAGGTTTTCTGTGATGTCAGCCTATTTTCTTGTTGCTGCAATCTTCAAATCCAACAGCATGCTTCTTTACTTTGTAGATGCCGTTGATTAAAGGCTCCATGATCTTGTCTGGTAACTTTACATATCTTACAGTGTTCTTCTGGTATGGTCATTTGCTGATACAAAAAAAAATAAAACAAGAAAGAAGGTATTTTTCACATATGTCTTTCATTGATTCTTAATGTTACATGCATGTACAAATATTTTTGTCTAGATGCAAAAATTACCATCATATCTTCCCAATGCTTTCAAAGCCTTTCTCCCCCCCTCTACGCTCCTCACTGTAGTTCTCATTTCTCTCACGTTTCTGTACAAGTCAGCCTCTGCCTCTTGCCAACCAGACTGTTTGACATTTTCCTAGCCAAAAACAACTACTAAATGATCATCCCCACTTCTATTGATCATCTGGCATCCATCCAGCTTCTCTTGATCAATTGATCTCTTGCTGCTCCTGAGCTCCAAACAATTGATAATATGTTTTGCCCTGCAGTACCACGCTTCTTCATCCTCTGCTCTCTGCAAATTGATACTGCTCTTTCCCCAGTTTATCTACTGGCTTTCTTCCAAGCCAGGGAATCCAGTAAGGTGTTTAACAGAACTTTCCTTCTTCCTGTGGTTGGCTGTGATCTCTAAATACCCAACTGAGTGAAAAAGAAAGCTTAGCTCTGAAAGCTAATAAAGAATTCGGCTGAGAAACCATCCATGCCAGCAACTATCCCTACAGATAAATTGAAACAATGCCAATAAACTTTCTTCAGGTAATGTTTTCAAGAAGGTGAAAAACGTAGAAAGAAGTTGTCCGTCACTCAGGTTTGGCAACATGGAAATTTGAGTCTGCTCCAAAAGGGTAGATCTCCTCCAGGTCTGAATTTCTCTGCAAAGATTTTAAAAAACTCACTTCTTCATTTCTCTTCCCTGTCTTTGGAACTTCTGCAGATGATTAAGAACTGCACAACAAAGCAATAAACACTATTTACATATGGCCTTCCAGGTTGTCCGAGATCCCCCTTCTGTATCTTATGGCATTTTAGAGAGTCATTTAGATTAATTATATTTGATCATGTGTAACAGGGATGCAATTACACAGATAGGTGGAAGCCTTTTCACACTTCCAGAAACAGGTGTAGCTCCAGCTACAGAATTTGCATGACTTAGTTCAAAACCTGAAGGTTCTAAAGTTAATATATTTTGGAAGTTGGTGTAAAGTTTATATGTGGTCAGGGTCAGATTCATGTCTATATTTAACCAGCAAATTGTTTCCAGAAGACCCTTTTTGTTTTCTGCATGCTCTTATGCAGTCAACAGTCTAGCAAAGAGGTACCCGAGTTCGATGTGCAAATGCCTGTTATCAACTCTGTTCATAAGCATCTGTGTCTTGCCTTCTCCTGCTTTGGGTATTTATAGAGCTGGAAACTTTAAATATCTTAAAACTTTCAGCAATGACATTATTCACTGGACATAACATTAACGCTACAGGGAATAAAATGCTTATCTTTGAATTGTACTTTATAGAGGACAGAATAGGCAATCATGACTGTCTAATATATGCGTCCTACTTTGGTACTGTGACCACTTCTCCCCACTGATCCCATCGGGTGGTAGCCTGAATGCTCTTTAATCGAGAAACACGGATTATGAACGAGTCCACTGAAGGCACCAGAGGGTGAGTTCTGACCACGGTCAGACTCTCTATTCAGATATAATTATAATACAAAATGAAACATACTGACACTTGATAACGAGTATATAATGTGAAAGCAACACTAAAGAATAAATTTCTGTTGTTGATGTGATTATGAATGCAATAAAAGCTCTACCTATTCCTGATGGACCAAATTAGATAACATTCCCCATCAGTGTTTAAATATAGTCTATCCAACTTACTGCTGAGATTTCTTGATGAGCTTATTATAATAACTTTTCATATTTTAAATATTTTTAGTTAAAACAATCTAAAATACATTAGTAAAATGTTGCAGTAGCTGTTGCCAAGCTGGTTCTGTGTTTCACAGGTAACCTAGGCACACATATTCATATTCCTGTTTGAATTTAACTCATCTTACGCTACACATAAAAAGAACTGAGCAGCTAAAAAAGCCCTTACAATACAACACCCCTCATTCCCTACTCCTGAACTCATGCACAGACCTAAGAAAACCAAACAGCCCCCTTGCACTCGCAGCGTGGACAGTCAGAGAACCTCACCCTCACAGGGAAAAAAAAAATAGGAAAGGAGGACAGAAACTAGCAGGGTGAACAAAAGACCACATCAAATCTTAAGGCTGCCTAAAAGAAACAGTTTGTAAAACACTTGGTCCTTGCCCGAATCAGTGAAAATAATCTTTCCAAAATAAGGTATCTGCCTCTGTTAACTGTACAAACTTTACTGAAAGCAAAGCAATAGGGGGAGTAAACCCTCACTGAGAAGTTAAACCTGTCCAATGAATTTAAACCTGTATCAAAAAAATCTACAGTTAAGATCTTATCATTTATTAATAGCTATACTAAATCCTCCAGTTCTGCTTGACTGACGTGACTTCTTTTAGTCATTTGCTGAAAGTAGCACAAAGGTCTTCTATCAGTCGTAATTCCCCAGCCGACATTTGTTCCTCAAAACCTAGGAACTCTTAATAAGCCTGAGGAGCTCCATTAACATAATTTAGTCATCAGTGATAAACTCCCAGGTTCTAATGTATTTTAATTATTTCTTTTAACTATTTAATCTATCTTAAAATAATTTTAGAATAAACTCAAATTCAGTTATGACATTAATCATTATTTGCCTCACTGTTCAGCTTAAATATTACTTGTGTATGGTTGCAACTGTTATGCCAAACATTCAGAATCACTGTCAGGCTTAAAAACTGTTGTTCTTGCCATTGTGAAAAGTGATTTTTAGGAAAAAAGAAGAAAAATATTCACTATGTTTACATGAGCTTATCTTAATTTTACATGCAAAGAGTTATTCCGTGTTTTAATTTACTTTGATATTTTTAAAGAACATTCATTACATAGAATAGAATAGTTCCAGCTGGCAGGGACCTACGATGATCATCCAGTCCGACTGCTCGAGCAATTCAGGGCTGACCAAAAGTTAAAGCGTGTTGTTAAGGGCATCGTCCAAATGCCTCTCAAACACTGACAGGCTTGGGGCATTGACCGCCTCTCTAGGAAGCCCGTTCCAGTGTTTGACCACCCTCTTGGTAAAGAAATGCTTCCTCATGTCCAGTCTGAACCTTCCCTGGTGCAGCTTTGAACCGTTCCCATGCGTCCTACCGCTGGATGCCAGGGAGAAGAGATCAGTGCCTCCCTCTCCGCGTCCCCTCCTCAGGAAGCTGTAGAGAGCAAGGAGGTCGCCCCTCAGCCTCCTTCTCTCCAAACTAGACAAGCCCAAAGTCCTTAGCTGCTCCTCACAGGACATTCCTTCCAGCCCTTTCACCAGCTTTGTGGCCCTCCTCTGGATGCATTAAAGTACCTTAATGCACTCATATGCTGCTTTTATCTACACTTGGTTGATCTTTGTTTCGCTTGATCGTAGCCCAAAAGAAAAGCTAGTGAGCTGAGAAAAAAAAAAATCAAATGCACAAATATAAAATTAGAAATAACAGAATAGTCTGCATTTTACAGTTGGAAAATAAATGGATTATGAGTGAGCAATAAACTGCTCCCGCACGAAATGAGGTGTCATAATAGTATGTATTAGTAGGAATATCACAGGTAATGTATTTCTGCAACTCAGGACTTTTAATCCTACCTAGATGACTGTGCTTAAGCTGGGTAGTGCATTTCAGAAGAAAAAAAATTAAGAAACAAGGCACAAATAAGTGTCTTCAGGAATACAACAAAACTGATAAAAGCTGTATGTTTTTTAATCACGTATGAAGAAACACTGAAAGATTTTTGTTTGTCTGGTCTACGGAAACACACCATCAAAGGAAGACCTCCAACAATTTTCCACCATTAAAAGCCTATTATAAAAATTGCAGCTTAATTGTTCTCCATGGCACCTGGAAGAAAAGAAAAAATGCAGTCTACGTACAATTAAAAAACCCCTTAGTACAACATTAGGAACACACTCTGACTGTATTTGAAGGTGTGAAGAACAGACTGGGCACACATTTGGTAGGGTTAGGGTTACAGTTAGAAATTAGATTATACTTAATACTTTTGCAGAGTGGGATGGACAACTCGTTCTGTCACATATTGTTATCCCATGACAAAACTAAAAAAAAAAAAAAAAAAAAAAAATTTGAGCAAAAGATTACCACAATCCTGGACTTTCTTTTCATTTTTGAAGTAACACACAGACCATAAAACACATGCTGCATTTTCCAACTGCTAGAGAAGGAGAAACAGTAGTATAAAATTTCTCTGAAGTCTGTACAAGATGACAAAATTCTTTTGAAATGGGCTTCTGTTTTTCCATGTCATCAAATCATATATGTTGTTACAGCACAGAGAGTGGCTATCAGGGACAGAGTATGGTTTGCTATAGTAACCATTATTCGCATTTTTTAAAAATTTTATTTCTTCTTATGCTTATCTATATTTATTAGCACCTTAACGATGCCTTTGAAATGTGACCAGTGCAAGTCTTGCCTGTATTTCTTTTAATACAGCAGTTAAGAATTTCTTTAATAAGTATTTCTGCAACCTATCTGCACACATTGAGAAAATATCTTTCTTCCCCTTGACAAAAGTATTAAACTCCCATTAATACTAATAGGAACCTTTAAAAAGTTTTCTGTTAAGTTTTTCAAGACCACTGGGTGATACACTGTAAATGTTCAGTACAAGACTATTTCAGACTGAAAAGCCATATAAACGTTCAGATTCTGAACATTCAGACGTAACATCCAGAGAAAGGATCACATGTAATTTAAAGGAAATCGCCTGAAAATAAAATCAGCTGTCAGCTTCATTAAAGATTACTGGCACAATAATCCAAATACACAATGGCATTGACTCCTATACAGTAAACCGGGTATGCAAAGAAACACGTATCTGTGAAATAAAACACAAGTGCTTTTGCTAAGATTTTCTGTTATACCATTGAAATATCAGCTGCAATAAAATGAAACAGTACTAAGAAAGGATGACACAGAATCTCAGAGGGGCTGAGGTTGGAAGGGACCTAGTCAACCCCCCACTGCTCAAACCAGGGCCAACTAGAGCAGGTTGCTCAGGACCATGTCCAGTTGAGTTTTGAATCTTCAAGGATGGAGACTCCACAAACTCTCTGGGAAAATTGCTCCAGTGTCTGACCACCCTCAGAGGAAAAAGTTTTTTATGTTTAAATGATTCTTATATTTCAGTTTGTGCCCTTTGCCCCTTGTCCTTTCACTGGATACCACGGAGGAGAGTCTGACTCCATCCTCTTAGCATTTGTCAGGATAATTAAGGAGACATGATTTTACATGCACAATCATTTACACAGAAAGAAAGAGTTGGGTATATTAACCTAGGAATTGATCTTTAACATATTCATACATCTGCATCAAAAAACTCACAAGATATACACAGAGAACACTGATAGGCTGTGGCAAGCAAACAGTATGATTATTCCCATTTACAATGGACACCCAAGTCAATTAAGTGACCTATTCAGTTAATGCATCACCTGCTTAGCAGAGCGGCAATAAACCACAGTCAAGTGTTGTCCTTAAACATCTTTTCTATCCAGTAGCTTTATTGAAGACCATCCTAAAGGTAATTGTAGAACCTGTGTCAACTAGCATAGTAGAACCAAACCTTATGTTTCCCTGCACGCATCCGTAAAGCGGCATAGTCCTTGAAATCTGTCTGCCCAAATGTACGAGCTACTTAATTTATTCCACTCATCCTTGACAGTTTTGCCTTCCATGAACTGCAACTTCACCATTACACCAAATCTCTCTGTATGACAACAAATTGTTTACTGTGAAAGTTAAAGAAAAACATCAAATATCAATTCCTCCACTACCGACCTCATCAAGGTGAAAATATGCACCGTAGAATACCAAAATGCCTCCCCTTCCTTCCCACTTGCCAATTATCTATCATCCATTGTGTAACCCACCTGACAAATTCTACAGGGAACTTTCATGTTTTACTGACATTTGAAAATATGGGAAATTGCACAAGAAAAAGCTAGTCCTCCTATTGAAATTAAATGACATAACATGCTGTTTATTCTACTCATTTTAGTTTGTCATCGTACATAACAATGCAATTCTAATACTTACGTGGTTTGTTTGCTTGTTTCAAAACGTAGACAAAATATTTCCTTCAGCATTGTTAGAATACAGCAGTGACCTCCATGCACAGAAACTGTGGTATTCATAAAATCTAACTTTGGGAATCCAACACAAAAAATATCCAAATGCAAGAGAATTCTAGCAGCTTATTTTCTTCTGTTTGTAAATGTAGGAAGATACCACTGTTCATTTACAACTGGATCTCTTTTTCATGGCTCTCTTCACATCCATGACAGCTAGTAACACACACATTAATGAAAGTTTAGTATGATGAATCAGCAGGTGTAACTGCAATATATAATATTCTGAGAGCCTGTATTAATCATTGTTTGGAAGTTAAACAGGAATGCAATCTGTAGGTTTTTTGTTTCATGTATTTCACAGTTTCAAGAGGGGTGAATGGCTTATTTTCACCATCAGTAATGGCGGTTTTTTAAAAACAAGGATTAGCTTAACATATATTAAAAAAAATGTTAAAATCATTTTACAGCATACCAAGATGTGGGGCTACAACACTGTGCATGTCTGTGCAGCATGGTAGTAAGATCTTGAGAAATTAATGGCCTGTACTTCAACCGTAAGCAACCAGAGAATTTCTCTCGACTCTCCACAGATTTTGCTTGCTAGTTCATATTACCGTAATTAAGCTTAAAGCGGTCACATCTACTGAGTTTCAATCATTTTTCTGAGATATACAAACATGGGCAAAAATACACTGCAGTTACAATTTTAACTCAGTAGGTAGCTGAAGTAAATCCATATCACAATACCAGGTTTTATATTACTTCACAAACGTTTCAAAACTATCAACCTGCCTTGATGAAAGAACTTCAAGATCTGTATTTGGCTAACACATGTTAAAATGCCATTTGTATTCCAAGCATGGACTTTGACCAGAGAGACAAAAAGAGCTGTCTCCAGATGCCAACTGGGACAATCAAGAACCATTAGCAACCTGCGGATACTTCAATCACTGAAGCTATTGACAGGATAGTTGGATCCTAATTATTTCTGGAACTAGAATAACTTTCCGTAGCTTAAAATGAAAAAGCTAGTACTTTTAAAAAAACCCAAAAAAATATATGGATAGGATTAGGAAATTGCTCAGTTTTATTCAGAACCCATTCACATTGTCTCTACCTATCCCAGCCCCTCCTGCATATATATATGAAACACTCTTACAAAGAATATAGCTGAGCATTTAGAAAAATGAGGCAGATAACCTTACGAAAGTGGACCTGTAAGATGAGACATGAATCAGAATGCTGACAAATACCCACAGTTGAAGGTGGGGTTTTTTTTTCCCCCCAGGAGAACTTGTGAAAAAAATACTCCACCTTCAAAAGGGACAAGAGGACCAAAAGGAAGAAATACCATTAAGAACCATGACAGTTCTGAATATGAGTAAGGCACATGCCCTGTTCCAAGCCACTGGATGATTTATGCTGCTTTATACTAGGAGGAGGATAAGGAGTTCCTCCCAAGGCCCGGTGGTCCTCAGATGTTATATCTGTGAAACATCACCTCTTCAAAGAAGAAATCAGAAGTGACAGATGGTTTGTATGGAATGCTTTGACTAAGGATAACATCCTCAGTAATAAGCATTTCTGTTTTTTTAAGTTCTGACGGAAGCCATGCAAAGGCTAAGCAAGCAAGACAGTTCACAAAGATGCTTGAGGAACAATGGTCACCATAAAAGAAGCTAAAAGTGTATTTCTCAGAAACAGTGACAAAGCATTTTGATTTATGGATTATAAAAGACAGAAAGATGAGCACAGAATTGGATTGAGTCATATATACAAGTGAATACATGAAATGTAAGACCTTGTGAACAAAAACAAGAAGTCTGCCCATGACAAAAAGCACAGAAGTTCTTCTCACTTCTGAAGAATAATGCATTTTTATAACTCTCACAAACAAACTGATTGAGGTGCTTATTTCTCTAACCGTTGCTCTTGATGTTGCTACTGCATTCATCCCTGAACCTCGTTTTTTACAGCTCTGCAGAGAAAAAACAGCCTAAAGTTGTTTTCTGCTCTCATCCCAGATAAAAAAAAAAAAAGGGAAAAAAAAAAAAGAAAATCTATTTGCAGCCTTCTGTTTCTGATCATATAGTGCCATCTATATTCTCAGGATGTTTTCACAGTCTCTGCATGAAAACAATTACTTTGCCTGTCCCAAAAGCTCAGCACATTTAAATGCATTCTTTATTACCCAGATCCTAAAATAACACATACACAAGGATTTTCTAAAGTGACAACTGATTAGGACTGTTTTGCTTTATGGGATGCTAATTTGAGAATCCTTCAATAGTCTTGAGTGTCAAAAAGCATTAAGCAACCTCCTTCTTGAAATGAAGTCTTTTTAAGATGCTTCAGGACAGACACAAACTAAAACATTTTACATTTTTAACCAATAGCTGCATGCTTTCTTTGTGTAAACTCTGTAACTACTAGCCATTAAAAAATATAGGAACTATTTGGAGATTCAAAGTAGGCTCTGCAGAGCCTACTCCCCCATTCTGTACCCAATAAGGAAAGAGTTGTGAAGGTCAACCTTGCTCCAGGAATTTGAACAGGAAAAGAACATATGGAAGAACCTGTCTCCTTTTGAAGCTAACAATATGTACTACCCTCTGAGTTCAAGTTTCACTGGAAAATAGAAGTTTTGCAAATCAGGGCAAGCTGCTGGAGCTGAAACAGCACTAAGGCCCCCAAAATCCAGCCCTGTGCTCACAAGAAGAAAAAAGGCCTGGAGACCACACTCCTACATGTGATTTCAGAAGAAATATACTTGAATCTATGAAACACCCAAGACTGGAGAAGCAGTTAAACTCCTTTCTTAAAAAGGCATTAGAGGACCTTCAAGCCATTTTTATTTGGGCACTCTTCCATTAAAGCTTGGTATCCTGGCAAAGATCAGTGATAGACATGGACCATGAAAGAAGTGCTGAGGCTTTACTTTCCTAAGACCAGCAGTACGCTGAATCAACCCAGAAGACAGGAGATTCTTTACCACTGCAGCTGAATCATTCTATGTATGCAAGACAGGTATAAAGGTAAAAGAAACATGGCACAATGAGCCTTTTCCACATGCAACAGAAGTTACTGTGATGAAAGAACAACAGTAGTGTTAAGTACAGTAAAGTAAATGTCTTTTCCTTCTGTCTTGGATATACCCAGGCATACAAGGACAGATAAGCTGTACTCCTTGAAAAGATGTATTGACAAATACTCTTTACCTTAGAAAGCATTTTGCCACCTGACTGCAGAATTCCTTGACAGTGGTGAGAGACTTCTTCCTTTAAGGTACTTCAGCTTCTACTTTAAACAACTGACTGAACATTTTGTGAGTGATACAGGTCAATGCCTTAATAATATACTTGACAAAGAGCGGTACAATCTCAGCAAATGCATAAGAACATAATTATAGATGTGCCATGAGCAGTAACAGCAAAAATATGAATCAAATTCAAACCAAGTATTAATCTTGTTTGCAATTCTGTTTTCAATTTTCCAAATCACCAGATTAAAGTACCACAAAAAGAAATTAGCGATGAGAAAAAGCTTATTAGATCATATTGTACATCTCCCTGGCAATCTAAAATTGCTCTCTACAGCAAATATCTCAGTGCTTTGTTCTGAATGACCGAAGGAAAGAGATGCTACTGATCTACTACAAAAGAAAAAAAACTTCTACTGAAACTTTATTAAGACTTGTGTCCTTATATTCCATCTAAATTTTCCTTTGGTCAATTTAATCTTATTTTTCACATGTCCTCAGACCTTCTATAATCTTTAGATCCTGCTTTATGACTGGCATTTACCTCAAAGCAAATAGTTTACATCTTACACTCTTACTGGATGAAATAATGAATAATTATGCACGTAGATTTTTTTTTGTTTGTGCCTTTTACTATTTAGGCACAGATGGACCTATAACAAGTGCTCCAAAACTGCAAATGGAAATTTTCTGATTATGTTAACATTTTAACAGAGGCCAAATTGCTACTATGAGAAATAAAATTTCCTAAGTTGGCATTTGACTTTTTTGCGGTCAAGTCACATTGGTAACTCTGTCATCTTGATCCAGCCCTTTATTTTTCTCCCTAAGATACTGGCTGCATTCAGTCAAGCCCACAGAATGTTATCTGTGTTCCTTCATGTTACTAATTATTCTTTCCATTCACTTTTTAGGCTTGCATAATACCAAGATCAGACTAACAGGCATGCAGTTACTCAAATCACATTGCCTCTTTCATAGACGTAAAAAGGTTACTAACATGTATCAACAGGACTGTATTTTCGTAGCTTGAAGATTTTAGTTTTTTTAAAGTAGCTTTTAATTCTACAATTAAAATATAGATCACATTATGAACACAAAGTAAGGTTAACATATTTTTATAATGACTATATAAATCATATGCATAATCAAGTTATATTTTTATAATTAGCATATAATTACCTTTTTACATAAATTTCTACTGGTTGCAAACCATTTACTGAAATAGCAGTTGAATTTTAACGATCACCCAATAAAACACCCAGATTTTATTACTCATCCCATTTTTCCCCTATAGAAGATTGGCTGACAGAATAGATGTTATTTCCTCAAAGCAGAAATATTTTCCCCATGAGCACTCTTTTTAAGATGCGGCAATATGATTAACCTGCTTTTAAAAAGAACCATCAGCCTGTGACTACCCTTATGGCAAAGGGTTTTCCCTTTTGTATCTCCAAACTGCAGGTTAACTGAAATGAATCTTTAGCAATGATCCTCTTAATAAGTCTCCATCAGCAATCACCTGGTCACTGTGGGGCGAAGCAGTTTAACTGCAATCCTCCAGAAGGGTGTGTCTAATCCCTTGCAAAGATTTTGTCTCCCAACTGGATGTCCAAGTCAAAGACAGTAACAGAATTTTATATTGATTATGTCTTTCATCTGTCTTTCATTAAAAGAGCTTGCCCTCGGTCTTAGATATAAACGCTGCTTAAGAATTTTTCCCCTTCTTTTTTTCCCTGTAATATTTTTGAGTGCAGTGAAAGATCTATAATGGCACGCTGTTGAAGCCAAGAATACACTGGGCAGAAAACACCACAAAAATGCAGCACAATGAAAGGCAACACAGTACTCTAAATACTACTGAAAAAAAATAAAGGCACTTCAACTTAAAGAAATATCAGTAGTACAGATGGATAACCTAAACCCTACAGTCAAATAAACAAACTATAGAAGATAAATAGCAGTTCTTAAAGCACCACTGCAAAACTCGCCTCACAGTGCGATGGACAAGACTTAAAGTTATCTTTCTTACTAAGATTGTTTCTGTCTTCCTATTTGGCATGCGGTTACGATAGGAGTAGCATCCTGAAAGTAAGAGAGAGAGTTCTGTGAAGGCTGTAAAACAGAGGATCTACATTATGGGCTCAGTTTCTTTGAGCAGCTCAATTCTACCGGAAATAATTGTGCCAATATTTCAACAAGTATATCTTCAGACTGGCCCACTTTTCCCATGTCCTCAGTGTTCTGGAATATGAAGTATCTTCTGTTGTACCACACAAATTCATCTGTCATTATATCTGTGTGGAACGCAGCATATTCACACTGATCTCTACTTCATGCGTCTTCTGCCTATAACCAAGATTATTCTGATAAATCCAACCTCTGGGCAGTTTTAACTATCATTCCAAGTAACAGTGAAAGGAAGGAAACAAAAAAATCTATAAGACAAAGGGAAACTTTTTTCCCCCTCTTCAAACATAGAAACACCATTCTATATAACCGTGACAAGAACGGCCGCCGCTGAGTCTTTTACCAGCATATTCTCCCATAACCTGGGAAAACACCAAAAATATTATACCATGGAATATGGAAGATCTTTTATCTTGAAAAATCATAACCTAATTCAACTGGAACTAGTTACACAGCTTTTGTCTTAGTGACAACCTCACATCAGAGCACTCAGCTAGAAAAAAACCTCCATAACTAACGCTCACCTACAACTCTCATCAGCAATCTGCCAGTAATATGATCACTCTGACAATTTTATATCAGTGTTGTTATATTTGGGGGCTTTACTAAAACATCAGCTCTAGGAGTTAAGTGATTTGTGAGGCTCTCGGCTTTCATTTTTAAGCTAAGTTTTCAGATCTCAAGATTCATAGACAATAAAACCAGAAGGAACTGGTGTGATCATTTATAACTCCTGCATATCACTGTAGGATTTCCCTAAATTTATTCAAATTTGAACCAGAGAATAATTTTTGAAGTGAAAATTTCTTATGATAGAGATTCCATCACTGCATGATTTCAGAGACAGGCTTGAAAAGATTGAGTCCATCTATCCAATTCAGAAATGAGAAAAATAAATATGAAGATATTATTTTGAAAAGCAGAGAGTTTTTTAAAGCTACTTGCACATTTTTATTTTTGGCAGTGGAGATCATTAGAAAGATTTGATTCATGATTTGTTAATGGTGCTTATGTTTGGAGTTGAGAACAGTATGCCAGTAAAGCTTTTAAGCCACACATACAAAATATATCCATAACAGGTTAGCCCCGTATATCAGTTCTTCTCGCTAAAATATAGCTAAGACATCATTGAAGAGATTAAGATTTTTTTTGAAGTTACATTGTCATATGGTCACCTTTCTGCTTTTATGAATTACCACATTGGCTACTCTGGTATTAACAAGGTATTATTTGCTTACTAGTGAAATTATTGCCAGAGAATTGACAGAAAAAGGAAGACATTTCAGACTCACTCATTTTTTCTCTCATTCAAATCCAACAGGTTATGATAATGAAGCAATATATTCCACACTTAGTGCTAACATACAGATATATGTGGCAATAGAAGTAACTGACACATATGCACGAAGTATTTGTCAAATTTTTGCAAACAAGGCTGAGTAGCTTACATTACAGGTTTCAAAACGGAACAGATGTTAAAGGAAATAAAAACTTGCAAGTAATGTCGTATTGTTAATTAAGAACAAAAGATTTTCTTCAAAATATTAAATGCTTGCATGACTTTACATGCTTCAAGGCTTTCGTTGACTGCTGGCAAGAGCAGGATTCAGGAAGAGTTTCTCCTTCCTCTTGACGCATGATATGGTTGCTGGATTTGTTATATATTTTTTTTAATTCACTTTCTTCTAGTTACTGAAAAACAGCCCTGACCAGAGTTGGGACATGTCACGTGCAGACAGGCATTTCTAAAGACATGAAAAATCTTTAATGTGTAAAGACTTTGAAGTGTCTCACTGGTTTATCATCCCTCCACACTAAGGTTGAATCAGTAACTAGAGTATTTGATTTGAGTTTAACCAAGGTCAGGAAGACAGACAGTAATAGTTGAGGCTTTTTGGTTTTCTCTATAAACTCTGGGTTTGGTCAATCTCCTAAGATGTATCAGAGCTTTACCGAACAATTCCCAAGCTGTTACAATGATCCAGATTGCTGAACATATCCTTGATAACTTCTGATCTCTTCCTATGGCTTCCAATCTCTTCTTTGGTCTGAACTATTTTATATAATGCTAGAAGTGTTCTTTGACTTGCAATTAGTGGAGCTTCTTGTCTAAATACATGCTACATGGTTGCCTGTGATGGCAGCAGATTCGATTCAATGACAGGGTTTTTTTTTTCTCCCCCAGTCCAAGCTTATCATGGAAAAGACTTAGTAATACAGGCTGGAGTACTGGTATAATGAGGGTCCTATTATTTTCAATGGTTAGCAAAGAAGAAACTTTCATGCCAGTTTGCAATTAGCGTGAACAAGATTTTGGTATAAATTACCCTCTTCTGCATAACTCGTCATAAACGTACAATTGTAGCAGGTTTTCATTACACCATGGTTTTCACCATAGACTCTGAAAATCTTTTAAAGAACAAATAAAATCTTACTGCAGTGAAAATCCTTCTGATATTTTACCAGATACAGGAATAAAACTAAGAACTCCAAATCTTTACCTCTGTGTTCTGAGCATCCTCCCCAATAGACTAACCCGAAGTTAAAATTAACGCTATATGGGTACATGAAAATGCTGTCGAAACAGAAGGCAACAGTAGTTTTGCCAGATTCCAACAATGCTAGGATTTCACCTTGTGTAACTAAGGCAGGGCAAAAAAATAACTCACTGATTTCTGATAATGTTGACCTCTCAGATTTAGAGTTGTAATCACAAGAAACTGCAAAAGCAATGCATACATTGTCTATTTTCTAACTACTCAGACTTAAAAAATGGCTACTTATCACACTAGACTTTACTATCTCAGCTCCTTCAACTCCATCCGCTTTAAAAACGTACAATTCAATATTCCAGAACACATTCCACCCCCTTCTTTGACATATAACCTTTTGAAAAAATAAGAGTACAAAAATTTGAAGATAATAAGGTGATCGATAAACTCAGGTTTTTCTCCATTGGAGAGAACAGGATGCAATTCTTCCCATACATTGGTCTCTTCTAATATTCAGAAACTTTAAAAGCTTCATTATAAGAAACTTTTAGTAATTTAAGCAAGTAATAATCCATTATAGAGTAGTGATTTCAATTAACTAGGACTTTAATTAATATTTAGGAAAGCCCACAGAATTCATGACTGGACCAGGTCTTATGCACTGTTACTCTAAGAATTAGTTTACCATGACAGTATTTAGAGTATAAGCAGCTCAGTTTTTCTAGCTGTTTAGTCGTAAGGCATTTGTAAAAGTCATGCTCTTCAAGTGTATAATCTAAGGGCACATAATCTAAATTAAAAGTCAGATTTAGGCTGAGGGAACAACTTAATACACAAGGCAAGCGAACTATGCAATAACTGCAAATGTCATGTAAATATCAGGAATTATTGACCTTGGCTTTCATTCTCAAGTATTTTCTATGTATAATATTTCATTACAAGGTATTACGAGAATTACAGCTTCTTAAAGACACACATAACTTCTGACTTAGTTTTCATATTGCCACTCCACACTTCCTTCCTATGATAACAAAACAGTACTCTTCAGATCAAGATCAATATGGATTAATAAAGACCTTATGCTATAAAGTAGTACATAGGCTTACGGATCATCAGAACTATGTCTAGTTTGTTATAAAGCAAAGGGAGAGTACAGCAGTTTCTGTAATTTGCTCTGTAGAGTTCTCTCATATATATATAAAAACCATACTTTTTTTCAGATTTCAAATGTTTGCTTTCTTAGGGCAATTTTCTCAAAAGAAAACGTAGAAGAGGTTTGCACAGAAATCCTGCTTGTTAACAGAATGCACGTACAACTTGCCCACACACATCTCGATATATACCCCTTCCTAACCAAAAGAAAAGCAGAAGAAAATTCTGGTTAGGCAAATCTATAATATGTGAAATAAAGCATTAATCATAGCTAGCCTTGAAGGATGGATGCTACAGAACCACCAGATATCATCCATTTAACCTTAATGATTTAATAATGAAAGATCTGCACTTCAACAAAATTTCCAACCATATCAATATAATTTATGGTGATTTCATAAAAAAAACCTCAATAGACAATGCACTTTTGGGACAAGCTTTCATTTATTATACACACAAAATTCCGATTAAAAATAGAAAATGCGTAACAAAAATCTGCAGGCCTACGTACATGAGAACTAGTTATCCAATTCTCGTGTAATTCTGTTATGCATTCTAGAGGTACCAGATGCTATAATAAATGCAGTCCCAGGATACTCTAGTGCACATTCAGGCAATGACAAATGCTTGTTTCCAAGATCCTTGCTGCAGTTAAAATTACAGGGTTAGTCAATTTGAAATTACTGCCTCTGGTTTTTTTGCTTTTTCTTTTCCTCCCCTCCTGAAATTTGATGCAAAAATACATGCAACAAGGCCTCTTTCTTCATATGAATGCAAGAATCATGCATGAATAGTATATGAGGTGTTTTACACAGCATTGTCTACTTTATTCACTAAAATAATAGGGCTTCACCATTGGCCAATAATTTTAAGTAAAACTCAGCTACTACTTTTTGCTTTAAAAAGAATGTAAATATAAAAGTTTTAACAGTTGAAACTCTGTGAATATGTTCTGGTTCTTTAGTCCATTTTTAAAATATTTCATTTTAAAAGAATAGAAATTCTATAATGAAATAATATTTTGTTTCTAGCACATTTTACTCTTCTGTCAACATTTTATGCAACCTTAAAAGATTTTTTAATTTCATTATGAAAAATAAAGAAAAAAATGGAAAGTGAGGCAAATTTGCTTTTGAAGAGAGTGGGCCATCGGGATGTATTTTGAAATCACACTTCTAGTTTGGTAAATAATACCCATTTGGCTGGTAATGACCAAGAATATGTATGCCTCTTCACATAATTTAGAGGAATACCTTAAAATCCACAATCCGGTGTTAAAATACCTTTTTTAATGAATCTCATTTCTCTTGTAGAATATTCCTTTAGACTGAAGGAACTTCTTGATAACATAATTCTCACATAAAACACTTATTTTGGTCATGTTTGCTGGTCAAGGAGGCTGGTCAGAGCAGCAAGAAGAAACAGCAGACCCCTATGCTACTATCTCAATTTACAAACTGCACGTGAACACGTTACTGTTAGGTCTAAAGGTACTTTTGTTACAAAACAGTATCTGCTGCAGGTTGTTAATGTAAACTCTGGATTTTAAAACAGAACTCTGTAGTTCCTTTTGTCCACTGTATTTACAGCCTTTTTTTATTCTCACGAAATAAAGAAATTCTGGTAGATTTTCACCCCAAAGCTCTTTCTTTGCCTTTTAATTGGATTCATGCTGTTCTTTTTTCTTACAATATTCTATTTAATGTAATTAATATGCATTGGGGGCAAAATTCTCCTTCCCAAAGCACAGACTCCGTTAAAGGAGAGAATTTTGCCTTGTTCACCGCAACATAATAAAAAGCTTTCACTGTGGTTGGGAATAGCCTGGCATATAAATTATATCAAGGACTGAATATCCCAGAGAAAATAAAAAAGCCTGTGCTACAAAAAGTTTATTTTTCTTACTACATTTTCTAGCAGAGACTTAAATAAAATAAAATCTGTACATTTTTTTCAAATCCATGTATCAGAAAAAAGTGCACTGTATGATATGTACACTGTCAGATACAAAAAATGAAATGCTCAGGTTAACTCTTAGATGTCTTTATACGTCTTTTTTTAGGTTTTCCAAATTGTTCTCCCTCAAGTTTCCTACTTCCTTCTATTAACAATACAGGGAATTTCACATTTTCTAGTCCAGAAGGTTGCTGAGGCATAGAAAAGCTGTAAAACCATCCCTGCCTATGAAGTGTATGAGATCTATTATGGGCACCTCAAACTATTTATAAGATTTATATAGAAAATTGAATCTCTGAATTGCACCAAAGTTAGAGTTTTAAAATATCCTAAAGACAGGGAAGCCCCAGTCCCTTCTTCAAAGTCGTTTCTGACTAGAGAAGGCAAGGAAAGGGGCAAAGAAGGAAAAACAAAAGGAAGGTGGGATAAATGCATGTCCAAAAGCGTGTAAGGAATGCTCATTCAGCACAAGCCCATGATAATGTATGATGGAGAAGCAGAGGGGAAGAAGACATTAGGGCATCTTGCAATCTGTCTGGTCACAAGTCTATGATAAGAGTGATGCTTCCTAGAGTATAAATCTGTTTATAAAAGAGAAGACTCGCATCACTACTCAATAAAACACAGCAAAGCCCCTTAACCTCTTCCAAGAAGAGGTACCACAAGGTGAAGGATACCCGAAAACCTGGTTTCTTTTTCAGGTTTTAGTATAAAACCAAAGCTACGTAGAACTGCCCCAGAAGGAGTATGACAGGAAAGTAAAACAGAGTGAGACTGTGGTCAGAACAAGTACCTGGAAGGAGTGGAAGAAAACTTAGGAATTCTCATAGTTTTTGGTGAAGAATTAGGGCTACCTTTTGCTTTCTTTAAAATACAAGATTCATGGCTGTAAAGACACGGGAGCTCATTGGTGTCCTCAAAATTAACTTCCTGGCAGCCAGAGCATCCACCTGTGGGAGAGAGAATGTGAGAAAACACACTCATAATACTCTGTTTATGTTGCTTCTGAACATGGAACTCCTTGACTTTATGCCAGCATGAAGGAAGGCTTTATAAATGTATACACACATATTTGTGCATGTATATGTATACATATATACACACACACACATATACAGACTTCATTTATACCGGCTACACATATATATGTATATATGTGTGTGTATATATATATATACGTACATCTGCCCCACTAAAGTTTCAGCGGGCATGAAAACCATTTCCTGCCTACTTACTTTCAGTAGTACTCAGAACAACGAAGGTACAAAGTAGAACATGAGAAAGTGCACTGTAATTGACAAATCTTTCACTCAAACATGTATCACAGACACCAAATCACTGTTGCATATGTCTCCTTTCTTTTAATGATCTTGGTCTTCCAGGGTTGAAACAAAAGGAAATTCCTACGCTTTTGAGCTATGTAACATGTTATTAACTCTAGAAGCTTCTTAGCATAACAAAGTAACGACAAGTTTAAAAAAAAATTAAGAAAGCTTTTCCCAAATTAAGTTTACTTAGACCAGGAGATTTGAAGTAAACACCTTTCATCTTGAAGCATGGGTTGCGGGGAAAGAAGAAAACTGGTTATTACTTGCAACAGTTTTCTTCAGTTTCTTAATGCGGATTCACTTAAGTAAAAATGAATCCTCCTGATATGCCTTTCAGCATTCTGAGCTTTAATGATGCCTAGCACAGCAGTGTAATTAACAGTACCAGTGATATATAACAATTCTGTGCTTTCCAGTGGCAGAAACAGAAGGCTAATGCCAGATTGCTTGTTAAAGGTACACCCGGCTGCAAAGTACACCAGATGAGACAATCCCCCAGTAGCCACGTAATGAGGTAAAGACATCTGTAAGATTATTTCAGAACTCTGAATGTGAAGATTTAAAGTCTTTGGTGATGCTGCAGATGTTATTATTGTCATCCCTGCAGCCGTTGTCACTGGAAATAGATCAGCCCTCCAATCAGACTGGACTGCAAATGGCTCAAACCTTGTTTTTCCTTAAACGCCTTAGTACATAGCTATTCCTAAGTTACTCAAAGCAGTTCAGACTAAGTTAACAGAAGATAAAACATTCCCTTGCATATGCTTTTCCTTCTGAGAATTGTGCCTCACTGCTTTAAGAGAATACTAAGTGATCGTTCAGTAACAGAAGAAAAAAAGGAACAAGAGAAACTGAGAATAATTCCACTCTCAATAAATGAGAAACACCATAATTTAAGATACTACTACAAAAGAAATACAAGTTCGGGGGGAAAAAGAGAACTCGGAAAATTCAGCAGATGCACTGAAAAGACTGCAAACTATGAACATGATAGTATTTTGGAGATGAAAAGGTGTAATATTTAAAGAAAGATATCAAAACATTGTTTTCACATTTTGACTGAAGAAGCAACAAAGATAAAATATCAACCACGTAGAAAGGTTTTATGAAACCTTTTAGAAATATTTTTAGACCTGAAAAATATACTAGGAATGAGCATGGGTTTTGTTGTTTTTACTGTCTGGTAATAACAAAACATCAATGTATTGGCAGGGGGAGAGAAGAATCTAACTCTCATTTTAAAAAGTAAAGGCACTTTGCATCATTCTCTCATGCTAAAATAATTTATGCTCGCTTTCAGACCTCTTTATATTGGCGCTGAGATGTAAAGTAGTCTCAGTGTAAGCATGGATCAGGGATATAAAAAGTTTACCCAAGCTGGTATGAAAGTTTTACAGGAACACACAGAAAGCCAAATGCTATCTGACAAGGAAATGAATTTCCTGAATTATAATTCTGTATTCTCATTTTCTTCGCACAGTGGTAAGGAAGTTTTCAGCTAAATGAAGTGTTGAAACTTTTTAATATTGTAATGAAACTTAAGCAACAAGATCTTTTTGTAAGGAAACCACCAGGCTCTTTCCTGCCCTTAGTGCTGTAAAAAGCCAAAAATTATTGAATTGCATTCACCTGGTCAAATAACAAAAATAAATTTTACACTGCATATTAGAGCTGAATTCATGCTGTTGTAAGTAGGATACATATGGATAGATCAGTATTATCAGTGTTTGGATTCATATACATCTAAACTGATTGACTTAGATCTAAACTGGTAAATTTTCAGGAAGAAACCATTTCAGTTATTCTTTGCAACTAGAATACATTGTTATGATTGGTATTATCATAACAACTCTTAAATTCAGCCTGTTTTTAAAGCTTGGTAAATCATTCACAGTAAATAACGTGATCAATTTCATCCCATTTCAGTTAATGAAATGTCCATGAACTAGTTATTATTGTCTCTACTTAATTAAAATAAAACCCATAAGGGATCTGTTTCTCCAAAACATCTTAACAGATATTTGCACCTACAGATGAGTCTCTAAAAGCTTGCTTTTGTTTACACTCATGTTGAATGAAATGTCTTCCAAGCAAAATTGGCAAATATTTAAAGTCTGTGAGATAGTCATTAAGCATATCTGAAACATCTGTTCAGCTTGGACACGTAAAGGGTATGTTTTCATTCAAAGATTACAATACCATAACTTGGTTCCAGTGCAGATATTCAAATTTAGGCTTCATCTGCACTGTCGGCGAAGTGACCCTTAAGTAAATGTTACTTCTCCATTCAAAGTAGCACACAGATTTTTGCTAGTATATGTAGAAGAGCTTTGGTCTGGCAGAGGCAACTAAATAATGCTATCTATCTTCAGAGGCTATTTTTTGACCACAAGCAGAGCACCTGAGCTACTTTGAACATTAAGGACATGAAATAAAATGTAAATGCTCATATTCAGCATGTTAGACACCACGATTTAAATTTCTGGTTAACCTGACCCAAGATAGTTCTTTAGAAAGACATAACGTACAGATGCATGTATATATGTAGGATATATTAAACATCATGCACAATGAAGTAATACATTAGGAATATCACAACATAGCTAATATTTTAACAATGCTCAAAACCCCATGAGTTAAGATCCAAAATAAAAGTTTCAGTCTTTATAAAGCAAATGATATTGAAACATGAGAAAAAAAATTTTCATCTCCCCCCCCCCCCAAAAAAAAATAGATGAAATTTGTTTATTTTATTTTTTGTTGGTACTTTTAAATAAAAAATATATAGGTAGTTCTTTTAATACAGCCAGAAAATATTTCCCTAAAATCTAATATTGCAGCAAGTATTTAAATAGAAGGACTACACTTCAACATTTGTCTTCATTTCAACACCGTGCTGCCCCTACTTTAATATTATTTGAGAGACATTTGCCCTCAGCAACCCCCTTAATAACTGAGATCTCTCATATTTCTAGAAATCTAACCCTTCAATTCTAAATTCATAGGCAAATCAAGACATTACCAGTGGTCCACCTCATTCCTAAGACATACGTTGTATGACTCTTACACTCATAACACACATGAATGAGAGAGACAGGCAGATAAACAGATGCAGTGTGAGTAATTTTGAAAATATTTGACCTTTGCTTTCACTTTTTATACAGCAGAAAGTGAGAGGTAAATGTATAAAACTTCTCTTATGTTCTGCATGGTATTCAGGAATGTCTCTGTCTAAAGAAGTTTCTCATTTACTTACTGGTTTCTGGAAAAAATATATACATTCAGTTAGACAAAACATGATCCTTTGTTAATCACAATGAAAATCTAGTTTTCTAATTAAGGATATTAGAGTTCATGGAATTCTTCCTTTCCTTTTGATAGCGCATTTTACAAAACAACATAAGTAAGAGCATATGACTCATGAACTTTGTCTTTTACACTCTGAGGGAAAAATACACCAACCCAAACAAAAAAAATCGGTCTTTGAGATGTGAAGATTCTTTTCTAATAAGAACTTTTTTCTAGAACATTATCCATCATTTTGATATTTATGTATTTCCAGGATTTTTTTTCTAAGAAAACATTTTTTTCTCTTAAAAAACCTAGATCTCTGCAAACCATGGAGTCAGACCAAAGCAGTTGAATGCACAGGATTCTACATTCCAAGAAGAAACTTTATTCATTGTAAGGCATAATCTAGAACTTGACATTTTGGAAAGTTATTTCGCAAATTTCATAATAAAATGGAAGAGAGCTAAAGAAACTGATGGAAAATATTAATTCAAAGAAAACACAGAATTAAATTAGAGGACATTAAAAGGGAATTAAGAATGTGGGTTTGGTCTCAAATTTTTTTATTTTCTTTTTTATTTTTAAATTAACTAGGGCAAGGTTCTACCAGAACTTCATATGGGATTTAAATACTCAGTAGGGAATCTGCCTCTGTACTGTGCTGCCAGCATCAGACACTGAATTTATCTGTTTAGTTTCTAAACTAGCACAGTAATAATGTTGATAATGCAAAACTTCACCACCAACACCCCTTCAGAAACCTTAATTTTCATATTCAACCACTGCAAACTACCTGAATCAAAAGTTAATGTGAGTGACATGCCTGGGATATAAAACCATTAGACATTCATAAGAAATGTTCTGTTGTCTGAGTGAAGATGTACATTTTATGAACTCAAAAGGTGCAAACTGGTTTATGATCATACCGTACAAAAAAAATATATGAAACTTCATGGAGCCAAATTCCTGAACTGTATATTAAGGTGAGAATACATACCATAAAAAAAAAAAAAAAAAAATTCATTAACAAGCATGGTTCTAATGAAGAAAACTGTTGAAACATGAATAAATTCAATCAGGACAGACTTTTCAGGTGACCAATTGCCAAAAAATAGCAATAGGGAAAGCAGGTATAAAGTATCTAAATTTCTTCGCTGGAGAACTTATGAAAGGAAGTACAGAACAAGGAATAAAGGTTCACTAAAATGTTAAGAAGTAAAAGTGTCTATGGTTACTAACATTAGTTTTTTTTCATTAGTGTTAGGCTGCAACACCACAAATAACATAAATCAATTTACATTCTATAAAAAGAAATGGTAACCAACCACGTCCTACACAACTTTGCATACAGTGTGGGTTCACAGAGTGGACCTGCCTTAAATAAGCCAACAATAAAGAGAACAGCTGGACAAAATTCTTTTCTCAATCATATTTTCTAGTCAGTGGTTGTCTATTTACTCTCACTATCTCTAGCCTTTCTCAGAGGTCTCTTATTCCCAGGGTCATTCTGCCAAAACATTCAAATTTCCTTTTATCATTTTTCTCCCTCAGGTTTTTCTTCCTCTCCTTTATCCTTCCTATTCGTTCATCCATAGGGTTTTCTCTTGAAAGGTGTAAAAATTATGAGTAATAACAGGACTGACATGACTTCTGCCAACTCTCATTGTGCCATTATGTTGCAACCCAGCCCCTTCATCCTCATCTCTCTTGATTACATGGACCCACACTCACAGCTGAATGGAATGAAACTGTTTCACAGAGTTGAAGGCAAGCAAGTGCTTGAGGTTGCCTTAAGCTTTTCCTTTATAGAGGCATGAAGAAGGAGCTGCACTCAACTGCCAACGTTATAAGCAATCACAATATAAATTTACGGACTTTCATTTTGTAACCCCTTATGTAGCCGTGCCCAGGTACTACTTCTTTGTCTTTGGCTGTTTCAGGACTTAATTCCTGAGACAGTTAAAAAGCATCACTCTAACTTACATTTACTTAATTCAGGGGAGGACTTGTTGGAGATGAAACGAGAGAGGTGGGCTGGAGAATGTAGCCTCCTCCTACCAGCATCTCCAGGCCACCTGAGGCAGACTTGGTTGAAGTTGCTGGAGTTTCAAGCAATTTTACTATTATTCTTGAATTGATTATCTTAGGCTAAACCCTGTGTGATCATACTAACAGAAAAGGAAAACCAGAACTAAGTGAAGGGAACAATCAGCTGATTTAAAATTGATTCAAGAAATAATCCTGCTTTCAAGAAAGCACACAGAGGCATGGGCTGCCAAAGGCAGTAGAAAGATTCTAAGATGGTTATATAAACCGCTTTATCAGGAATATATGTTTTCACAATAATAAAAGAGACTTGTAAATATTGATAAAAGAAAAACTTTTTTCAAGAGAAGGTATACAAAAGGATTCAAAAATAATGCATATCAACTCAAAAAATTAAAATTCAGAAGAATCAACTGAAAAAAGAAGCATAATATTTTAAATAACTAAGAAAGAAAGATCAGGTCCTTCATAGAAGTAGCTGCCTTTTTTAGGGGGGAGGAGGGAGAACACCAATTTGCTGGCTTCTATAAAATACTAAAATCTCTACTCGACTCTGATATTCTCCGTACAGTTTTATTCTCTTTGCATTTCCTCCCATCTCCCATATTCTCTTCTCATCTGTGAAGATAAAATATAAAATATATTCACAGCTGTATTGTATCAACGTTTCTATATGCGCAGGAGTATTTCTTCCTAAAGCATTTTCAAAAGAGAGTCCATATATTACATGTTCTGCACAGAATATCATAGAGGGAAATAAATAAAAGCCAAGGGAAAAAAAAAAAAAAATCAAGAGAAGTTTTGCTGTTGTCCATTTGCACCCTGGCTGTCACTTTAAATTTGTTAATGTTCCTAGAGCTGACCAAACCTCAACATTTCTTGTAGCTGAGGAATTCATATGGCTTAGAAATTTTCCCTAGACCTGAATAAAAGAGCAAGAATGCAAATGAAAGTCAAAATAAAATCCTCCAACCTTATCTAACAAAATCTCCTTCTTGAGGCAGAACATTCCAAAAGTTTTCTGTCAATTTTCTGTCACAGACATTTTCTCATAGTAAACGTTGAATTTTTTTTGCCTAAATCTACAATTTTCCTTTATCTTTTGCAGGCATTCAAAAACACTGTCAAGAGGGAAAAATAGGCAGTAAAACCCAAAAACAAATCGGGAAAGGAGCATAATCACATATGGACTGCAGACTACAACATTCATCAGGGTGCTACTGTTTTGGTTTCAGAGGGAACAGAAAATGATCAAATAGCCTACCCCCAATTCCACTGCTACAAGATTATTGCTTCTGTAATGACCACTACAGAATACATATTTCCCTTTCTTATATCGCTGGGACTAAATCAGGACTAACTACACCATTACGACACATTTACTTCCCCCACCACCCCCCGGCCAGCACATCATTCTCGGTTTATTTAGATCTGCCTAGTGTCTATTATCCATAGCAAACACATAAAAACTCAAGAGAAAGGAAGTTACTTAAGCTGAACGGAGATCTCAAATCCAAAACAATTTCACAAACTTCTTCATAACTAAATAAAAAGAAAACTTCTATAATACTTGATTTCTTCTATAATTGATTTTTCAGTCAAGAAATTTCTTTAATGGAAAGTCCTATATGGAAAACACATGTATCAACATTCATAACTCATTGTATACCAGCACTGCGTTATCACAGCATTCATTAGTACCCTTGTGTACGTCGCATCTCTGCCTGACTTACTGTTACAATAAGAATGAACATTCAAGATTGAAAAGCCTAGCCAGAGAAGCACCTGTAAGAAACAGTCCCACCCCTGAGAGAGATTTAAGTTATACTTTTTTTTTAATAGTTTGAGGGGTTTTTTTAAATAAAGAAATATTCTTGCAGGGCCAGATATCACGGGCTTGATGCAGGAATTATGAAGGAAAATTCTATGATGTGTTTTAAATATGAGGTCAGACCAGACAATAAAATGGTCCTCTCTACCCTTAGAACACGTGGGTGAAACACTTTTCATTTTTTGATAAAAAAAGATCTTTAAAGAGCTAAGAATTTCACACAGTCATTTATTTTGCGTTTTCTCCATCTCCTCACTACTTATCTCAATCATCCACTTGGTATGTGCTGCCTTTTAGACTATAAGCTCTTTGAAGCAAGAGCTGTCATGTTTTATATGCTTCTACTGTGCCTAGTACAATAGGGTCTGACCTAGTTAATTCCTAATCAATAGCGCAATAGAGATGTTAAATAATTATCATAGGACTGTTGTATGTTATACCACACAGTTCAGTTCACTTAGAAACCCTGTTGCAATAGAAGGGTACATCTCTGTTACACAACACAACACCAATAAAAAATACCCGAGATTTTCATGCATGAAAGCATCAGGAAAATCTGGCATTAAAAATGAATAAAGCTTATATGGAATCAGGTAGAGATTTATAAACATGATCTTTCCACTGTATTCAAACTCAGCTGCACTGAAACCAAACTTTGACTGCAGGTATTTTTATTCAAAGTAATTAAAGCTCTACTGCACTGCTGAGAACAAATGTGTGCATATCAAAATACTTAAAACTGAAAACAGAACTTTACTCTTTACAACAGCAAGCACTTTTAAATTGCTTTGCTGTTTAATTCCACCTCAGTTGCACACAGAAATTAACAAATCTGCTTTCAGACATCCCTGTTATTCTTCATAAAGTCCCAAAGGTGTCTCAGTGTAACGAGATTTAAAGCATGTTAAGTGCATTACAGGAAATGTGTTCCCAAACACACAGTCCAATTAAGTGTCAAATGATGCCTTCAAGTCTCACCCATGTAAACCATACAAGGCCAGTGAGATCTTGCAGTGGAAACTTAAGGCAAAAATGAACATTCATTATTTGGTAAATCATGAATAAAGATATTTTTCCTAATTGAGTTCTTTCCATTTTGAAACTTATCCTATGCTACAGGTCAAATTATGAATAGGAAAACAATAAATCTCTGTAAATCAGGAATTGATGGGGGGCATGAAGGGATGAGCAGATTTTTATTGCAGGACTAAACAGACAGAAAAATAGGAAGAAGTCCCCAGAACAAGCAGTAATTTGGTTTCAGAATGCCTTTCCTGTGACTTTGTTTTGTGACTCCATCAGCTAGAATTTTGATAAATATTCCTTAACACAGCTACATATGCATACAAACACAGTAAGGGTGGTACTAAGTATTGTGCCTCTAGTTTTTTTAATTTCCCAGAGAGAGAGTCTAAATGCTTGTTGCCCGCAGCACCAGTTCTGAATTAGAGAATACAACAGAGATATTGCTTAAATATTGAGTGACCAAACAAACAAACATCGTGCACATTTTCACTGGGTAAAACAGTTATTTTCTAAAATGCTAAACAATAGCAAACTATGTCTTCCTAGTCATCATCTCCATGGCATTTGTAGTCTAACATACCTCTATCACATTGCTTCTTAACCACATCCTTTCCAAACTCAGAATTCCTAAACTGTTCAGTCTTTCCTCGTATATCAGTTTTATCACAGCTCTGACCACTCTTTTTGTCTTTGGCTGGTTTTTTGAAGAGGGTTCTTCCAAATGGCACAATGAACACCGAGCTACTCAAAACCTGGTTAAGACTCTTTCAAGCTCTTACTTTCATACACAACTGTTTGGAACTGAATTAAGAACAAAGCAGTTGTTTTGCTGTCTATAACAGCAAGCGAGCCTTTACTAACTTAAGAAAATGCTAACGCTTTGCAATTTAGCCATGTAGGGAATACAAAGCAATATTCCATTGTCTCCCGTGCAGGCACTGATGTGCAAATGCTGCTGTCCTCACGCTACATACAAACATGGCACATCTCCTTTCAGCTGAAACGAGCAGGAAACCTTCCTGGAGGCCAGAAGGTTCAACCTTTCACATGAGCTTGTGACAATTTCTGTCGGTGCTTCAGATTCATTTCTTCAACACAGGCAGACTGGCAAGACTAATGTACAGTTTTACATACATGTATGTTTTGGTTGGGTTTTTTTTAAATACATGTATATGTCTATATTTAAATAGAGCTGATGTGAAAACTACAATATGATGACAATAGGTCATTGTCAATAGTGTGCGAGAATGAGTTGATGAATTTAGCCTTTTTCTGTTAATGATTTTTACAAATTACTTTGTTACAGTCTGATTAATAGTTTTCAGCAACGTGAGTAAGAAGCTGTGATTATTACCAATCTCTTCCAATGTCTGCTCTCTTTATTTAGTATCTGACCTCTCAATGCAAGCAAGCAGTATATATTTTGGGCCTGGACAGTGTGGAGGAGTTTCAATGAAACTTTAAGTCCTTCAGTTTAGGATTCCCAACATTTCATTTAGAATTTGTCACCGATTCCATTACATAAAGATTAAACATGACTTTAAAAACTATGACTTTAAAAGGCGATTTGACCTATTTTAATGTCTATAACAAAACAAAGCAAACATTGCTTACTGCTTCACCACACTATTATGAAGGAAGCACGGGAAAGCACTATAAAAATCCTACAAGAGATGTTGTTATTCTAGCAAAGCAAAACCAGAAGAGTCTTCACAATGAAATCTGTCCTTAACAAGATTCCTAGCTTAATTTCCAGACCACAGAAGTCAGAGTAGTATTAAATAAGCAATGATAGCCTTAAGGCACCATCTTTAAGTGGGTGCTGCTGAAAGAAAGGCTGTCTCGCAGCATTTCCCAAGTGTTACACACATTCATTTACACTGGCAGATGGCACGTCTGGATCTCAAATGTACCTTCTCAGAAGTTAAATGCTGATCTCCTGGAGATTTTTTGTGTTAGGTTTTCGGTTTGTTTTGGTTTTGGTTGTTTTGTTTTGTTGGGATTTTTTGGGGTGGGGGTGGGGGTGGTGGTGTTTTGTTTTTAAAGAGACTACATTTAAAAATAATGAAAAAAATCACACAAAATTTTTTATTTTAGGAAGGTCGACGGAGCCCAGGCAGATTTCATGTTGAATAGATCTAACCTCACAGCAAAGAGGAGGAGATTTTCATATCCTTACTCACCTCAACTGCATTTCACTATGTGAGTAAACCTATTAACTTGAAAGCGACTAGAGTGGAATTAAAACATTTTTCATCAGGAAAATGTTTCAGAATTTGACCTTCCTATTGAGAAGCTTGACTTTTTTTTTTTTTTAATTAAACAGACATCCTTAGCAATCCAGAGTAACATCACAAATAATAGTTCTTAAAAAATTAAATTAAATGCCTTGCAAAAATGTTATGCATGCATCTTACATGCAAATTAGCAATCTCAGATAGTTCCACACTGGAAAATGTTTCAAAGTATTTTTTTTTCATTGTTTTAAATACCTTGAAGGGAATGTTTATCTAGTAAACATATCCTGAGATGGGCTACCTCTGGCCCCTGAGAACAACAACAAAAAAAAAGTACTGAAAAATATTTGTGCATAACTGATATCTTAGTATGAAAACTGCCTCTCTCCCATTCATTAATCAAGCAACCACCAAGAGGTATGATAGAAGATTATGTAGCATAATAATAAAACGAAAATCTGTATTTACCTTCTTTATCTTCAAATTGCATTCCTTTTGTCACTGGATTTGCCCTTGTTGACATCCAACCTTCTAAATATTTCTTACTTTTTGCCTTTCGTACTGGAAGTTTAGAACCATTCTATCACTGCCACTGTATTCTCTGCAAGCCTAGCTTGCTTAATACCCTCTCCTAGCTTGTCTTTACGATGAATGAAGAATGCAAAAGATACAAATGGACAATTATATTAGTAGGATAATAGAAATCTTGGGGAAAACCTCAGTCAAGCCCACAGTACAACATAAAAGCCATCAAGTTTGTGTTCACGGTAATTTAAAATGCAGTAAGTGAATACAAATATACTGATGTCACGAGAACATTGAAAAAAAGAGACATGACTCGAGGGAACAGCAAATTCAGCTGAGCATGGACATTGGCTACAGAACACATACCTGTTCTCCTCCCCCTGTCTGTACCACAGTTGAGTGAGCCCTACCAACCTGACAAAGGAACAAGAGCAAACTCTCCCCCCCGTGCTCATTTTACGTACAACTTCGACGACAACCAAAGCTGGGAAAAATATACAGTGAGCAAGCCAATTCAGACTTTCAGAGCAAGATCTGTATACTTTGCTTATAAAAGAAGCTTTAGGAGAAACCAGATAGCCCAACAAAACGAGGGGGTAAGTTGCCAGCCACAGTGCAAAGCTGCTGAGTTTTTCTTCCAATTCATCATCTGCTAAGTGGATTCAGAAGTCAGCGTTAAGTTTTGGTACAGTGGCACCTTAGAATTTTTGCAGCCTTTTATTAATACCCTCCTGCAGTTCTGACATGCTCTGTATAGTTTGTGCAAGCTGCTCTGCATCAGGCTTTCATAACCCAGAGAGGAAAATCTGCATGACCTGCTGGAGTACACTTGCATTATCTCCATTGATACCTTGAAAGAATATTTACATGCTAACAGTACTTCCACTTTTATAGTGAGGACATAAGTTCAGCACTGAGTCAACTAAGATAAAGAACTTTTTACGGAATAAGCAGGCATTTAAATGGTAGGTAGTGGACATCGTTTTGCCCAGAGTAAAGAAAGATTTTAAAATCTCAGTACATAGGTTAGGCCTACTGGAATTAAAGTATAGGATTAATCTCCTTATAAAAGGCATTTTGATAAAATTTTCATCTCTACTACTGAGATTGGATATGAAAATTAAAATCCATTTAAATTAACTGAATAGGTTCTGCATTTTGTTATTTTATCTCAGTTCGAATAGTAGAGACTGTGACTGTGATAATGCTTTGAAAATAAAAAGAAAGCAAATCACTTCCTCCATGCACAGATTATAATTTAGGGGTTTGTTTCTCTATTTTCTTTTCCCTTTTCTCTCCTATCCTTTGTTAACTGCAGGAAAGATCAATCATATCAGGTATATTGCACTTCAGTCTAAAAACTGTGATAGCTATGCCTATTCTCATGTTCTCGCACTGAAACCCATGACTGGTTGCAGGAAAAAGCACTCTTTTCAGACTTGTCCCTTTGAGGTTGATAGTTGTAATTTCTAGGGAACACAATAGCTTGATGAAGTCACAGTCATTAAAAGGGACCAGAATTATTTTAGGTCACTTCCATAGAGAGCTAAAGGATATTAACATTCGTAATATCAAAGCACAAATTCATCAGCATAATCAAATAGGCTAGCTCAAGTAATTACTCTTCAAAAACCATAATCACAAGTCCTCAAACTAAACCTCAATTCCTCTGTAACCCACATTGATACCACTGTGGCTTTTTGTCCTCTTGTGGCTAGACCACAAAAGGCTTTTATGAGTCTTTTACTGCCTGCAAAACATAAAATTGTAAATCGAGCCTACAAAATAAAGTCTTTTAACTCAAGCAATAAGGGATCCAGGATTCTTTCAGAAGCTGAAGTCATAATTTCCAGCTTACAGACAGCATTATAGAGGTGGTCAATAAACATGATGCATCAGTTGAGCCAGTGGAAAACTATCTGCAGATCTCTTCACCACTGTCAACCAAAGTCACTTCAAATCACAAGGCAATCTATGTGTTAAAAAACAGTTCACCTCATTATTGTAAACAAGAATCTTCTTCATACCCCCAAATTTAGGGAAGAACACGAACTATACCTCACGCAATAGATATTAAGATTGTTAAAAGTCCAGTATTATTCTTAGATTCGTAGGAGGCACTGACAGAACACCATGTTGCTCGAGAGAAGACAATAAATACGCACTTGAATGACAGATTATTACGTCTAATTACCGTTCCAAAGAGGTATAGAAGATAAATGTTTCTTTGACAAGAATTAATAAAAGAAACATTAAGCTGCTCTCATTTTTTAGATTATTGGGAGATTTAATAACTGACTACCTTGGTTAATGGTAAAGAGTTGCTAAATTATGGAAGACATTCCTTATTTTGTTCAGATTTTCATTTTCACAATCCTCTTCTACATACACCAACACTACATTCCATCATTTGTACTGCCTTCTTTCACGCCTAGTCCACTTTTACTTGGAGCACCATATACTTAGTATATGTCAATGTGTACCTACACGTGTGTATATGTGTTTACTTATGAAAACTATTCATAAGTCTACTCCTCTGATTACCCGCAATCATTCCTATAATGTCTTTTGTTTATTAAGAGGGTTTGTCTCAAAGACAGGCTAACATTTTTGACTACCTCTGCAGCTCCACTACAGGGAAGAAAAGAAACAGGTAACAAACTATAGCTTGAATAATTAAAATAATCTTTTTTTTTTTTTTTTTTTTTTTACTTTTTCAGTGGGGAAAAAACCCAGACATGTTTTTGTACCATTTTGCAGAAGAAGTATGAACAGTTTGACCGGAAGATGAAACGGAAGACCTCTGGAAAGTTCCTTGTAAACTATGTTGAAATGCTTTACATAAACAGTTTGAACTTTTCTCTAAGATACTATACAAAGGACAGATTGCATTTTTCAGGCCACAAGAGGTACTTTAGCAGAAATCTATAGGAAACAATACAAACAGAACCAGTACAAACCATGGGTACTTTACCTATGTTGGTGACAGATTTATGGAATATCTTTTTGTTATACATTCCAATTCTCAAGGCAAAACACTGCACAGAGTACAGCAGTAGGAAAGGTTTGTCTTGACAGCTGACATGAAATACAAGCCAGTCCAGAAATAAAACAGGATTTGGTAATACTTCAATCCTGTTATTGAATATTTAATTCTATTTATAGGTGGAAAATAATATTAAAAAAACTCCTTTTCTTTTTATGGTCTGGGTTAGATCATGGAAACAGAGTACCACTTCAGCAATGCTCCCATTCAAGTTAAGTGGGAAAGCAGTTGAAAGCCTCTATGAACAGAGGGACTAGCCCGACAAGCCTTGGCAGCAGACACACGAGAACCACAGAGTTTTCCAGGTACTGGCATAACAAATACCTAAGCTAGAACTACAGTTGGCGCAACCCTCTGTCTTTGTGTTTGAGACAAATAGAGGAGTCAAGACCTGGAAGCATGGCATTCAGAAAACTGGGAAAGGAGCTTTCATTTAAACCTTGGCTAGAAGTCAAGATATACAAATCCTGGTGTCCAGGAAAACAAGCCTTTTTACTCCTTATATGCAAGTAAGATTTTTTCAAAGAAACATCAATCATCAATTTCTCCCAGTGATGGAATTTACCTGCAATGTTACCTACTGACTAAATCAAAAGAAAGTACCAATATCCTTTTGAATACTTGAAATATATCTTATACATGCTTGAAATAGTGGTAATAATTCACATGTAAATATAACTTCACCCTGGCTTTTAGTGATATATTTGAAAAACTGAGTGGCATTAATCAGAGGCCATACCTGCATATCATTTGACTATTATCAAGAACCAAAACTGAAAGCACTTCTCTATTCAAATATGACAATATACTAATTAGCAATATATTGCACTAACACTAAAAACTCCTTCATAGTCTGAGAGCTTTATTAAGTTCTGTAAGAGAAGACATACAAATACAAGAGTACACTCATGCTTAATTATGCCGTGGAAAAAAGCAACACAACACCAAAAAGAAACAAAAAAAGTGGAAATGCTCCAACTTAGCCAAACCTACTGAACACAGTATAATTCAGGGAGCAGTCATTTTGCCAGACTTAAATATGTAATGACGTGCACAGCCCTAGCTATCTGGGTAGAAAACAAAAGGACCCTGTATTACTTTTGGTAAATGTAATTTAATAGCATTAAATGGCTTCTTCATTAAAATGTTTCTTCATATCCTGTGTATTATGCATGTTGCATGCCTGCCTGCCTGCCTGCATCCATTCCCATGAACTACCTGAGCACTTAAAGAGACAATAGCACAATCTTGGTACCAAAACCAAACCGTTACTTAACCCTTACTGTCACTTTAGCAAGAACCTATCCATGAGCATATCAGTGCATTTTACACCCATCTCCTATACACCATTGTTGCATGGTGAAAAGCCTAAGGTAACGCATCTATGATGAAGTGACTACATCGGTGGACAAGGGAGAGCTACGGATGTTGTCTGTCTGGACTTTCGTAAGGCCTTTGACACAGCCCCCCACAACATACTTCTCTCTGAATTGGAGAGATATGGATTTGATGGGTGGACTGTTCAGTGGATGAGGAATTGGTTGGATGGTCACATCCAGAGGGTAGCAGTCAACAGCTCAATGTCCAGATGGAGACTGGTGACAAGTGGTGTCCCTCAGGGGTCTGTACTGGGACCAGTACTGTTTAGTATCTTCATCAATGACGCAGACAGTGGGATTGAGTGCACCCTCAGCAAGTCTGCAAATGACACCAAGCTGAGTGGTGCCATTGACATGCTTGAGGCATGGAATGCCATCCAGAGGGACCTGGACAAGCTCGAGAAGTGGGCGCACATGAACCTCTTGAGGTTCAACAAAGCCAAGTGCAAGGTCCTGCACATGGGTCAGGGCAACCCCCGGTATCACTACAGGCTAGGGGTTGATGGGTTTGAGAGCACCCTTGTGGAGAAGGACTTGGGGCTCTTGGTGGATGAAAAGCTGGACATGAGCCAGCAATGTGTGCTCACAGCCCAGAAAGCCAACCATACACTGGGCTGCATCACAAGAAGCGTGGCCGGCAGGTTGAGGGAGGTGATTCTCCCCCTCTGCTCTGCTCTAGTGAGACCCCACCTGGAGTGCTGCGTTCAGCTCTGGAGCCCTCAGCACAGGAGAGACATGGACCTGCTGGAGCAGGTCCAGAGGAAGGCCACAAAAACGGTCAGAGGGATGGAACACCTCTCCTGTAAAGAAACACTGGGAGTTGGGGTTTTTCAGCCTCGAGAAGAGAAGGCTCCAGGGAGACCTTATTGCTGCCTTTCAGTACTTAAAAGGGGCTTATAAGAAAGATGGGGCCAAACATTTTAGCACGGCCTGTAGCAATAGGACAGGGAGTAATGGCTTTAAACTGAAGATGAGATTTAGATTGGATATAAGGAAGAAAATTTTTTATGATGAGGGTGGTGAAACACCGGAACAGGTTGCCCAGAGAGGTGGTAGATGCCCCATCCCTGCAAATGTTTCAAGGTCAGGTTGGATGGGGCTTTGAGCAACCTGATCTAGTTTGAAGATGTGCCTGTTCATTGCAGGGGGGTTGGACTAGATGACCTTTAAAGGTCCCTTCCAACCCAAACTATTCTATGATTATACGATTTCCAGGCTGTCTAGATAAGCCAGAAACCAGGGATTTGATGTATCTGCTCCATAAAATTTTTTCAAGTGTCTATCAAATTCCTTGCCCAGTTACATGAGAAAGTTTCTACTGTAATAGAAGAGTTAAAGGCAGCAGTGAGGACATGGAACCATTAATCAGAACACTACAAAAGACTTGAAGCACAGTAAACATTGAGAAGAAACATGGAAAGAACAGAGACCTTAGGCAGGGACTCAGGCAGATCCTTAGGGACATAAAAACTGAAGTACAGCTCACAACCAAATTTTTCAGATACATAAAGTTATAAAAGTTTGAACCTTTTAGGATTGCCATTTTCTATTCATGACTGAATCCTCATTACAAGGTTATGCTTGCACTAAGGCTCAAGAAAATCAACAAAGGAGACCTACTGTTCACATTTTGAGCGTACTTGGATGTCACTTGGTAGAGATGAGAGGCCCCCCAGGGAAGCCACAGTCACAATTTGAGATTTGCTGTGTGATAGGGTTAAAAGTATTGAATACAGCAATCATCCTGAGAATGGGTAAACACATTGTGCTGTGATGATGCATTACATTCAGTACAAAAGAAACAGATCTTTACAGATCAAGACCCTGATCTCTGCTCTTAAATTAGAAGATGAACAAAACAAGAACAATTACATAAGTGCGTTGGGGTTTTTTTTGAACAGCAGGACAAAACTCACATCCTAGGCTTTCTCTCTCTCCCCTCACCATAAGCCCTATCCACTTCTTCTCATTTTTGCGCTATTACTTACATAATCCTTATACAAAAATCTGTAACTCTTTCCCTCTAATGTTACCAAACATTACAAATCTCTACTGTAATATACAATTCACTGATGAATGCATGTCACAGGATCTCCCTCAGTCAATTTACATAGGATACAAATCATGATAGCCCCCAGCTACATGGTGTTGTTGCTCAAGATGCACCTCTTTATGCTCTTCTCTCCAGAGTCGAGAACTTCATTCCAGAACAAGGCTGATACACGCACATGAAAAATCATACATGTCTTCTGTTTACATCCACTTTTCCCTAAGGCAGTAGCTCAGGTACAAACCAATGCTCCCCACCCATCAAACGAATCCTCCTCACCAAATACAATAGAGATTTTTCTGTAAATAGGTCCCCGCCCTCCCCAATCTTTATATAAAATAGAAACACTTTCTTAATCCAGGATATGATTGCATATCTCAATCCAATGGCTAAAATTTGAAGTCGGCAAAGCTAATAATTACAATGGCAATTTAGTTAAGAAGATAATTATGAATAAAAACAAATAAAGCACATAAATGATTTTTTGGGGGGGGGGAGGGGGGGGAGGGTGGTGGTGAATTCCAGAGGTGATTTTATACTTCATTTTTTTTTCCCAAAGGCTCAATGCATTTTTTTAGTGTACACTCTTCTGCAAAACCCATTCCATGAAAAGTTGTAATGTTTAATGTGGACAAACAATCTTGGGAGAGAAAAAAAAAAAGCTATATTCTAGATTTCTTTTCACTCTTCTTAAGACAAATGGGGCCATATGGGATTCTAAGCAATATGGAAAATGGCTCTGTTCTGCTTAGAATATATATATCTAATAGGACTAATATCAGGTATTTAAGAGAATTAACATTTTTGACAACTGCATTCTGCAGGAAAGGGAAGCAGGGGTTATCTGGAACAATAGTGAACTGACACACACACACCCTTCCCCCCAAATATCAAGAAACATGACAAAAGTGAGGGAGGACTAGAAAACCTTACAAGGCATGTAGACCTTGAGACTTCTAATTGGGAAAACAGTATAAACTTCAAAGTTAACTTAAAGTGCCACATAACCAGCTACCAGAGTCCTTACAGGCCTGTAAAATTCTCAAAAAGCTAAATTAAAGCTGGGCTGGAGAAGTCTTGCCACATGACTATAACACATCTCCAACTGCAGCACAGAGCCGAGCCTCATAGAGCAGGAGAAGTTTACCTTCTGACCCTCCAACAGTATGAGGTTTGGAAGTGGAAAATCTCCCTTTTCTCTTTTTCTCCCCTAACTAAACTCAGAGCTCCTGCAAAGTATCCCCATTTCCCCCCTATTCCAGTTGAAAACAATTACTTGAATCATTGAGCCATTTTATGCATTATTCTCCAAGAAAGCGAGTCATCTTATCTAAAAGATGATTCCAAGAAGGATTAAGATCCTCAACTTGCCACATACACTGTCACTCATTATCAAAGCAATATCTCAACAGGGGTGGCAGGTAAACACAAAGGGAGCACCACAAACATCCATAAAAAGAAGAAGGTATTGAGGGGAGGATGACACAGAACCATGACTGTCACAGCCAGCATAGCTGGCTACAGACAGCATAGCTACAGTCAAAAAGAAAACACGGCATGCATACTAGAAGCATTTTAATAGTCATTTTATATTTGGATCTCTTTCATTAAATCTGTTTATAATTACATCTTTATTGACTTCACAGAAAAGAAATGGAATAAAGTGGGAATAAAGTATTATGTATGTTAAAAATTCATATGAAATAATACATTTAGGGTATCCGTAAAGGTTGTATATATTCACAGCATCAACTTCCTAAAAAATCATTATAAAAACTTCCAGACACATTTCTAGAAAGTACGTATCAGGCATCTAAAAAAATCCTGTAGGATGATACAATAACCGTGTTCAAACAAGTAGATTGCAGGAATACGAATGAATACTCACCCAATAGATATTTCCATCTAACCTATCTAATGGGGAGGAAAGGAGGAATAAAATTGAAAGGAGGAAAACTTAATTTGGTCATTAGAACTTAAGGCAATTAGTTAAAACTGAAACAGAATGCTATCTGTAGAGGTCTCCAAGAATAAAAATTCTTAACAGAAATTTACATACAGTTGAATCTACCCTGGGAGAAAGTATGGACCAGATGCCTTTGTTAGGTCCTCTCCAGCTCTGTTTTTCTATCATCATGTGATCATTTTCTCCACCTTTTAAAAACTTGGAAGAGCTGAAGCTGTTTGCTGCACAAATTTAGCAGTCTCTGGGCAGAAGACAGCGCACTGACAACAGTACATTTTGTGTAGATACATTATTGCAAAACATTGCTTATGGTCCTAATATTCCATGAGCACTGGCATTATTTTTCTCCTAGTGGCTTAATGTAACAATGTGCTCTGAAATAGAAACCACTTTCCTACTCCAGAATAAACATTTTAATTATCTATGCAGCACTTAAATATTACAATGATAACATCTTATAAATTTATGTATGAATAATCATCATATTGAATGGTGCCAGATTGTATCCTTTTTAATGTTAACAAATATCCAATTAGGGATTAAGTTGGGCCCTGCAAAGTCCATTTCCAGAAGACTAAAAAAACCCAATATACTAATCAGACTGTGCTGACAAAAACATTTTAAAAACCATATCCTTTAACCATGGTGAAAAAACAAATTACAAAGTACTCTCACACTCAATGCCATTCCACTGTGCAAACAACTCATTGCTTCATATCTTAATTCTTGTTTACGTATGTTTTAAAGAACAGTGTTACAGCAGACGACACCAAGCTGGGAGGGAGGGTTGGTCTGCTCGAGGGTAGGAAGGCTCTACAGAGGGATCTGGACAGGCTGGATCGATGGGCCGAGGCCAGTTGTAAGAGGTTCAACAAGGCCAAGTACCGGGTCCTGTGCTTGGGTCACAACAACCCCATGCAGCGCTACAGGCTTGGGGAAGAGTGGCTGGAAAGCTGCCCAGCAGAAAAGGACCTGGGGGTGTTGGTCGACAGCCGGCTGAATGTGAGCCAGCGGTGTGCCCAGGTGGCCAAGAAGGCCAACGGCATCCTGGCCTGTATCAGAAATAGCGTGGCCAGCAGGAGCAGGGAGGTGGTTGTTCCCCTGTACTGGGCACTGGTGAGGCCGCACCTCGAGTCCTGTGTTCAGTTTTGGGCCCCTCACCACAAGAAAGACATTGAGGTGCTGGAGTGTGTCCAGAGAAGGGCAACCGAGTTGGTGAGGGGCCTGGAGCACGAGTCTTATGAGGAGCGGCTGAGGGAACTGGGATTGTTTAGCCTGGAGAAAAGGAGGCTGAGGGGAGACCTTATCGCTCTCTACAACTGCCTGAAAGGAGGGTGTAGTGAGGTGGGTGCTGGTCTCTTCTGTCAGGTGGCTGGAGGTAGGACGAGAGGAAATGGCCTCAAATTGCACCAGGGGAGGTTTAGATTGGATATTAGGAAAAATTTCTTTACTGAAAGGGTTGTCAGGCATTGGAACCGGCTGCCCAAGGAAGTGGTGGAGTCACCATCCCTGGAGGCATTCAAAAAACGCATAGACATGGCACTTCAGGACATGGATTAGTGGGTGTGGTAGTGCTGGGTTGACGGTTGGACTCAATGATCTTAACAGTCTTTTCCAACCTACACGATTCTATGACTCTAGGACAGCTAACGTTCCTGTTTTTACAATGGAAGGGAGAAGATCGCTGAAGTGTGCGTTCAGTTCCCAAGCCAGCATTGGGGGCAATTACCACTAAACTTGCCCTGCTTCCAAATTAAAAAATGAGCAGTACAAAAATAATCTCAGGAAAGTTCTAAAACTACAGAATATACTTTTATCACAAATTCCTGGGCAACAAGTCAATAGCCCAGGAACTTCCCCCTGGCCCGCCCCAAATATAGAGAGATTCCACATAGGAGGAATGAGAAAGGCATTCCATCCCTCTTCAACATATAATGAGCCCAACTGACAATCTCTAAGCACATGCTTACTTTTGACAGAAACTTTAACACAAACTGATTTAAATAAAATTAAATATGATCCTAATAATATGCATATTCTTTGCTGAAGCCAGGTCAGAATACATATGCCAGAAAGAACTGTATTACCCTCTACTGGAATCAAAATTAGGTTTTTTTTTAAAAAAATGTATAGAAACCTGAACTTGTTAATGCGTCCGAGCATTCATGTGCATGTTTGAACAATTACAGACACAAACTATTCTCAAGACAGCAAGTCATTTGCACTGTTCTTATTCAGGCTAATTCTGAGCTCCTTGCTTAGCTTGGTAGTCAGTAGCTGCTCCACTTTCATGATATCAACAGCAGTTGTGCCTAAGGACACCGTCTTTCTAAGTGTCATGAGATTACACTGTAAAATGTTTACAGTTTCCTTAGTGTTTAGTTATAACTCTCCTGGTGCGTGCAATTGTTTTCAACCAAAACAGTATTACCTCTTGTGGATACTGTAGGCCTTCACAACAACGGCAAATACAGGAAATCTTGCAACAGCTTATCCAGAACGATATTACAGTGATGAAGCATGGAGCACTTAAGACTGAGCTAGAAAAATGATCATTTGCAATACCGTGGAAGTTATTAACGTGAGGCAGTCTAAAGACAGCGGTCCGACTGTGCGCGGAGGAGTGTCATGTGAATGTGCATTCAGGAAAGGAATGCCCTGAACACCGTTAACATTCCCATTCCCAGGTTATGGTGGAACAGGAGCAATGCACCTGCAGTTTCATCGTGCTAAAATACTGGAGTTGAGACAAAACAGAGAAGAGGGAACCAAAGTTCCAAATACTTCACTTTTGACAAGGAAGGTAGATGCAAACTCACAAGCAGACTTCTCTTGTCAACAGATCATATTGCCCTCACCAGAGAAGAGCTGTGTTGCAATGGCCTTGCAGCACACTTTCATCCTAGTAGAGTTACTATTCCCTTAAGGAGTAAGATTAAGACAATAAGGAACATAAATATTTTGTTTAGTAAGTAAATGGTGGAATAACAGAGATTTGGAAAATATAACCTGTTTACCAATTTCAGCAGAAACCCCTTCTGCAGATTGCACTTCACCATCTTAATCTGCCCCAGCAGGAATATTTACCTGTCCATTTAAACACTATATGTATTATCTTTGCCATAGTAATCTGAAGAAATTGGACTGTAAATTGCAATGACGCATGGGTCACATTTTGTATTCAGACTGCACTCAGCTAAAACCTATGACTTCCATAATAACTAAACACTATGTTTACACCATAGTTTTGTGCATTATGTTTCTGCTGCCTAAAAACAAAGCAAAAACCTACAAATGGAGTACGTATAGTCTGTCACCTTAGGGGAACCAGAAAAGGGACACGGCTATCCAACAAGGTATCACCTCCAACATCCTTCATGGAGCCCAAACCCTCAGGCCAAGACTCTATGACCACTATGAACAGATTTAAGACAAAATGCAGTTTCAAATCTCACTTTCTTTTTCTAACAGGCTGTGTTTTAGAGATGGTGGTTGAAATAAGTGCTTATACACAGCAGGCTGAAAGAATATTAGCAATATATCATATGATAACATTTTATACCTAGGCCACAACCTTGTCAGCTTTATTTCAATCAAAATATCCTAATGCCACAACAGTTTAAGTTCAAGGCAAGAATTCAAGTGCACAATGGCCAAATGAAGGCATCCTAGGTATCAGGGCATGACCAGCATATAACGTGCACTTCAAAGAAAAATTAGGTACAAAATGTCACGAAGAACTAGTTTTCTTGCTGTACATATGCACTGGTGTAAATTATCTGCTCCTTGCAAATATCTAGTTTGCCACCAGTTAAGAATAGCAGCACTTACTGTTCAGATTAGGTTTGCTAAAAAAACCACTTTTCAGGAAAGTTTTCAGCAGGCTACCAAAAAAACCCCTTGTAAGCAGGAATTTTCATATAAATCCTACAGTGTTTTCTGTATTTATCAAAAGCTTACATAACCTAAAGGAAACGTTAGCAGAACATAACATAATTTGGTGAGTACTACATAGTAGTGTAGGAAATTTTTGTTGTTTACACAGCGCTAAGAGAGAGAAGGCAGATTATTCCTTACTGAATATTTTGCAGAAGTATTTCCATAACTAAAGGCTATTTTTTTTCCTACCTATCCTACCCATCAGATTTTCAGTATAAAACCAATTGTACCACTGTCCTTCAGAGTATCTTTATCTCTACCCTTAGCATTTTTTACAAAAATTCCCTTAGACATCTCTAGTTGCTTGCTGCCTGACTATTCTTCTTTGATAGGGACAGTGTGAACTGGAACTCTGGGTCTAAATGTTAATTTCCATTTATCTAGCTAGCAATCAAGTATATATACTAGAAATATATCTGATATTGAAGCTAAAAAGTGATGTATTTCCCTGTGTTCTCTTCCTCTTCAGCATATGTGAGAGAGAAGGTACTGGGCCAAATAAGTCTAACCACATTGCTTCAGATCTATCCAGGAGAAATCTCTTGATTTTTGCGGACTTACAGTTTTGAAGCAAGGAATCACTGCTTCATTCCTCTTTTAAAAATATGGCATATGGACTATCTAATGCTTGAGCTCCATTTGAAAAGTTTAAGTTGTACCCAGCATGTTCACTTACTCTTCTTAAAACATTTAACTCCTTAATCCATAGTATTACAAATGGAAAATAAGTAGCAAAGAAAAACAAATGCTTTAGCAGCCCAGATAAACAAAAAATAAAAATAAATTCTGATCTGTATCTACTAACCCAATGGTTGCAATAGTATATACTTGCAATAAATGGGTTTTGCAGTCATCAACTCCTCAGCCTTGCTTCTGTGTTTAATCAACCTCGAAAGGTGTTTAACACTTCTTATCCTCATTCTACCATGAGCATTATAAAACTCATAGAACATAAGTGGTAGCGTTCAGCTTTTTGCACTCTACGCCCTAGTTATCTGAAACAAGTCTGATCTAAAAATGTAATGAAAAGTCTTTCTTACTAGCTCTTGAAATATTTTCCACCTGCTTAAGCTATTGTTTTCCCCGCATTCGTGTACAAATTCCTTGCACTACTATCTAACTACTTTGACTTGGTTGAAAGTTGTGATTTGTTTTTGACTTGTTTTTTGGTTATTTTTTCCCTCCATGCCACCCACAGTCTACAGGAACATCACTACATGCTATGTAAACTTCACCACTAAATTTGTTCCCTATACACTTCAGGTTTTGATGACATACCCATGACAACCAAAGTATACTGGATAACGTGGGTGAGGTTAATGATGCAATCTGAGTGAGGTTAATGATGCAATTTGAATTAATGCCCACATTACTTCTCTAGTTTAACTATGTTAAACTTTATTTTATATAGAGAATATACAGAGCTATCTGTAATATTTTGAAATCACTATGTTAAAATTTTTAGGAAAAGAAAGGCAGCTGTGATTAGATGTGCAATCTAGCAATTTTAAGATTCTCATTTTCTCTAAGAGCCTGACAATATCTTCGCAAAACAAGAGTTGCTAAAATTCCAATGGATTTGTGTTAGCATGACAGTGTGCGAAAGACAAAAGGACAATTACTCTTATTCATTTGCAACCTTTCATGTATATTAGTGTCTTTTTAAGAGACCACTCAAAATTCTTACTGCTTGAAAGTAGGGAAAAGGCACAGGATACGGAAGTGGAGTTTAAAATTAGTAGAGTTCTGATCCCTGGGGAAAAAAAAAAAAAAGAGGAATTCCTCAGCAAAGCCAGAATGGCTGTTTGTTTAAGAGATGCCTGTGTCGCTTCACACTAACCCTAGCACAGACTGCATCACAACGTTACAGAATTGCCCACTGCATCTACATATTGCTCAGCTTATCTTTTGATCCTGAACCTATTCCACACCATGCAGGATCTGGAAACTGATATTTTAAAATCTCTGCCTGTACTCCCCCTTCTAGTTATCATGACACTTCTCCAGGATTGAGTACTGCTGGTCTTTGCTCTGCTTGCCTGCTGAATACTTGTATTCTTTTGTTAAGCTTGAGAAGTTTTCTTTCTGTCCTTCACCTTGACTTTTCGTAGTTTCTTCTAATACAGCATTAACACAGCTAATTCACTCTAAAGCATTTTATTCATCTCTTTCATGCGAAGTTTGGACTCAGTGAGCTAAAGCAGATGAGGTCAGTCTTCTCCTTTTCGAGCCAAGAGAATATAATTTGTGGAGTTCTACTGCGTGGCAAGCATTGTGCAGTGAGTCTATAATTTGCATAAAGAAATATGTGAAAATGAGTAATGTGTAGAACAAACGAACTTAAAATTAGTTCATAAATTGGAATAAAAACCACATTAGTTTCCAAATATAGATAAACACTGTCCTCTTATATCACCTAAGTTGTGTAAAAGTTAAGTCCAGAGGAAAAGCTAAAGATCTACTTAAACAGGACTTACCTTCAGGGCTGTGATGATTTTCTCTAAAGAAAATGGTTTTTTCCTATTTTAAAAACAAAGCTAAAAAAAAAATCCAACCAAAATATGAAACCCAACAAAAAATGGAAAGCACACACTGCCCAGGTGGAAACACTTATAATTCTGTAAACAGAACATGACTGAACTAGAAATAAGAACTGGACTCCCACTCCAGTCCTACTTAGTCCATCAACAGGTGAGTTCTACAATGCTTGAATAGGGGGACTGGACAAGACGACCTCCAGAGGTCCCTTCCAACCTCAACCGTGTTTGCACCTTAGGTAGCATATATTACCAACTGTAGAATTTAACTTACGTTAGCCTAGCTGACAATTAGCGTTAACACATGTCAAAAAACTTGAATTAACCCTGCAGGATAAGGGTTAACTCTTATAACCTAGTTATAAGAACAGAGAAGTAACTTAAGCCTAAACCACCCCGTAATTACTGTTAAAGTTGCAAAACTACAGAGAACCTTTGAGACAAGCAGACTACCAGTGCCAGCACCAGCCAGTTGTTAGGCACCATCCGACTTCAAACAAGTCAGTCAAGAATTAGGTCTATGTAATTTATTACTTATAATTTAGGTATAATGCTACACTTTTTTCTATTTTGATGCTGCTTTCACAAGCACTTCTCCCAGAGGGAGATTTGGGTAGACACTTAGGAACCCTTCTAAAACACCACAAGAGAGATAATAAAATCACTTTTAAGATTGTGTTTCCTGCTCCAGGTTCAGATTTCAACATTTCTGTTTGGCAACAGTCATGCTGGTTAAACGTGGGAAACGTTCCATTGTTTTAATCACTTTTTCTTTAATGTTCCATTATACGACTCCATTTTTTTTTTTATTGTTAATTATACCAATGTATTGTTCTACTTAACTCTTTTTTGGCACCTTTACCTGATTCTTGCTACATTAACGATGTAAAAGCGCTGCCCATGATAATACCTGGCACTCCTCCTATGCCCTGACAGTAGCCTGGGTACATACTACGGCATCCAGCCTCAAGACTGCTGAGAAGGTAGTTAGGACTTCCTACAATCCATGGCTGCCAGACTTGGCTCCTTCTATAGCTTCTGGAAAGCAACAGTCCCAGTGCCCATGTTTGGAACTGACGGCAGCCAGCCTCTTTGCAGGCGTCTGTCTGAATCCCATTCACTTTTACGATTTCAGTCACATAGAGAAAGAAAAGTCTGTACCTACATGTTATTTTTGATCTAGACTTCACAACTGGGAACTCAATATTTAATTACGCTGCTCCAGTGGCTCCTGCACTGTGAGAAAATTTCCAGTCACTAGAGAAGTAGGTTACCAGTTCTGTCTGCATCTCTTCTTTTTGGAAAAATCTTATTTCTGTATCGTGCAATCTCTTTTACTTGTGGAAAATCAGCTTTCTGCTCAACAAATGCAAATATTTTAGTGAGCCCCATCCTGCTGTGTGTTTCTGAGGAGCAGGTTCCCTTCAGCTATGACAAACTCTTTGATAATACCGTTCCTCCCAGGGAAGGACAGGTTGATGTCTAAAGGAATTTTGAGATTTTTTTTTTTTCACCACTAGAAATTTTTTTTTTTTGTATATAATTTGCTAGCCAGCTATTGTATTCCTTCAAAACAAAGCACTTACGCTGTTTTATCTCTGCAATACCACAGAGGCTATTAGCAAGTAGAATGGAAAACAAGTCAGATGAATTTAACCCAAGCATGCTTATTCACTATAAATAAGGCTTCCTACAGGGTTTTTTTTTACCTGTTTAGAAACAGGTTCTACACCATCAATTTCCCTTATATAATGTACAATAGAACACTTTCTATATGAAGCTACAAAACCACGTAGAAAGATGGATACAGGACAAACGTCATGACAATGAGAAAACCAAAACCACTGTCTGAAGAAGTTCAAAATAACATATTTTTTAAGAATCTTTTGTTATTTTAATATGCAGATTTCTTACCACCTGCACATCTTTAACTGAAATTGCACTCTTAAGCTTTTATAAGTCATTATCATGCGATCAGAGCCCTGAAAATTATTGAAATTAAATTCATCATAAAACTGACATTTCATTACTTGAAAAATGTACTTCTCATGGTGATAAATTAATCACCAAGAAGTATCAACTGTCATTAACCTCATCCCTTTATAATCCTGTAAGGTCAAGTATCTTTCCGTTTTACCCAACAATGCAACGTGCTTCTTACATCAGTCCGTTCCGTTCTGTTTTAATGTATACGGCATCTGACAATTTGTGCCTCCGTGTGACTGCTTTGATTTTTGACATGTGGTCTGCACTGGCTGGTTTTTTTCCACACCCGCTGAGAAGACTGGTTCGGTTTTGTTTACATCAGGCATTGTGGCAGTCTGTAATCTGCAGTAGTTACACCCCCCCGTTCTCCTCTGCTGCTACTACCCGGTGCATGCTTTGGCAATCTCTTTCAACTCAAACTACAGCTGTCAAATCTGCAGCGCACGGCTCCACCAGCCATTCTGCACTCTGACCTTGATTAGAAAGATTCCCATCCCTTTCGGTGATCTTTTACTGTCTTCAAGGATTTCTTGCTCCCAAGCAAGCTCATCCTCTGTTCCTAAGAATCAACTTCATGTGCAGCAAAACCCAGGGGATGTTCTTCAGAAACAGCAAGAGCAACAAAGAACAGGAAAACTAACTTTTCAATCAAATTGTGTGAAATTGCTCTTAAGTTTTGCTCTTTTCCTATTTTCCTCAATAACTAACTGGCCAGAAAAAAAAATAATTATCAAAGCTAGCACATACTGCTATCACTTAAAAGCATTACTCAAAGACCTTCTAACCCATTTAACAGCTATCACTCCAGTAATGAATTAACCGAAGTATATTCACTTTACAAACAATTAAATTGGTCAATGCAATAAGCAAAATAAACCTGTGATGTAAAACTTCAACTGCTATCCAAAATTCACCCCACCTTTTTTGTTTTGAGAGCTTCAGTGCCACGCTATTTTTCAAATATATTTTTAATTGGAATAGAAACTGTTTCATTAATGCCATGTCAGGATGAACAATTATTAGCTTTGACTGAGTACAACATTTCCTTTACCCACTGGAGTACAGCTCTTTACAAAACTGATACATCAGCACAAAATGATCTAAAGAAAGTGTGAACCTTGCAGCTTTATTTAACTGATGTGAAATGAAACTGAAGCAAACACGCATTTTACATTGTAGGGTGTTTCATCAGAAGTATAATCATTTACATTTTAGTTTTGTGTGTCAAAGCATATTTTTTCTTTACCTGCTATTCTGTTTCAGTTTTTAACATTTAATTTTAGAGATATGTCTTGATCATAGCAGACAATCTTACGCAAAAATCCACTTGCACCAAATAGTAATTTATAGAGGAAAATGCTCACTTTTCAATCTCAGCCAGCAAAACTTCTTTCAAATATTCATATTCTTCTTGGTTACTTTAAAGTTTTCAGCCAGAATTTTACAGTACAGATTCCACTTTGTTATATTTTTGATGCTTGCCTGAAGAATTTTGTAAGGGTTTGCAACAACCCCTAGCAACCACATCATTCAGCAGAATCTAACACAGTTGGTTTATTATCATCTGTGGGCAAGACTATGGCATCAGGGATAACATAATTACAAGAATATTCCTAAATATCCTCTTCCATAAGTGAAGATCCTTCCTCAAGTGTGCCCTTGGAAGGAAGTCTTACAGCTGAATGGCCATTTTCAAAGTTTTAAAAAAGCTTAAAGTAACACCCACTTTTGAGAAGTCCCTTTACACACATGCTAAAGGATGGTATCTTTAGTCAGTGCCTGTATTTACAACATGTATCACGGTAATTAGGATGTGTCAGAAAATATGTATTACTAGACTGGGAAGCACTTTTTTCACTAGCAGAGATAAAAAACATAGATAGGTTAAGACAGATAACAGTTACCAGTTCTTCTCAAATGCTTAAAATAAGACCAAAGACCAATCAAAAGGTTAACAGTAAATATTATACTCATATTCAGAGTAGTCTCTGAGAGCAAAATGATACTTTATACAGTATCATTTTTGCCTAGCCTTTGTCAGCTTTTTTTTAAAACTCTTTCAACCCAAAACCTAAGTGCTACATCTTAAATTATCATATATTTACTAGTAGTCTTCACAAAAGTAAAAGCCACCCATTTAGCCAGACAGACATACAAACACACAAGGAGAAAACTGTCACCCACCATTCCAATTACAAAAGAAAAGTCATTTTCAAAGTATATTACAATGAACAGAAGATGGGATACCATTTCTTCACTAATCTTGGAAGTGAAATTTATCAAATTAATATTCTCCTGAAAATAGCATAACTGATAACTGTACCTCAAAGCCAATTTTCCACTCTCTTCAAGAGCTTTCAGGTTACCAGCCAAATGTAATTTTGTAATTTTTCTCTGATGCTACAATACAACTGAGGAAACACGGCATCACAGGGGACCCACAACTTCAAATATACACTCACTAGACACAACTGAATAGAAATGCTTTAAAAACTTCTCAGTCATTTCAAGTTAAATGCTAAATAAAACAGAATTATGGGTTTGGAAGAAGCAAAAAAAATGTTTTGTCTTGCCCCAATCCCAACATCTCTGGAAATGTTTCTGCACACTTGTATCAGCAATACTTTTCTCAGTTTTACAGTCCTACACAGTTATATTTGAGACCTAATTTGCTTGCACTGAGATTTTGAAAGAGAGCTAGCAAGATGCTAACTTGTAAATGATAAAATGCAGTGTACTCAAGAGGAAAAATGAATGATTTATGGTTCAGAATTAGCAGATTAACAAATTTCACTGCTCTGTTTTTTCCCCCATTCCAGGCTTATAAATATCAGCTATTATAATTAAGTATGGTTTACTCATGAGGTTGATCTTTAATGATGCTGACTCAGCTGATGCTGATGAGATTTTAAAACTTGGACTTACTTGATTAGATTGCAAAGTTAAGGCCTGTTAGCATCACCAAAAAACTACTGTCTAGATACAGAGTCCTGTTTTGGGGGTGGGTTTTTTGTTCTTTTTCTCCTGTGCAGTCTGAACACGTTACTGATGTACAAAGCAGCATCAGTCTATTCTCTATAGATAAAAGCATCTCCTTTCGGATTCCCAGAGAAATCCAGGCACCATCAGAGATGTACCCGAAATGCAGACACTAAGCAAAAGCAAAATCTGCATGTATTCCACTGAGCACCATATATTGCTATTTTTGGAGTCAAAGATCTAGTTGCAGACAAAACAGTACTGATTACATGTGTAGCTACACTGAACCAACCCCACTTGGGTTCTGATCAGCAATAGAATGTCACATTGCTCATCTGAGGCATAATCAAATCATTGAGGATACAAAGGGATATTCATAGATGAGCTAAGTAAAGCTCGCTCTTAATAGTGAGATTCTTTCACACCCTTCATCCAGCCAAAAACCTACTTCTCAATGTCATCTGACTCCCAAATGTATTTTTCAAGTCACCTGTAAAATTCTGTGTCTCGCCTGGACATTTCCATCAGACTTAGACCAATGTATGCATACAATTATACTTTAGAAATCAGTGGTGTTACAGTGGCACAAAAGTAAAACAGATAAAAGTCATCTCATTGATCATATCAATTAAAGCAACCTTCCTCAAACACTGATTAACACCTGTTATACATTAAATAACAAAACAAGCAACCTGACCATTTGCATGCCACATACAGCCTGCTCTATCAGTGAGAGAGCTTTATGAAAGGAAAAGTTTCCTTTGTATCATTCGCTAGTGTTCAGTTACCGCAATATAAATCAATGCACAATAAAGGGGTATTAGAAATCACACTGTTCCTAGTTTTAAGAGACGATAGAAAGCAGTTTCCCAATTAAGTGGGGTGGGAATCAAATTATTGGCTTATTCTACAGAATAAGCAATGTAGGAGACACAAATAACAATATGCACCCAAAAGACATAAAGCACCAAAAGGGGGTAAAACTTGAACTCCTAAAGCAGAAAATGAAAAAAAAAACCAAACCAAAAACAAAACAAAAAAACCCCACCACCAAACAAACGAACCCAAGGAAAAAAGTTTGAAATGACAAGTTTGAAGAAGGTGAAGCGTTTGTGAAAGCAAAGAAGAAATGTTTGTTCATAGGGTATTTCTGCATAATATGCTCAGTCTTCCTGCATTTCATTTGGCTGAATATGTGGTAAAGGAAACAGAATCCCAGCCTGGATGAAATCAGACCTGCATAATGCAATCAAGAATAAGAAGGTATTATATATCAGATATAATATAAAACAGATAGAAGTTGAAATGAGGAAAGGAAGGAGAAGTCAAATATGGAAAATGGACATAAACTGTACAAGAAGCTGAGATAGGATTTTTCCCCATGTACATTAAAAACCTTGTGAAGAAGACAGATCAGATTCAAAGAGATGGCAAAAATAATGTGCTGACAGCAGAGGTATGAATGAAAGTAAATGCACTCATTAATTCCACATTCACAAGAGGCCAGGGTCATCAACAGACGTCATTTGTTGAGGATGAAAAATTGTTATCAGGAAAGGTATCACGCCAGAGAATGTTAAAGAAACCCCAAGACATACAATAACAAAAACTACAGGGCATCAGTAGAAAACTAAATACATTGAGATGGCCTCTAATCTTAACTTCATTCAGAGACTTTTCAGTTATATTCTGAAAATAACAAGAAATTGCCTTGAAAATCCAATCTCAAAGATGTCAATAAATGAAAGCGTATATTTAAATTAACATTTTGCTTTAAGAAGTCAAGTGAAGACACTCAGTAAAGTTGTAATATAAAGTGACCATTAGGAATAAGATCCCAGTGCTTGATACTTTTTTCTTCTTTTAAACAAAGGATGGTTATTTGCTTCCTTGTGACATATGTATCCATACTATCCCAGATTTTATGAACAATGATTTAAAAATAAATATACTTTAATTCAGGATTCTTATCATGCACATTAGAAATATGAAATAAGGATATAAAACAGAGAAATGTACAAGATTAATAAAACACTAAAATAGTATTGTATCACAGCACTACATAAATTGTGACAGTTGCAAAGGGAAGGCCTCCCGGATACTTTTCCCTGACTTGAATTAGGACCTTGCCCTCTACAGAAGAAAATTAGTGTCGACCTGTTTAAACATCCAGAGAATTTTTTTTTTTCCCCCCAAACTTAAGGTAATTCCTAATGTGCTTATGTTCGTGTTTTAGACACAGTCACTGCCAGCAGGAACTGCAACCTTTGACTAAGTAAATGCATAATGAATTACAGTTTCTCTTCTAAAACTAAATCAAATCAGAATCTGAGCCCAGCAGTCATGTACTTTGCAGAATCTACCAGTAAGGCTGCCAGCCTTGTGCATATATTTCAGCGAAGAGGCCCCAAATCAATGAAGGACTAAGCATATGCTTAATTATACTTAAGCATGTGCTTAAGTATTTCCTAAATTGGCACTGTAATTAAGATTACGTTTTCTAGGATATCAGTTTGACACTAATTGTAATCAATGCAAATTTATTCTTTCTGGTATTTGTTCACAGAGCGATCCTGATTTCAGCTGAATGTATCTATTACTCTCATAACACAACTCAGCAATTTTCTATCTGTGGGTTGAAATGAGCAGCTACTGTTCATGAGTATTTCTGGATTGCTTAAATCTCATGGAATTGCTTTGTTCTGCTACAAAACAAAAAAACATTTTAAAACATTAAACTGGGCACATGGTATGAATAGATAGAGGAGAAAGTATTCATGTAAAATTAAATACATAACTAATAAACTACAGTTCTACCAAAACAATACCAATCAACAGCTTTTAAGTGGAAGTCTATATGCCATAGATTAGTTGAACCTGGAAAAGACTGTCTCAACTCTCACAGCTGCCTGGATAGCTTAGCTGAAATAATTTCAGTGTTCAGAGATAGTTGGGGAAAAGCAGCTTTTCTTCTCTCTGGCTTGGTACTACAGACAATGCAAAATCCAGGGATCACTAAGTGATGGTTTTTTTTTTTTTTTCCTGCTGTGTATAATCAAGTTAGTAAGGGCTCCCTACTCATCTCACCAGAGTTTGAGGGCTTATCTCTTCCACGAGTAAAACGCCACACTAGGGAGTTAAAAATAAGGGGGAATTGGGTTCCCATGAGAGAACAATTAGCATCTCACACGCACCACAGCAGAGCTGCTTACACACACACCTAGCATGCTGATGTTGGAAGAAAGGGAATTAGCATTTTCCAGCATCATCTTTAATAGCTCACTAAATGTGAAGTGTCAAGTAGTAGTTTACCAATAGTTTTGCCTGCAATAGCTTGCAGTTAGCTGAATTTAGAACTATTTACTGCATGACAAACCAAAGAGCCTATGGTAACCTTTATATCCAGCCTGTAAAATTCTGTTTGATCTACAACTCACCTTTGGAAAGACATGCAGTCTTAAATTTACAGACTTCAAATAATAAATTAAATCTAGAGACTTCACCACATCCTCAAAAAAGCTTTCAACAGGTGAAGTACTTCAAGTTAAAACATGCATTTAATTCTAATTTTAATTTACCTTGCTTCAACTTCAAGCTGGATCTTCCATTATTTTTCCTGTGCCGTGAAGAATTACTTGCTGCTGGATATCTCATCCCCATAAACATACTTGTAAACAGTACTCAAATCATCCCTATAACTTAATTTCAGTAACTTAGCTTCAAAGTTTTCTTTCTGCATTAAACTTTTTCTTTCTAGAAAGATTCATTCTTGTAGCTTTTTTTCTGAAATCTTTCTCAACTTTTCCACAAGTCTTTCAAAATTCTGGGCTGAAAAGAGAATCTGAAAACAGTAGTCTAGCACTACGCTCAGTAATATTGAACAGCAAAGTAACTCAGCCTTCCTATTCTGAGCTTGTATCATATTTCACACTTTTAGCTTCCAGGTTTTAGTGAAGTTCACATTCATTTGACTAAGATAGGCAGTTTAAAATCCAAATCCATACATTAAGTCTGAAAGTGAGATTTACAGATGGCTCACAAATTTAAAATTGTGATCTCCATACACTTACATTAACCTAGAAAGATCTAAACTTCATAGGCCTATCAGCTTTCAAAACTCGGGTTCCTTATGATTCCCCAAATTCTGGTGGAGAAGACTAATAGTGCCTCAGGACTTGACACAGCTGAGGAACTTGACATTTATTTCATGCTTACCTCCCAGCAAGGTCGAAAAACAGCCTTCTATGCATCCTGTACAACAAATATAGCTGAAATGCAGTGGAATTCTGATTCCTTACAAATATGGCTGAAGGATATGGTATCCCCTTTTTATTTATAGACCAGTTAACCCACCAAAGATGTCAGACACTTAGATTTAATCCCCTCTCTTTGAAGAAAGGATTCAAATACACCTGTAGAAACACTCAGAAAACTGTACTTACTTTTAGTGTATGGGTTAACCTTCAGTGTGTATATATACTAGTATACATAGATATGTATATGAATTATATAGGGAGATGAAGCAGTGCTCTAGAAACACCTCTAGGAAACGTTCCATTTGGTACCTGATGTTTTTATTTCTTAAGGATCAGCGAGTGAACATGATTCTTAACTTCTTCCTACTCCAAGGACTCTGAGATACTTTATAGACTACCTTGTTCATAATTTCTTGAATTAGGAAGAGATACCCAAGACTCAGCTTTCAGCTGCGTTTCCTAATTTAGAGATGCATGGTTATGTTCACTGTCTCTCTAGCCCAATGAATCTGCCATTATACCATGCTCCATGCTAGAAACTTGAGAACAGAGAATATTCTCCTGGTATCACTGAACAATTCATCAAAATCTCAAGCAGCTGGAATGACTTAAAAATGTACACAGCACTTTGTACTTCAGACGGGGGTCTTAGGAAACTTTTTGCACAAGAATTGTGCAGTTAGCATTCAACTGTCTGTCCTTATTTTGACACAACTCCTAACAGGAACCATGAATTTCAGCTTCAAGTTGGCAGATGCTTAGCTGAGGTATCACATCACTGACCACCTCCGTACTTCAGCCCTGTGAGTAAATCCCCTTTCTTAGACAACGTCATCATATTCTGTTATTCCTATATTACAAACAGACTTTCTGTTTCTCGACATATGAATTTGACTTTACTATAGTAATGATCTTTAAATGATTCTGATAATAGATTTACTGTTCCACTATTTTTTTTTTAATCTGGATGGCATTGCATTATATGCTAGGAGTATGTGTCTGTGAAAACCCAAAGAAACACCCATGCTGATGTGCTATTTTTTTCATTACCTTGAGATACACTACTTAGCTTCTGAGATATTCACAAAGTCAAGTTTAGACACAGATATTCTGCACCCCACCCATTTGTATTATCCCAGATGTAATGCCTAACATTTTAAATCAGTATTGATTCTACCAGGTGATGGTGACCATCATTTATTTGCTAGCAGTCCATAATATGGATAGGTCCAGATTTGTCTTAAATTCATCCATACAAAGCTAGTCATTAATACTGCTACAGCTACATGAAAACTGACCATTATTCTCACTCCTAAGAGATAGTTCTTCGGCATCAGGAACATGGGAAGGGGTAGTGTTGGACAGGGGGAGGATTACATTGCCACTACTTAAGGTGTATCTGTTACACGGATAAATGAAAAGATTTCAGTCTCCAGAAATAACAATCCAACATCTTTCACAAGCACTAAATTCAGTTGAATAAAAGCTAAAAAGCAGAAAATAGACTAACTTGAATTGCAAATGTAATCACAGATGCCAGATACTAACCTTAAAGCTTTCAAGGTGAAATTCACCCATCCCTGCACCATGCTGAGGATGGAGCGCAGTGCCCTGACTAGGCATTGTGGGAATGGGAGCCAGCCGCCCCAGCTGTGCACAGGATAAAAAGTTGCTGCAAAGCCCCTCTCATTCCCATTCTATTCATAAGCCAGTAGAAAAGCTGCATTTTTGTTCCTTCCCCCTATGTGGTCAGGAACACAGGATCTTCATAATCATGGAAATGGAGGCCTCTCCCTCCTCCTGTCAGGACAGCCAAACTGGCTACATGACTGAGAGTTATGTGACATGAAAAGTCAGGAGTCAAGGTGCTCATACCAGGGCTGCATCTTACCTTGTGGCAGATACATTGTGCTCTAAGGAATAAACAGGATGGATCTTCAATCATTCACAAACAGAGAACTAAACATTTCACTTCCAGCATGTGAAGCCACTTGTTTCAAGTAATGATCCCAAATAACCCCTTTCTTGCTTTTCCTTCTCTTTCTCTGTTTCACTCATATCTACTTGAGTGGCTCAAGCAGACTGCAGTGCAGCTAAGGATCAAACACTTAAAGCTTTACTTTCAAGCATCAGGCACTAGACATGCTTATTAATATTCACCAGATAATTTCCTACTTTGCTGATAAAAGTTCTCTCAAAAGAGCTTTCTTTGGTGGAAAAAAAAATATAAAATAAAATCCATACACAGCAAATGAGCAAGTAACCACTATGAATTATTTGAAGGCAACCGTATGCAACAATGACCTTGAGAACCAAGTGTCTGTGAACATTCATTTAATCCTGCTCCTTCTGCAACCAACGTTTAGTGGATGCTGATGATCTACGACATATGCAGCAAGACTGAATCATCAATCCTTTCCATGCAGGCAGGTATATGTGAGTGCATCTACCAGAAAACAACAGCTTCCACAGACGATGCTAGAGTCTAAATAAGATTGGAGAATACCCTCTGACCGTCAGTGATATTTTTTCACAAACCAAAACTAGAAGACTGACATATTAACTAGATACGACACTGTTAAACAAAAAGTGGAACTATTCAGAGGTTAATACAATGTGTCATTCTCAGATGCTTTTAGGCCTTTATGCCCCAAATGATTAAATTCTATCATCCAAATACCTTTCCAAGCTGAACACCATTGCCCCCCCAAAACAACCAAGTTACTCTGTGAACCTTGTTTTCAACTACCACGATAAAAGGCTTGATATCTGAAAGCAGATTTCTGGCATTATACTTGCAGTATTGTGCTGGTTTTGGCTGGGATAGCGTTAATCTTCTTCACAGTAGCTGGTACGGGGCTGTGTTTTGGATTTGTGCTGGAAACAGTGTTGATAACCCAGGGATGTTTCGGTTACTGCTGAGCAGTGCTCACCCAGAGCCAAGGGCTTTTCTGCTCCTCACCCCACCCCACCAGCCAGTGGCTGGGGGGGCACAAGGAGTTGGGAGGGGGCACAGCCAGGACAGCTGACCCCGACTGGCCAAAAGGATGTTCCAGACCATGTCATGTCATGGCCAGCATATAAAGCTGGGGGGAAGAAGAAGGAAGGGGGGACACCTTTGGAGTGATGGCGTTTGTCTTCCCAAGTAACTGTGATGGAGCCCTGCTCTCCTGGAGATGGCTGAACACCTGCCTGCCCATGGGAAGTGGGGAATGAATTCCTTGTTTTGCTTTGCCTGCCTGCGTGGCTTTTGCTTTAGCTATTAAACTGTCTTTACCTCAACACACGAGTTTTCTCACTCTTACCCTTCCGATTCTCTCCCCCATCCCACCAGGGGGAGGGAGGAAGCGGCTGTGTGGGGCTTCGTTGCCGGCTGGGGTTAAACCACCACAAGCATTCAAACAGATCAGCTGATACAAGTATCTTAAGGCACTTTTTTGCATGTATAGGTTCAGAATAAATGTGCTGGGGTTTGGGAAGGTTCTGACTAAGCGTCAAACTATAAGCAACAGACACTTGTCTCTCTCACAGGTAACAAAAAATTCTACTTGTCAGTGAGTGGAAAATAAAGATTCAAAAGTACCAAATAAACCAACTGAAAAAGTGAGAAACCATGCCTTTTTCCTCTCCTGTCCCCTTTTTATTAAGTACTATGCAAACATCAGAAGTAGCCAACAGACAAGTTGATGAGCAAGAGAACAAGGAGGATTAACTGCAATAAAAAGGAAGAACATGGAAAACTTCAGAACCACACAGTATTGCAGGTGTATTTGCAAATCTTGTACCAACAAGTCCTTACTGTTGGAGAATATGTGCATATTATCAAAGCTAAGCAAAGCAAGATAACCCTCCCCCCTTCGCCAAAGGGTATGTGTTATCTAGTCACACCAAGTGGTCCTTCTGCTGAAGAGATGAATTTTGTAACATTAATTTTATAAATATATTTAATAATGCAATGTTGAGGAAATACATGCAAAGCTATAAACAAAACCAAAGAAACTAAGGATGCTTGAGTATCTTTTACTTAATTCCATATGTTGTGTTATAACACTTATATAAAAGTGTGCAGGTGTTAAAATTATGTAGGATATTTAAAAATGATGTCTTTGTTGAAAACTGCAGGTGAAATACGTGCCTTTACTAAGAAAAGCTGCTGCATTTTTTGTAATGGCTTTTCTTATCTGAAATAGTACAGCAGACTAGAGTGGCAGAGAGGAATGAAGAATACTTTAAAATAAAGCAGCAATTCTAAATAGCTTATTATTAATAATAATAAATGGTTAACAGGAATTGCCTTTATAAATTAATGATTATGTGATGCGTTTGATATGTTGTGAGAAAACAATTGTACATTAACTGTTATTCCATTTGTAAGTGGGTTGTACAAGTTTTAATAGCAACCATTCTATAAAGCATTTCAAAATCATGTCAAAAAACGGTGGTGTTACCTAAAAAAAAAAAAAAAAAAAAAAAAAAAAAAAGCCACCCTCTACACACGAAAATTCTGACAGTTCAAATGAAGATAACATTTAGGGAGCTACGAGCAAACTACAAAAAAACATTCATCCACATTCATAGAGAATCAGCAACCTGGTTTGCCGACAAAAATAGGAATTTTGCGGTGGGATTTGAAGGACTACAACAGGTTTGTTCTGAAAATCCATAAAGAGGTCTTTCTAAAGCAAAGGAGAAACATGAATTTTCACAACTGAAAATAGTAAGAGTTATGAAAGATGGTTTTATGGGTGAAGGGGGGGGAGATCATTGATACATGACAGACCGGGGATGGTCCCTGAAGGGCACTGAAAGTATCAAACCGCTAATGAAAGATGGTAGAAGATAATCAGTGGAGAGATATACAGAAAAAGTAGATAATCAAAACAATCAATGTTCTCTGAAGCAACATCCTAGAGCGATCACAGTGAATAAGTCAAACAGTCGAATTCAAGGAAGTGACCATGATAATAATCAAGTTGTTAGGTAAGAGCCCAGACTGGAGTTTAGTGTCAAGGAGTAAGCATTACACTACTTTGCACACACTATGCGGAAACTGCCTGCAAAATTTAGCCATAGTCTGGGAAACCCAAGGCTTCTGAGACATGTCTGAGTCAACAAGGAAATCAGATTCACAGAAGCATTGCCGATGTCCACATGACTAAGATCAGAAACAGAAAAAAACGCTCAGGAGACAAACAGAAGTACAATCCCTCCCTGAAACACAGTAAGTTCAAGGATAAGAGATCTCCAGCTGGAGATATTAGGGACAGACTAATACCATTTGGACAGGAGAAAAATAGATCTTCCCTTAATTTGTGTTTGTGAATAAAATTACCCCAAGAGGAAAAAAGAGGGGAGAAATGAAGACGGAAAACAGAGATGCACCAATGAGAGTGCCACAGAAAGCTGGAAGGGACATTAAAGGGAATTTCCTTGTCCTCCAAAGGATCTATCAAGACTGGCTATAGGTGTAGCAGAGAACCAGAAGAAAAAAGATTTGGAAAAAAAGAAAGAACAGTCAGTTGTGCTCAAAGCGACTGACAGGTCATGGAGGACCACACTTGGTTTGGAAGGAGTTAAAGATTACTTTAGCAAAACTTAATCTCAGGAAATGAAACTTCTGAATAGAGAGGGCCAAGGATAACGTCTGAGGAAAGGTGCTTCAGAGCACATACGTGAATTCAGCTTAACTACAAAAGGGAGAAATGTGGGATGTTGGGGATATAGCTAGAGAGTTAACTGGGATAGAGGAAAGTGCTGCTGTTTTTAAAGGCTGGTGTTTGCTTCTTTGTCCATGAAATCAGCAACAAAGTAGACTTTTACAGTAAAAGAGAAGAGCCAAAAAGAGAAAAATTAAAGGGAGAAGCGAGCACAAGGAACGTGAGAGAAATTTAGATGACTGAAGGAAAGTGATGGAATTAAGGAGAACATACAAGAAACTTCAGTATCTGCACTTACCAAGAATGAGAACAGAGCTCCGAGAGGGAGGAAGCTCATATCAGACTTCATATGTAACTTTATTGGCACTCACTTTCAAAGCTTCAGTATCAAGAACAGATAAAAGCAATATAGAGAAATCTGCTATAGCAATAGTAATTGCTACAAAAAGGACTGCCAGCAAGTAAAATTAACAGTGGCACCTGAACTGCAGAATAAATTATATATTGAAGTGTTTGAGAATTTTTTTTAGGCAGAACCTTTCCCTGGGGAGAGCAGTATTACATAGTCCTTACAGAGAAAACTGGCGTAATTTCTCTACCAGTGCTCCCAGGCAGATGCTCTGCTATTCTTCTACACCATAGGTATTATTATCATTGTTAACATTCCTATTGTTTACACATCTTTTTTTTTTAAGCATCCAGCGACCTTAACCACGTTGAGTTCCTTCTCACTGGAACAGACTGAATGCAACAGTCCTCTCCCAAAGACTTTGTTCTGTTGATGTTGAATAGAAAACATGAAATGAGAGGCAAAGAAGAAAAGCAAATGAGATGAGTATGGCAAAACAAAGCATAGGGTGTACAGAACCCTCAAGCACCAAAAGCAGAAACTACTCTCTTCTGTTTGCCTACCATCATCAGGTTTCAATTTACTAGGAAGATCCTGGGAAATGATAGCCTTGAGGTAGCAGCTGAAGGAAGGTAAGATGGTTTCCTCGTGACTCCACATTTTTCCATAGAGCTCTCTCCTATACAAAAGGCAACACCAGAGAAGAAAATAAAAGTGCCAGGTCAAGAAAAGACAGAAGATGGCCCTCTCAGCGGTGAACAGAAGGGGACAGGTGCTGAGATGATCTATGTGCTTGTTCCAGTTCCTTCCCACCCAGTGGCAGAGCTCCAGGACACTCCTAACAGAAGGGATGCAATGCTTTGGCTAGATGAACTGCACAAAGTCTAGGGCTATCAGGCAGTACTGCAGGAGTAATGTTTGGGTTAGACCTTGCAGACAGACCACAGTGTCATGGTCAAAGTCCAAGGGCATCAGCACGACTCACATTACCCTCTCACTGACTCCAATCCTGTTTGAGTTGCTTAAATTGCCTCAGCAGTTATTAGTGTCCATTTCCATCTACATTTGAGACTGAGAACTAGAGACGTCAAGAAATTGTGTTGAACTTGCAATCAAATTCGTACATTTATATTCTGTCATAAATTCACATCTCAGAACAGAGAGTACTTTGTAAGAACAGAACCAATTTCTGTCCCTCTAATGCCCTAATGTAATCAGCCCTATTGCTTAAAGGAACTTAGAGGCTTCAAGACAACATACTCCGGTCAGGGGAACCAAAGTAATTCACCAACGAATTACAGCAAGTCCCAGGTGCACTGGCCCTGTTCCATTCAGTAATGCCAGTAAAGCATCATTTGTAGCTGTGTTCACCAGTCCCCATTCTTGCAAACAAAGATGACCAGCCACTCGTGCTGTATATTACTGTTCCTCCAGACCAACTCTACTCCATCACTAGCAAAGGACTCCTGAGCTGAAGGTAGTAAAGAAGAGATAATAAATACAGCATTTGAGAATGAAATTCTGAATGCACCAACAAGCAGAAATACAAATTTGTGTAAATCATCATGTCAGTCCTTTGAAACAGAAAAAAACACTGTCATAGGTGGACAATCATAGTCTCTTAGGCTTAATTGTTCATCATATAGTACTGAGAGAGAGTATTTTTTTCTTACATGTACTGCAATGACTGGAGGCTGCCCAAAGAAGCTTAACTAATTTCAGCTGAGCCCAAAACAATTAAGAGTACCCTAATTCTGCCTTAAACTGCCTTTTCATTTAGATGAACCCTTTTGTTTTTAATAAGGTGCACACAGAACACCGAGCAGCAATGTTAAGAGTCTAATTGCTGAGCATTTATTGAAAGGATTGCAATATATTGTAAAAAGTAGAGTGAAAGTAATTCCAGATGAAAAGATGATGAAAAGCTCTTCCTTTTTACAGACTCCATTTTGCCACAAAAATATCTTCAAATGTAAGGGAAATTTCTTTTGTCCAGACTTTGAAGTCTTCTCCCTACTAAATGTGAAATCATTCACAAAGGATTCACACTGAAATCAACAAAGAGTAGTGATTAATGGTTCATGCTGTACCTAGAAGTTGGGTTCCTCAGGGGTCCATCTTGGGACCTATCCTGTGTAATAGCTTTATCAATGACCTGGAGATGAGGCAAACTGCACCCTCACTGTCAGGCCCCTTATTAAGGGTTTTGCTGCCTATGCTCGAGGCCAGCACTGATAAGGTGCAGCTACTTAACTTTACAGAAAGAGCTGTGAGAAAGAGAGCCATGAGAAGCCTCACTGGGTATCTTCCCCCGACACTCTTTACAAAAAGAGAGAAATTAAATGTAAAATTCTAGCACAAAACTCAAAATGTTGAGATATATTTATCTTTTTCTAAGTAGTAAAATACTGCAACAAAAAAAAAATAAACCAGGAATTAAAAGCTTGCTAAATTGATAAAAAGTCCTAATATCACTGGAGTTTATCACAGGATATGTCGCAGCACAGAAAATTAAGGAGGGAGAGACTAGAATAGGCTGCTTTGACATGTTTGAATGCATAGCATGTCTTCTGGGATATTATATAGAGTGTAAACACCGTATGATTGAGATGTACTGGGGATCATGCTCTCAAGATTAACAAGAAGGTCTAAGGCAGATAAAGAACTCCACTGTATGGCACAGTTCAGCAGTGTTAGAAAGATGGAAGGATTATCAGGATGGATTAGCTCAAAAATTAGACTGTAAAAGAAAACACCCAGGCACTTCACATATTTGCAGAACCCCAGGTTCAAAGAAGCAGTAATGGAACATGAAAACCTATCAGCCTCAAATTCTGTCATGTATAGGCTTTCTGTCACCAGTGCACATCACATACTTGCAATTGATTATAAATACCAGCAAAACACCAAAATAACTATTTTAGCATTATTTGAAAAAACATCCCTTCAAGTTTAGATACCCTTTGGAACCAAAACTGTTCCAGAAATCGGTACATGTACTGCTAACAGAAGTGACAGGAATCAAACTCATCCTCAGTGACATTACGTTACATGGCAGGAGCAGAGAAGAAAATGACAAAAGCCTAATGAAACAAGAACACAATCTATGAATTTTCATGCAAAATGTCAATCGGTATACACCAAACAAGTTACTTTGGTCATGTCTTCAAAAGAGGAGACATCAAGTTTGATTGAAAAAAACCTATCAGTTACAAACACCATACCAAGATCTGCAGAAATCAAAGCACTCTCATGAGAGAGACGTGTGATAAGTAATACTACAGACACTATAATAAAGTACACTTTAACTGATGTACCATCTCTCCCGGTAGTACAGAAACAAAAATCCCCTGCTGGATTTTCATTCCAACAAGCACTTTAAATTTAGAGTGAGATACAAAGTAAATAAATGATTTGATCAAGATTGTAAAAGAATAATGTGGAAGAGCACAAATGTGAATGCAAGTCTTGGCCAGATACTCAGAATTTGGTTTCCTTCTTCCTGCCATGCTCAAATTGAGAAAAGCAATCAACACATAGCATATATAGGAATTCAACAAGATTAAATTACACAAATGGTCAGCAGGTAGTAATCCTACCATCAAAAATCCCTTTGCTGTAATGAACGAAGAGGAACTTGTACAAGCAAAGTTGTAAGTACACAAATAGAAGTCCTAACCTAGAAGTAGTTGTATGTTCCACTGGTGTGCTAAGGAAGAGCCTCATGATTTGGTCGTGTCTTCTCCCCTTAAAAAAATTACATCCTTAAAAAAAAAAAAAATTTTAAAATGCCTAATTCTTGTGACTATTTAGCAAATAAAAAAGTCCACGCTGCAAGCAGGTAGCTTTTCTTAGTGTCCTTTTACACTCCTTTCCACCTCGAGCTCTGCATTAGATCCATAATAAAATGGGCTTTTAAGGAGCAAAGTGTAAGGCTTTAGATGCAGTAGATAATCTCAGTTGGGTTTTTTCTACAAATTCCCTAACGATCTTACCAAAAGTTCTGCAAATGCTGTAAGGGCAAAGGATTGCTGATAGTTAATCCTTTTTCTGATTAACATAATCCCATGTGATTTTTGTTTCAGTGTAACTACAATTGCTACATGTTATCACACTAGCAACATCTATCAACACTTAACTTTGTACTAGGTGATTAAGAGCATCAGTGAAAGTTTTCATCTATCTCCAAACAACCCAAGTCACATTTGTCCATGTATTGAAGGCCCAAATATTTTTTATTAATGGTCTTCTGTATGCAAAGTTCAGGCTGATTACCAAAATCATAAATACAAAGGCACATTTTAAAAGCATGAATACTCATTTTCAAAACAATGATGACAGACAAATATTTCTGAGATTATATGTCACAGGGAGCTTTGGCTCGGGATGCCAGGTTTAGCTCCATTCTCACCTCAATCCACAGTGAAGCTCCCCTGGGTATAAGGAGGAGTATACATATGTGATCTACAATCCATACCTCTGAGTTTAGAAAAAAATTAAAATCACATCTTTGCATTCTGAAAATAAACAGAATATATCAACCTGCAGAAGCTCTGAAATGCCTAGGCTGTAATAATCTTCCACTGTGATGTACTGATGATAAAATGCTTTTCTGATTAAAAAAATAATTCTAATTTAAAAGGACATACTACTTTGTACATTGCATATTATAAGGTATGCCTCAGAAGTGTTTATCAAACAACATGTCACACAGTTCTAAACCAATTCTTCATGCGTATGAAAATCTGCCTCATTTATAGTCTTTGAAGTGAACCCTAAGGGAATATTCGCATACATACACTAATGCTGATTATTTTATCAGCCACAGGAGCAAAAAGTGCTTTATCACAAAGACACCAATTAATGCAAAAACAAAAAGCCCTTCACTTTTATGTCTGATGTTGAAAGAAACTCAGTTACAAAATAATTAATGGGAAATGTAGCTTCTGTAATACACATTGTGAATATATGCTCCCTGATGCTTTGTAAAAAAAAGTGCTCCACTAGGATTACAAAGGAAATATGTATTTTGTTTTTCTTTTCTGCCACTAAGTATTGTATGCATATCATCATCCTTTCATGTGCCATACACAGCTGCACAGCTTTTTATGAAACACACAACCTACGGAGTAAATAATATTGCAAGTCATGAAAGTTGTGGTCAATAAAAAAGCTGTTGTAATGCTGAACCAATTATTCAGTTTTATCCTAGAAACCCATATTGACATTTTGCTATTTGTCTGCAAGAGTCAACTTTTATCTCAAAACAGGCAAAGCGCTCAAGAAAAAAAAAAAAAAGAAAACAAGAAAAAGTTCCTGAAAAGTCAGTGTAGTTTCTGTTTTATTTACCGCTACTTAGATTTTTTTAAATGGCTGCTTAAATTGCCCTCACTTAGGATTTTTCTGGAGTGTGATCTGCCCTGAAACCATCAGCCCAAGGACAGTAAACTATTGCAAATTGAAAATTAGATTCATATCAACATAGCTCAGCCAAACTTGTAAGTTTGTCAAGGGAATGCTGTGTCATGCTGCTTGGTTTGCTGGAGAAGTATTGACCACGCGCGTAACAAAGTAATAATTTGAACAGTTCTTGGCAATTTGTCTTGGGAAAACATAAGAGACTAGCAAAAGTTACAGTAAAGCGCTTCACTTTTCCTACCAGAAATCAGCGCGTACCCAGGTCTGCCTCATCGACATGAAGCTCCAGTGGCAGTGATGAACTTTTGAAAACTTCATACCGGTTTTAACACACATTTGTATTTGTGGCCTAGGCTCCAACCAGGCCAAAGTGCCCTTGTGCCAGAGTCTGCACATCCCGGTCTTGCTCCAAAGAGCTCACAGCCTAAGAGTTAAGTCACCTTTGCCCAATTTACGCTTCTGTTTATGCCCGGAGGAAGCCTGGGGTACTTGCTGGGTCTGCAAAAAATGAATGCCCCCTCCGTCCCAAGCTGCTTCAACTGGTAGAAGTACAAAAGGTGTGCCGACATGGCACACGGACAACAGCCAGAAGATCCTGTTGCTGCAGTAATTACTGGGGCAGGACTCCGGGCTGCAGCCTCCAGGACAGAAGGATCTCTCGCAGACAACTGATTTGAACCTTACAGGGCAGCTCTGCATTGCACACACCGTCAATCCAGTCTCAGTAAATAGGATGTGGAATTGCTTGGCATTTGGGCAGTACCGTACCCATGGCTCCCAGAATGGTGACGATGCTCCTACATGCAGCCGGTCCCAACTCTCACTTCAGCTGCTAGTGAGTGAAAGCTGTTCCCTGAAGGAGTACCTCGGTGATACTGAGCTCCTATTCTTATTCACAAACATAATGGACTTGAGATGTCCATGGATTTTTTACCACTGGGAAAAACAAAAACAAAAAACCCAAACCAAAAGCCAAACCAACAACAAACCTTCCTCCTCCTCTCGTGCCAAAATAAATAGGCAGACTGACGTCTTTAGGCTCTGATCTCACGTCTCCATGTCCTTCCTCCATTCCCCAAAGTTCAATACTTTGATCTCAACAAGCGCTAAAGCAGGACCACTACTAACACTACCCAGGGAGCTACGTAGATGTCCACAGACTTTCTTGTGCTGGCGGGAAAACCACTGGTTTCAGGACTTTTTTTGCTTTGGTTTTTTTCCTGGTGCAGGCCTAGGATATTCACATTTTATAGAGAGAGCCCTTAGCAATAATCTGTGTCAGAACTACTGATCTGTACATATCCAAGTTGGAAGAAGCCTGCTCTCTGAACCAGCATGCCTTCAGCTGATTTACAAACAAGTTCGCAAGGCTGGCAAAGTTAATTAAAGTTAATAGAAAATTTTAAAGCAAAAAGAAAAAAATAGAGCACTAAGAAAAATTAATTAAAAAATGGTCTATCATCTGAAAGCTGCAGAAGGGGCTGCATTCTCACAGGGGATAGAAATGACTGCCATTTTATACTTTAACTTCTTCCAGACAGTGCAGCACAACAGACTAATCAACTGTGTCTGTGTAATATCTTCAGACTAATGATTGGGCTTAGGTTGCCAGCTAGGGATTTCCTCATTCATTACTTTCAACGTATCTACCAAGTCTCAAAACACTGCAGACTTTTTTTAGCTTCTCATCTTCTGCAGAAAGGAAGAAAAGTTCTCTGATTATAGCTCAGCACAGCATCAGATGTCTTTTCCTTCCTCGGTTTTCCTCTACTCCTCCTCCGAGAATTTTAGCATTTCATCAACACTGTGTGTGCCTTTATCGTCCATCTGCGTGAGGCAGGTGTCCACAGTACGCAGAAGAGAAGCAATTCGCTAATATTTGTAAAACGCTTTCAGATATCCATATGCAAGGTAACATAAAACACAAAGCTCTTATGACGCTATTTGCAACTTTTTGCTTTCACAGAAGGGTATACGTAAAGGATCATTCTGCGTAGGCATAAAAGCTATGATTAAATACACAGGATGCATTTGCAAGATTTTTTTTCTTGTTTTTATGTGCACGCACTCAAATGAGGTATTAGTGCTGAGAATGGGGAGATCCAGAATTTATCACTGGCCCTTCCAACAATATTTTTTTTTAAGCTATGGACAAGTCACTTCTGTTTGCTGGAATTTATCTTCCTGGGAAATGGAAGCATTACCTTGTGGAGCCGATGCAAAATCAGATTCACAAACACAGTCTTGATTTTTTTAAGATACAAAGTATTAATGTTTTGAAGCCATAGATCTGTTAAGTCCTGACTCCATGTGCTGCATGAAAATTGACCACAGAAATTAAATGACCTTAGAAAGGATCTGCACATTCTTAGTTCCTCGGAGAATCAGGCTGTCCTTGTTTTAGGATATGATACAGATTTGCTTAACAGGGATACGGAGTCATCATTTCTGGCACACCCCCCCCCCCCTTTTTTTTTTTTTAATAATATCAATCTAGATTTAAAAAAAAAAAAAAACAACACAACAAAAAAGACAAAAAAGCCCAACTACTGAACATGCCCAATATTGGTCATTACTTTCTACTGCTTCTGGACTGCTAGTCTGGGGGCTGCCTTGATTCTGTCCAACTTGAGCGCTGACTTGCTTACAATTTCCAGCAAGCCCTAGTGAAAAGGCAGTTTTGGAAAGCACAAGAACAGTTTGTGATCATCATCTGCATACTGATAAGAAAGAGTTAAGATACTGCCAGGCCCAGTTAGAAGTTTTCTTCAATAACCACTAGCATAAATCAATTCAATCCAATCAGACCTGAAGGAGAGACTAACTTCATTCCCTGTCTTCATGATTCAAAAGGTTAAGAGAAACCAAACACCTTTTCTTTCACCAGAGAAAGAGAAGAAACTTTTCTTTCAGGACTTTTCAGCTACTTTGCCTCATCAATTTCTCAACTTTCATTTTTTCAAGGGATTCTCCTCAAATCCAGGGATTTTCTAACATTTCTACCATAAACATTCTATTATTCTAACCAATAAAATATTGAAGGACTGTGTACTTCCCTTCTACTTCCACCATCCATGGTGAAAGAAAAGGGGAACTGAGGTAGTTAATATGATGCAATCTTAACTCCCCTCTTCCAGCTAACATCAGGATAATAAGTGACAAATCAATTGTAAAGCTAAATTGTTATTAGTCACCAGAGCTGAGCCCCCCTTGCTCCAGTATTCTGGCCTTAATCTACTTGACGTGTGAGTTAATACTGCTTAAGTATAATCACCAATACTAAATTTTTAGGTAATTTGCAGTTAAATCAAAATTTGATTACCCCAAAAGTTCACTTCATGCTACCCACCACTTTCAGTAATGCTCATTCACTGGAAAATAAACAGAAATAGTGCAAGAGGTTCCGCAACAGTCAAAATAAATTAGTCAACTAGAATTAAAGAACTAGTTACAGGTAAGTTTTTGCAACAATTAATAGGCTGTAAAGAAGCACCAATCTTCCACAAGGATTGAATTAGTTTTAAGAAGGATTAAGACGGCTATTTCTATAGAACACAAAGTGAAATTTTGTCACTTGCAGAAAGGAATCTCTTATTTCAACACTGAACTGAAAACATCACATCAATAACGAATGTTGTACTTCTCTGGCACCAAAATGCCAGCCAAATTCTTGACAATGCTGGGAAGAATATGGATGCTGTCAGAGCATTTATTTTTCAAATTTCTATGAGCAATTTCCATACGAATCAATTTTCTAACTCTGGGCAACAACAATGCATAATTTCTTGAAAATACATATACAACATTTCATTGATAAACAGCAAGGAAATATAAAGAGGTTTCATATGTTTACACAAACATACTGCCTGGTATACTCATTAGTTCAAGTCATCAGATGACCTATATGCCATGCTGTAAAGGTCAAAGTAGGAGAAAAAGGGGAAAAAAATAAAGAGAGATAATTGGAGGGGGGGGGGGACGACACACACGACCCAAACCCAAACCAATTTCATATCAATATGTACTTACTAACTAGGACTGTACATGCCAGAACTAAAGAATACACTGGATTACTGTCCCAGTAAACATGTACCACCCTAAAGCTGTCACCCAAGTTCTTTTTCTTTCTTCCTAATAATTCATTTTTCCTTTGCGTAAATGCTTTTCCTTTCCACCTCCCACCATTCCACCCAAAACACAATTATACGGGTGACCTAGCCTCTCTGGACCTGCATTTGTTTCTGTGGAAGGAATTTATGCAGGACTGATAAGAAACGCATTGAAGCACTTGAATTCATCTTTATTCCTTAATGTTACTAAAAAGACGTGTCTTCTACCTGTTGTTTTTTTCAGAAAATATGATTTTTAAAGCTCAAAATCACATGATCATATACCTGCAAGTAAACCAAAATGAAGTATGTTTTGTATTTCTCATTTACGTAAATAATAACATCAACTTCACTGTTGTTGATCAATGATATACAGAAAATTCAATCATCATCTGGAGGGAAGAATCAATACAGATTTTTTTGTTTTGTTTTTAATTTGGAATAACGTGTCTCAAGACAGTATTTTCAACCAAGTGATATCTCAAGGAAGACTGACATGGCCAAATTCATCTGATAATAATACCCCCAAAAGCTACCATAACGTTAAGTAAGAAGTACGAGCATCTTGCCCATTGCAAGCACTTTGTCTGCTTCATAGAATAAGCAAATTCCAACTCCTTATTCTAAATTTAGATCATTAAGAAAGTTGCAGTATTTTAATCAGAGCAGAATAGCATTCCAGATCAAATTAAATCATTTGTATTGTTGCCAGACACTGAACTCCATAGTACTTTTACCGAATGAAATAATGGTTTTATACCATAGTGTTTACAAGAATCAGATGCATAAAACAAGAAATCATATTAATCGATTATGTTGCACTAGAAAATGAATCAAATACCAAGTGAAAAGTCTGCTTAACACGGTACACAGAGGAACAAAATATTATTATTATTTTGCTTTTACAGTCTTGTAGTGACAGTGCTATGTTTTCTAGTTAGAGTACTGTTAGAGTTTCAGATTGAGATAAAATTCTCAACTGATGTGAAGCCATCATAGCATGTACCTCTCCACTTTAGCAAAACTTACACATGTCAAGTTTCAGACTGAATTTTGCAGCCATCAGTAGACTGCCCATCTGCTGAAGAAAACCGTTACTTCCAAGTAGAGTGTTCTATATTAAAGTATAAATTACCTTTGAGCAGTTATTCTTGACTGGCTGATTGGGTGAGAGGAATATGCTATTAGCTTGTAACAGAAATCTTAAAATAAATGAGTTCAATCGCAAAACTACTTTAAATTCCAGCAGGACCGCATTTCAATGCTTTGTTGGTAATACTTAACCATTATCAGGAGCTCTATTCATGGACATCGCTAGAACAAAAAGATAGCCCTTGCCTCAGAGACTTCAAACCTCAGTTCAGGCCAAGGCACTATAAACTAAGAGACTATAATGAAAGGAAATATTGCGGCCCTTATAGTTCAACCTGTGTGGCAACCTTAGGAAAAAGGATTGGCAAAACTATCTAGGGTACTCTAAAGGTGAATAGATATTCTAGGAAAGGACATCTGTAGATGTTTCCATTTGAGACACTTGAGACACTTGATTTTTATTATTGTAGACCTGCCATTCTGTTTTAATGAATGTGTCTCTAAAGCTTGATTTATCATCAAAGCTTCACATCCGTCAAACTTATCCTTGGATCTGTTTCAGTACAAATTATTTGTGGAGTCTAGCTTGTTTAAAAGAAAAAAAGAAAAGATGAGTTAAAAGGGGGATAGATAGGTACTGGTCACCCTACTCCTTTCAACGGATATCCAATTAGATATGCATTATGTAAGCAGAAGCCTATGTAAGTATCTGAGTACAAACATCTTCACCCTCATAAAAATAAAGGTGCACAACCAGGAACCTCAGTTTTGCAAAAGTACTATTTTCCTTTGATTAGTCATAACTGCATTCCTGGCATATTTAACACAATTGTTCATTCAGATAAATTACCATTAATTTGAAAGCATAAGAGATTTGAATTCCATGAAGAAGGCTATAGGTCAAAATTAAATATGTATTGGCCTATTTCTGTTGTTTCTTTTATACTCAAATTGCTTAAGCATATACAAGTAATCTCAGGGAAAGGAGAAATAAAATAATTGAAGTATAAAAAAGCACACTGATATAAAGAAATTGAGTCCATTTCAATTACCTTTTTGACGGTCATTAACTAAAGTGAAGACATGAAGATTCTTTTAAGGGGCTAAGTGATACTGACCCATTAATTAAATGTACATCATTCCAGAATGGCAAAGCAGTTGACACAAAGGTGATGCCAACTTTGCCTTTTCTCTTGTATTAAGAACGTAATTACCAAATGTAAGTTCATGTAATTAGGTCTGTTGCCATGTTCATCAGATTTTACTGATATTAAAATCTAGGATATATCACTTGCTTAATACAAATAAAGTCATGCTTTCCAGCTAGTACTTCAAGAAACTTTGAACATTGTAAAGGTTCTTTAGGAGTCAGAGTATTCCAAACTAAATAATTTAACACATTTCTAAAAGTACCAGACAACGTTCTCTACAGTAAGTTAATCCACCTATTACACTACCGGTGCACTAACGTGTTAGTTTGTGACTTCCAGAAACAGCATTAATAATGTGGAAGTGTGGACGGAGTCAAGCTCTAATACACGTTTTCAACTCCTGCGTATGTACATCATGCATAAACAAGATAAACACAAATCTACATAGAGAACAAATGTGTTTCTGATAAAATCTGGGAAGTTGGTTGACACGCTATCAAATGCTGTCTAGATCTTTGGCAGGCATGTACTTTCATAGAACTCTAATCTTATTATTTTAAACCTGAAACCTTTCACATCAATGTGCCTTACACATCAAGACTGCAGTCCAAAGCATCCTGTGACTGAAGACAGCCCTTGCGTTACCCCAGCAGACCTTTGGACTGGCCATTATAAATATAATGCAGCCAATGACTGGATTAATTCTGCAGACCTGCAGGCATTACCGTAACCTTATTATAGCGTGTCTTACAATAGCAACACCTCAGTGTTTGTGTTTCCCACCCAGCTGCAACTACTGCATAAGCATTTTACAGGGCAGTGTTGCAGCACGACAAATCTTGCAAGCCTTGCACTGCAGGAAGGGTTTGCAGACTACATTCTGTGCAACCCACTGGCGTGCACAGCAGCCACGGTCCTGCTTCTTCACCCATCTACCAATCTTTAGACCATCAGTACTTTCCAGCCATGAAGTAAGAGCTGGCTAATAGGCAGCTATGCTGTGTATGGGCCAGGGGGCAATGAGTCAGCATAGGAATCCAGGTAGATTAATTGTGCAGCTTGCTTTGTTCCTCTATTCTGTGTGTATTCATGCAAACCCATCTTTAGGAGCCTTAAATAAACACCTGATTAAGAGAAACTAAAAGTGGAAACTAAAGGTGGAACAAGGCCCTTGCCCAAGGTGCTGCGAAAAACAAGGCTCAACAAAGGAATGAAAAAGATACTTCCCAAAATACTGTAACCACAAAAAGGCACTACAGCGTGTACTTCTCAAGAGACTTTTCTAAATAAGAACAGGTAGGTGAAACTAATATTTTACCCACCAAAGTTGCAGACATTCAAATTGAATAATTCCCAGCTCCCTCAAGGAAAAGAAAAGAAAAAGAAAAAGAAAAAAAGCAATATCTAACTTCAGGTTCTTCCAATAATTTCTTCATCTTTGGAAAAGTCACACATTTATACAAAACATATATTTAGTTTTCATCTTTCTTTAATGGAATTTTCTGTGAAAGCTAGTGGAGCTGGAAAATAGAAGCAATTTCCATAAATTTACTTCTGCTTCTTTCAAAAACAAACAAAGCAATATTTTTTCTTCTTGTTATATATAATTTTCTCTCTTGGCTATCTAATTTAATTTATATAACTATTTTTATAAGTTCTTTTTCTCTTCATGTTGTAAGAAAATGGAAAATCTATTGTTTTGCTGTATAGCCTCTCTTAAAAGCTCTTATTGTTGTGTTAAATCAATGCGTATCGAGGCTAATCTGTGTAAGTGGATTTTCTCTCTCTTATGCTCCTATCCTTTTCCTCTCTCTCTGTTACAGCTCACTGATCAACTTCATGATGAGAAAGGTAAACTGCAGAAGAACACAGCCTTGTCCACTCAACATCCCAAGGGTTTTTACATTTCACACAATCACTATGCAGAAACAGAGCAAGGAACATGCTGCTCTTACTAATAAGAATATCTTTGTCAGTTCAAGGTCAAGACGTGCTTGCTTCAAAGGTAATCTGGAATAGCAAACATCTACTGCACCAGCCTCTGAAGTTTATCTCAGAAAAGAAGTTCATACAGCTGAAGAGTTTAAAAGACTAAGAAGGGACCAAGGCATTGACATGTCTGTGATGACGCAAACTGCCTAATGCCATGCTTACCATTCCTCCTCTTGCTTTTTACATTCTCTCATGTTAAGTGACCCCACCTGCTCCCACAGCTCCAACTACCAGCACTCCACAGACAACTTCTAAGCTCCATTTTTCTTTCTGTAACATAAACCCCTGCAAGCAAACCAGCTGAAAAAAATCATTGGCATTACAGAAAGGGAAAAGACTAGACATGCTGTTCGGTAGGTTAAAAGACAGCAACTATGGGAACGGGTGTTCTATCATCCCAGTAAGTCCATCCTCTTTTTGTTTACAAAAGTGACATATTAGGCTTGAAAAAAAAAAAAAACCAACAGCTATGATTTCTATTTACAAACAGTGGGAAGGAAACAGATATTAAAGAAGGTGGCTTTTCATACTTGGATAGCATTATTTAAAATGGCAAAACTAAACTGAGTGGAAATGAGAAGTATCCAATGCACTGTGACTCACCAGTACCACATATTGCCATCACTGGGAATGAAGAGTTCTGGTTTAATCTTTAGGGCTTTTTCTCTGAATGAATTCGGAAATTTAGCAAAAAGAAACCTAGGCAATGAAAGGTCTGACTTCATCCTAAATATTTTTGCTTTTTATCATTAAAAAATTGGTCATATATGCCTTACACTCAAAAAGGTACTATCACATGTGTAAATTTAAGTGCTAAGTAACTGTAGTCAATACGTAAACATATGTGTTCAAAATCATGAACATGTTCAAATATTTTTCTAAATCAGTTCCTTAAACATTAATCCAGTGTCTTCTGGAGCACAGTGCTGATCTCAAATTATTCATGGACGAGTATCGGACTCAATACACTAAGAACACTCACACTTAACAGTCAATGTTTATCAGCATTTTTTTCTACAAGGCGTTCCACTAGAGAATATTTAAGTAAATGTCACGTGAACATAAAAAAAAGGCAATATTTAATATTTAAGAGGCAATCCTAACAAAACATAATTAGAGGGATTAGATGCCATTCATGCAGAGGCTTGTGTTATTTATTTCAACAGCAGCTATTCAATGTAATTCACCTAATCGGGTCTATAAGGTTATTTAACTAGCTTAAATTAGGAATTAAATTAATGCCATATTCTGTAATAAAAAGGCTTAATTAAATAATTAAGAGTTAACTCTTCTGAGCTGGTTAACAGCACTGAAGAAGAAAGAGTTTGTCTGACAGCTGAAAAATATGTTTTGGGGGCAGCAAACTAGGGAGAATATATATTTTAACTGATTAAACTCAGTACAGGGATCTAAATACTTACGACTGCTCTGGGAATGACACCGCTATTAATAATTCTCGAACTCCTCTGGAACGACTAAAGTATGCTCATTAAAGCAAAATGCTTATTAAGCAATCTTGAAAATGCAAATGGTGCTTCTCAAATGACATTTTCTTTACTCATTCAGTTTCATCCCCCTTGGGTTTTAATACAGGTAGCCACATCACTGTAGATGGAAAAAAACCCCAACACTTTATGCAAATATACTTTTCAATATTTGAAATTGCCTTTGCATTTTTTCCACTGCTTTTGTTATTGGAAAATAAGAAGTCAAAAGAACAGTGAAGAAATCTACTAGTCATCATTACAGCCAGTAAGGAAATTTCTAGTAAAATTATTTAATCAGAAAAATATCAAATTCATTAAAGCCTTTGTTTGGTGGTGTTCTGGGAGTCTGGAGAGTATTATTATTATTATACATAAATGTACATAAAAGTTTTGACCAGTATATATACAGAATGATGATTTTCATTTTATACCAGATGAACCAGCCCCTTGTATGTAATATTCACCCAGGGCAGGAATATTAATAAACTAGTGAATATTAATTTACATAAAGAAAAACAGCTTTAACAACCTTAATCAAGAGCAAGAAGACTATCTTGGTGGCTAGCAAATTTATCTGTCATATGCATAGGCTGTGGCAACCAGGCCAGGCTCATTCCTCGGAGAGGCGGGGGGGTGGAATTTTTATGTAAGAAACTTTCTGCAAACATTTATTTACTCAACAGATGCCTGATGTCAAAATACTCAAATCTTCAAGTTCTGATAATGATCTAGTTTACGTGATGATTTGACTGAGATTGCCCATCAAGTAAACTCCTGATCCCATACACAAATTATAACCATATTACTCTTCTTATCATCAACCACTTCTGTTCTTTTACCGACAGATTTTACAAAATAGCACCACTTGGGCAAAATTTGGCTTTTCAACCGAGGGTGGCCAGCTGACAGGCATTCTCCTAAAAATGCAGTCTGATTCACATTTCTGAACAAATTAGTATTCTTTCCCTTCCAGTATTGATCAGCATACACTTCATTTGTTAGCATTCGGAGGCCAAATTGTTGTCATTAATGCTGGACCCAGTTATTCCTCAAGTGCATTTTACTGAACTCCTTGCATTAACATTTAAGCAGCTTAGGGATCACCATCCCCAAGAGCACCAGCACTGAAATTCTGGAGACTGAACTCCCTCCTCTCGCCTCTTCCCACCCTGGCCCCAAACCCGTTCCCAAGAGATTGGCTTTTTCTGACAGTTACAAACCAATTATTTGCTCCTGGAGATGCAAATGAGAACGCACACACACACAAAACCATATCCCAAAAAACCTAACCCCAACACCCAGCCCCTCATTGCTCCCCCCCGGTCCCAAAACAGGGAATTAGGCCATATTTTAGGAGAACAAATCTCTGTTTTACACAAAGTAGTAAATGCAATGTCTCTTAAACACAAACCAACTGAGAAACAGCACTTAATTGAAAGAACAGATAATATACAGTAACAAACTAAACACTTGTAAACAATCTAATATAGGAGATATGCAATTATACACCTGTGTTTAAAGTAGAAAAAGGTCTCATTAAGTATGCTTGCACTGCTCACTCTTCTCCTCCTCATGTCCTCGTCCTCCCTGCCCTACTCCAGTTTCACCCCCACCTCCCACCTCCCGTTGGGATACTTGCCCCTACACTATCCAAAATGGAAGGCTGCTGATATTTCAAGATAATAGTTGAATTTAAGAAGAAAAGCTAAGCCAGGCAACAAAACTGACATTCAATTGACAGAAACATCATCTGTCTGTGAACCAGTAAACATCTTTATAGGAAAGTCTTACTCAGCCCTACCTCCAAACAAACAAACAAACAAAGCAATCCAATGAACTGTAATGAAGTCTGGTATCTTATAGATTTGTGCCCTGCAGTTGATTGACCTCGCCGCATATTGAAGATGTAAGCTCCAACTGAACCTCTTTCCAAGCCTAGGACGTTTATCTCACTTTTACTGGATAATCAAGTAGTACAGCAACTCTCTCATTAGGGCATGTTATCCACATGCTTATTTTAATGTGGTTTCATCTTTGAAACCTTTATGACACTGTCAAACATGGGCAAATAGATTCTTATGACCAAAATACATCTAAAAATTGCTAGTGACAGAAATACCATGTGACTGCAAAAATCTTGTTTCTCTGGGAAAACAGGCTAGAATTAGCAAACAAACATTGTTTCTACACATAAAATGGATTAAGCGTATCTTCAGCAGTAAGGTCATCTTAGGTTCTTTCTGATTCTCACAACTTTTCTTCACATTTACTCCATTAAATATTTCACATCCTATTAACACTCCAAAATTCATATAATCTAGCTCTTCAACTTGATCCGCCCCCACCTTTTTTAAGCTTTAACTACACCATAAACCCTAGTTTAAATTTATGCAAAAGATGCCAATTCTTGCTCAATCTCTACAGTTCTTAACATTTTTATGAGTTATGGAAATATTTCCTAACATTTCATTTCAATTTATGATCTTTTTAGCTACAATATTAAAGTCCAAAGTGAAAAAAAGAGACACATAATTCCTTTTTGTTCTTAAACAGTTTTTTAAATCTCTGTGAAAACCTTAGGCAGTATATTCAAGTTTTTCAGAAATAAAGGTATTTAAAATCTTTAAGAAATCTTAGATCAGCTACAACAATGTTGAACATGATCTGCAAAGCAAGAAATAGAAGACAAATAGCTACTACCTTTATGTACGGTCTGCATAATCTTACACCCAGCTTGATAAAGCCTGGCTGGCAACTTTTTTTCCTCATTTTCACAAAACCCCAACAGTTGCTTAAAAAACGAAATAAAATAAAATAAAATGTAAACCACATAGCAAGATTTTTAAATGAAAAATGAGCAAATCTCTATTTGCCTGATGATAGTCATAGTACATTTCAAATTAACTACCAGAAAGCCAAGAAAACGACATGTGGTAGAAAATTGTACACAGCAAAACTTCAAGGGAATGGGGAAAACTTGTCACAGTTTCACGAGAAAACTATAGGGAATGCTTTCCTAGTAAACAGGAGTAGCAAGTAAAGACTATTGAAGCTATTTGAAGCTACCTACACTGATCTTTAGCATAAATGTTGAAAAAGAAAAAAAATCCCCATAGATAATCTTATCCTTCATTTAAGCAGAGCAAGGCAAATGATAAAGGAAACAAATTCAAATGTTTAGTTTTCATGAAAGCTGGAAAAACTAATTTTATGATGCATTTCCAGCTATTGAGGCTTTTTTGTCCCTTCACAGTTATATGGATTTTTTTTTTTTTCCTTTTTAAAACCTTTTCTTTTGTTTTCAGATCACAATCACCGTATCTTAGGAAACAGAGGACTGTAAATCCAGTTCTCCTTGGGTGCCTAAATATACAGTTTAGGAAAAAAGCTACAGATCCAGTGACAGCTACGAAAAGTACAGAATATCCCATTGCTCCCTTTACAGAGATAGTACAACATATGGTTAGCGTGGGGCTTTTCTCATCAGCTCAGACTGACGCAAAATGATCCAGTTAGAGTCAATTTGCATGTATAATATCAGAGCAGAGCGTCTACAGATTTATAAGCCAAAAGAAAAAGTATTCACAACTTTGGGAAATGAAAACTTGGAGCTGCAGACAGCTTTAGCTGATCTTAAATCCCATACAGCTAGTAGCTAACTCTCAGTAAGGCATGCGGGGAATTAAACATGCAATTCCCATCATTATCAAAGATTGCTGCTACTCAGAGTCTTTATATGCTGAAAACCTACCCTCTAGTGTTTACTAATAGCATCCATTTAGTACAGCAGGTGAAATGCTGATTACTTTATTTATGTCTTAGTCATTTCGAAAACCTCCCACTATGTTTATTTTGTATATCCTGCTTTTCTTCATCTGAAGATGAAGGCCACTGAAAAATCCTCAGGGATACAACAGGACCATGGCACAACAAATGAGCATCACAGCATGCATACATTTCAGGGCATCAGGGTGCAACACAAAAATCTTCTCAACAGTCCATTTATACACTGTGAACTAAATTCAGTCACTGTATTTGTATATGAAACTTCTACCTACCCCTGCAGGGCTGATATGTGCATACTCAAGAGTACACTTCAACCTTTGATTGCTTTACCATCCAGTTCATAATTTCACAGATAGAAAAATATGCCATTCAAACACTTTAGAAGCATTACATGAAGTAGGTGAAGAAATACTTTGATACATTAACATTTAATAAGTTGCTTTCCTGAACAAGGGCCAGATCCTGTACATTCTCCATTTCCTACTGAGAGAAAGTAATCTCAATTCGTTACTAGAGGAAAAATAAAATCTAAGTTATTCATTACTTCACGCCCTTCTGGCTCATGTGCTCTTGATACTTGCTTTCCTATTCTCTTACTAATGTTTAGACGTAAACAGCATTTTGTCAGGAATACATACTGATCACAGTTTTTGCACATAATGAGTAAGTTGACCTACACAGAGAAAAGAAAGGTGATGTTTTCAGTTTGATGTTGCCTCTTTCAATGCTGACTTACACTAGAAAAGGGAAAGGAATTCCTGATGCATTGTATGTAGTTCTTATTTCATTCTGCCTTATGAAGACAGGCATGCAATGACTGGAAAAAAAATATGCAAATTTAAACTCAAGAATTTTCCAGAGTACTCATCAGTATAATACCTTAAGCTTCTCTCAGATAAGACTTTCAGGGATTCTTACATAGTCTCTGGTCCTCCTCTCCTTTCCTTGATCATAAAAGCTAAGTTAAATGAGTCATAGCTCCAGCCATCCTTCTCAAAGACAACCCTCTTTGTACAGAAACACTTTTTTTTTTTTTTTTTTTTAAAGCATCTGCAACACAGTACCTAGCTTCCCAACCAAAAACCTTACTGCTTACTTAAACAAATGTTTTTAGTAATAGATGCTGAGGTACAACTCAGATACAGCGGAGTTCCTTGTTTCTTCTCTTCTCTTCCCAAACTTTAAAGAATCTCATCAGCTTTTCCCACCTCCATCATCTCCACACACTTATCTGTCTTATAATAAAGTGGGAAAGACCTGCTTACCTACTAAACAGCTAGTTTGTAATCTGGCATGTTGCATAACAGAGCTCGGTTAGCAGACTCCTGTTCTCAGATGGCTAAAAAAATAACTTCACTGGCCTTCCTAAGCAGCATAGGAATCATGTAAAAGAAGATGTGATCAAATGAATACCTTTCAGGGACCATTTGCCACCAAACTTATTTTATAATTCATCTATTCTCTGATACCAGAGTTACACTATCCTGTAAGGTACAACTGTATTTCCAATGCACTACTTAAATGTTAATGGAGTGAAATTGCTCACATCCATATTTTAACAGGCTTAAGTACATCAGCTCGCTCACTTCTGCAATGAAACTTATCTCAAGATATGAGAAAAAGTCTACCAGAGAAATTCAACAGCGACATTAACTATGAACAAATTATAGAAGGTTGGTTATTTTAGTGGTGAGTTGGGGAAGAGGGGTGTTGGCATTTAGGGTTTAGGGGACTGTATGTTTTTTTATTTTTAATGTGACCACATTATGATTCACTACTCACTTCTAGCTCCTAACAGTCAAGTAGAAGATTGTGAAAGCTTATGCTTTTGAATATGTCTTGTGCTTTAGGCTACATGAAATGTTTTCCTCCCTCTCTAAATCCATTTTTTTTTTTAATGTATAAACACACCTGTTCTTCAGCTTACAGGTGATTTAATTAGACTAGATTATTTCAACCAATTAATGGTAAAATGTGTGGCATGTTTTGACATAGCTTGCGCATCTTGGGCTTTCAGATAGAACAGAATTGAGACACTTGTGGATGTTGAAGAGCCCATATACATATATCTCATATATATATATATATATATATATATATATAAAAATATGTAATATCAAACTCTGAGGCAACCATAGTCAACCAAAACTTGGACAAACACTTTTTAAACCCTCCAATACTACCAACCACAAACAAGTTTGCTATTTGAGTCATTGGCCTTTTCTTCATAGAGGCATTTGAGGCAGACAGTTGAACAACTGAGGCAAGGAAATAAATGGCTGACCACATCAGTAACAACACCAACAGCACAGGAAGAAGATGCAAATGATAGGTAGGAGAACGAACTTGAGGGAAAATTTACTGATTGAAAAAAAACAAAAAAAAACCAAAACAAAACAAAACAAAAAAAACAAACAAAAAACATACAGTGATGGTAAAACTTCCTATTTTGCTTCTGTCATCCCTCAAAAGCAAACTAAGTTTGTAATCTCCAAAAAAATCAAGCCTATAGCCTATTGCATCCAGAGGAGGGCAAAAAAGCTGGTGAAAGGGCTGGAAGGAATGTCCTGTGAGGAGCAGCTAAGGACTTTGGGCTTGTCTAGTTTGGAGAGAAGGAGGCTGAGGGGCGACCTCCTTGCTCTCTACAGCTTCCTGAGGAGGGGACGCGGAGAGGGAGGCACTGATCTCTTCTCCCTGGCATCCAGCGGTAGGACGCATGGGAACGGTTCAAAGCTGCACCAGGGAAGGTTCAGACTGGACATGAGGAAGCATTTCTTTACCAAGAGGGTGGTCAAACACTGGAACGGGCTTCCTAGAGAGGTGGTCAATGCCCCAAGCCTGTCAGTGTTTGAGAGGCATTTGGACGATGCCCTTAACAACACGCTTTAACTTTTGGTCAGCCCTGAATTGCTCGAGCAGTCGGACTGGATGATCATTGTAGGTCCCTGCCAGCTGAAATACTCTATTCTATTCTGTAGATGCACTAGGTCTAATAAGCAACTAAAGACAGGAATCTACGATTTTACTACACAGCATCAATAACACCAGAGGTAAGGGTGGGCTGGGGAATTCTTTTTTGGATAAATATTGCAATTTTCTTAACCGTCTTACCTCATCAGCTTAGTCTCCTTGTGGTCCTTATTTTCTTTTGTGCTAAGCCAACAATTCCCATCACTCAATGGGAGTTGAATACAGCCAACTAGCTGTTCATATGGATGAAGGCCATTTGAGAAATGTATTTCAACTGCTAACGCACACAAGAAAAGGCAACATAAAATAGACATGCACTGCTACTAGAAGAAGAGTCACTTGACATCTCAGGTTCTCTTGAATGTAACACAGAATCTGACAATCTCCACCGACAGTGTGTCAAATGTGGAGAAGTAATTTTAGAGGAAATTTTGTTTAAACAGATCAGGTGATTATGGTGTGTTAAACAAGCGACGAGACAAGAGCCTCAGAAATTCATATTTAGAAGACAGAAAATGATACAGTAAGTCGCTCCATCCAATTCACATGGTATCTTACCAGAAATAATGGCAATAAGCGGTCATCTGGACAAGACAATTCAGAACATGGAAAGGGAAGAATAAAGACTTTATAAAAATAAGGAGGCCATCCAAATGACAGAATAGCCCACTCACTCAGCCTTGCTGTATAACAGCTCAGTGTGTTTTTAACTGTGTCTAGCACAAGGAACAAATTAATATTTTGAAGACAGAGTACACTGACAAAGTTCAGATCAGCTATGTGCTTCAGGGCACACCTAACAGATGAAGAAACTAACAGAGTAAAATTGTAGAGTGACCACAATAATAACAAAAAATACCAATTCTCCATGCAGCCAATGCAAGAAAATATAGAGGATGTGATTTCTTAGTCACAGTACCCAGCTGAATTACTTGTTCACTTCTTTATAGAATTACTTCTTTATTCAGTACTGAAAATCAGTTTCTCTCTGAGGTCCAAAGAATTCCTGTCATATATATACACATAATGAGGGACAAATGATAAAGAATATATATAAAAAAAGTGGTAGGGTATTGGTTTTTATTGGCTGAGAAATGTATTTTGAAATACTGAATAAGTCTCTTCTACGAAGGGTTTTGATAATCTTATTTAGGTTCCTCAAGCATAGGCAGAAATCATTACAGGTACACCAAAGAAAGGCTATCCTTAGACAAAAATGCCACCTTCAAGTAGTTTTATCCCATACAATCAGAGGAGAAAAAAAAAAAAATCTCTTTCAAGTGTAATATACTACTTTGGAATATTTTCCCATAAGAAACTGTGGAATTCATTTTGCAGATGTTTCCTCCTCTTGTGCATTGCTGTGTTCCACAGCAGATTAGAATAACTTTTCCCGCAGAAGCCAGTATCACGAACTTTGTCACAACCTCTCGGACTGAACAGGTGCATACCTGTAAACAAACACAGCCTCTGCTTAGATATTTAAATCCAAATATTTCTGTCCACAACAGAGACAAGTCTGAGCAATAAATTCCTGTCGTGGTTTAACCCCAGCCAGCAACTAAGCACCACGCAGCCGCTCACTCACTCCCCCCCATCCAGTGGGATGGGGGAGAAAATCAGGAAAAGAAGTAAAACTCCTGGGTTGAGATAAGAACGGTTTAATAGAACAGAAAAGAAGAGACTAATAATGATAATGCTAACACTAATAAAATGACAACAGTAGTAATAAAAGGATTGAAATGTACAAATGATGCGCAGGGCAATTGCTCACCACCCGCCGACCGACACCCAGCCAGTCCCCGAGCGGCGAATCCCTGCCCCCCCCACTTCCCAGTTCCTAAACTAGATGGGACGTCCCATGGTATGGAATACACTGTTGGCCAGTTTGGGTCAGGTGCCCTGGCTGGGCATGAGAAGCTGAAAAATCCTTGACTCTAGTCTAAACACTACTGAGCAACAACTGAAAACATCAGTGTTATCAACATTCTTCACATACTGAACTCAAAACATAGCACTGTACCAGCTACTAGGAAGACAGCTAACTACATCCCAGCTGAAACCAGGACAATTCCTTACAGTCTGTGAGTCATCAAGATTCTTTGATGATGAGAACTATGAAAATAAAGAGAGCAGAATTTACCTTTACAATCCAAATGTTGTGATTCTTCCAAGACAAACGCACCTCTCCACATCCAGCTTAAAGCACTTTAACTCTTGACCTCTGTGAAGCTACTTTCAAGTCACAGGGGTAAAAGGGGGAAAACAAGTCGCATCTCTTGAGATTTTGACAAATTTTCACCTAGGAAGTTTAGGTCAGACTTCAAAAGGCATTTAGTTATCTAATTCCCCTTTGTTTCAAAGTGAGAAAAAAAACACAAACGCATTTCATAGTCTGACCTTTTATTTATACCAAATATCCAGGGTTTTCCCCCTTTATACCTTTAAAACAAGTTTCTTGTCGCTAGTTGTGCACAGCCTGTTTCCAAGATTTCTTTATTTTATCTGCAGTGAAACAGCTTTTAAATTTTGCTCTTTTGCTCTAATGTGTTTAAGGCAACAAGGAATGCCTTTTTTCCCCCACTTCAGCTGCAGAGGGCAAAGGAGAAACAAGAGAGCACAAATGTGTTGTTAAAATATGTATGCTAATTGATGACAAATAAGAAATTATTAAAACAGTGTTAGCACAGTTATAGATAAAATAAATAAATGGTAGGATACAGAAAGAGTAGATGTCTTATCAAAACATTTTGAATTTTGCATATAGTACACTAATGTGCTATACATACTACACTTTAAAATTTCTCCTTCCAAAAGCAATGGCACATTCCTTACAGATGTATTTGAATTAGAGCTGAATATCCTAAAGGCCAATGCACGGCAAGATTTCCAGGTGAAGCCTGGAACATCACAAACTTCACTTTAAAAGGTTTAAAAAAATAATTTGCATTGTTTTCTCTTTATATAGATGAACTTCTTACTACTCAAGTTTTATTGAGAAAAACATTTCCTCCTACATCAGCTAACTAAGTAACGATCCAATAAGGTATACTAAAAAGCACTAGCTACTCTGAAGACATTACCCTTGTCTTCCTTATTGAGATTGACAATATTGAATCCCCCAAATACAGGTTAAAAAACTAATGTATTTCCCAGCATCACTATTTCCCAACTCCCAGATTACTGGTATTATAGTTGAATATTTTTTTTTCTTCCTGTTTTTTTGTCTAAACAATGCTTTGTAGTTTTAGCAGGTAATATTAAAACATTCATATGCAACTCCCAAGGAAAAATATCTGAATATGTTAAAAAACATTCTCTAATATAATCAGCCCATGATATTAATAAAAATTGAAATAGCCAAGTTTAGAGGAACGTTCAAAGCCTGATTTGAACAACTCCACTTATCTTTATTAGAGTCTCGTTAGTTAACTTCTGTTAACTACTAAAATATTATCTTATGTTATGCTTTCTCACACACAATATTTAAAAGATAAAATTTAACGCTTATCCATCATGAAAGTACTATGTTCTTTCAGGCATTACCCGCCACCAAAAACCAAACCATTATAAGATACAAGTCTATTTTCTCAAAAAATTATTTCAAATATTTCTGAAAATGAGAACTACAGGAAAATCAGGACAGCCTTCCTCAAAACTCATTTTCTGCATAACCTAATTTTTTCATAAACTTTTCTGTTAAAAACAAATCAACTCTTCGGGAAAATGAACAAGAAGTCATTTAGAAACACTGAGAGAGCTTTAGAGAAGCATACCGATCAATTTGTTGACATGAGCTACAATAAGAAAGCAGTAGTGCTTTTAGACTCTCAGACACAGTCCACATAGCATCTACAAGCTCCATTTTCTGGACTTGATACTCTTGTCCAGACACATTTTATAAGCTTTTATAGCAGTATTTCCTGGTGTGGTTAAAGAGGCCACAACACAGCTTTACATGACCACATATGGGATCCTGAGCAGATTATCGGCTTTCTTCTGATCTTAGTTCTACACAGTGAGACAGGGTTCTGATCTTACCTTAGCAAATTCATCATCAACCAAGAAATTTCAGATCAAAATAACAAACTTACTCCATTTGCCTATCTTCTGGTCTTATAAATATATAAATTAGCAGAGCTTAATGGGCAGCCAAACGTCTGCAGAAGTAGATAGAGAGTATAAATGGGCTTGTCCCTATCTAGAGACACATGATGTTATTATCTGCATGGTGTGCCTATGATGCTGTGGTTATATCACAGAAACATCAATTAAAACTACATAGAACAAACACAACATGTCTGATTTCTACAGTTTTTACACTTATCACACAGCAGATGAACCATATCCATAACACTTCTACTTTACTGTATATGAAAGAACATACACTCAACAGCAATATATGAAGCCTCATTAAACATGTTGTTCTGGCTGCAACATAACACATTACTTTTCCCCAACAAACCTCTAGGCACTCATCAGTGTCCATTTCTCTCATAAGCATTTAACTTAGTCTCATATTTGCCAACACAGCTTCAACATATAGTTAACCCAACAAGCAGTTCTCCACACAAGATCCAGGACTAAAAGCCAGGCAACCCGCCCCCCCCCGCTTGCTTCACCACCTCTACTTGACATTTTTTGACTGCAGAGGAAGCTCATGTTAATACGTCCCACCTATTTGAATCTCAGTTTCCTGTATTAACTTTTCAGTTTAATTACCTTTATTTCCCCAAAAGAAATAATTTCCGCTACATCAAAATTTACTAGTACTTTAATCAAATTTATGAAGGCTTAAAAAAATGTATCTTTGTCAGTATGAGTAAGCTGGAATTTTATTATTGCATATTTCAAAGATCTGAAAGCACTATTGTAGTCACTAGTCCAGTCTGTCTCAAATTATGGCTGTAATTTCCAATGGGATAACAAAAGGCAATGATGGCTTTGAATGAGTAAGAAAAAAAATGGCTAAAAGAAATGTTTAATTAAGAAAATTAACAGTCATAAAATTAACTTAATTGGAACAAAGAAAAGAATTCTTGACTGATTTAAAGTAATATTTATTACTAGCAACTCAGTTATTCCAAGGAAATAAATTAATAATAAATGTTGTCAAGTGTTTACTAGACATGTCCAGCGGGCAACTTAGTTTATTCTGGTTTAGAACCAGACTGAAAATACAAGCAAGGAAGGTGTACGGAGGTAACTTTACATCCATGCTGGGCCTCGGTCAATGGCAAAGTTTGTTCTGTCGTCACAGAAAACAGAGTGTTACATAAATAAGTCACAGCTACAAGGCTTTTCTTTAGCAAAGCTGTTTTCTTGCTGTCATAAATAAGCTATAGTAGAGGTGGGAAAACCTACATCTTCGGATTTCAGATGCCTTCGTTGAGCCATTCTGCAGCCAACGAGCCCAGTGACGTGTCCAGTAACTACCCTGAGGTAAAGCAGAAGTCAAAAGCTAACGCACTTAAAATAAAAAAACCTGTCCCTTTCGTAATCTGAGTAACGAAATACCCAACAGAGGCCATGAGTGTTTCGTGTACTCTACAAGTGTAAGTTTTCAACGTTTCACTGTTTGTATTTGTTTGGTTTTATTTTGCAGTAGTGATCTCAAATATAATTCAAAACTTCAAGCTGAGAGAACTAACACTGTATAATAAAACAAATATTAATTTAAACAAGAAAAACTTTAGTTTAATTTTAAAAGTTTCATCTTCCTTTGTAGCTGCTGTAGGCTTAAAGCAGAAGAGACACACCTTTTTTCTGTGGAGCTGACCTCAGGAAATAACAATTAGATTATATTACATTAGCTTTGTTTTAAGCTCTTTACATTAATGCATACAGAAATTAAACATAAACAGAAAAGCAATGCACCAAAGAATGACTTGCATATAGAGGCCTGGGTGATGAGCAGGAACAGTTTAGTAGATTTATTTTCAGAAGCTAATATTGTTTATATAATGAACTTGAGATCCTAAAGGAAAAACATCTTTGAAGAAAAATAAGCTCATGAAAGCTTTTTACGATGACAAGTATTTCAGATGAGGTGGGTGAGCCCTGTGATATTACCCTATCTGTAATTTGGGTAAAACACTGTGGAGTCAGTTGTTCTTAATAAGCTTGATTCAAAAATCTATTAACTGTTAAAAAGTTCCTCATCTCTTCTTACCACACGCATTTCTTGAAATTTACAGTATTTAAGCAAATCAACAAAAGCATATATACATTTTTTTATAAATTCAAACACAGGAGAAACGCGTAGCAGTTTTCTGGGGCACTCAACAACAGATCAATCTTCATGAGTCCCTTCAGAACCCCTTGAAATATTTGCTGAAAACACTCAGCGCCCTCAGGCACTAGCCTCAAAGAATGGTACAAGAACAGTTCTGCTAAACCATTTTTGCTACTGTTTCTAACTTCTTTAATCCACCCAGACTGCTGGAAAACTTGTCCCGTGGAAGTATCTGATCAGCCCTACATTGAAAATAAATACACCGTATTTACTACAGTACAGAAAAACAAATTGTTCTTTGCCTGTCAGTCAACAGTATATCCAAGAAACAGAAGAGCAAGTTGTTCACAGGCTGAAATAGAGCCACTGTGCCAAAAAGGTAGCGAGTGAGAAAAATCCACTGCAAAATACTACACAACTCTGACCTCTAGGACTCCGTAAATCCCAAACGCATCTCTTCTGCCATCAAACGCAAAGGTATCAAGTCTCAGGCACCCGCAGGCTGAGCCCTGGCGCCGGGCGCTCCGGGGGGAGGCGGGAGAGGCGGGGGGGCACCACCGGGGCGCAGTCACCGAAGCTGTCCGTGTCCCCCGCCACGGCCACGGGATCAGAGACCGCACGCAGCTGCTGCCGCTTCCCTGTGTTGGGAGGGCAGGCAACAAGATAACAACCTTCGCAGAGCTCCCCTTTCAAAAAAAGCCTTGAGGAGGATGACTCGAGCTCCTGCCTCTTCTCCTTGGGATTTTCCTCCAGTGAGGTAACCAAATACAACTTCAAGAGACGTTTTGGCGGAAGGAGAACTTCTCGTTCTCCACCACGTGGCAAGCAGGCACACTAAGAGCTGCTAAGCAGCTGTCGATCCAAAGGGCAAGCAAATAAACACAGCAGCCAAGTTGGCTGGATAGCAAATACTCATGGCCTGGGAAACAACCACCTTCTAAAATAAGTCTTCTTAAGAACTGGGGATGGGGGAGGAGGAAAGGCACATACACAAAAACAATCACCACAAAAGCTGAACGTTAAATATATTTTCTTAAGAATCATGAGCAAAAAAACCAAAACAAAATGTTTAAAACACTGAACACAGCAAGATTTTGTCCCTAAAATCAGAATCGGAAGAGTGCAACTTTGTTTCTGAATTCATGTATCACTTATCATCATTTTACAAGATGTGATGGTAGGCAGTCCTATCCACACTAGACATTATCGCTACCGGCGTGTCACAGTGAGGCTACATCAGTTCGGACACCTGATTTATCCTCCTTATCATGCACCTAATAACCTTAAAATGTTTTATTAAGCTGTTGGAGCAAAAACATGAGGGGAAAAAGGAATTTAACAACGAAAACTTCCACGGATATTTACACTTCATTCACACTTCTAACAGTCGCATTGTAAGAGTACCTGAACTTTAAGTCACATTGGAGAGTACCCGAACATTGTACATACTACTAAGGAAACATATTCCTATTCTATAAGCCTATTTCCCCATCTACCTGATGCTTTCCCTTCTGCCCCCCCTGAAGACAGCGTGCCTTTGCATCAACAGCATAATCCTTCCTTTGCTCTTTCTGATGCAAGTCCTGGTTCTTTCACTTAAATAAGTCTGAAGTTTGGGTAAAGACTGGCAACACCATCGCCACTGTCACTTAGCCATGAGCTCAAGCCTCAGACTAAGAATCCTTCTGCTTTCAGAAAACATGCTTTTACTACAAAGAAATGATTTTCTCTAACTAATCTTAACAGAAGTCACAGCAGAAGCATTAAAAGCACTCAACATCGCTAACCTAAAGAACGCATGCAGCTCTTTAATGAAGTATAAGACAACATGAACTCTTCTGAGCAGTGAAAATGTGGAATTGTCAGAACACACCTGCCTGGCCGTAACATCTGGCAAAACGTTATACCTCTCCCCGCTACAAGAAGTGGTAAGACCGTTACAATCAATGGTCTGCAAATGGGGAACTGGACACTGTAAAAGAGGCAGTGAAACGAAGACTCAGAAGACTGAGGCAGAACAAAGAGAGCCTGTTGCAATCAAACCAAGGTCACGACGCATTTTCCAGCTCCTTCATTCACGACTTTCACAAGTCCTCTGTGGATGTATGACATGGGATGCCCACCCTTCCTCAGCCAACACCGCCAGTGCTCCGCAAGGGTGAATGGTCACGCAGAAGAATGGCTGGCACGAGGGCCTACTACCTATATTCAGTAGTCAATCAAAAATTTCACATGAAGCCATAAGGAAGAAATCTTCAGATTTCAGAAAACTAGCGTGCCCAAAGGAAAACTTAATAATGCCTTAACAAAGATTGATTTAACTGCACAAAAGGAATGAAAAAAAGCAGTCAACTGCAGGAAGCAATGACAGATACTAGTTTCCATTCTGTCAACACAGTAAAGGTGACTGAATTACAGTATTTATTACCAAGATATGCAAGATCCTCCCTCAGTCTATGTAGATTTTAGATATATTCATACAGATACATACACATGGTTTTATTTCCTTCTCTCTCTCTCTCACTCTGTATATACACATTTTTCAGAGGTAGACCTGAAGAAGGTTTCTTTCACAGAAAGAGTTTCCAGCCACTGTAAACGACTATGGAGAAGTCTCCTTACATAAAAGATGGTTTCACAGTGAATGCAAATTTTCCTTTCTGTCAAGTTCTTTCAACATTGAGGCATGTATTTTCACATTTTATCCTACTGAAGGTTTTAGTACTCGCACATCAGCCATGAATGCAGAAATCATGGGAACAGGTTCTCATGAATAGGCCTTATGACCAGAAAAGCTTCCTTGTGATTCGGGAGAGTCAAAGTTGTGGTCCTCCCTCCCAAAATACATTCTGCATATTTCTCCCCTAGCTATAAATTGAAAAATGTTTTAAATCCTCTGGAAGAAGAAACAGAATTAGACAGCGCACTAGTCTGATACTAACATTTTCTTTAGAATCAGTCCAGCCCCAAAAAAACCAAAGCAAGGGCAGGAGTGGACATTCCCATAAACAAGTCTTTCTCACCAGTCACGCAAGTAAAAAATTTGCAACATGGATAGCACATATGGTACGTCACATATGGAGGGCTCTCATCAATGTGTACAAATACCTGAAGGGAGGGTGCCAAGAAGCCAGAGCCAGATGCTTTTGAGTGGTGCCCTGTGACAGGATGAGGCAACGGGCACAAACTGATTCACGGGAGGTTCCTTCTGAACATCAGGAAACAGGTGGGTTTTTTTACTGTGAGGGTGAATGAGCACTGGCACAGGTTGCCCAGAGAGGCTGTAGAGTCTCCATCCCTGGAGATACTCAAAAGCCATCTGGAAATGGTCCTGGGCAACTTGCTCTGGACAACACTGCTTGAGCAGGGGGGGTTGGACCAGATGACTTCCAGAGGTCCCTTCCAACATCAGCCATTCTGTAATTCTGTATCAATCACACAATCATTCCCGCATGCATTTCATAATAGGAGAGGAACTGGCTTATGGGTGAAAGTGTATGAAAGTAGGGCAACATTAAAGAAAGACTTGTCTCTGAAATAGCACTAACAACGCACAAACATACTTATTTTTAATCACTAATAAAATCCAACTACTTCATCTGACTTGGAAGATTAGGTAGAGCATTTGCTGACAGCGTGCATCAATCAAACATTTTTAAATAGTTAATCAAACACTACATACAGCTGGCTCTTAATTTTCAATAGGTTTCTTAAATCATCGCTTATTACCCTGATTGTAGTCCTTCAAAAGTCAATGAGTGGCGAGTACTTAATTCACACAGTAGCATCATACACAGACACAGCAACGCATAATTAGTGGGTCAGTTACACCTACAAAGTAGGCTTACGTGTTTTATTTAAAGACCATTTGCGATGCCAGATGTTTTATTAGCACCTAACAACTCTAACGATCCTTGGCCTGACGCATTGAAGTTTGAGAGAATATATAATGTCAATTCTGCTGTGAAAATAACAAGGAGACAGGTTGAAAGAGGATAAAAAAAATACACAAAATAATTTCCAGATATTTTAAGAGAAATTTTAAAAGTAGGTAGAGGAACTTTTATTACTGATTTTTATGTTTTGGCAAATACAGGTGACAGGAACATCATGAGAAAAAGTAAAATTCTGAAACAACCTTGGTGTTAGAAATTCTTTTTTTTCCCCTGCTTTTTACACAGTTTTTCAAGCCCTTGCTACATGTGAGAGGATATCCCCTAGACTGCCCTACTCCCAACTCTTTAGTTGCATATCACTGCATCGAGAAAGAAACATGAAACTTATCCTGGAATAGACTGCTTCCTAGTTCATAAAACCAGTGAATGAGAATAATCTAGATAGCAATACTACTTCAAGTACTTCCTAACAGGTTTTCATAGTTCCCACTAAACCAAGGTTTGTTTATATCATCGCAGCCTTACAATAATAAATGAGGGGTGCTGTATAACTTAGAAACTGTCAATAGCTACTCTCTAACCTACGATTTCAGGTAGTTCTACTAGACAGTACTAAAGATGCCATGTCCAGTCTTGATGACACACAGACTTTGATAAGAAGTCAAATAGCTCTTCCCAAAATTTGTTCTTTTAACTCTTCTAGGATTCAGAAGCAGGGGGGGAAGGGCTGGGGGGGGGGGGGGGGGGGGTGAAAGTATGAATGTAATCTAGGAACAAAAACCAGAACCCACTGAAATCCCCACACTGCATACACACATTTGGATAGTGTATAAAACAAATCTGTAAAGGTTATATTACCTGTATGAGAAAATTCTATTCTATTTAAATATCAAAACCAAAATAGGATTTTGGAGCAAAGCCACTCTCTCCTGTCAAAACAATCCCCTACTTACCAAAAAACCTTTATTAATATGTAAGAGATGGTCAAAGATACTGATTTGAAAAGTAATGAAGAGCTACAGCTTCAGGTGTATCTTAGATGTTAAACTTTACTGAAGAAACAACTCCACTTTGGTTTCTCACTTGGTTGCCTGAGACGCTAATTCTCAGCTCAAAAGATTATCTCACACTTCACTAGCTTTGGTACCTTAGTATAATCATCTGCTGTGAACTTTTGCTGCACTTCACAGATACACTGCAGGGAACAGAGCACTCATAAAAGATTTAAAAAAAAAAAAAAAAAAATATAAAAGGCCACAGCCATTTTTATCATAATAGCTACTGTTTTCTTTAGATTTCAGACACACTTTCCCAAATTTTATTTAAAGTATTATTCAGGGTGAATATAGATAAGAAGCCAAAGAAATAGATTATTTTTTCCTATTCTCTTGAGGCAATTTCACAAGTCCTTGCAAGGTCAGCCACTGCACATAAAAGACAATAAGTCTTTTCTTCAATTGTGATTAATGCCATTTGATCATCAGACAGCATACCTTAAAACACTCATGTTGCAAGTATATACTATACATACTATTATATACCCAAGCAAATGTGTGTCTACATCCACATGTAACCGTCTATGCTCTAAATACAATAGATATCTCTTTAGATAAAGTCAACTTGGTTTTGTTTGAAGTCTTAAACTGTATAAATATTATTTCTAAATGTTATGTTTTGATATACTAATGTAATTTTTTTGTGCTGCCCTGCTGATAGAGGAGTTAAGCCACACTGAAGCAGGACAGGCAGCTTATGCTAAGATCAAGTAATCAATTTATAAGACCTGACTGTCATCCTCCCATTTATTTAATAGCTGAGAGAGCAGAGAATTATTCAGCCCTTTGGCAGACAGAGTATTTTTGTGAAATAACTATATATATTTATAGAAATAAATATATGAAATTATAAACTACATATAAAGTTATAAAATAGTATTAAAATTATAAATTATATTTTTCATAGAAAATTGATACCTATACATTTTATAAATATATATAAGCAATAATGTACTGGTACATTAAACAACAGAAATTCTCCCTGTTTATCCTCAGCTATTCAGTACCAGAAGTACTCTGAACTCATGACAGGGCTGGCAAAGCTACTTTTGGCATAAAAACCACAAGGCTGTATAAATCAGAGTTCACTGATTAAAAGACCCAAATCTTCAGGGTCATTTGTATGAGTTAGGGGTGCATAGCTAGAATTACCATTTGTTTAAAGACGTATACAGAGTTCATTGTCAAACAGGAATTTAATCGGTTAGATACCATTTTGTGTATACAAATGCTGGATTTCTTGATATAGTCAGGAATTTGGGGCCAAATATTTTTTTCTAATGGAAAATACAGATTTGCTGAAACTTAAAATTTATTAAAAAACCCCACTCCAATTACTTTTGTAGTAATAGAAAGAAAAGCTTTTTGATTAAATGCAAAAAACCTAAATTCCATTACAAAATAATTAGTAGTCTAATTATGATATATGGAATCTCTATGATATGATATTGTAACTTCATTTGGGTGTCCCATGTTCCAGGTGAGATCCCCAACTCTATGGTATTAGTTTTTTGTGTTTTGTTTGGTTTGGGTTTTTTTTTTTAAACCTCCAATGGAGTCTCCTGTAGGAGCTGCTCCAGGGCTTAACTTGCCGGGTGGAAAGCTTTTTCTAAAACAGCTGGAATTAAAAAAAAAAAAAAAAAAACCAAAAAAACCCCCTTCTATTTCCACTAGCAAAAAAAACAACCCCAACCATAAAAACAAAAACAAACAAACAAAAAACCCCACCAAAACAGCTGATTATCATTTCTTTCTAACAATTGTTATTGCAAGGCTGATATCTCAACACCCCCCCCCCCCCCCCCCCCCCAGATTTTTTTATTTAGTGAAAAATTCTTCCAATATTTTTGGTATTTTCTCTTTTCAAAATCATCATTATTTCAGATATCTCTGAGCTCTTCAGCTTCTATAGCTGAGGCCTGACCAGCACCAAATAGAGAAAAATAATAACCATAACACCTGTACAGTAATTCTGTTAATACATTCCAGAATGACTTCTGGCTTTTCTGGAACAGCAACATATTGCTGATTTGGACTGTGGTGCGCTGTCATCCTTTTCAGCAGCACTGCTGCATAGCTAATTATTCCCCATCTTCTCACTTGCACTTGTCTTCAATGATCTTATCACAAAATTTTTTTACCAAGATCATTCTGAATTTCCAACTTGGATTCCGAGTGCTTGCCACCCTTTGCACTATTCAAAGGGTGCTAATAAGAACCAAACTAAGACTCAACGCATAACAAAAGTCCTTGCAACTTCACAATCAAAACCAAAGACATTTTCATCTCAGCATCTTGTGCATTTACCTTTTGGTGATTTGCTTCTGAAAAGTATAGAGATCAGTGTAAGAAACCTCTCTGAAGCCAGAACGTATCACAGCTGCTGCTTCCCACCTACCCAACACTCCATGAAAAAATTACATCAATTTGATGTGGTTTGTTCTTGAAGACCTATGTTGGCTGTTTCTTAAATCCTTATTATACCCCACAATGGGTACCAGATAAATGGATACCAGAACAAATTATTAAATTTTTGTAAAAGCATTCATATTAATTATATATCTATAGTCCACTTTTTATTGTGACCAATGAAAAAAAGATTTTTGCCATCAAATATTTGGTTTCCTTTCCCATTTTGCAGCTTGCCTGTACCTTCGTTGACCTTCCTCTTTTAAGACAAATTTAAGAAACCGATTTGTTACACATTTTGATTGAGAGATCTGGATTTTACCCTATACACTTACGCTATTCCTTTACACTTACCTTTTACAGCACAGGTAGACATCAAACCTCAAGCCTACATCCAGTTGGACCCATGCCAATTCAAATTATCAACACCTTACTTCAAAACTTGTATCCTTAAAAATCAATATTCATAGCACTGCATTATGGATTCTAAGTAGATAGTATCAATGAAAACTATTTAGTCACATTTACTGCACAATTCTGAAGTCTTGAAACAGTATGCAAATATAAAGGACATCTAAATGCAAAAAATCAGATGCAGCCTTTAATGAATGCATCCCTTAATGTTGCACAATAATTTCAAAGTAGTGTTTGTTTAGGCTAGATAGTCTAATAAGATTTTATTTCTTCAACTGCTATAATTTAATTTTATGGAAAATTATCTCCAAAGCCAGCACCCACAACAAAATTAAACATACAAAAGTTCTAGATAATCAGAATAAAACTGTTCTGAGAAAAGCAATTATCTAAATAGTTCAATTTCACTGCGTACAGGACTCAGTGGGTTTTTTTCTGTTTGCGTATTTCCTGGGTAGCACAGAGCGGCATGGGGGCCAAAGCACAGCAGGGGCTGTGCTGTGACTCACAGTAAGCTTGGTCCTTGTTTCCCTAGTCCCTTATCTTCAACAAATCAAAACAAAACTCGTCCATGAGGAAGGCAACAGTCAACTGCCTATGAACAAACTCACCAATCCACTTCTTTGATGCTGCCTCATGGCCCTGATTGGAATATTATGTATGTCTCAGATGATGTGGGCATGCATCATCTTTCCTATCTCTTTTACTTCTCCGGCAAGACATAGCCAGCACCACAGCCTGACCTAGCGACAGCACAAAATTAACGTACTTCTTGTGGGAAATTGAATGTTTCCTTCTCTTTGTGTTTATTATAAAGAGAACATAGTCAAAGATTTTTAACCAGGAAAAAATAGAGAAGAGGGTAGAACGGCAATGGGATGACTGCATAAGTAAGTTGGCTCTTTATAAATGCCACATATATGAAAAATAAACAAAACATGAATTAAAACATTTACATTTTCCTCCTAATTATTCCAAAAGTTGAACATAGAAAAGCAAAGCAAAGCTGCAGTATAATCCAGGCCAACATTTTTTTCAGTGACAAAGGTTTCGGAAAAGATACTCCATATAATTTTTCAGAGATACATCCCTAGCGTGCACATTTCATTTTCTCCGATTATCATAATATCTGCATGCTTAATTCACTACTCACAACAGCAGATTGGTTTCTGAAAGTGAGAAAGTAACAGCCCACAAAGTGAATGCATTCAAATCCCTTGCCACTAAAAATCAATAAACTGACCAATTTTGAAGCTGAGCTGTTTTATTACACAGTAATGAAGCTTAGAATTTTGTCAACCACCACGTAGCACTGGGATCTACCAAGCAGTTCAAGGCAAGAGGAGTTTGGCAGACATTTTCTTAAATTAATCAAATGATTCTGCAAAGATATACAGATGTCCAAAATTATTATATGTAAGTGAAAAATTTTGCAAGCTATGTAGAGCTGTACCTGAAATTGGCTCACTTTGAAACTATAAATACAAAAAGTACAAAGTGGTAGAATGGCTTCACTACCTCAATTGAGGAACCTCACATTATTCCTGTGCGATAAAGCTCACTTAAATATGAATAAGCCATAAACCTCATTTATTTTACCCCCTATTTATAGAGACAACACTCAAACTGCTTCAGAAAATCTATCGTCATTTTCACACAAATACTGCAGCTTTTTGTGTAACACTGCCTGTTAAAGGGTTTCTTTTTCCTCAGAATTCAGAGAACAAAAAAATTCAAAATGCCTATACTTATTTACTTTGAATGACTTCACCCATGTACTTTGTGCACCTTAGAATTTTAACATTCATTACTGTTGGGCTTTTCAGCACTGACACCCAGCGTGCCACTCAACGAACAGAAAGGTTGCCTCTTCCTCCTCTCGTGAAACAGGCCTGAAGGTATCTTTTTTTATTCCCTATAAAGAAGTATCAATAAATTCATCCTATCACATGGCCCCATAAAAATAATTAAGATGTGCTTCCATTTGGTGGAAGATACAAACGTTTCTGTAGCAAGGCAGAGAAGACAGCTGTTTAAAACTGCTTACAATTTCAGAATGAAGACAGCATCCCATCTGCGATGGGCATTCTGATGCTTCTCTGGGAAACATTAGGTTATTTATCCCATGCAGAAAATTTGTTTTATGACACTATACTATTTGCAGATGCCTTTGTCTTGTATTTCTTCATTTGCTCTTTAATCTTGGTATACAGCACTAGCAACTTACATACAACTTTGTTTTGAAGTTCAATGGCTACCTCCATGCATAATTACTTCAACACTTTTATTCAAGTCTCCACATTTTCAGGTTTGTGATATACAAAAGGGAGAGAACACTTAATGTTCCTGTCTCCCAGAACACTTGAGCTTTTCCCAAATCTAGTTGCCGCTGATTGCATTGCTTGCCGCCTTTGCTTTCTTTGCCTCATTAATTTCTGATATCTGCTGCATGGCTTACCGAACAATAACATATGCTCTCTGATCTCCCACTCTCTCCTGCAACCTTTTCAAGTACACCTAGCAAAAGAAAACTAATTTGTTTGTAGGTTACCTCTGGAAGAATTACATTACATTTGGCAGAAGTGTGGATACTCACTCAGGGCTAAATGTTGTTTGCAGAACAGAGTGAAATTGAGTTTCACCTGAATATATTTGATCGGGCATCAGTAAAGGATAGGTGTATTTTGATTTCTAGGTACCAAATGTGGTTAAGAATACATATCACCATTATTAAAAAATACCTTGCATATATATACAAGTAGTACATTTTTCAATTATTCTTTTTGCATGTTCAAAGATTGCAATGATTCTCCCAGTTATCCCATCACTTTCATTAAGAGTTCCTGATGCTACATACTTTGAAATATTTATATCCACTTTTAGACATCTAAATGGAGATTTGTGCATTTTTGAGCTTCTGGCTCAAAAAGGCATTCTGAATGCTTCAAAAACCATGAGTGGCCAAAAGAGTTTAACAGCAATATGAAGTGTTCTGAGAAACATGTTATCACTCAGGAAGCCATGGGCAAGATTGAGGGTCTGCTTGTTGGTTCAGCAGCCAAACCCCTAAATTAGAAGGGAAACTCTATAGTCCAATTGAATTTTATGGGGTTTTATCAGTGAAAAAATCTTTAATAAAATATGTCATTCAATCAGATTTTTTTTTTTTTTTTTAAACAAACATGTACACACAGACAAGGCTTCATTGCAAGCACTTGTGGGAAAGCTGGACCTTCAATTTCAGTGACATTTTAATCTCCCCTAGGAGTTTCATTTTTCCCTTTTTTTAACTGTCTGTTGTGCCCACATTCTTGCAAAACTGCTTGTATCACCAATGTTATCTACAGATAGGAGACTTTCTGTTGACAATATGCATAAAAGAAACAAGTGTGTCAACTTCTACGTGCTCAGTTCCATCCTCTGTCTCATATATAAGTGGAAAGCTTTGCGACAGATTGATTTTTTTTTTTTAACAATAAACCTGCTCCCATTTCCATTTGACTACAAAGTCTATTAGCTTGTTTTATTTCCTTATGCTCCTTTAAAATAAGTTGAAAACTGGCTTCTTAAGAGGCATCCATCTCCTCTTTTGTCATTTTGCTCTTCCTAGCAAAAACAGCCCTCGTATATCTGCTTTCCTGAAGCTTTCTAGGGAGCCCTTGCTTAGCAGCTAACACTACCTTGTCACTTTTACTGAGGGTACAATTCTGTAGCTGCTGTGTATGCAGAGCTGCCACCAAGTTCAGTGGTGTTCCAGAGCAAGGGCTGCTAAGAAAGAATAGTGTCCTCAAAGAATGTGGGGTTTAAAACAGATTTATTATATCAGTGTGTCACCAAAAATACAATATGGAGCCAAATTTTGCTTCTGCCAATACCCAGAGCTGCAAAACGCACAGATTTTTGAGAGTAAGAAACCAACGTACCAAACAAAAACACACACACAAAAAAGACCCTTGGTTTTCTAACACCATGGAACATAATGGTTAGTTACATATAAATACTTTTGCCAGGGAGGAATCCTCGCTACTAAACAGAGTTTACAGCCTCCCAACATACAGACAGTATGCTCTCCTCATGGTCAATTTACAGTCTAAAAATATTTGCTCTGCTTCCAGAGCTTCTGCCTAAAATTTTATTCAGGGTAGAACACTTCCAGAAGATTTGAATTTTATCTCAGCTTCATAATTTCAATGGATTGTTACTGCTATAAATGCTAAAATACTGCTCTACTAAAAGATTAAATATATGCTTATGCTAGACATAAAAAAAGCACAAAACACACTCACCCAAGCAAAATCCCAACAGAAGATTTTATGATTTTTTGAAATTAACATTTTGTACAATATTAATACAGAAAGGATGGTTGTGAACTTTGTCATCATTTTTGACCATCAGAGTAGTAAGAGACCATGGTCTTTTCCATCGTTCTTTCCTATGTGAACCAGAATTTGAATTCTTAAAGAGTAGGTGCAAAAAGCTTCACAGTGCTGTCCATACCTCTCCATACATGCTCTAACTGAAACCAGCAGCAAACTTCTTCCCTAGCTAAGAATCACATTCAAACCTTAAAAACCTTCTTCAGGTAAGATATTGTTTCCATCCATACACAAAGCTGAAGCCTGTTTACCATGATACGAGTAATTCTAAAATTTTCCAGAAGGAAATTGTCTAAAGAAAAGATGGTGAAGAAAACTAGAATCTATTTAGGACAATAAAAGATAATTATACAGCACGCGCAAAGGGGATGGCGTGTGTGTCATATTTTGTCATTTACCACCCTTGCTGTTTTGATACTTTAGCTGCACATTTTTATGTGAGATGGTTTACACATCAAAATAATTTCCTGATTAAAGAGGAAGAAAAAAAAAAAGCTAGAATTATGGTTCATATAACGATTCAATGAGTAGGCTTCTAGGAATCATCCATAGTCTGAATTTTAAGTTAAACAACAAAACTGTAACCCTGTATGCAATTAATTCCCCAACCTTACAGCAAATCGTATTGTGAGGGCATTCACATGACTGTGACTGAAGGAACTGACTGACAAAGCTCTTGACCTCTCCGACACTCTTGACCAGCCTTTGCCAGCAAATTCTTCTCTCCTAGCCTCTCCGCAACAGTTACAAATAAATCACAGACCGGATTCCCACACATACATGTCTAAAAAGCTAAAGGGAAAGTCAGATAAACTCTACACCACTAAAATGTTATACAATCAAAGCAGTAACGATAGCAAAAGAACGTTATTCAAGCAGTGTCACTATACCCAAAAATCTAATAGTGCTACTAGACATACTGCTGAGGAAATTCCCATCAACAATATGGAGTATTTTTTCACACTTCTAAAAGCTGCTGCTGCACCATTTACACTCTCTGCCTCAGGAGTTTTAGTCAAAAGAATGAATACAGTATGTGAGGATTTTGGTTTCCACTCAAGAACCACATCTTAAAACATGGTTATAAGCAGACATTTCACTGTAAAAATGCTTCTTTTGTGCTAGAATTCTATGTTCTCCATAGACCATAGAAGCCACAGAAACACGAAGGAAATATCCTCATTTATTTCAGCATGAGATGAAGTAGTGTCTGCAAATCTTGTAAATTCTATCAACTTAAAACACTTAAAATCCAATACAAATGCAGCAGGAATGCATAGCTGGGTTTTCAATCCTGTGTCATTTGGATGTCATGTAAATTTTAATTTAGGAATCCCTACTGCTATCAAAACTCGAAGATGAAGAATTCCTTGGCTTCCCTGGACTGATGTCAATCAGAAAAATCAGGATTGACCCATAATTTAAGCAAATTTAATACAAAAAGTAACAGTAAACTTGAATGCCCTTTTTCAGTTATTTTCTAAGCAAAACTCCGTTACTGTAAAGTTTCACTGCAAAGCATACAATTATAAAGTATAACAACATTAACAAAACCTAAAAACTTATAATTCATTGGAAAGTTCAGCTTCAAAGCACTCAAAATCAGAAAAAAAAATGAAGACCTTTTTTCTTGCTGTCACCTGAATCTCCCCCTTGGAAATATTTTACTTCACTTTGTTGCTGTTCTTTCTCTGACCTACACAGAAATATCTTTGTAGCCTAATTAATGTCACACCCTAATTAGAGTAGCTGTTCAGTGAACTTCTTGCCATTGCTATCTCCATTATCTCAGGGAGCCTTCTCTCCGCGTACACACAATTCAGAGTGAGGTATGAGAAATGGGTTGTGAACCGCGAACAATGTACAGCCAAGAAGGCTTCAGATCCAACAAAAGAATAACTGCAGAAAAAGTTTGAAAATGTTTAAAAGATTTACAAAGGGTATAGCAAATCTCTTCTCATAACACAAGAATTAGCTGGCCCTTGATGAAACGGGCCTAAGTTAGGAAACAGTATTTTTTCCCCATACTCCACAATTGTTTGCGGAAGCACAGTAGTTTTACTGGAAAATCTTTTAGAAGTTCAAAAAGTAATTACATAAATTAATGGAAAAAAAGATCTATGAAAACCTTTTATTAAATACAATGTTTTGCATAAAAGAGCTAACTCAAATCTCCACACCGCTGATTATAGAAAGCTGAGACTATTTTAGAGGAAAAATCATTCCTTACGTGCCTTCTTTCTCTATTATTTTCCTAATCATCCCTTCTGACCACTGCTAGAAACACCACATTGAGTTAGGGAGACCTTGTATCTCAGCCAGTATGATCATTCTTCTCAGCAAAGCACATACACCTTCACCTGCCATATGACTTAACAAGCAGGACACTACTTCTCTTTTGACTGTTCTCAAGTTCCAAACCATGAATTCAGTAAACGCGTTCCTTCTGGCTGCACGCAGACCTCAGATTAAACTAATGTTAATTACTGGTATGAAAGTATCAGCAGTTTTGGCTTGGCTTTTTCCTCCTCCTGTGTTATATTCACCTTTAACACAAGGCAAAATACTGGGCACTCTATATCCAAAGAAAATCACTTACAATTCAGCTGTGGTTTAAATTTTATGTTTCTTATACTTTCTAGTAATGAAGCATTTAAATTTTTTTTTATTTTTTTTTTTTTTTTACACTGAAAAACTCATTAACATCAAAAGGGAACATATGATATATATGGAGCAAATAATTTGTTGCTCTAAATAAAATCCTAATAATCTAATCAAAATACAACAACAAATAGCTATTATTAATTCTGTTACCATAATATGTACAGTCAGAACCCAACTTAACTGCTAAACACAGAAAAGCTTCAAGAGTAAATCAGTCAACAGCTTTGTAGAGAAACACTTACTGGTACCTACCTAGTTTTCTATAGGGTTTCTCTGGCTCACCCCATGATGTTCTCCCCAGTCCTAAGGCTGATGCTGCCAATCTTCCACAGGAGGAGGCAGGGGGTGTCACAGAAACATCAGTTTGTTTTCAGTTGGCGATGGTGGACAAGGACCTCCTGCTCAGTCTTAGGATCTGCTTGAGTTTATCCAAATACACTTTCTTAACACAGCCTGTTTCCTCTTCACTGATTTCCAGGTAAAGTCTGCAAAAAATGGTGGTATGCAATTTCCATTTTTGATACAAAGCTTTATACTAAGCAGATCACTTAATCTGCCTTTCCATTCCTTGACTTCCAAAAGGCATTAAACCACTATTTTGCAAATATTTAGGAAAAGCGTGTATCATGCGTGGTTCTTAATATGGCGGTGTTCCCCTTACAAGTTGGTTTCTGATGTAGCAGTGTCATGCAGCCACTAAATAATTATCTGGGGCGTATGCAGGATGCACAGACACATCTCACATACACATACAGAATTTCTATCTAAAAGAAAATACAGATTCAGATATCTGTGGGTTTATTTCCTACTTTTCAAGATATATAGCTTATGAACACATTTGTCGACAAAAATAAAAGCCATCAAAATAAGCCGGTTAGTTTATCAAAGAGTCAAAGACTAGGACTGTAGAAACATAAAGCCTGAGCTAAACAGCATACAAGTCTTCATTTTGTAGTTCATATTCAAAATTTTGACTCTTGTTCTACTTAGATTCTAGATTATGCAGAAAGACTACAAAGCAGATCTTTCCAGCATGCTCTGTGTACCTGCAGGCAAGAGTGGCTTTCTGCTTCTTTCTACCTGAAACAAAAATACGTAACAAGCTCTGAAAGATCTCACAATTCTCTTTGAAAAGGTGGACTAAAAAAAGTGAAGGGGTGCCAGACAGATCTCTGCACAAGGTATTAACTGATGCACATATGAGGTGGAAAGCTGCAGATTCTTGGTTGGAAAAACATAGTTTGGCAAAATGATTCGTATCCTTTTGTGCATAGCTACAGAAGCATTACTGAAGCTTCTCCACAGTGCACTTGCACCCTTTTAAGTCTCGCTGGATTTATAACGGTAATCAGAGAACCTTCAGAACTTAACTTCAGATGATAATCTCAACATGAAGCTGCTTATCAAAAATATCACACCTTTTGCTACTCTCTTTCCTGTGACTCATATCTTCCTTGTTTCCCCATTTGCTGTGATCACCGTTTCAATGCCCTTCTTCCCCCACTCTCTCTGCCAGAGACAGCAGCAGTATTTCCTTAAAGAGCTGACAGTTCTCTGGTCTCCTCTCCTTTCTCATCCTCCTTCCTCCCCTCTCCCTGCCCTGCAATTTACACAACTAGATGCATAACCCACTTCAGTCCCCAGTTTCTTTTCCTCCCTCACAGGTCTCCAGTTTGAATTTTCAAGTAGTCTGACATCTAAGCGAGACAAATCCTTGAACGTGTCAGATTACCTTGTTTAGCTTATGAGACACTGAACAGCTCAGGGGATTGCTAATGGGTAGAAAGCGTTTTGTTTACAAGCTGTGGTTTCAATAGCAAATCATGCCCACGATGGCCTTGAGTCAGTTTTATCTGATACCTGTTTCATGAGGATACATAATACAAGTTGCTGAGCTCAGTATCAGTTTTTACAATAGATGATCACAGCTAGCACTTCTGTTGTCAGTCTTGGGGGGGGGAGTCTGAGTGCAGAAATGGAAAGTAAGGGAATGCTTTACAAGTGCAGAGATCCCTGAAGCAGTGAACAGTGAAGTTACTAGGCCTACATGATGCAGCACAGTCCAGCGCCATGCAAAGTTGCCAGCTTGGTCCTAGAAGCGGTACACACCTATAAATACATCAAGCTGGATTTAACAACTCGGGCATAACATCTCCCTAAGAAAGGTGTACTTCTTCAAGACCTAATCTGAACCCTAAGCTTGCGTGTTTCTCTAGAAAGCGCATGCACACTTGCAGGCGTGAGCCACTGCAAGGAGGGTTGTCTTTATTTGGGGGGAGCGTGCGGGGAGCAGAGCTGCTTTTGGATATGCTTCACTAACCCCAGACAGCAGCCCGGAGCTCTGGTGCTGTCGTCATCAGGACTTAATTCACCCAACACAAACAGTAATATCACCTTTCCTCGAATAACTAAAATGTATATTCTAATCCTCGAGACACATGAAAGAATAAAAATATATTCTCTTAACCATTACCTACAACAGTGTTGCTCAGATGTCTGTTTGCTTGTGTAAGAATGTACTGGATCAAAACAAGGGTCCACCAAGTTCGCTATCACAGCTCCAATAGTGAGCAACGTCAGGTGTTAGGAAAAAGTGTAAGCCACACAAACAGAGAGTAATATTTGCATTGCTAAATACCCCCAGGTTCCAATAGTCTGTCATTCCTGAACTTCTACACCCAAAGGCTGCATTTGAACACTGGACTTAACAGCCACCCATGCATGAACTCTACCTATGCATATCTGTGACATCCCTCTTTTTTAAATTTAATTATATAAAAAGGCACAAATGGCTATGTCAGTAGATGTATGTATGTGTATTAAAACGTATGTAAAGAACAGTAACCAGGAAAACAAAACAAAAAAATCCATTCAGCATAGGTCCCTAACTTTGGAAGAGAACCAAATCAAGAGACTGGCTACATCCCACCGGCTCTTCCCATCAACCCCCCTCCCATTCTGAGTATCTGCCCAACAAAAGGGGAATTGGATTACTGTACTAAAGAAGGGATGGTCCCGTCACTGGTCCAGAGTCAATTAAACACTGGGGGGGAGGGGGGCGGCGGCTGGGGGGACAGGGTGTACAGATGTTGGGATTCCCCCCCCCAAGTTAACTTTAACTGGAAGAAGGTACTTTATTTAAAACAGAACATTTTAGACCTCTCTTGAGGAGAGAGTATGAATAGCTCACAGCTGCCTTAAACCTTCCTGAGATATGCATAAACTACATTTTTATTAGAGCTGGATTATACTAGCAGCTATCCAGGAGGTTCAAATGCCTAACCCCTGGAGACAATCAGAAGCACACAAAGATCTCTGCATAATGAACATAAATATCCTTTCAAACAGAAAATCATAATCTACTCTGCTGTAATCAAGTCTATATTGTTGCATAAAGAATTTTAAGCAGAAGAGCAATAGATAGGACAAGAAAAAAAAGAGAGGAACAAAAGAAACTTGAATGTTTCTTCATGATCACTCTGTTTTAATAATTTTTTCAAGAAAATAGTTATATATGATAATTTATTATTAGATAGTTTCTTTCATCTCATAAGTACAAATCTAACACTAACAAGTTAGTCTTTCATCCTCATATTTTAAATCAAAACTTCTTTCAGGAGTTTCAAAGTGGGTCTGAGATTTCAGCATACATTTTTGAGACTAACTAGTGCCTGCAAAGCATACAGTCAGTCACTGCCTATAGCCAGCACTATGGGAACAGCTTTACACAGTTCAGAATCCCTTCAAACAAGGACAAGCCCAGTGCCAAACCTTAGCCTAGGTAAAGAGCTGCCTGTCAAAGATGACTTGAGCAGTTCCTCATGTATTCTTCTTCATCCATTACCTGACCCCCTTTCCTGCCACGTAACAACTTAACTGGTGGTGGACTTCGGCAAATAACTTTTCAACAATAGAGTAATAATGTCACCATTTTTAATTTTATATGCCTGCTTTGCAACATTCAGAAAAGAGGAAATCTAGGACCAACTTACAGAAGAAAATGCAGCCTACTCTGGACATCTTTCAGTAAATTCACACCCTGAATACTCTGAGGAATGGAAAACATATTAAGTTACATTAATCCAGAACAGCTGCCACCTTTGGTTTCCTGGCAGCAAAATGCTTTTAGAGGTATTTTCTTTACTGAATCCCACGAGCGGGAATTAAACAAAATGGAATGAGCAAAACCAGGTGCATTTGCTCCTAGAAAGAGTCCTGCTGCAGAAGGAGCACACCGATTGTTGCTACTGAACGTATTGTAAAATAGTCAGAAAAGCATTTGGAAATACTTATTGCAGAGACTTCCCTGTGATCACCCAAAGTATTTTCACAAAAATCAGTCGTTTATTGAATGAGTATCTCATATTTACATTTTATGCCTATGAACAACACATCACCAGTAAGTGCTATTTGTGGGGCACAATTAAGTTACTTCTTTTCCCCACATTCCTGATAGCACCTCCAAAATATGTGAAGAATTTCTACTACATCACACTGCCTTTTTAGGACAGGTAGAAATAATTATATCTGAATGCAGAACTGAGTGTTTAGGTAATATATAAAAGTAGCAATGGTCTAGTCACACATGTATTTAATACTATGGGTGTGAAAAATGCCAAACATTTATGTAAGGGATAAAAATTATTCCAATCTAGGAATCAGAAACCTAGCAATAATCTTCATTAAGGGCTTATTTCTACAGAAAATCTAAAAATAAAGCCATTTTAGAAAGACTGTCTTAAAAAAAACAAACAAACACAAAATACAAACAGTAGAAATGTAAGCCCACATTGAACTTCAGGTCAAGCTAGCAAGGCATGTAAATCTAAGTTACATATTAAATGAGTAGGCAGCATTGCAAACTCCTGAGCAACCTTTATCCATTCATCCCCCAAGTGTGGCGGTATTTCCACTATCTTATTACTAACAAATCCAAAACCCAATTAAAAAAAAAAAAAAAAAAAAAAGGTGTAACACTATACAGTTTATGGATTTTGAGAGCATTCTGGAAATACTGCTTAAAGGAAACTTTAAAGAAAAATACTGAGAGAGAAAGAAAGAAATTTTGGCACAAAATAACGACGTCTTAATAGTCGGACCCACCAATTAGTTTCCCAAGATAAATGCTGAAAACCTCATCGCTTGATTAGTTAAAACAAAGCACTGGGAAATATACATTCTAAATATACCAAAGCAGCTTGCCATGGATGAAATTGAGCTGAATGGCATAATATGTATTTTTCCAATTTAAATTTCTGAGACTATGAAAATATTGCATTTAAAACAAAAAGGCATTATTAATGGCACATACAAAGCTTAATAATTTACTATCAGTTTTTTATGTTGCCCCAAACAACCCAGTATATCATTCCATTAGTACATGCAGATCTCGGAAGAGACTAACCAACGGGGGGGGGGGAGTATCACTTTGTTCTTCAAGAATGTAATCGCTATTTACAGTCATAAGACACAAGTACAGAGTAATGAAGAACAGCAGGTTTTACAGCTTGTAAGCCAAAAGCAGAACTGAGCTTTGAGAAGGGGAGGAGGAGGAAAGATACATAGCATTGCTTCAAGTTAAAAAAAAAAAGGCAGGCTTAGATGTTAAATGACAAACTCAGACGACATTAATTGATTCAGGTCTGCTGTCTTTGAAATGGGGGCTTTGGCTATATAAATGTAATAGCATACTGCATATGCAGTCAGTGGAATCTAATTTGCAGTTATCTAATTCATCTAGTGCTGATGTCCGTATCGCTGAGGGAGATCACCTACAGACAACTTAATATCTCACACAACACCTTGGGGGGGGGGGGGGGGGGAAACAGTGGAATCGGGGGAAAAAAGTAAGGAAGATGAAATTCTCTTTTCTTGAATCAACACAAAAGAAAAAAGCACGGTGAATTTAGCACAGTCAGAAGCTAAAAAGGATCCTTTTAAACTGCCTACTACTACTACTACCTAAATACAAGAAAATGCAAGCACCACTTAGCTGCACCAACAGCTTGAATAGTTAAAAAAAAAAAAAAGAAAAAAAAGGCACTTTAGTAACAGGAATAAAAGCGATTAAAACTCTTTCATGGAAACATCCTGACAACAAGCTAGTAAAACAAAGGCTGGATACAACTACACAGCAGCTGCTATCTGATATCATGCTATTGCCATTAATAGGAAAGAGAAAAACATTTCTTAAATAACATACTGATTTCTTTACAGTATGTACCTGTGACAAGGCTCAGTATGTTTTGAGCACTCTTCACCTCTGTATTCACATATATGAAACCCTATCCTATTTTAAACTGTGCTCCACATTAGATTCCTTGATGGAGAGAAGGTGAGCCCACTGTCTGCTTCATGTTTGCCTCTTAACCAGGCCATTTTGACAGCCTGGGGGGAAATTTTCTACTTCCTACTCCCCAGCCATTAACAACACTAGGGAGCAGGTGAGTCTTAAATTTTTTGAGAGATTACTAACCACAGTGCCTGGGTTTCATCTTTCCAGGCATGACCACATCATGTAAAAAAAAAAAAAAAAAAAAAAAAAAAGAAGAAGAAAAAAAAAGAGAAGGAAAAAAAAGAAGCAAAAAAAGGAACAAAAATCTATGCATGCAATCCTCAGCTGCTAGCACAGAACACCTCTGTGCTGTCAAAGTTGCATAAAGGGACTGGGGTCTGCATGCCACAGCACATTTCATTTCTTGCCTCCTTAACAAAAAAAACCCCAAACTTCTTTAATCAGAAAATTTTATGTTTAAAGACATGCAGTTTTTTAAATGCAGAACTCTAAAAATATCCATTGCAGATAGATAGAAATTTACTGACGTAACACATAACATGCTTTATTGTTTTTTTATAGGGCTGCTCCAATAACATCAGCTTTCAAGCCTGCAGCCACCAGGAGCACAGGGATCAAAAAACAGAAAAACAAACAAACCCCCCCAAAAACAACCAAAAGAGTAAGGAGCTCAAGTCTTAAGTGACAAAACTCAAAAGATTGGGTTGGTGACATTCCCTCTCTTGGAGGCCTTCACGCAGCAGCCTTGCAGAAAGCACTGAATCCTTAATGTTGACAAATCATTTGCATTTAAAACAAAAACTTCCTTATAATTCAGCAGCCTTTCTGCATTAAGTAGTCCAGGGGGACAATTGCATAAAGACATACACTCTATTTTGACACTTCTCTTTATAGAAAGAAAATACAAAATCATAAAAAGAAACTAAGCAGTTCCATTGTCCTAAAAATTAGTAAGAAGCACTACCAATCACCAACATTTGTAGACTTTCCCTCCAAAAAACCAGCACTTCTTGACTCATTCAATACAGTGGACAGAGTTTACTATCCCATGTTTCACAAATAAATTATGTCAATGAAGTGAAACAATGCAAGATTGTCAAATACCCATTTAGTTTACATAAATTACGCCTCCCTCTCTGCCGCTCGTAAAGGCAGTACTGTACATTCCTGAAAGTACGCATGTGATACTATTTTTGCAGGAATGGAGCACGTCAATCCTTCCTGCTTTATATCCCAGCAGTTTGACTAACTAAAGTTACATCAGCTGGCATCCTTCAGCCCTCAGCTCTCGCATTCAGAAAAGCCTTCTTGCAGGCTCTTTTTCTACCCTTTCTAACCTCATTCCCCTTTGCACACAGACACACATTACAGTAGGGACCAGAGGGCAAGGACTAAAGCCCTAAGCATGCATTAAATTAACTCATTTTAAATTTAGAGATGCATGGACACACCAAACTATATAAGACTTGGTCTCAGGGGCAACATTTTATACTGCCACAATGTTCTATTTTCACTGTAGTACATCTCCAAATGGAAAGGCAGTAATTTAGCTTAGCTCTAACCTGATATCATACACTTATAATTAAAGGAAAATATTTAAAGTAGGACTCAGAAGAATAATTTTTTTTTTTAAAGTGCATTAAATGGGCCTATCCTGAGATAGGTGTTATTACGTAATTGAACACCTATCAAAGCATTTGACAGACAAAAACTTTTCAATAATCTTTTTAAAGTCAGGGTTATACTTCAGTCACAGTGAAGTGTAAGTTGCAAGGCGTGGAAAGTTTCAATAGCACTCCACCAAATAAGAGAAGCTAGTGATTTCAAATGGTCAAATATACATATATGTATCTAACATACATACACACATAATTAGTACACACACACTTTTTGATGCAAAGCTCATTTTTTCCTCTGGACTTCTGTAGCCGCTGAGCTACCAGAACTGCAAGTGGTCCTTGGCAAGTCAGACACAAAGAAACCCTCTGCCACGTTCGGAAAAGTTTTAAGCCTACGGTGTTGTAGTTTCGAAACTGTTTCCCCAGACAAAAGTAAGCTTACAAACTGGTAATTACAGTGTCGCAGCAGTGGCAACATTCAAGTTCGGGCTGAAATGGTGCTTCCATTCTTGTTGTGACACTGTCAGAAAATAACATTTTGGGCTGAAACTTCTTATGCTTGATCTCACTGCAGATGTTTGCATTTATAGATTTCTGTTTGCTTGTTTGAAGTAAAAGGGAGTATTTGGAGGGGCAGAAGGGTAAAAAGGAAAAAGAAAACAGTAGGTTGCATATACAGTTTTTATTCTTCAGACTAATATTCCCACATTTTTTAAGCCCAGATAATGTAAAATCCATTGTGGGCCACATCCTGCCCTCTTTGCTAATCCTACTGTGCTTCACTGAGCAGAATTTAGACTTCTAATTTCAAAACTGGAAAGCGCCTTCTGCTTTTAAATGGAATATAATGTGACATTGTGCTTTTTCCTTACTCTGCTTGTCTGGCTCATTAACCTAGTGAAGCTTTCCCAAGTCCTAAATCCACGTTCAGTATAGACCTGTCCCGAGCAAGCAGATGAACAGAGTTGGAGTATTTTGGAGAGTGATCTGCACTACGGAATATTGAGGATACAAACACATCATTTTTCTCATCTAAGGATTCTCAGCTGGCCTGATCCTGAGTGTTTAGATACTGTCAGTCTCGCCTCAGATTTGTCTGATGCAGCACCCAAGTACCGATTCCTCTCCTGTGAGAGTTATATACTAGTGAAACCTATGGCAGCTCTGCCACTGACTTCTGTATGAACACTAGCAATCCTGTAGTAACCTACACTCAATATTAAGCAGTTAAGCAGATAAAAGGGAAAATAGTTGCAGCACATCCCCATCACCGTAACATTGCACAACTGATAAACTTGACGACATAACAATGAAAAGTGAAGACCATCTGGGAATTTCTCCCCAACTTCAGCAAGCACCATATTAGCTACAAAAGTATATCACAATTTATCATCACAATTTTTGTTTTCAATGTCATTTTAGAAATTATACATCAGTGCAAATGAATCACTAGAAGTATTGAATTCTCAGCTTCCAATCACAAGAATTTTATGTTGCTTCACTTCATGACTTCAACCAACCCACTTAACCTACTGATAAGTTAAAATGTCAATGTATTCTACTTACTTGCCCTACAAGGACAGTATTAATAGCTTCTAATTATACGTATATAATAATGTCCATGATTATAATAATGTCCATGATTTCTAAACATCATCACAATGCAACTTCTCCATACTTTGCATGGACTGGTTCATGGACTCCTAAAGAGGAATATCTGTGACCGTGCATACTTTTCAGCGCAAGCAAAGACAGGCTGTTCTCTCCAATATGATACTGACTACAATAGGCAAAGGAAACTCAGCATCCTATTGACACAGAAATGTTCATCCTCTATGAGATGTTTAATAGTTAAATTTTTGGCTTAACTGTAACACTGTGATTCCTGTTTTTAAGTTAAGGCAACCAGCAGAGTTGGTCTGTAATTAATCTTTTAAATATAACTTTTTTCATTTTCTTTTTTTTTTTTTTTAAATATTTATGTATTCATGTGGTGTAATTGTAAAATAAAGTCCTTCACTGTAGTGCATACACTCAGGGGGATGAAGATAAGGCTGTAGTGGGAAAAATTAACTGTGAATTTCTTGACTTGTGTATAATAAAATATCAATTTAAATGCTGTATAAATATTCATATATTTGATTCTGTAATTGTTTTAATTGAGAGAGACCAATTAGTGAGGAAGAAAGTGCCTATTAGCCCACAATAAAAATAATACATATAAGTACTTCATTTTGTAAAGATGTCTCTGCTGGTTTTTATTGAAATTTCCACTTAGGGAGATTGCTGTTGTTTTTAACCTGCTTTTTTAAAACTGAAGAAGTTTTCATCAATTATACCATAAAACTTGAGGAACTTTCAGGGCTCTGCAATTTAAATCAAGTTATGTCTTCATAAATAGATGCAAAATTTAAAAGAAACTATTGTTGGTATTTTTAAGCATACGTGACATTCTGCTAGGTTCTTCATTGCTACTTCATTTAACCTCTGGTAACTTACAGAGCAGGCTATTAAGAAACAGCAAACTATTAGAGTGAGAGAGGAGGCACTATTATGTGAACAAGCACTTAAAAATCTTGTCAAGTATTTTGGTTTCCCACTTAGCTTTTCTTGGGAGGAAAGAAAGGAACAACAGCAAAACTTCGCCTGAAAACTGGCACTCAGTTTTAACAGCTAAAACTCTATTCTTAGCAAACAGAAAGTATTGTAACGAAGGGTTAATCTCAATGTGTTTATGGACTCATCCCACACACTTCCTCCCCTTTTAACTCTAATGACGTTTCCACTGCCAGCAACTCCTCAAGTGGGAAAGAATCCATCCTACAGAAAATACAGAAAGGAAAAAGCATAACATCATTTTGAGAAAAGAAGAATTATCCACCCCATAAGTTTATTAATTTATTAACACACCGCTAAATCCCTAGGGCACAAGGATTATTACTACTGTAATCTTTGCCAGCATCTTCCTCCTTCAAAATGTTTTTCTATCATGGATTGTTTGGACTTTGAGTGATGCCACAATTTTTACGTGGGAGGAGGAAAAAAAACAACAAAAAAAAACCCAGGGTAAATATGCCTAAGAGCCATTTCAGTGAACAGTTGCATCACAAAGATATGTGAGCAGAAAAGAAAATCTCGAGGAAGACATTTGAGAGTCAAAACCGCAATTGTACTAAGCTAATTTCTGACAATTGATAAATGTCATGACTTGCTAATTAGCAATGCTGAAAACAGGTGGATTAAGCTGTGACAGGCTAACTTCATAATCCTCACTTCACGGTATGGGCAAATATCCACTCATAAAATCTGCCTGTTGCTCTTCCCTGGATCCAACAGCCTTTAATATATTCACCATAATTCACCTTCAAAGATGACTGCAAGCTCTCTGGGATAGTTGTTACAAGGAAAAGGGCATTGTTTTTAAAGGTGAAGTTCGTCTACAAAGAAAGATGGGCTGCCTACTTGGAAGAGATGGCAAGGCAGACTACAAAATGCTATTGTTTTTTAAATAGAAGTATTTTACTATTAAATGCAAGCACTTAACGTTTTAAAATAAGAACAGGTATCTTTTTTATAACATCTATACAACACTGTCAGCACCTAATTGTGTTGTCACAGTTGATTTTGTGTCTTAAAGTGATCACTTTGTATGAAAATTTTCTAAAGAGAATAAAAGGGAGACAGGTTTTTAGAGAGGTTCTTTTATGTTGGCATGGCTTGTTTTCTTGGTTTAAATATGTTTTGGGTTTAACAGAACCTTGTATACTTCTGAAATATGACAGTCACTGTGCAGGATGGTATTGTGTAACTGGAGACACTGAAAAGACACCTTAAAGAATACTAATTGAGAACAGAACATTTCTCAACAATAAATAAATAACATGAAAAACCAATGAAGAAAAGGATGACTTGATAATGGGATAATGATACATGCTGCATCAAAGTCTGTTAATTGAAGGTTAGCCATGACCAGTGAGTAACATTCATTGTAAATGTCTTTAGAAGAATAATACCCTGCTAGAAGTAGAAAATTATCGAGGAAAGAAAATTGTAAAGGAATGAAAATTAGTAGACTTTACATACTAAAATATAATGGTAGTTCTCAGAGCCTAGAATGTCAGGCTAATTTTCCAAATTAGACTGGTTAGTTAATTGTGCACTTCAATATACCAAGCATTTCTGAATAATACTAAAAATGAACACAAGTTTGATAGGCAATAAAAATCATCCAAGAACTATACTAGCTTAAAGACATGCATACACAAAAAAAAGATGACAGAAGCAGCCTAGCAAACACAGAACTTTACTGTCTATATAACTAATCATCTGCGGTTCAAACCTGACTGCAGGTTTAAAAAAAAAAAAAAATTTTTTTTTTTTAAAGAGTTAGTATCTCACGCGCTAGAATTTCACCTGTAAAAAAAGAAGAGCAGCACACATACTTATGAAGCTGAATAGTGAGAAATAGTATCAATTTGGAAAAAAAGTAAATTTTAATATATATATATGTAACATGTAACATCCAGTACTGTAAAAATTATATCAAGTATATACCTTTCCTTGAATTTGATTGGGGTTACTTGCAAATGTAGCGTTGTCTTCATCATGAGATACATACGTGATTTAAGAGCATACTGCAAAATTCGCTATCTTTGTTCCTGCTGTGACAAGTTGCCAGAGAGGGTAAGTATTTTAATTCTTATAGAACGGTATTTGGACATGCTACAAAGAATGAGAATGATATATTTAAAATACATTATTAAAGAATAACACATGCACTGAAAAGACCGATTTTAAGCATTTTGTTATTTTACTCCATTTAAATAACCCTTCTATCTGCTCATCGCTACAGAGGAATGAATGATGACTTTTCTGCAATGCCCTATAGTACTCAGAAAACTGTATTTCAGAAAAAAGAATGGAGCAGAGCACAATTTTGAAAAAACACTGTTTAAAGAAATGTCATGGGTATGACTGCCTGGGAACATTTAGGATGGATAAAATAACCAGATGTGGACATAGGAAAAGTAAAAAGGATTCCTAATGAATGCTGAGAACCATTAGAATTAACCAGGCAGGAAAATAACCACACTGTAAGAGATAGGATTTATGTGGCTGTTCATATACAGGAGAAGACACACAAAAGACAACAAATTAGCAAACTGCTCTAAATAAACTGATTCAAAACCTCAGAACACCAGAAGGGTACATCTAGTGCAACTGAAAGAGAATAATATTAAAAGAAAGCGCTTATCAACATGAATGCAATTAGCTTTTGCAAATCTTTTTCACAAGGTATAAATGAGGCCAAAAGCCTAGGATTAAAAATACTAATGCAAATGCATATAGATAATGAAGGAATTCAAAATTACAACAGCCACTTAATTCATAAGTGTTTATTTTGTAAGTGCAAGGAATCTTTCATCTTCCAAAAGCATGTGGTGTTGGCCACTTTTTTTTTAGGCACAATAGTATTATTTCCATACGAACAGGAAAAACATTTTTTTCCTGTGTTGAAGCAATGGTGAATGCACCATTTAAAAAAAAAATATAAAAAGAATTTTACTGCTGAGTGCGCACTTTGCAGTAAGAGGAACAAGACATGAACTGAACACGGAGTAAAAGAAAAATGCCAAATGCCAATGAAGACAAGAACATGATTTCCCAACAAATTTGGATGCAGAGATTCCAGGACAAAATCCCTGATCTCTGTTATGCATGAGACCAGGTTAAATTAACCAAAGGATCCCTACCTATCTTTAAAACCTATCAATATCATGAATTTAATGGTCCACTACAGCTTCATAGATACATATGGGAGGACGATAGCAAAGATTTTGCCCTCCCTACTCCAGCAACATGACAGACATGTGACAGGGAACTAACAACCAGTTTTCTCCCTACACTCATCTGTGATTGTATGCATGGGCAAGAGGAAGTAAAAGTAGGAGAAAGTTCTTCGTTACTTTTGAGAAGTAGTTACTATGAAATGCTTAAAAGATACCTGGAAGTAACACAGCATGCGAAAACACATTTAATAAGCTTATTTAGAAACCATCTCTGCTCTATAAATACCTGAGAGGAAAAGTCTTAAATAGTATGAAAGCCAATGAGAGCCAATAGTCTCAGAAATGACCAAATCTGGACTTTGATTTCTTGTTGAAGTTCAGTAGCACCCTGCTACCGACAAGTCATGTATTTGGCAAGCTGACAACCTTTTTTTTTTTTTTTTTAAACTTCAGTTAGTTTAGGCAACCAAGACAGAAGCACTTACTACCAACATCAAGACTTCTGCAGCTTCTGACTACTGTACTTGTACCATCTAAGAACAGCTGAAGTAAACTTAATCACACTTCCAAAACCTGAAAACAAAAAAGGATGATCCATTAGTTATGCAAAAATTGAAGAACCCCTAGGATTCATGCTCTGCAGACTTACCAAGCCATCTATAAAAATTTTATTTCCTGACACCTATTTAACATTACTACAGCATCTGAATTACCAGTCTAGAACCAGACTGCATTTTGCATTTGGATTTGGTTTTAGCTCCTAGAACTAAATATTCTCCCATCAGAGGGCATCAGCTTGCCAGAGCACATGAGAAGAGCAGTAACAAAAACATAACTCTTGCACTCAACTGCTGTTCAGGACTTTGTCACCTTTACTTAGCTTTGCACATGGTTCTGTCCTGGTCTAGCCAAGGCATTTCTCAGAATGAGAATGATAAAATGATAAATGATAAATGGCAGTATTACCATCATCCCAGGAACCCCAAGCCTATGACAGAATTGCCTGTTCATGCTCACCCAAGAATCACGAAGCTTGTTCCCCTCTAGCAGGCTTTAAGTTCTGCTGACTTGTAAGAGTTGCAGTTAGCAGTCTAGGTTGGATTTGGATATAACTGGCGGAAAAAAATGACTTCAGTATCAGTTAATGATCTGCTGTCAAAACGTATTATATTTTGTACTGATTGTTATAGAGTCAACAGTTTCCAAATTGGATATGTAATACTAGGCTCTGAAGGTCAAAATTTTTAAAAGCACTTAAGTGGCTTCAAAGCAAAAGTCTATTTTTAAGCACCTAAATAAAATAATTTAGGTTTTATACTAAAAAAGAAAAAGTAGATCATTACTCTCTAGAAAATGCATGCCAGTGCAAAGGAAAACAAAACACACTATGAAAATTATCACAGAGCACAGGATTGTACTGTCTATGATGAGTTTTGTTCAAGCTATTTACTTGTGAAGTCAAAATCCATCTAAGATCCACTATAGGTTAAGGCTTGGGGTGTGCGGAAGCTGGTTTTGGGAAGGGGAGGCAGGGAAGAACATGCCTGGGAACACATAGTTTCAGAGTATTCCTTTTTTAGTTTGAAGTTTAATTCTGTTTTTAGTTTACCCGAAGTATTGTGAAGAACACAGTTTAAGATAGCTGAGATTAATAAGACATTAAACAGTACGTAAATTTAGTTTTAAGTGCATACAGTTCTTGCCGGCCCTAATAAAAACAGTTAAATAGCAAACTAAAATAACATGACTTATGATCTCTGTTTGTCTAACTGGCTACATTCAGAATGGAAATACTTTGGAGAAGAAAACGGCTTACATAAAGTACCTATTAATTAATCCAGCATCCATTAAAGACAAGTTCCCCACAATGTATTATTTATTAGCATGTTGTCTAGCCTTTATCGTAGGTATATCAACTGTTCAGTTTCCAAGAACTTCCCCTATAGGGATCTTTCAGACTAACATATGACACCATTACAAAGGTTGTCTTCATCCCATTATAAGAGAGTTCTAAATTATCAAAGTATATGTTCTCTGTATATTCTGATTATATTCTTTCAGTTCCATGATTCTCCTTATTCCCTGTGATTATTATCCATCAGAAATCACTTTACAAAGCTATGGGCAGGGGGAAACAGTCTGAGAATTTTTCACATTCTTAAATCTACATTTAAACTTACGTTTAGAAGGTGGAAAATTCAGATAAATTAGCCTAGAAGGCCATCTATTGTGTTCCATGGATATGACTATGACTCTTCAAGGGCTTCCAGATCCGAAAAAATATAATGATAACTAGATATTTGGGATAAATATAGAGACATTTTGAATTCCTGTCATAAACTCAATTTAAACTGACACGAGAGGTTTCCTTGTAAATTTTGTTGTTGTTGTTTGGAACAACAGTCTTTACTAGCAGTTCCAGGAAGACACCCATTAAATGCAAAATACTAAAAAAATTGCCTATATGTTTGGGTTTTTTTTTTTAAATATCTCATCCTCTAAATAGGTTTCACAAAGAAACGTAGGGTTATATTCTAAAAAGGATGTTTCCCAGGATGTGTGGTAACATAAACCAACCATTCATCCGTTGCTACCCATGCAACACAGTTAACTACTATTAAAAGCTTAAATCAATTCAACCCGCAAACACAGCACAGAGATCTCAACCAAATAAAAGTTACGGAAAATGTCAGAAAGCAGCATGAACTACAGCCAATGCTGATCAGTTCAGGATTTTTCTGCCAAACAGGATACAGCCTCCTTAGCAATGAACCGCTTGCTCTCATCACCAAGACCTAGCCCCGTGTTACTTTTCAGGATACTGAATACATCCCAGACTCACAGAGAAAGGAAGTGTACAATGGTGTTTTCAGCTTGCCATAAAAAAAAAAAACAAAAAACAAAAAACCAACAGATACCAGAATGAAAGAAAATGCTTTCAGGCTTCTTCGCCAGTTCTATATTAATTTATAGATCACCACAAACAGAAAGGCTTCACTGATACCTCACTGAGGAGAAAGGTGAAATATCCCAGTCTTATAACTCATTTTCAAATTTGTTTCCCTAGGATTTTCAGAACAATGATTCTTTAAGATTTATAGATTCAAAACCAAGAAAATCCCATGCCTACAGAAGAACAGCATTTCAGCAAACCAAAAATAAAGTTCTACTGAATGATCAACATGTGATTCTCTATATTAGAGCAACAGTGTGATGTCCTAGCTGCCCTCATTAGCCCAAATCTCTAAGACCCTGCATTACTTGGAGAGGAACAAACATTCAGATGCAGGCAGCAGAAAACAAAAGCAACTGTAACATTGCAAAAATTAAGTGACTAAGCGCAAGTTTGGCTTCCATTGGATCATGTTTTTCAACCTCAAGCAATGGAAATCAGAAACTATTTTTTAATGAGTGTCTACTGCCTGTGTAAGAACATGATACATAACAAAAGAACAAAAGAAACAACAGATTAATACATAAATTGATGCACAAATGAGACATACCCTGATAATATAGGGATAAGTGAAATACAAAAATTTAATCTTCCTACTATTTTAATCCCTTTCTTCCGGTGTCTCTCAGAAATACCAATCTTCCCCCTCAGAAAAATCAACTGTATTAATGGATGCACCATCTTTTATGGCACTGGGGGGGGGGGGCTTGACGCTGGCTAGATGCCAGATGCCCACCAAAGCCGCTCTATCACCCCCCCCTCAGCTGGACAGGAGAGAGAAAATATAACGAAAGGCTCATGGGTCAAGATAAGGACAGGGAGAGATCACTCACCAATTATCATCATGGGCAAAACAGACTGGACTTGGGGAAATTAGTTTATTACCAATCAAATAGGAGTAGGATAAAAACACTTTCCCCTCACCCCTCCCTTCTTCCCAGGCTTAAATTTACTCTTAAGTTCTCTACCTCCTCCCCCCACCGTGGCGCAGTTCATCACAAGTTGTCTCTGCTGCTCCTTCCTCCTCAGGAGGAAGACTCCTCACTCGTCCCCTGCTCCAGCATGGGGTCCCTCCCACGGGAGACAGTCCTCTGCAAACTTCTCCAATGTGGGTCCTTCCCATGGGCTGCAGTTCTTCACAAACTGCTCCAGCATGGGTCCCTTCCAAGGGCTGCAGTCCTTCAGGCACAGACTGCTCCAGCATGGGTCCCCCACGGGGTCACACGTCCTGCCAGAAAACCTGCTCCAACATGGGCTCCTCTCTCCACAGATCTGTAGGTCCTGCCAGGAGCCTGCTCCAATGTGGGCTTCCCACAGGGTCACAGCCTCCTTCAGGCACCCACCTGCTCCGGCGTGGGGTCCTCCCCGGGCTGCAGGTGGAGATCTGCTCCACCGTGGACCTCCATGGACTGCAGGGGGACAGCCTGCCTCACCATGGGCTTCCCCACGGGCTGCAGGGGAATCTCTGCTCTGGCGCCTGGAGCATCTCCTCCCCTCCTTCTGCACTGACCTGGGGGTCTCCAGGGCTGTTCCTTTTACATGTTCTCACTCCTCTCTCTGGTTGCTGTTTCTGTGCCCACCACAACTTTTTCCCTTCTTAAATATGTTATCCCAGAGGCGCTACCCACTGTCGCTGATGTGCTCGGCCTTGGCCAGCGGCGGGTCCATCTTAGAGCCAGCTGGTATTGGCTCTACTGCACACAGGGGAAGCTTCTAGCAGCTTCTCACAGAAGCCACCCCTGTAACCCCCCCCACTACCAAAACCTTGCCACACAAACCCAATACACACTGCTACAGTAAAAGTACAAAACATGGCACCGGCTCTAGAGCCTGCCACAGTTACTGCAGAACACATTTTAATATTTAAAAAATTATTTTTTTAAAATATATAACTTCAATATAGAGAAATAGCCATGTAATCTGGTAAACTACAAGAAAGGATAAAGGGAATCAAAGTCTTCCTTTCAAAAAAATTCAAGGATTACGCATTCTGAGTCTGATCATTTACTGATGTAGAAAAAAAATCCCACTGAAAAATATTGGTCAGTCAAGGCAGGCCTCTCATGACTACGCTGATCTCAACAATACTTTCACCAAGAAAGTTTACTTTGCAATCAAGATGAATTTCTGGTCAAAGGCAACAGGAAAGAAGCAGAGTATGCATGCCTCCTTCCAGAACAGACTGACAAATCCAGATGCTGTAAGGCTGGAAAAGAACATTTTCTGCCCAATTTACTAGTCTATGTATCAGCTGTTGCAGTGAGTTAACAGCTAGGCAATATTTTTTTCACTTGAAATAGCCAGTCATGCAACAATATTCAAGTATCTCAATTAAGAGTAATAAAGAAAATGCACTGGTGTTGCGAAGTAAGCAGATTCCTTGTATGGCAAATTTAAAAAGGAGGGCAGAGGAGTGGCGAGATCTGGAGTAAAGAGATTTGATCTACTCTGCCCTATCAAGATAATTCAAATAATAGGAGTTTGACAACTTGTCCCTTCTCAAACCAAAAAACATTAATAAACCCCAAATCAGCCTCAGTCAGAAAACGAGGATTGTATGTATGGTGGAAATTCTTTTCCAACTAAGAATGTGCTACTCTACACCCCAAAGCATTGAAAATTGAGACTGGAAGAACTTGCTTGCTACAAGCTGATCTGATTGCCGCCTTGCCTAACACAGGCTGCAGCTCAGCAGAGAGCTTCCAGCTACTGCCAACCTCAAGGGCCCTTCATGAATCCTGCTTTCTTTTCCCTCCAAGATTTCTCCCTCACATGTGCTTCCTCACTTTGAGAGGTGACTCTGAGAAGCGTAAGCCCAGGCACAGCACTATAAAAACCTTTTTTTTTTTTTTTTTTGTTCCTGTCCCCCATCACCCTGCTCCTCCCCACCCCGTTTGCCAAAGTTAATCACAGTGTTGAGCAAGCATACATTTAATAGTTTATTGGTGGGTGCCTGAATATTGGAATTCCAAAGAAAACTATCCTTCAACAAGACCACAGAGGATCATATGCTATCAGATCCTTACTTCTCAGACTAAAATTAAGAGGCAAACAATACAGTAAGAGTGCAGTTTGCTTAGAGCAGGTTATAGAAAAATCTGCCCTTTTAAATACTGTACCATTCCCACAATAACCTTTAGGATTTACAACACAGAATACTCACTCAGCTTTATTTTCAGATTTGCTTGGCCCAGGTTCTGTTACCTGCACAAGCAAAGTGTTAGTCTTGATGTTCTATTAACAGAATGACAGTTTTGTCAAATAAAAAAAGACATATTTAAGATTTCTAGCTGAAACTAATATATCAGGATTGAGAAATATGCCTGTGTATACAAAATGCATTTTTCTTTTAACATCTTTTTTTTCAAGTATATATTTAGTCATAATATATAGTCTTAAGTTCCATCCCACCCATAGCTGCTTCCTTTCTATTTTGAAGCAAAAATAGGTAGAGAACTTCGAAAAAAGCAGACCAACATTTACTCAGACAGTAACTTTCTGCTAAAGTAATTTACATTAACCCGAGTTGTTAAGTACTTTACGGGAGTCTCTTGAAGAGCTATGCTGCCATCTATTGGTAAAGAAAATATACTTCAGATGTTATTTGAGAGCTTAGGAAAGCTAATGTTCTATTAAAAACAACTTTCCTGCATTTATAGATCACTCAAGACAATAACTCCCCTCTCCTTTCCCTTTGCTGCTAAGTACATAATGGACTAAGTAATTTAGATAGACTCATTTGTATAATATATCAAAACTGAAAGTTTCGCAGCATTTAACGCTTGAATGAAGATCACTCAACCTGTGTACGTTTATGTACATACAGTCAAGACATATTTTTTTCTTATGGATGTGATCATGTCCAAAAACATTCAGCACTAAGGCACAACCAAAAGGTCTTTGTGGAACAAGTGAATAATCACAGCAATCAGCCAAACAAATATATGCACATAAGAGTAAATATTTAATAAAAAGGAGGCATCAACATAAGTTATTTCAATGGGTTAAGTGCTCACCGAAAAAAATACGTAGCTAGGGAGCTCCTAACTCACCCTTCCACAATAACCCTACAGTGTTTCAGCATCCATCACCACCTACAAATTCTGTGAATTTCAGTGAATTCCTGATACTGGTTGCCATATTCTTCACAGTAAAAGATTATCTGATGAGTAAAAATGCAGTAAGTTATTTTAAATTAATAACTGCTTCCAAAAAAGGGAATTTAGCAGTGTTATTTCTTTTGTTATTTGTATAGCAACCCCTATTTGTCACGTCTTTTTTTGTTTTGTTTAAAATCAGACCACATGCACTTTCAGGGAACAAGAACAGCAGCTGGCAGCAGAGATCCCAGAACACTTACAAATTAAGGAAGCTACATGCTCAAAGTACCAATTCTTTTCTTTCCTAGCACCAACAGATTCTTAAAAATCTTATTTTAGGAGACACAATAAACGTCATGCATTATTTCTGAGAAACTAAAAAGCCTGATTACTTGCAGTCACCTTTGCTAAAGAAGACACTTGGAAAATATTTTCAACTTAAAAGGTTTTGTTTTGTGTTTAGTAATAGAATTTATTGGGATGTGACCAAAAACACTATGCATCATTCAGGATAATTAGACTTTGAATTCCAAACTCAACTTTAAAAAGCTGTGTTACTCTATTTGAATTACATTTCCAATAGGAACAACATTTGAGTCTTTATTTTCTTTTCTCCTTTGTGACACACACTGCAAGAAGTTAACACTGGATACAGCAGAGGCTCTAATGCTTTTTAGTTGGCAGTGATGCTCCTCTACTAAGACTCAGCACTGCCCAAGCACACTATACTTTGTTGCAGAGTGTTCTGGTGCTAGTATGTCCATCAGTGCCATGGTTAGCCTAACAGGAAAAATAGTAACTCTGAAGATTTTACTTGGGGTTATGAAGTTCTGGTGGGGATGGACTCCACTACCACACCCCTGCCCGATGAGACCCAACCCTGGCTGCATCTGCTCCTCTCCTCTTAGCTTTGACCAGTATCTACTCTCTTCTCCCCTCCACACACAGATTCTAAAAGGATTAGTGAGATGGGGGGGGGGACAAAAAAAAAAAAAAAAAAAAAACCACCCCATCTTTTTCACACAGGTGTTGATTGCTACTTATTTCAAGCCTGTATAAAAAGGCTAAATTCCCTGAACTCAAATCCCAGAACAGAGTGCATTCCAAGCTCTGAAAGGCTGAACAATCAGCGCAGCTCAACAAGGGATGCTGGGGAAGCCTGGAAGGAGAGAAGGTGGCAAAGCCTACACCAAAATAAGAACCACAGTAGAAAATGCATTCCAGAATCCCCAGATAAGAAGATAACGTTATTTGTTTCTGCTCTCTTTTATAGCTAGTAACCAACGTCATATATAAACATACCAGTTATTTCACTGATGTAGACCCAGTCAACTTCCGTGTGCCCAACTGGTTTTAATAAGATCATGCAAGTCTGAATATAATCACTTGAAGAAAAAGGAACATGCAATCACACACACAAAATGTAAGTGTTTAATGAGATTTTTGTAACGTATTTTCTCAACCTTAGGAGGCAAAGGTTCTTTAAAGCCATTTTTCACCCTTTGAATGTGCACACTGCAATTTATTATTACAAAGCAAGATAGGGGAATCTTATTTGATACACTTCATTGTATTTTATATTAAAATTCAGGAATTCTAAGCCTTTTTAATGCATAGAAATGTGAAAGAATTTACATCTTCTACTGTAGTAATCAGCCATGTTATTGTCTGTTACCCTTAGCTGAATCTAATGTCAGAAGCAATACCCTTATCAATGAATCATGGGGGACCAAACCAGCAGTTCCTACTCATGCAAAACTACCATTGACTCCAATATCTAGAAATTACCACACATGTAATATGCAAAACTACACAATGATCTAAGACCTTTGCCAAAATTAAGCCCAAGAAGCATACTTACTTCTTCTTTTTTAATATACATGGTAACAATCTCACTGTTTTTAAACACATTTAAGACATTAAATCCTTTGTTATCAACATTAAGGGGATCTTTGCTTGAATCAAATTGGTCTCTGTTTTCATACTGACTTTCTAATCCCATTTAAGTACTTCCTTCAATGAGCTTTCTATTCTTAGTCTTTTCTTTTACGAGACACTAATTGATACCATAACAGTACTTGGCACAGCATAGCATCATTTCTCCAAGAAAGCTCATCTTGAAAGAGAAAAAGAACTAGTCTAAGTTACTGCAGATTGGAACTGAAGGATATCGGTACAGTAGCACCTGAGAAATATAAATAATGACTTTCTAGATAGTGTCTCGTTCTAGAAAGCGGTATTAATCCTCCATCATTGATACTATTTAACTTCTTTAAGAGAAAAATTTGCCTGCAACAAAGAAATGAAGGCAAATGCTGGCAACAGAAACAAGAAAGAGACATGTTAACACACAAAAATCACCAAAATAAGAAGAGATTAGAAGGCCAAGACACAGGTTCCAACCCATGGAAGATGAAATGCTGGTCACCGTTACTGATGTCAGCATGCTTCTTTTTTAGGGAGGTCAGGTGGTATTTTATTTCCAAAAAAACTTTTAAGAGAACAGATCAAATGGGCATATTTTCAAAGCAATATATGTGGAGGATTAAGGGAGGCCATGGAGCTTTGAAAGTGTTCCTAACTCACAGATTCTATTTCTGATACACTGTATTTTATTTTCTTCTTTCCCATGTCTGAGTCTTTCTTCTCCCTGTCATCCCAACCCCTTCTTTATTTGGATTCTCTTCCTTTACATTTTCTCCCTTCCACCGATTTGGAGTTACTCATCTCCCTGTTGCCTCTTTTCTCTCTGTTTAACCTACCTATTGGCAGCCATGCTGTACTTCCCAAATTGTCTGTGTTGTTCAGCATTTAAAAGCACTTCCAGATTAATGTTTCAAACAGGAAGGTCCAGCAGCTGGAGCCAAAAGGAAATCCCCCTGAGAAGGTCAAATATTTCAAAACTAGTTTATCTCTAGTGACTTCCATATACTCTGCATGGTGGCTTCAGCTGGCTGTCACAGTGCAAGTTGCTAGTGTAGGTTCTGAACACCATTCCAACAATGGAATGCAATAGAGCATTGTTTCCCACTGTGGTAAAAAGAATACATCTCAATGATATTTTGGCAACTCCATAAAGCAAGCGGGCATAAGTTCCCACTACGCGTAATCTTTCAGCTTAGTTGGCTGTCTCATTAGGACTAGGCTTTTCATTTAAGTTTCCTTTTTTATCCATATATCTCATGTGGAATGTCAATTCAAGCTACTTTTAATTTTTTTTTTTTTTAAGTTTTTGTCTAAAGTTAATTATCATTCTTAGTGGCCAAACACAATGAAAGCTTCAGAATTAGAATCTCAATAAAACTTTGTATGTATACATATAGTAGGCTTGAAGGTTGCATCTAAACTACATGACAGGATGGCAAGGCATCCACTGTCCTAGACCATGGTCCCTCAGTTCAGGAAGTTGCTTTTCTTCCTGAATATTTTGGGAGAGACAATAACTCCCTCTGCATTTCAAAAAATTACATTTCCTCAGAGCAGAAGCCAAGGTGAAAGGATGAGCAAGCAGGGGGAGGGAGAATTTAAATCAAGCACCAATGTATATTTCAAAAGGCTTTTTAATCAAACTAGTTTCAGTGGAAAATGGGGGCTTTACATAAACCTTTGGTGAACATCCCATCCAAATATTGCAGTATGTTGGCTATCCATAAATAAGTGGGTAAACTGAAGCTTTCATGGGAGTTTTAATTCAAACGTTTCATACCACATTTTCTACTTAGGCTAGGCTACCCAGCAAGGTTACTCAATGCATTTTTCTCCCACTTCCTGCAACAGGCGAAGTATATTATGGTTAAACTATGAAATTAATTTATTATCGTAATCACATTTTACCTCAAAAGCAGAGGCTTAATGCAGTTCAATTTATTTTGCACTCAAGAGAGCGGCTGGACTATTTCCCTTCACTAAGCCCTAACATAGTGGCCACTTACCACTGGGGGTTTTTTCAAGGGCTGGTGGGAGGGAGAGGGGGATTGCCTGCTGTAACCTACCATGCTGTAATTAAGTGCTCATGCTTCATCCATGGGGTGTTTTTAATTTAACATACCCGTGCTTTCTGTTTTAAACTCTGGACCACACGTCACAGCACGGCTTTGCCAGCATCTCAGCCAACAAGACCATATTTTAATTGGCAAGAACAACCTCTAGGCTGCTCAGTCCTTTACCTTTCTTCTGAGAAGCTATGACTAAACAAGGTACAACTTTTTTCTTAGTCTGAGCATGTCCACTGACAGTTGCAGATTATTCCACCTTCTCTGTTAATAGCTAGACCTGCTATTCCCTATTTACCTTCCACAGAAAAGGTGGAACCTCCGCCAGATCTGCAAGGGCTAAGGAACTAGATCCCAACGGACCTTCCTTTTCCTCTCCACTATTCACCTCAATGCACTAGGAACAGGCAAAGTTTTATATAGTAGTTTGACACAGAAACACTTTTGAAATGCCCTACAATTGGTATGGCACTGGACTGAGAACAACTGATCTCTTCCAATTAAGATTCAGTAAGAATTCCTTTTGGAATAATGCCAAAGACCCAGACTCATGGGTTTTATCCATCGGTTTTATCCATCTGTAGACAGCACAAACACAACAGAAATCAGTTTGTTTAGCTGACTCTAGGCCTTCGGGTTTTTTTTATAACAATTGATTTTTTTTTTCTTTTTTTTTTTTTCCCCCCCACTTAGTTCTTGCTTTCTTGCACTCCTTTACCTTAAGATGGTGCTATGTTGTATCACCAGAGTGATGACATGTAATAATGCTCACCATAGCTGAGAACCTCTGGTAATTTAAACTGCTTTAAAACCAGGCTGGTAAGGAATCAGGTTGCATAAAATACCAACTTCAAGTTTTATTACAGGATGAATTCAATCTGCAAATCACATTTTAACTTCTACGTACTTAAAAATTTCTACATATTTAGAACAATGTTTATTTTTCCAGTCATCATGCATCAGACAGAGAGACAAGCAAACCGGTTAGGTGACATCTAGATTAAAGTTGTATAAATAATTCATTCTTAAAATTGCTGCTTGATCAACTCAAAAGCTTCATTTGATCTTCCCAGGGAACTGAACAAGAGAAAATTAATTTCAACATTAAGTTGACTTAAATATTTCTGAAGTCGTAATCTTTTCAAAGAAAACTTCAGAGGAAAAATAATGTCATGTATCATCTCTAATACCTCAGAATTTTTAAACTTTCAGGAGAGAGGAACAAAGAATTATTTTGCATATGAACCTGAAAAGCAAATACTTGTTTAACTCAAAATTTTTATTTTCGTGAATTATTCACTAAAAAAACATATTACTTAGTTCCAACTGGGAAACTTCACAAATACATAGACTAGAACTTGAGAGCTGAGGAGCCATGGGATATGAAGAATTAAAAAAAACAAACTACTGCATGAGATCAGGAGCTATTTCTATAACATCAGTTATGTTTTTCAAGCATTTTTTTAAATTTAATTCATATTAATAATTGAGGGAGATTATAGACAAATACTTGACTGTGAATTAAATATCAAGAGTTCATTCAATACATCTCCGCAAATAACAAACAATATTTGTCTAACATCCAAACCACTATCATCTATTTATATAGCTGCATCCAAAATATGTTAACTATAATAGCAATATTTATAAATCAGTTCTGAAGCTCATTTCATCCATGTGAATATTTTCCAAAATACACTTGCAAAATCTTCTCACCATGAAGGTATATAATAATAAACTGTAAGTAACTTGTATTTAGCTTTAAATATTGTATTTTATAGTACACATAGTAAAGTAGGCCTTCTAAATCAAACACATTTTAATATAGTCAAAGTCATACATCTAGGGAGAAAAAAAATGTAGGCTGTGCTGTAGCAGAGAGGCTCATGTACAAAGGGGCAAAAAGGTCATTTTATCTCTAAATACAGTATCACTGGGATCAATGCTGAAATACAGTATCTCTCCCTTCTGATACCTTGAAAAGAATAATGAAAAACTGAAGGAGGTGTTAAAAAAAGGAGCCTGAAAAAATTATTCAAGGATTGGACAAAACATCTTAAAGTGAGAGAGTGAAATAGCTCAATCTGGTTAGTTTATCAAAAAGAAAGACAGAGTAGTAACTTGATTAGAATGTGTAAGAACATTCACAGGGAGAAAGCACTGGGTACTAAAGCGCTCTTCAGATGTAGCAGAGAAAGACTCAGCATTAAGAAAGGGCTTGGCATTAAATCCAGCCAAATTCAAGTTAAGAATAAGTCATAAATATTTAACAGTGATGGTGATTAACCACTGGTACTACCGAAGCCATTGCCCTTCTCTCAGTAGTTTCAAATTAAACCTGGGTGCCGTTTTGAAAATATACTTTCATCAGACAAGTCACTGTTCTCCAAATGAGGCTATCTGGGTGAAATTTTGCAGGCTATGGAATAAGAGAGGACAAACTGAACCTGTTTGCCTTAAGAACTATAAAACATACTGGTGCTCATCCTAAGACCTCCCTACAGGTGTTAGTATAGCTTTCTCAACAGCTTCTAGTGGAACATGTTCATTTCTCTCGACAAAAACAGTTTAATTTCCCACTTCTGCCAGAGGACTCTATGAAACCCTCTATGCGCTAGCCAGAACAGCATATATGGGCAGCCGCTTTCTCCAAAACCTAACCACATTCGTTCAAACAAAACATAGAATAGACATTACTTATAGAACAAGCCAGCCCAACAGTTTATGCCAGCACAAGGATCAGCTCACCTTTATGAAATTCAACTGAAATCACATGGGGTTAGGCAACAAAGGGGGGGGGGGGGGGGGGAATGAAAATTAAGAGCAAGCAGAATTTGCCCCCTCGGCATTTCCACATTTTGTAATTAACACCACTGTTCTAAAACATGTTTTCAAATGGATGTCAGCGACACCAAGAACCAGAGCATGAATCACAAGAGATACTTTTACTGCCGTCAGTCTTTTTTATAACATCAAAGTGAACTGATGTGAGCAAAGCAGATTCACACGATTACTTAACCTCTTTCCATTCCATAAGGCCTGTCAAACCATCACAATAGCTGAGTCACATGTAGGTATGTACACGGCTGTGTGGTCACCCAAAAAAAACTCCCCTTAGGTTTTATTGCCGAGCATAACATTATATGGCATGGAATATCCCTTTGGTCAGTCTGGGTCAGCTGCCTAGGTTGTGTCCTCACCCAACTTATTGACCACGCCAGCCGACTTGCTGAGGGGGGTGGGCAGAGCAAGAAAAAGAGAAAGCCTTGATGCTGTGCAAGTACTGCAACAGCCAAAACTCTAGTTTAGTCACAAATCTGAAACACAGCACCATATGGGCTGCTATGAAAAAAATGAACTCCATCTCAAACAGACCCAGTACACAGGCGCATTTAGTCTTCAGCAGACAAGGGCTGGAAATCACCACTCCAGCTCTTAAGGGCTCACCATGAGACTCAGCCGAACTCAACTGAAAACAAGAAATAGGCCAGAACAGTAATAAAAGTTATAAAATAAAATAATAACAGGAATTAGTTATATATCCAGAAGAAAATATTTTTCTTTACCTTCCCAGTAACAAATCAGTCAACTACTCTTGCTCTGCAACAGCTTTGAGATGAAAGAAGGTGCAGAAGGGAAGATGAAAGTAACTGAAATTCCACACTTTTTTCATCTCTGTCATCTTTACACACAGCCACTCTATCAGCAACCCCTGGTTTTCTCCCACATGAAACAGACCGTGAAATTTTACTCTCCCTCAAACTCCTGCCTGGCCACATATGGCAGGTTATGATACAAACCTGCGTGGTCAAAATACAGGGTTCCGCTGTTCATCAGATCTGGGACTATTAACATTATTCTCCCATAAATAAGAATAAAGGCTCCCTAGGCAGGACAGGAACATCCTTCTTGTCTGTGCTGTGTCTCTTTTGCAGATGGAGAAAGGACTTCACCTCCTCTGGCTGTCAATCTGGTTGCTTTCACAAGCATTAAAATTCACTTTAAAGTCTGAATAATAAGGAGTGCTGACCCTTCCACACTGATAAAAATAAATAAATGTCAGTCAGACACCAGTTTAGTCACACAGGTACAGTAAACTTTTTTCTAACCACACTGCACAGATTTATTCTTTAAGCTAATCAGAATTCAAACAGAACAGAAATCAAATGTCACCCTGCCACACTAACATCCATCAACCACAATAATTACATCTACATCAATCATTTGATATAATAGGAGTAAAGTCATTATAACAGAACGTTGTCAAAAGATCTGGAATTGGTCTTCTGTTTAGTATTCCATCATATAACATCTACAAGATTATTTCAAAGGCAGCAGTGCCTGCTTTGAAAATATAAGACAGCTTGCTTCAGCATTTTCCTGGCAGCAGACCATTATTCAATGACAGCATTCTCTATGAAGAAGTAACATTACTGATTTGAGCTTTATAAAAGGGGAGGGCATTGTATTTTCTGTTCCATCAGTTTTTAAACTAGAACTGAAAACTAAACAATTACATTACTTTCACATATACAACCTGCAACTTACTTGAAAAGAACCTTATCATTCAGCAGAAGTGTTGGTTATTCAGATAGTTCAGTGAGTTCATTCCTGTGTCTCCTTTACTTTGGAAGTCCCACTGACGTTGTCTCCTCCTGTGTCTAATTTTGCCTGGAACACCTCACTAGTTCATTCCCAAGTACTGGTTTTCTGAAAAGGGTAGTGCTACCTGAGGGTTACATACATGAAAACAGCACACACTAGTATTTCGAAATGTGAAGTTCACCTACTGCATCGGAACACGTCTTCTCAGTTTACAGATCGGACCAAAGTCTGATGTCTGATTATGCTTTGTGGTGCTAAAAGACAGTTAAAAATTCTGCATACAGACTGTGTATGTTGCACTCAGCACTGCGGACAGCCAGTCAGAAGCAAAGATCACACCAGAGAAAAGAGAGCACAAACAATACCGAAAGCATCCCCTTTCTGGACATCATGGAAAATGTCACAAAGACAGTCACTGCCACTTTAAAGTTGAAGATGTTAGAGTGACCCTTCTGTGCATGAATCACCTTAGTGAGCATGAAAACCCTTAACCACAGCTAAAATTATGCTTCCTCTACATGGGAGGTATTGTGTGAAAAAAGGATAAAGACAACTAGTAAAATAAAAAAGACTGTGAAAAACAGCCCTTGAGATCCACCACTGCAAGGATGAAGACCATGGAGACCTTATTCCACTTGGCTTGGAAAGCAGACATATCATAAAAACCATTCAGTGTTAAAACTAACAGTGCAGATCAGATGTGCAATATTTACTTGGACTTTATCAATCTAATCAAATTTTTTTGCAAATGGTACTGAGAGTAGTAATAGTTTTACCCAGATCCAGTGGTTCATAAAATCAACTAACATACTCACAAGAGTTTGATGGAACTTATGCCATCACCTGGCTTCCTCACAGGCTATTTGTACCTTGACTCTCACTGGCCATTGCTCATTTATTCACGACAAGACTCATTCATGACTGAATCACTCAACAAAACAGAATCTTACATCAATACGTAAACTTCCAGAAGGTTGAAACCAGCCTTCGTTGGCAAGTCAGACTTATTAGTGTCTTCACAAAGCTAGCTGGAAGAACTGCATCTCCATTTACATCATTTGCTATTTTTACTGCTAGACAGGTATCTCCGACTAGTCAAGTACTTAACCTGGATGTGACTGCACCATTAGAACCACTTTCTCGAGTAACTGTAATACAGCAACAAACTTGCCTGCAACACTTTGTTTCTAACAAATAATTACTTAGATTACTTACAGATCATACTTTTGTAAATACATAATTTCTAATAAATATATTCTTTCAGACAAATCATGTTTGTCATGCACACATGTTTAGCTGGCTTACAAATCAATGACAATTCTTTTAATTAGTATAAGTTCATATTTGCAGCAAGTACATTACAGATGTTACTCTCTTGGGAATAAAAAAAAAAATCCATCACAGAAAAAACCCACTAATTTACAATGCAAATAAAACATTTGCTGCCAAAGGCCATGATACTATTAAATAATTGACAATAATTGACAAAATTATCAAATCGCATTTTCATAGCTGTGCTTCCATTAGTGAGCAACCTAAATCTTTGCAGATTCTTTTTACATATTTATTACAATAGTCATATTTTACATGTAAACAGCAATGGTAGTGTTATATACATCTCCTCAGAATTATCAGGATTTAAATGGCGAACATTGTATATTTACTTGGCATTTCAGTGAACACTAAGGTTTATAGTTCTGAGGAAAAAATTGACTTTGGCTTTACTTCAGTCGATATTTATTTCTCCTTTCAATAAACATTGATGTTTGCCTCAAGAGAAGTCAATATCCTGTTAATGTACATTACTTGAATAACATTTGGGAATTACTAAACAAATGAGTCAAATTCAGTGGATCAAAGATAGCGGGACCAAGAAAGACCTTACAGGTCATTTGTTTAAACTTGCAGTTTTAGCAGAACTACCAGAACATGACGTGGAATAGCCTTATGAACAATCCCTCCTTTAATCTTCAGCGTGCTGGTACTGCAGCCAACCCCCTCTTTGGTACAGCCCACTTCCCAAATGTTTATGTGCATAGACTTTATCCTAGGCCCTTCCTCAATGCCTCCAAAGCTAGCATCCCCTTGAAGGATGCTTTGCTGCAAAGATCATGTAGACTGTAACCACATATTCTTATGTTTTCCTCATTTAACCTGGTTTTCCCAGCTTGTCATCCATGTCTTACATTGGTATCTTCAAAAGTTCCTAAAGGAACTCTGTTCACAATACTCAGAATTTTTACTGGAAATTCATGCTACAGGACTTTCTAGATTGGGCTCCCTTTCCATATGACCACAATACTTTAACACCATTAAAGTTTACCACACTTTGCTACTCACATGAGATAGTAAGGCAAAAAGAATCATAAAATTTCAGGATGAAAATTACTTTGAACAGTGAAAATACTTGCAACTTCCCTCAGACCTCGGCAAAGCTGTCCTTTAATGAGCAAAATTATACGAATAGTTGAATATATGAAATTTTCTTATCATATTAAAAAGGCCAACTGTAATGATAAACCTTAGCAACCTGTCACAAAGGAAGTGATGGGCACTATTAGCATGTAACAAGCCTATATAGCAAGATGTGACAAAACTTGAGAGACTTTACTTTCCATTATCTATAACCTCTCTCTTCTTGCTTGAGGACACTAGCCACAGTTGCATGGTGGACTATGAACTCAGTAGAGAGAAAAATCTAGTATTATCGTGTCACATCAAGTTAGTAATTACCGCTTGTAATGAAAAGCCTGAATACCTCCAAAAGTCTTACAAAGCTCACTCTATCACTTTTTTTAAAGTGTACTCACAACTTCATATGAAACATGATCACCTGCTAGTGACAAAGTGGGATCTTAAAATGAAGAGTGAAAAATAATTCAATTATAAAATTACATAACTCCATAAATGCTTATAATTTTGGAGTATTCCATTCCAAGTTGGGAAAAAATATAATTAAAATTTTTTTCTGTTCATTTAAGTCCACAGAGAAACATCTTATTTCTGGAGACCTAACTCTCCTGAGAAATAAATACCACGGGCTTCAGCTACTGTATTATATGTGTACATAGCATGAATATAAGCCGCAGGAAATACTATTTAAAGGTCATGTTATTAAGAGCAAAATTACCATAAATAGGTTCAAAGATTATTTTTTCTTTCTGAAAAGTACCACTGGAAAGGAAGCATATGTATGAATAAGAGGTACAGCCTTGGACAATTAGCTTCCAACTCATGTTTGTTAGCTTCCTCAGACATTTTCAGGCAACTCATACTTAACAGAATGAGAGATGGGGAAATAGATCACATATTGGACATCAAAACAGTTCTAAGAGCAGCCTGTTGTTCCTTACCACTTTTGAGGAAAGAACATCACTGGAGTCTTAATTTGAATGTTCACCCTGACATCTGTAACAAGCTTTTACCGCTTCGGAGAAAAACAATCAGTTTGCTGAAGGTTTAGTGCTTTCAGCTCTCTCCCAGAAGGTGTGTCAGAAAACATAATGATCAGCTAGCTACAACATAACAGCACACATGGCCTCATAAGCCAATTTTTAGTAGGCTGGGATCTTGAAAAGAGCCCTTGCTATCATTGTATTCTTGTGTTTAGTCCTCTTGCAAGTAAAGTTAGCAAAAAAGCCAGGATCTTAAAGAATACATCTCAGAGCTACAGACGAACTCTGGATAAAAGTAGGTACATCATTGGTAAGGTATGGAGCAGCAAGAAGATGGCAGCAGCCCTGTCTGTGCTGTTTTGGTTCTTAGTACAGCTATTGTCAAGATTCCTAGAGCTGTCAATCCAGAAGTACTAAACCTTTCACAAGTCAACCCTTAACCTAATCTTTCACCTATCAACCTTTCTCAAATACTAAATTCACATTAAGTACATTAAGAATGAAAACAACCCTCTATTCTAATAACCAGAAACTGCCAATTAAATCCATAATGTATGGACTTTTTCCCCTTACTTGCCCTTTTTATGCAAAATAACGTTGTAGGGGGTTGCATGCAATACCAACATGTTGATCATTTTAATTATTTCTGGGTATTTGTCCATACTGCATTAGATTAATATAGTCCAAAACCTGATTTATTCACTCACTTGTAAATTGCATCTTAATGCATTCACAACTTGTTAGCATTCATAAACAAAAGATCTAGAGTTCTTTCCTAGTAAAAATGGGCTAGCTTATCTTCAGAAATTATGTAGAAGCACAGTCAAATGCTGGGTTTTTTTTTAAAATACTTATTCCATATTTGCATGCATATGTCTTGAAAGATTTTATGAATGTTAGTGAAAGCTATCCAAAACTCCTACAGTGGTAGCCTTTTACGCTTTCTAAATACCTACAGTCCTATGTAGTATTTTGTTGCTCACTGTAAGTTGATCTTTGTAATGTGCTTGTGATTGAAGATAACTTTCTTCTAAAAGGAAGTTATGGGGTTTCGTTCTAATAGTCGGTGGCAATCATAGAATTCTGATCCCCCTCTCCCTGGCGGCAATATCAAACATGCCAAGTGTCACATTTGCACTACTAAACAAAAAAAAAACAACAACCGCCCCCCCCCAAAAACCCAAAACCAATAAAACCACAACACCAAACACACAAAACACTTAAAGATACAGATTCAATAATTAGTAAATTTATATTACACTTATGATTAATTTTATGCAAATTTCAACATTTTTCTACCTATCTTTCTGGAAAAAATGTATCATTATAGTAAAAAAAAAAAAAAATCAATGTATTTCTTTCACATTCAGGCACCAAAACTAGTCATACATAGGCAGCAGCCACTACACTAAGTCATCCAAAGATAAGAATTTGCCACATACGACTGCAATTAATTCAGGTTAAGTTTTGGCTCTTGCACCAATTAAACCACTAATAATGTTCACTATAATCACTGTTTAAAGAAACAGAGAGAGGACAAACTACAGAAAAAGCTTTACTTTCTTCCCCTAAATCAAATTTTTGAATGGAAGTTACCTCAAAACCAAAAAATATCTCTATGGCCATGGTAATTTATGACTGAAACTGTATGTTGCCCCCTTTTGCTACTACATAGAAGGCAGGGTATTGAGGTTAAAATTTATTAGCAGCTAGTATGGAAATCAAAGTTGAAAAACTGGGCACTGAGCTTCCACACTAACTGCATAATTTCACTTGTACAAAGGGGATTATTTGAGTTTCCACCACAGTATGAATGACATAGGAGAGGGTGGCTGTATAGTGCACACACCAGGGAAAATACATCAAAGCCTAAAATTTATTCCTAAGAATAGAGTGAATGGAGAGATTACTCAATAAAATCATCGCTACAAAAGGTATAACAGACCTCTTCCCTATTTTTCTCTATCTTTAACAAGAATGCTCAATAAAACGCATTCCAAAAGTCACATCATCTGCAAGCCCTAGCTCCTATACAAATGACTGCCAGCGTAAGAACAGTATTTCACTCTAATACAATTCATTATTTTTTAGGAGGTGCTGTCACTGATTGCAGCAGTACCCAGTGACATTTATTAGCTACTCAAACAGCAAAATAATTTTCAAGGAAGAAGGATATTTCTTATAAGCAAAGAATAGTTATAACTATTATCGACAACAGAGCTGAATTCTCCAAAAGTATCAAGAGTAAGTGCAGCTCATTAGTGTGCCACAAGTCTTGGTTAACGGTATATTAAGAGCATATACATATAGACATCTGTAACCCTCTCAACTTCCTCACTAGCTCCTTAACTGGAACAATAAGTGATTGCTCTGAAGAGATATTTTAAAGAATTTAAAGATTATTTGACCACCTTTACACAGTACAGGAGCTTAATACAATGTAAGTGAAAAGCTCTTTTTTTAAGTGTCATACAGAACATGATAAATTGTTTCAGTGATAATGTTCTAATACATCATTTTTTGATCAGTACAGAAAAATACGGATTTCCAGCTCTCTAATATCAAATTCAGAGACTGAAAAATAAAAGATAAACTACTTAACTCCTGTTTTAAATCCTAAAAATTGCATAGAATGATTTGTCAAAACTTTTGTTAATTTCATTTGCATCTTTTGACTGAATAATGCAGCTTTATAAACAGGTATCTGTTGGGACACTTAAGTTCAGTTATGATACCCTGGATTCTCTTATGCCTTGTGCATACAATTGTGTTGCACCATGTCACCAGCCAACAAGCTGTGAACCCAGGTTAACATATCAGAGACTCAATGTAGTATCAGCAAAAGAAATCCTTGTTAAGGAATGTGTTTATTTCAATTAAAAAATAATTGGTTGTGGGGTTTGGGGGGATATTTTTTTTTTTTTTTTTTAGGAGACTGGAAGGGAATTTTAAACAATAATAATTTTAAACACATACCATGTCAGTCAAACTATTACAGACCAATATTTCAATGTGTTACACTGAGTTCCACTCATTTCAGTGGATCAGCCCTCAAAGCAAGCAAATATGATTCAGATATAAAACATATGGAACCGTTAGGAAAAATAGTAACTAAATCAGAGAGAATGGAAGGCACAAAGAAAGGGATTCTGACTGAGGTATGCATATACAGGTATGTGGGCTCATCCTAATCTATCACAGAGATAACGACTCAGGTTGCAAATTAAATTCCCTACAGAGCAGCCATTTTAAGCCATACCAATGCCAGGCTTGCACGTAAGGTTCTTAGCTCTTGCTTCAAAAGCTATTTCAAATCACAGCTTTGAATAAGAAGCACTAATAGGTTCGTTCCAAGTAAATTCATCATCCCCTTGTTTCTTTCGATATCTGATCATTCCTATTCAAGCCAAGTAAGAAGAGTCTCTCCAAACGTCAAGCAATGTTGGACCTGTCCAGCAAGCATCAGTCACACTAAAGACACTGTAAAAAACTGAATATTGTAAAACTCCTGACTCTGTCCTGTTGGTGAGGTAACTTTTGAAGGAAAATATTTTCAACTTTCAAATCAGTCAGCTATTGCACTTCCTCTAGTTGTGGTTCCACGAATGGATCACAATCAGGTGAAGTAAATCTGCTTGAGATACTTGCAATAACAAATACTTACAAACCAAAACATTTCTCTTAGTCTGGCACCGTTTAACTCATGCAAGGACTTAAATTTACTTGGTTTAGGTGAAAGGAGATCAGTGTCAAGTCGACTGGAATTGAGGTTGGAAGTTGTATTTTAGCTTTTCGTATCTGCCAAATCACAATTCTTTTTCCTTTTCCTTGATCACTAAATAGCATTCCTTTTCCTTGATCACTAAATAGCATCTACATGAATGACATGAACAAACATAGGTGAGTGCAGAGAAGTATTTGTGGTAATTTAACTTTGCTGCATTTCCTATTTTTAACATCATTTTATTTGTATATATATATATTTTATATATTAAGCATATTGTTTAATTTCACATTTGATAAAAATAGTCCATTTGCTTTCCCCTGCAGTTTAATTTTAATGGTGTTTACTGACTGTGACAGAAATATACTTTGTTCACTCAATACACTTTCCCCTGTGCTTTAATATCCTACTTTTTACTAAAGCATATTTTTACATTTTCTTGCAATTTCAATTTTCCAAACATCCGTTTTGCACAAAGCATTTCACCAAGTAATTACATTAGGCTGCTCCTTGGCTACTGGCTCTAAAAAAATTAAATTTTCAAGATTAATGGGTTTTATTTATTATAGCTCAAAATACTTCATTGTCACACTTTAGTACATTTCTAGTCTTTCATGTCTCTATTGGGGAAAAAAAAAAAAAGATACCAGTGGATTGTTGATTGATTTTTATTCACATCTGCACAAATGCATTTCTTATCATATGCAGTAGTTTTCCTTATTCCAGGGGACAATGTCCATGCCTGATATTCTCCAACAGGAAACAAAATCATCTGCTTCTCATAATTTGCACTTGTATTTCCAGATTTCCAGATTATTTAAAAACCTAAACACTTTGGTATGTGCCACAAGACTTGAATCAACATGCTATTTTCAGGTTATATCACGCATATGTGGTAAATCTTTTATAAAAGCATCAGATCAAATTCATCCACAGCTGATCGAATATTAGAAAAAAAGTGTTTTTATTAGAGATAATAGCTAACATAATACATACATCAGTTAACTCACAAACTATAAGATCAGCTCAAAAAACATGAAATTTGGACCTCTCTTAAGAAGAAGGCCGGCAGTCACCTAACTCAAAAATCTTTCAATAGTTTAATTTAATTGTCCTTCACTGCTAAATGCTGTAGCTTCATTACAGAAAAACTACTCTCACTTTGCCTAAGGGCTGATGCTCTCCTACAGCATTCTCATGCTAACTTAACCCCCGAGTTTAAGGAATAAAGGGATAGGAAACAAAGTCACAACATTGAGTATCACTATAGTCGCGACTGGATGCTCTGCTCATTACATGGCAAGAGCTAAACTCCTTAGATAAAAATAGCACCTTGGGAAAACAGATGCCTCCAACTTCCTTAGTTTCTGCTGTGGAATGCCTTATTCATGGCGAAAGACACATTTTCCTCTCCTCAGAGTATCGTGGTCAGGCATGCAGCACTCAAATTTGACAGATAAGTATCACCACTTTCTGTTTCACTTAGTAACATATCAAAACCTTTGTATTTGTGTACACACACACGTGTACGAAATAGTCGCATTCAGAGCGCCTGGCAGAACTCCCTGCAAGGAAGCCACCACCTCTGAAGCAGGAAGGTGACACTGAACAGCAGGCAAACAGAGTCCCTCCATGCTCTGCTCCCGCTAAATCCTGAGCTCAGCAGGGACTAGGATCACTTGTAACTCACATCAGGCAGAGTTAGTCTTGAATCTCAAATTTTCAAGACAAACTGTTCTATCCACTGTTTATGTCCACTGCCCAGCACAGAGGATGTCAACTTCAGTAAAGACTTTTAGATGCTGTTGGATTACTTATCTTGAAGTAAAAAGATTAATAAGTCTCCCTCATTTCCCTGAGTCCGTGCAACTGATGTTTCCACATAAGCGAGGGAAACAATTCTTCAGAAGTTACCTAAGCTGCACAATTGCCATGACTTGCAAAGGATCAAACATCAAAGATCTATAGGCTATAAAACAGAACTTTTTCCTATCAGGGCCAGCACTAGAACCAAGATTTCTTGGCTCTTAGCAATTTTGATACCTTTTTCCACTCAACTCAAAATACTGTATAAGGTTATAAGAGAACCTTAGCTAACGCCACCCCCCAGGAGAGGGAAAGGAAAAAAAAAAACCACAAAAACACCACCACAAAAAAATCCAACCCTGACTTAGAAAAACATGCCCTAAACTACAAAAAATCCAACAATTTGCTGATATGGAATGGAAAATAGTAGGCTATTGAAGACTGGTAGAGAGTAATGCTCCCGAAAAGGAAAGGAACAAGCTGAGAAAGAGCACTTGCTGCTCTTTTCTCTTCGATTTGCGCTCCTTTTTCTGTATTTCTATGGGTAAGTAGTTATGCAGAGCATTTGTAGCCCATCATTGTGATTAACCGACTTTTCAACTCCAAGAACAGGGCAAGTACCCAGAAGTTTTGGTTCCACCACAAAACACAGTAAAATCACATCTAACTGTTTTAGCTTTACACAAGATATCCATAAGCCTTGACAGCAAGCAGCATTAGATTTACTTTGTCACTTATCAAAATTCAATTTTGACAGTAAAAGCTCTCTCCCATCTGCATTCATCCATACTTACTATAACATCATACTTCTGAGGAAAAATGGAGTAACGTGTAGAAAACAAATGCAAAACCACAAACTATTAAATAACCAACAGTATAAATAGCAATTATGTTGACTACATTTTTCTAAAACACACAAATAGTGTTATCTCTGTGAAGAACATTCTCCTTACTGAGAATAAAGCATTTATAAAAAGCCATAAATCAATGAATTATTAGCTTAAGTATACAGAGAAAGATTACTCAGACATTATGTAGCATTTTTTCCAGCCTTCTTGAATATCACAATATGCAATATTTACTAGATTTACCCAGAGCTGTGTACTTAATGAAGGCTGCATCCTTCCCTTACTTGAGTTCAGCTTTCAGCTTAGTACGTAAAAAGATACTGAGTAGCTTTCGTATTCAAGCGCCCATACTACCTTCTTGGAAGTGGATTTTAAGATAAATACTGGTAATGAGAGTAGCACAAAGAGGTTAGTTGTATCATTAATCTTGTCAAATACTCTGCACCAACAGTCATGAGTTATCAGACAACGAAATAGAAGGCAGAATAAAATACCGGTTTCAGCTTTACTCATGGTAAGAGATAGAAGATTCTTAGCTGGGAATATGAGAAAGGACAGATAAGAAAGGCTTGCATTTTTTCAGGGGCCTTTTAAAGCATGATAATATTTATCTAGATAGATGGCATCAAAACCAATGTTTTAAGATAATGTGCGCTCAGTGTATATAAATTAAGTAAACGTAGAATGGACACATAATATAATATTCAGAAAACAATCACCCACAAAACATGAGAATATTCCAGATATTGTGGTGTTGCAATTACCCCTGCAGAGCTTCAGTACTTCTATTTTAAAGCCAGAAACGGTAACTTACTGAAGTGAAGCCACAGAGCATGGGTGATTGCAGACTATACAGGAGTTTGAAATGGGCACTGAGTGTAGGATCAAGCCTCTACATGACCTATTAAAGCAAAACACTTGTTAAGGCCATCTTGGTCATTACTACTTGTCTATCTATGAAAAATTAGTAAGAATCCTAAGTTAACTCATTATTAATCAAACCACTTAAAGTGATTAACACTTTAGCAGAGCATTTGCTTTAGCAAGAATCACAACTGACTGTATTTCTTCTTTTAAGACTTTGAGATGTGATGTGTTCAGATTCAATTTAGAATTATTTTATTGAGTGTTTTATACTTCATTACAAAACACTATTTGCTTCTCCCTGGTGTGTTTTGTTTTTCTTAATGTCCATTGCCTTCATTAAGCGAATGAGTAATACCAAGCTGCTCCTTCTTTTGGACAATGTTTTCTGGTGCAGTGGTGTAACACATGTTCTACACTACTGTCCTCATGTTCCCTGGCATGTGATGAGAAATAAAGTTTGGGTTCTTACTTTGTGAGTAAATGAGGTCAATAAAAGGGCTAGCTGATGAAATAAGGAGATCAAAACTTCCCATTGAAGTGTTTCTCCACTAATAGAAATAGGAGATATGCATTCCAGGCTTCTGTGTTGAGGAAATAATTCACTATGAATTCCGTTTTTAACAACCAATGCATGCACAAACTATACTTTTTATTAATCAGACTCATTTCCTTAACATTTCTATCACATGCACAGAAGGTACCATTCTGCAGAGCCTGTTCAGGACAATGTTTCACTGAAGAACTTGGAATGAGCAAGACCTGCAGTTAAGAAATTACCCAGACTTACAGTGGAATATTAAATTGTACATACTGTTTTAAAACAGTGGATTTGATCAGTTGACAAATACTATGTTTCTTTTCAGCTGAGCATTGATCTTGAGGCTCCAGTTTTAATTTAAAAAACAAAACAAAAAAACAATCCCCATATTTTACTTCAGTTACAGGTACTCACTAACATTAAGATTTACTAGTTTCTCTCCTATGCCCATCTAATTGTTGTTAATAACAGCAATATGTTCTGATACTGATGTGATTGATAGTGTATAAAGACTACAGTCCGATATTCCCACATTGCTCTGAGCTCTGGGAGTTTTAAGGTTAGAGGTTTTGGTTTTTTAGTCAACACCTTTCCCCACTTATTTTTCCCCTCTTCTAGGACTATTTACTTGTCCTTAACTGCGAGCTTTGTTTCTGATAGGGAAGTAAGGAGGCAGATCTTGAGATCCCACATTCCCCTGAGGTAGAAAGGGAAGAAAGCAGAGACGCAAGAGGAATGCTAAGATCCAGCCCTGCTTGTGCAACAACAAAGTGATGCCAATTCCAAATACAGAAAGGATATGCCCCTTACAGAGATGTTAAAGACAAATAAAACCAACATAATCTATTCTAGCACAACACAGAACATCCCTAAAAACTTCTACTCCGTACAATGGTTAATAGCTACAACCAGCCTCTAACATAACTCTAACAAATTCACATACTTAAAATAAGTTCCTTGAAATATTATAACTGTTTAGAACATAACTTTTCCCTACTGTACTCTACTTAGTCCTAGTCTTATTGCCTATTGCTCATCACTCCTACAGTCCATACTATTAAAACTCCTACCAAGTTCACGTCACAGCACAGCTCTAGAACTTTGAGTCAAGCATTCAAAAATCCACAGTTGCCACACAGTAGTAGGTAAGAAATTCTTAGTTTCTGTTTCAGGATAAAGAACTGCTGTAATGTTTCAGAATGAACAAGAGTAAATACTGATGTCTAAGACCATCTACTCTATCTAAGAGCCTCCCCCCCAGCTTACAAACATACTGACCTTGAAAAACTTTCCTCTCCCTTTATAGCAGCAGCCTTGTTTTTGGCAACACATATTACTACTCTTAAGTAACATTTCCCATTTCAAGTTGGGGATTTATTTCAATTTGTTTTATTTCCATTCAAAATATTGTATTTTCAAATGTATTCAAACTTGCTTGCTGCATTGTGAATTTCTTTTAAAGAAACTGTAAGGATATGAAATTTGCTGTAATGCCACTAGAGTATCGTATACAGTGACACTTCCAGTGTTTGACTGTATTGCCCCTTTCAGCACAGAACCAAGTAGAAAGCCTTATATCACCATTTTTGGATGCCGTTACACTTTGAAAACACAAAAACAACTGCCTGATGCTTTGTTCAACTTAAAGCACTCAAGAGAACTGCATTCATAACTATAACATTGTGCCAATATTTTGTAAATTTAGTGTAGCTGCATAGAAGAAAATAGATTAACTGAATTTACTTAGCTACTTGAAAAAGTTTCCTTTGTACTACAGATGAACACCATATGTCTGGATATTAACCAAAACCTGAAAAGTATCTTCTCAACAGACTGACCAGTCAAAAACTAAGGAAAGGTTTTGCCTTGGGAACAAATACATTTAAATGGGGGGGGGGGGGGGGGGGGAACGGCAGACACATTCATGCATCAAAATAACCCATAAAAATAGAGTTCAGACTCATTCTTGGAGATAATATTTTTACAATATTTCAACATATGGATTTCTCTACTACTACAGAAAACATTCACCTCTACAACTCCCTTTCTTCTGCCAGATCTCCTGTTCTGTTCATGGAGACTAATAAAGTAGCAAACAGAGGAAGAAAAACAAACACCACACTCCTACTCGCTATTGCCTCCTAATACTTCCAATAAAGTATTTTTTTATGGTAATGACAGAAAGTACAGTAGCGTGTGCTTTTTACTTTTTGGTTTCATATTTAATTAAATGCAAGTATTTGTCTATTGAGCAGCTGTATTAATAGTCTCTCTGGAAGCAAGTATGAGCTGTTAATAAAACCTGGTTACATATTTTAGAATAAAAATATCGTCATGTTGCTCTCACCTAATGCTTTCAGAAAAATCCTAATTAGTACTACGGGTGAATAAAATCCTTCTCACAATATTTCTAGGCTTGACTTACAGTTTTTGATTATCTGGTATTGACCTAAATTAACCTAAACCCAAAACACATTTGAGCAAAATTTGTGGAGCCTTGCTTTTCCGCAGTTCCCTGTAATAACACAATCTGTATATCTTTCTTTGTGTAACAGCGTGTAATTACACAATATACGTCATGCAGGTCACATAGATAAGATCTCAGTTTTATGCATTTCCTTGCTTTTCACTTCTTCACCACACTGTTCATTTTTCTCTCCTAATCTTAAGACTTCCCTTTCTGAATCAGTATGTAAGAACTCCATTATGTCCATGCAGTTATCTTAACTGATAGAAAAATTACTGAAGCATAAAGGTGGACCCTGCAGAGACTGCAGTGATTTGGGACTCCTTCAGCTTTTTTGCAGCTACACATGCACATTGCCTCATCCCCGCTGTGACAAAGTCTGCTTCCACATGGTAAAATCAGGTTTCATGCTGTTAAGAACAGTTAGGAAGGCAGGCTACTGAAGCTACTCCACAGGAGAACCAGCAAGGATATTTTCACCGAAACTAGCCACTATCAGAACTGCTAATTTCATTTTGCACAAAGCAATACTCATACTGTCTTCTTAAATGGCCAACAGCAAAACTAAAATAAATAATGACAGTAAAAATGCTACCCTCTGTCCTGCAACTTCACCCTCTTTTGGCAGAGACAAAATTAGGCAGCAGCACCACCATCCTTCAATGCCTCTTCTCTTATCCAGTACTGTTGATGGCATTTATTCCATGCTAAAGACCAGTTTTGAGACCTATTTTTTTCATATTGAATATGAGACATCATTACGTAAGTCGTCTAAAGAAAGCTGGAAGTTGACAGCTGAGAAAGGGACAGCTGAGGCTTTTAGCACCTAGGAGAGACATGGGTGCTGGTTGTGGTTTCATGTATCCAAGAGACAGTTAAAATGCTTGGTACTGAAGAAGGCATATATTTCCACTTACTTAACAGCAGAAATTTAGGGGACTAATTTGGGAAGATGAAATTTTAACAACAACTAGCTAACCACTACTTCACAACACAAATCATGCCACATTACCATCAGGATGAATGCAGCTGTTTCAAGGGTTTGCTGAAACGGTTGAAGTTTATTTCAGTGCCATATTTCTTATTAGACATTAAAACAAAGGTGCTCTCAACAGTATCAGAGAAGTGATTTTGTATTAATACACCGTTTCGTTACAACATCAAAATTTATTTTATTATTTACATGAACTTTTCTTGTCTAGAGAAAACCTTCCTATCACTCAGAACTAGATAAATGGAAACATTTGTCACGGACAAAGCGTCTAACAATTCCTGAGCAAAATGGAACACAGCAAATGTCAGCATAACTACAAAACAGGTTTTCTTCCAAAGACAGAGGCACATGACACATTATTTGAAGGAGTCTGTGGAGAAGTAAGCAGGCCTTTGACCTCTGAGTTCTTAAAAAAAAAAAAAAAGTCTTGAGTTTACATAGGATCTTTATTGTTGAACAAACATATTTTGACAGAAAGAGCTTTGCTTAGGGAGAAGAATGATATTAAGGATACAGCCAAAAGAAAAAAATGCAAAAGAGATCACTTGGTTTTGGAATATATTGTCAATGCTCATGTTTTCCACTTGTTTTCAGAGCGCTCCCATATGACATTACACATGATTGGACTACACAGTACAGGTTCTCAGTAAGGCAGGCTCTGAGACCCATGTACAAAACTGAAAACACAATTTGAAGCTTGATCAAGGTGCAAAAGCATTATATAAATGTTGTTGCTTGTGATAGAATGGGACTGCATTCAATGACCCAGAAGATCTATGCCACTCCTTTTTGCTTGGAGCAAGCATTATCCATGCAAAACAAGTCTGTTGTATGGATGCATTTTATTCTTAGCATTTGACCTATTCAGACATTTGGAGAGTAAAACACATGCAAATACCTTCAATTCATGTATTTAAAATCAGTAATATGTAATAAACATTACTTACAGTGAAAATAGTAAACTTTGACTATCAGCCTTGTCTCTTCTACTTTGTTAAAAGAGACTGTTTTTTTAACGACAAAGGCTTACAGCAACTTGAAATTCTTCACGATAGGAATTAAGTCTAAACAGGTCACCTTGACAGTTTATGTTAAAACAAAACCAGGTTCTTTTAAATAAAACCAACGTCAATTCAATATTATTTCATTTCTCTCTGTTCAGCAAACAATTCAACTCTACCTTTTGATTCAGACTGAGTCTATTAAACATATGGTTTTATTCCCAGAGAGAAAAAGAAGCACTCAGAAGCACTGCATCCAGCCCTCCACATTCAATTTGCTCTCATATTCCATAATGATATATTACCAGACATACATATTTAAAATACCTAATTTAAGAAAACCAGGGCCAGAACCACTTAGACTACAATTATAATTCTCTGAACATTTTTCTAGCAAAACTTTTGAAAAGGAAATTAATGTGCATACTGAATAACAAATACTAAAACATTGTGCACAACTATCTATTCTATCGTAACTACTATCCATACCCTCTTCTTTACCACTGTCAATGTTTTTAATGCTCATTATCAAATCATCTTTAGAGCCATTGAAAAACAGTCCAACAGCAAATCAACCCTAGTTACAAAATAACTTTTGTAGGAAAACAGAAACCTTAACTACTGACGAAGTTAACATGCCAACACATAGAGGTTTGATTACAAACTATTAAAAGGAGCAAGAGGGTTCCTCGGCGTTTGGGATTCTTTTTTGTGGAAAAAGGTTTCCTACAAAATTTTAATCTTACACTACCTCAGACAGCCCTAACATGCCTGCCAACCTGTTACACTACCAGTAACCAAAGCTACCACTGGCACTGGAAGCATTTCAGAAGAAAACAGGTATGAAGAAATCTCTACGTAGCATTTAAGGAACAAATGGTTTCCTCCAATATCAGTTAGGAACGTCTTCCTGTTCTCAGGACTTATCCTCCTATTGTTTCTGAATACCTTGTAAACTACTCTACCAGGTCCTCCCTCCCCCTGCCCTCCTGGTGCCTGCAATGGATATAACGCTTACCCTGCAATGCACAGTCTCTGGGGAGACAAAAGACAGTGCAAACAGTCCTCACAAAGGTTCTGGCATAAACTTTCTATATCAACAATGCTTGGCCCTCCATTTAATAGTTGAAAATAAATTTGCATGAGAAATAATGCACTCCAGTTAACAGCAGCACAGAAACTACACACCGGATTTATAACGTAAGGGCATCTGTACCTGGCTGAAGTCACTTCCCACTAACTCACATTTACCTGACGTTACAGCCACTTAATTCTCAAATGAGATTAAGATCCCATTAGAAGATGCAAATAAGAGAACTTCAAGGAGCTTACAGTATAGATAAATGGTAGAACAGAAAACTATGTGCATTTTAAGATGCCTACTAAAATATTGTGTATCCCTGATGAAAAAAACCATATCTGTAAAGGAAGCACAGATAGTGAAACTCTTATCTACTGTATCTCAGAAGGCTAGACACTGATGAAGACTGTATGTTCTATCTTCCTGAAGCTAACCTCTCCCAAGGTTAAGATACTCCAAACCGGATTGATATTCATAGAAGATGGGACTTGTGAAAGGATTTAGGCTGAGCTAAAAGTTTAAGTTAACTGTCCCTTTCACTCACTCACAGCAACGTACCTATTATTCCCATAAAGAATTTAATCACCAGTAGCAGCAGCCACGAAGTTCGGTCATGCACATTTCCAAAAGCCCTTTTTTTTCTTTCCTTCCACACCTTTGTCCTAATTTTGTTTCTTTAATTTCAACTTTGGTTTATAACATTTGTGTTACGTCTGTTGCATTAATAAATTCTACTCCGGTAAAAAAAAAAACCTAACAAAAACCTAAAAAGTTATACCACAGAAACAAAAGTTTCACCCATTCTTCTTTTACTTGAGAAATTATTTTTTTAAAAAATAATTTTACTGTGTAATGATGTAAATCATTATCACTCAGTTCACAAATGAAATCAAGTATCACTCAAAAGTTACAGTACCCCATATTCAAGTTTATCTATTAAAGACTAGAAACTACTAAGACATGCTTGAAAGTGAATGCTATATCCTAAAAGTTATTTATCGCCAGGAGAGGAGAAAGCATGCTGTGTGTTTATGCCAGACTGGCGAATGACGGCTGCACAGATTATAAATCTTTAGTTCCAAACATGAAGTACTCAAAGCCATAGTCCCCAAGCACATCAAAAACAAGAACAGTTCACAAAGGGCTAAACTAACTGGGGCTGGACCCAGTAGGAATACATTAATCTGCAGAGCATGTCTTCAGATAAAATAAAATGAAGAGAAATCAGTAAAGAAAACAAGCCATTTATAATATACTGTGAAAAATCACTAAAACAATAGCTTTTGGAAACCTTGCATCTGCAGAAAACCTTCTGGGCCTAAATCCAATACAAACCTGTCAGAAAATATTGATGAAAAATGTGCATTTACAATTGTAAATAAAACATGAATATGGAACCTATTCCTAAACTCAATTTTTCCAGAAAGGAAATAAGGCTTTTTTTTTTTTTTAAGACTATGTTATTTAGTTAGTTGATTTAATTAGACACTGGTTTTGGTAAACAAAATTACTTCAGAATGAAACCCCCACAATAACCATTGACAAATCAAATGGACATCAAAGACTGTTACTGTGCTTATCTGCTTCACTCATAATAGCTTACTGAAAATACCTGTAAGAGTCTAGTATTATAAAAACCACCTTCCCAGAAGAGAAATATGATCAAAGCAATTGTCAGATGGCATAAGGCCAGCCTTTCATATACTGCACAAGGGATTCTTTCAACTTTGTCTTGAAAGGCCCTCTGATGCTCCATTTCAGATTCTAATCCAACTCTGCAAGTGAAAGGTTAATGGAGTGCACCCTTAATATACTGGCACATCTTAACATATACTAACAAAATAAAAATAAGTTTTCTTTAAGCTGGGTGCTTCTTTTTAACATATTAAAGGAATAACAGGCCTTCGGCCATTCTCTGACAGCAGTACGTGCAAGCAGCTGCTCAACATTACAAATAAGCCTCAGGAAAACCTTCCTGATAAAACTCATTACATCAAATGTTCAGCTGACACAGGTTAGTAAACATATTCACTATGAACATGTACAACTAAACTTCTGAGCTCCATTTCCAAGAGGTCAGATGGAGTATTTTTTACAGTTACTGATGGTGAGATTAAACTTTTTATTTAAATAGATACCAATTCAGTTTCCACAGTATGACTTTCTGAAATGATTGGATCAATCTGTGCAGCACTAAGTGTCAAATGAAGCAAATACAAGGACAATACAGAATACAAGAATGAGAACTTGACAAAAACCTACTAGTAATGTCTTTCTGGCTAATTCATGAAATAACTGACATTTTGGTGCTAGTATGAAAGGTCAAAAAAAAAAAACCAAACCCAAACCCAACACACAAAAGACGGGCATGATTGCATGAGGAGACAGAAAAGACTGGAAAAAGATTGCCAGTTCTCAAGCACTTGCAAGTCAGCTCAGTCTCCTTGAAGTCTACTGCTTGACAGCAACTCAGAAGCTGGTTAGTTTTCAGCATGAAAAAAATTAAAGCAGGAACAGAAATTAAGTTCTATTGCATAATAATTCAGAAATATGGTCTGTGGGCATCATGTAGCTGAATCAATAGTAAATCATGTTTACCACAGTCAGCACTAGAGGCAGTACAAGTCATTGGAATGGGTAACTGTACAAGTAAGGCTACACACACCTTCAATGAGAAAAACTCTCCATTGCCTTGTTAGTGTATTTCCCTTTATTTAAACACTTCAGGTAGATTCTGGGGAAAAAAAACAGGCTAAATACTGAAGTAAAACATTCAATTTTACTTTAGATTACAGTAAGCAACATTTAAGCTACGCAAGTAGACTGCTCTAGTGCACTTTTTAGAGGGCTATTTTGGTTTGTATTAAAAATGAGTAGTGATAATGAGAAAAAAAGCAGTTCTTTTATTCCCACATATACTGTCAAGTAAAAAGATTACAAACCTTTCTTCATGTAAATTCGGAGAACTGAAATGCAAGAAACCTCCAGCTTCTCTCTCTCTCAATATCTAACTTCCCATTATCACATACAGGGAACTGAGAGACTCCGCAATTTGAACCGAGACTCCAGCTTGACCCCGGAGAATTAACACATCAAACCGAATGTGCGGAGGGCTGATCTTGTGATTAAAATAAATGTGAACAAAATTTATGCATCCATCAGAACATATAAAGATAAATTTCTGACTCGTAAACAAGTATCTCAAAGTATATGCTTCTTAGGATTACAGGACAGGAAAGGACCACCAAATTTCAGTCCAGTCCCCAGCCGTGACAAGTACTGCATAATTTAATGCTTTTCATAAGGCAATCAAACTCCTTCCGAAGAGCTCTCATGATTTTGCTTTGATTGAAAAACCATTGCAGAACCTCACTGCTCTAACAATTAGGAACCTTCTTTTAATTCTCAGCTTGAATTTATTCATAGCCAGCTTACACCCATTAGTTCTTGTGCCAATATTGTCCTTTAGTTTAAATAGCTCTTCTCCATCCCTGGTGTTTACCTCCCTCATGAATTTAACTTCATTCAATTACATTTCTTAGGACTAATTGTTTTAAAATGAGAGGACACACTTTATAAAACCATCAATGGCACATTCCATAAGGAGAAATATTAACTTCTCTAGCAATTAAATACCCACAAAAGTTGAAAAGTGCACAGTGAGGCAGTTATAAGCCCACAGAAAACATGTATTGCTCTAGGATATAAGGGAGAAACGATTCCAAAATGAAGATATTAAAAGGCTGGAAGATGAGAAGCTTTAGAAGCATACTGGAATGAAGAAGAGTTCTTATGGAAAAAAAAAATGTTTATTCTTCAGCACTCTTGCGGAAGGACCTTCACTCAGTTTAAAAATCCTTTTAATGCTGATTTCCCTTGCCACTCTGCAAAATTAGAAAAAAAAAAAAACCCAAAACACAACAAAACTTAGAAAGCACTAAAATAAAATACTCAGGGGAGCATGGAAAAAAGTGCAGTATTTTGTATGCTTTTTGTAAAACTTAATGAGGCTTTTTAAGTTCCACTGGTACAACTTTTAGTGTCACTTTGGTTCCTCCTGATAGTTCCTATAAAGGTCAAGCCAAAGTGCTTCTTGATCAACTCACAACCATGGCAAAACCAAACCCTCTTTTTAGACAAGAACTGTTTATTTTGGGCAGCAGTGTAGACTCTTGTTTAGTGATTCATCATATGTGCTACCTTATGGAAGGAAACAAGTACTTATGACAGTATTTCACAATCACACACTGTTTAATTTCAGGAAATTTTATGTTAGTAAACCCAAACCTTTCAGATAATTTGTCATATATTGTTTTAGCTTAGTTAATATAAAAGTACAAAGCAATTTTTTTGTATTCTTAGTTCCCATTCTGTTCCCACAATATGCAGTGCAAGAATAGGAGTAATGTAAATTGAAACACAATTTTCTTAGTAATAATCTGAAGAAATAAATACCTACTATTAATTGGAAGCCATCAATTTATACTTGTTAAGAGGCAGAAAACATTACTAACTCAAGACATTAGGCAGATGAATTACAGAAAAAAGCCAAAGAGTTCCACTTCACTATACTCACACCAAGAGAGTTACCTACCCCTCACGTATGAGGAGTACACAGAGCAATGGACAACCAAGAAGTTGCCCTACCATGTCCGTAAGCTGAAAAATCATCTTTCTCCTAAACTTTCTTCCGGTTTAATGAACTAAACCAGTACCTCCCTCCTGCATCTGAAGTGTGAGCTCCTTCAGTAAATCTGAGATTGTGCATTAAAGAAGTCTTCCAGACCACCTCTCTAGCTCACTGAAATCTTTAGAGCAAGTCAGTGTTTTCATACTTCTCTAACTACAGTTCTTCAAAGAGTTATTCAGACTATATTAATAGTATACAAAAATTTGGCAAGTCTGAAAAATCAGAGTTAGCAATCTAGAAGTCTAAAAAAAAAAAATCAAAACTTGGATTGTTTTTTGATTTTCATATCTCATGAAAAAGCATATACTAGCAAGTGTCTCACACAACACTAGAACTGAACCTAAATCACAGCTATACCTGATGCAGATAAGCAGGTAACAAATGTGATGATATTGCTTCTAGAAAATCACCAACACAGTCAAAATGCTGTCGTATATCACTATGATAAAGGACTTCTTCACCCCCCCAAAAAAAGATACAGTGCAGTATCAATCTGTATTAGAGTTTTTAAAACCTCCACTCACTGCATGATGAAGTGCTGGTTGCTGATTTTTATTTTGTGAATTTTCTAGCACAATTTCAATAATCATTGCTAAGAAAACAAAAAAAAAGAAATTCTTTTTTCTGTTAGAACATGAAACTTCAGTGGCTCACAGTTTCTAATTAATATTCTAAACCCTTCTCAATTCTACAACATACAGGAAAACCATGATAATTTTGCAAAGAAATAATATAATAATAATTTCAGATAGACAGTGTATAGGTGTAAAAAATATTAAAAGAAATCTTCTGAGTCAGTTACAAGTTATTACTACTTTGTAACAACTAAAAGACCTAAATCATTCAACTTTTTGCCTACCAGAAAGGATTACAGAAACTTGTTTACTAAAGCATTATGATAAGAATAGCTATTCTTCTGTCTGTATTACTGCAGAAATCCAAACCATGCAGGTCAGATACATGTCCAGGTTCAAACTCATTCAACTGAAGCTTATGAGCATGAGGATTTGATTTTGCCCATATCTTAACATACTTCCACATTAAAAGAAAACTTATTTTTGCAATAGTTTTACTAGTAGAAGCCACGGCACACAAAGAAACAACTGTCCTTTCTTGATTTTGGCCATAATTATTCTTGTATCCATTCACTGATACTTGCTTTTCTTAACAAAGCAAACAAAACAAAACTCAGCTGCATTGCCTCGTATTTTAATACATCATTGTAAAGACACTGCTAGCCATTTTAAGTTAAGTAGCTACCAACACTGATTTAACATTCTCTCTCTAATCCTTCCATAAATTACATGTTATACAACATAAAGCAGCTGCACCTAGTCAGTTTGCATGCCAGGAGACCAACAATGAACACCAAAAGGCTTGGTCACAGGAAACAAACAAACAAAAAAAGCAACCACCTGCTATCTTCTGCTACTTAAAAAAAAAAAAAAAAAAAAGTGTTTACCTACCCTGAAAGAAAAGGCCCTCCTTGTTATGGAAAAAACAATCTGGTCTGCACTACCACTATGTTTCTAAAACCTCTGTACACTTTTTTTCCTTCCCCTTACAGTTAGGGGTGGGGGGAAAGAATAGGGAAAGAAAAGTGAGTAAAACATTGGTAATTTGTTTAGCTAGTGATGCAGGCTGTTCTCCGATCAAATTTTGTTTCCCAAAGGAAGATATCAGTTTTAAATTACACAGCAAGCAGGCAAGAGAAAGGAAGCAAACAATCAAAACCTTCCCAGGAGGCGTAAGAATAAGGCGAGAACTCCAGAGATCCTATTTAATAAATAAACACCTTCATTTCTGTAAGTTAATTTCACCACAGGAAATAAGTTTAGTTTTAATTATATTGCCTTATGTCATGTTTTATAAAAGGTACATGAGGCTCATTGACTTCCTCTTATTAAAGCCTTTACATGCTGCAGAGATGTTGCATGTAGATTAAGTCTCAGTAGAGCCCTAGCAGAGTACACAGTGATGTAAGATGCAATATTTTTATTGTTATCCCACACCTGTGACAACTGCCGAGATGAAAAACAAGATGTTGTTGCAGTTGACTTTTTTTTTCCAAAAAAGCAATTAGACATGAAGAAAATATAAAAGATACCTGTATACACAATGATAGAACATACCATCAATTCAAAGCCTTCACTCACACAGATATGGGAGACGCACAGTTTTTCAGAAAACCAGAAGCCTAAGAGGTTATATAGGAATCAAAATTAAGTTTTTAAAAATTAATTTCCAAGAAGAGAAATCCCAGTGGAAAATCAATTTTGCTTCCAAAGTTTAGACACACCAAGTGAGCCATATTCTGAGAGCTGGGTAATGTTGGCATAGCCTTTCTTGACCTTCTGGCAACACTGTCATATGGCATCAGGTCAGCGAATACAGCAAACTATGGGAATCTCTGGGAGTTCTACTTTGAGTGCCTTAGGAGACAAAAAATAAACTTTAATATCACTGCCTTTTTTTTTACTCTGGGCAAAGCAGAGTTATGATACTACCACATATGACGTGCATTCACCACCACCACTTTTTTTTTTTCCCCTCCCCAGTCTCAGAAGCTTTCACTTAAGACAGCAGTTCCCATCCTGATACTTCTGGTTGAGTATCAAATGTTTGGAAGCACCAGCAGATATTTCTAGATGCCTTCTGTGACCAACAAGTAGCTTGCTCAGCAGCCTGCTGAGGAAAAAATTAAATGTACTAATGTTGCATTTGCGAAGATTTCTCTAGACTTCTACTAATTTGCTATGACTTTTCAAAAGCTAGTGGCGCGTACCCATGCAGCGATTTTTGTAGCTTCCAGAAGAATGAGAACACAACCCTGTCACTAAAACCACACAGCAGACGAGAAGTCTATTTATATGCCAGGCTGCTTTTTACTTAAGCAAAGACAGCATGAACTTCTTTTGCCATCAGCCTAACACTTCTCAGGATTAAACAATTATTTTAGGAAAGGGTAAAACTGTTACACTGCACTGACAACTTTAAATGAGATGTAAAATCCTGAAACATGCTTTTCATATGCTGCTCTTTACATTGGTGTATACGATTTTCACCTCAGTTCCTATTATCAACATTCACAGTATCTATGGAACAGATTAGAAAAATTAAAAAAAGGTTTGCCAAAATCTCTGGCAGCCATTACCCAACACATCTGCTCCCAGTTGCTCATCCATCTCTAATTCCCATGTGCAAAGTTTGCAACTGAAAATTAAATAGATAAATAAAGTATTTATTCGCCAAACTGTCTGACACTCATTCTTCAAGCTGTTTGCCCTTCATACAATTCAGAGCATCAGGGCTTTGGTTCAATTTTTAATAGAAAAAACATTAAAAATTCCCTTTAAGTGCCCTTCCTCATACTCGTGAATAATCATCAAGTAATTCCGGTGCCCGAATGACAACAGGCAAGGCAACGTTTTAAGAGAGTTTGGCATCCTCATAAGATTAGGATGAGCTAATATGTAATTACCAATAATATCATATACCCAAAACTTCAAAAGGAAGTCTTCTTTTATTAGTAGCAGATGGAGGAAATAAAAGGAGCCAGCTATTCACTAGATCCATTCTCTCACTCTGATGTCAAAGAAGAAATTCCAAGATGCATTTTTGCAACTCGGAATGCTACAGCATTGTCACGCTTTTGAAATTTTCAAAACCCTATGCTGCTTTTGCTAAACCAGTTATCTTTTATGATCCATGGTGGTACTCTGAAGAAGTGCAGAGTGAACTTAAAAAAAAAAAAAAAAGGAACAGAGTTAAAGCTGTCAAAACATGGTATATTTTGAATCCATAATTGAGAATGTACAGCATTCAAACATGCTGTCTTTATTAGTAACATTAATGCAATTTGACTAATTTAAAGAATTTAGAGGTTCTCAAAAAGCACAGATAACAGGCCAGCTGCATGTTGTACAGGTGGTCTACTCCAAGTTGCATCAACCAATAAAAGAGTTCTTTTCTCAACATTTCCAGTCATTATTCTGTTGCCATATTTCTCTTAATTCAGTCAGCAGTAGTCAATAACTCTTTTCAGTCCTATCGTATATACATCTCCACTGAATTACAAAGTCTCAACAACAACAATCAACCAACAAACCACACACAAAACCAAAAAACCCCACAACACACACACACGCCCCCTCCCATAGTAGTGTTTGAGTAAGACAGACCTGCATACATTCAGTATAAAGCAGTAAGACAATACCATGCCTGAGGGATTCTATTATTTTACCAGAACAGATTACTGGGAGAGAAAAAATACCGTTACTAAAGAACTGTGTATTAACTAGAAGTTAGTCACCATCTATACTTGTCCTGAGAACCAATTTTGAGGTTGCAAAACTCTGATGAATACTTTACAACATCTGCCCATAAATGATCTGGTATGTTTTTCTCCTATACTTTAAAACTTGATTGCTAAAGATTACATGAACAGATACCCAGCTAAAAATGTCCACAGAAATTCTGCATAGCTTGAGGCAGGAGACTGCATATAAATAACTGCAAAACACTGTTTTGTGTTTGAGGAATAAGTTTTAAAGGAAGGCTTGCAAGGGACAATATTTTATTTTACCAGTGCAGGATCACCAGGTATAAAGAAATATGGAAGAGGTCTAAAGCTGAAGCTGGCTTTTTATCTCCCCTGCTTATTGCTGTTGAGGCAGGTAAATAACAACATATAATTAAGATTCAAGTTCCATATGTCTATGTATCCTTATAAACAAGATTGTCCAATCTTATTATGCTTCATCCATCTTCACATGTGCATGAAGGCAAATTCTTTACACCCATCTTTTTTATGCTCCCCCTTCAGATATCTGTATACATTAATGAGATCCCCCCCCACCCCCGAGCCTTCTCTTCTCCAGGCTAAAGAATCCCAGCACTCTCAGCCTCTCCTCATAGGAGGGATGCTCCAGTCCCTTAATCATCATCGTGGCCCTTTGCTACTCTCTCTCCAGTAACTGTATCTGTCTCATACTGCGAATTCCAAAACTGGGCACAGCACTCTAGGTGTGGCCTTACCACTGCTGAATAGAGCAGAAGGATCACCACCTTCAGCCTGCTGGAAACACTTCTCCTGAGGCAGCCCAGGAACCTGTTAGCCTTCTTTGCTGCAAGGGAACACTGCTGGCTCATGTTCAGTTTGCTGTCCACCAGGACCCCCTCTCTAGATTTGCAGTCACATAGGCAGATGGGGGTGTCCGGTCCCCACAGCAGCGTCGCCCATTACTATCACTCACTGCTTCCTCCTGATGGTCTTGCATGGCTGAGGGTCTGGTTGGTCTAGACACTTTGCTTGAAAGCATACCCAACTCCTCCTCAGCTTGGAGGGTAGCAAATCTGTCCCATAGTTGCAACCCTTCATGTGGAGCTGGAGTCACCAGCTTCCACGCTTCACCCTTCCCAGAACTTGCACTTACTGTTCTAAGGACAGACTCTGCAGACTTCACTGCAGTTGGGCTCTGGGGCTCCTGAAGTTGTTCCATCTCCGAGAAAGATCCTGTCTCCCTCTCTCTCATCCTCTCTGATGCTACACAGCCTGCCAACTTCCTCCTTTAAGTCCTCGACCCGCAAGACAGCTCTCCAAAACCAGCACACCACCTGCAGGACAGAGGACCATCTTTCCTGGCCTCAGGGAGAGGCCCCAGGCAGTCCCTGCAGCCTGGGAGATGGGGGGGCTGCATCAATCACCTGAAGCTGTGTCTGGGTCAAAGCCCCTGCCCTGACAGCGACAGCTGGTCCAGCACCAGCTAGGCAACATGCCCCGTGGTGCACTACCACCATAGCCAAGAACATTTAAGCTGGTCTGACCTCAGATGAGGGTCCCCTCCTCTGCACCCTTCTGCATGAACTGCTGCACAAACTGCCGTACCCATTGGTTGCGCTCTGGGAGCTGTGCTCTACACCTGACTTTTATCTAGTCCTCTCCCTACCACTAGCTGAAAGGCTGCCTGACCCTCCGTAATCAGGGGGCAGCTGCAACAAAGGCTGCCGGCACTCTTGGGTCAAGGGCAGCTGACTGAGCTTGTTAGAAGCTCCTAGGGCTTCCTCAGGGTACCCCTGTGGCTCCCCTTGTGCTTACCTGGCAGCAGCAGGTACCAGCCGAGCACTAATGCCAAAAATTGCAGAAACTTCATTGGCCATTTATTCTATTGCTTGTCTGTTTGAAAAAAAAAAAAGGGGGGGGGGGGGGGTTTTGACAGTGCAGTTTAAGAGCCTTATCTTCTGCTATATCCAGAGAATCATGCCCTATGTAAACTGCTTTTCTTCCTTCAAACAGAGTGTGCTTTCACACCATAGGGCATGATTTTAGAAGTGATTATTATTACAAAAAAGAGAACCACTGGAATCTGTGGTGTAAAAGTAATGTACGATGCTGTAAAAACAAACAGAAGCTGAAAAAGTAGTAGGTGTTTCCTAAACAGTAAGACTTAATTATCTCCCCCTGAGACAGAGGAAAAACTATCAGTAGAAAGGTTACCAGATCTGACACTTACTTACAAAACTACAAACAGATTCTGTTAAACAACGCTCAGCTACTTACGATAGACAGGCCTATCTCACTTCTCGAGATGGGCATATGCCAATTTTTATACCATATTCAAATGAATTTTGAGTTTGAACACATCAGTATTCTTTATGTTCAGTTAGCACCACCCTCCTGTTAATTGATTTGTGAATTAGAAAATCAAGCAGTTTTCACTAGCATTATCAATCCTCCCATAAGAATATAAACTAGTCAAATGTAAGTACTACTACTGTAATGTGAAATCCATGTAAACGAATACAAGCTTTTTTGTTACTTAAAAAGGAAAAATAAAAGTACTTGGGACTTCCTTCGCTTTCCTTCATTGCTCAGTAGAATTATAAAGCAAAGTAAAACAAGTGGCTAGCAAAATAATGGTACTCCACAGTCTTCATAGGAAACAACACTAGAATCCACTGTAATAGCAGGAAAATAAACAGGCTTTTTGTCAGACAAGAATATTGTGCACTGTCTAGTGGACATTTGGAAAGATACTAAAAATTCCTTGCTATTGAAGGCTTCAAAGACACTTACGGAAACCTCACCGGATAGGAGAATGCATATAACCCAAAGTGCTAGGAGGCCTGGGACAGAGCAGCTGGGCTTGGACTAGGTGCTAAGAGTAAGGTCAATGTTTATATATGCTTTTAATACTCAAATTAATTTCCATAGAGACACAACTTGGCTTTCTCTAAGGTAAACAGTATGAAACCCATCATATTTCCATTTCATATTTAATATATGTTGCAAGAGAGACACTGTGCCATGGTTCATTTCTTTCATCGCTTCCCTGTTCTACTATTGTTCAACAGTGAGTACAAGTCTATTGCTCTTGTTAGAGGCATGGTCTAGAGGAGACAGCTGGCAAGCTGAACTGTACTTCCACTTTAGCGGCTGAGGCACTTGGTAACTCTGGACATCTTCTAAACTTTCTTTTCTAACAGAATACTTACAGGCATCACAGAACTCTTACAGGCATATTATCAAGATCAGCCAGTAGTTGCATGCCACAACTAGCATCAGTCATGTCACAAGCGCTCCAGATGCAGCTAACATACAAAGCAGGCTTAATTTACCTATTATTCACATGTATTCCTAATGTAGATTGGGAAATAAGGCACCTCAGTCACACAAATGTAAAAACAGTGGGAAACTAGAATTATCCGTTTTTCCTATCCATGGCTTTAATGACTTCCTCATACACAGCACAACAGATTGTACATTCTCCACTTACACCACTATATCCATGCACGTAGCCTAAAGCAATACAAGAATAACTTTAAATAACAGCATTTTTATGATATTAAATTAGGTTTTTATCATGTTAAATGTATAATGTATGAAAATGGTATAGCATGAGACTTTCTGCCAACAGAGCAAAATTTTCAGATTATATTAGCATTTAGTATTTCCATTTTCCAATAACGGCTGTAAGCACAAGGGGAATGTTCACATTTCTAAGCTCTTAAATGCCATAATAATCATACTAGTAATAGTAGAATTTAGATTTTAGATCTAGTAAAAATAAAGAGGTGGAGAAGCAAAGCTCCATGGAAAGTAAAAACCTCTCAACAGTTTGCCACTGTAGGAAAATACAGCTTCCAGCACTCAGTTGTGTCTTAAAAGCACTGCAGACAACTGATTTCACATTATCTCCTCTATAAGCACGGTTAGGCACTGGCAGCCAAAGCAACACAATTCTTGTCTTTCTATCCTCTCATACTCCATACAAGCCCTTCTATCACACCTGTGTAAGTATCCATTGAGAGAGATCGAGATCCAGCTGAAAAACAGACCAGACCAAAAAAAAAAAAAAAAGGTAATTTTCAAGTAAATCATCTCTCCAAATGAGCCTACATGAGACGATCCAAATATTTGAGCCTCCACTATTGACACTGCTTTTCATATAAAGGAGACAGCTATTGCTATTACAGAAGTAAACTTTATTCTGAAATTAAAAATGTAAATGGCATCGAGTGGGTCATGTTCTCAGGTCTAAGTTCTAACTCAAGACTCCTACTGGCAACTCATAAGAAAGCAGCCTCCATATAAAGAAGAAAGTAATATGCCTATATAAAATACAGCATATGTGAAAGTGTTATATTATTTTAAAATTCCATACTTTTAGCATACTACTCTACATTTTTTTAAATATTATTCTATTCTTAAAATGAGATTTGTTAGTATCAGACTATCCAATGGGGTCTAATTTTACTTTGCATGAAAAATATATGCAATATGCAAGATGGATCAAGTCTCAGATGTAGTCTTCTCATGTAGACTAGCCAAACATTTGCTCAAAAAACTTTTAAAACACATTGCCTTTATATTCTGTAAGCTAGCTCTTAGAAATATTTTTGGACAGATTCTAGCAGTACTCCTTGTCCACCTACTGCTGAGAGCTACTATTTGTTAAGAGGGTCATAATTTTCATTGGGTCACAAGGTCTTGCACATCACTATTATATAGTATTTTGTAGCTGCCAGATCTGAGGAAATTTTCATTTCTGTGAGAAATCTTGATGATTGCCAGTACACAAAAGCTTCAGGACTGTGCTGTCTATTAAGTCGTATCTGTCCAGTATCACAGGTCATAAAGTGTTTTCTCACATTTTGAAAGCTACTACGTGACTTTGTTTTTCATAAAGCCTCCTGCTATCAGATTCTGCTCTACTGATGTCAATGACTAACATCCCGCTCCCTGCCTTAGTTCTTTCCTTTGTTGTTTTACAATTTATACATTTCAAGACAAACACAGTCCATGCAAAAGTACAATATTCAGCAAGTACCTCTTACTGCACAACATTACAGTTATAACATTAGCTGATGTCTTACCCTTCATAGAGTGCTAACATAGTAGGTGAGAAAAAGAGAAGAGTACATAACAAGGAGAATGTATGTACTGGCAGTCAGCTATATGTTATATTAGCTAAGTGTTTGCATTCTCCCCTAAACCTTTACTCTTTAGCTCTGTGAATTAACTAGTACTAAATTGAGATATTAGAGATCATGACAGGGGCCTGGCTCTGTATGGCCTCACACGTAACATGTTTATCATCAACATACGTGCACCTAAAATGGGTACCAGAAATGCTTTCACACAGTGTGCACACAGTTTGCAGACAAATAACCTCTGAACTAGCTACCAGCATTAAGCCACGCACGCACACATACACACAAAAAATAAGCCAAAAATCTAAAATACTACCATCTCAGTGACAACAGAAGACGGCGTGCCACTGGTAAAGACACAACTGTGAGTATCTTTCTCCAAATTACTTTTATCGACTTCTCACATGCCATGAGGAATTCCAAAACTCTTCCCAATCCTAAACAAACAGCTACAAGGCAACAACAACAGTGCCAAATATTCAGCAGGTCTGGCAGAATCAAAATAATGACAGAAGCAGTTGCATTTCATCACTGTGTGCAACTATGTTATTCTACTAGTTTGTAAAAGCAAAAATTCTACAGATGCATCATTAAATTATGTTTTCTTTGGAACTACGCACAATGTTGGCAAGGAATAAACAATAAATTTAAAGTAATTTAATTACAGCAATATTAATTTCAAAATAGTTTCCAGCATCTGCACCGCTAAGAGGCATGTGAACATCTCAGGTATCAGCAGCCAAATAGTTATCAATATTAATCACTTCTTTATCACTGTTTTCCAATGACTTGTACATCCCACTAGTCAATTTCTGAGAGAAATGAAGGACATGTTTTTCTAAAATTTATGATTGTTTATTTAGCCAGCTTGTTTTCCAAATGGAGATCTACAGTTTGATTCTTCTGCCTGATGCTACAAAATGAGACAGTGGAATAGTCAGCCGGACACTCAGCTGGGATTTAAGAGGTTTGACTTTTGTCCTAGGTCAACTAATGGCTTAATGCATAACAGCAGGTAATTTGTCTCTCCTGTGATTTCGTCTCCTGTCTTTGAAAAGGGAAAATATTTACATGATCCATTGAACTGCTCTTTGAAGCAGAGTTTAAACACCTCACATTCCCATCCAACCTAACAGAGGGGCTGATCTCCCGAGATGTAGCACATCTTCCACAAAATACCACCTATTTCAACTTGCAAAACATCAGTGATATGCAACAACCAGGGAACCAATCCACCCAGCTCACTTAAAGCAATTCTGTGTTGTATAAACAGTACCTCTTTGTATGACTTGGGAGAAAAAAAGAAGAAAAAAAAAGGTTACATAAAGCCTGAAAAAAAGAAGTATATTGTTCATTCCCACAAAAAAAGAACAGAAAAACCCCACACACATCAGCACCCCCCCAACCGTCAATAGAAAATAGGTCAGTAAGAAATGTCTGATCAATTTTGGTATTTGATTCCTTTATAAAATACTTCATATCTATTGATGAGAATCATAATTAGTGCTTTAATAAAGTGCTTGAAGAATAGCAGGCATCCAATCTGCTATTCTCATGACTGCATCACTGAAAGTTCTTTTCAATGCAGCAGAGGAAGAATGATGTGTAAACTCTGAAAAACTGCTCACAAAGACATGCAGGTGTTGTTTTCATGCAAATCACATTATGCATGGCACAAAAACAGAAGACTGTTTTAAATGTTTGAGAACATTTAATGAAATTGTCCCTGAATCACTAAATGATAATTACTTTCAAAGATTATAGACCTCTTAAAAGAGCACTATCACCCCAAACCATCAGTAGTTGTACAGAGGCTGAAATGTAATGGCAAGGTTCAGCATTAAGGTGAATCTATTTTTGCATTTGTTGCAATGTAAAGCTAATAAATGAATGCTGTGAATTTGGGGGCAGCAAGAGATGCCATGTTATCTGACAGATTAGCATGTGAAGTAAATGAAACTGTCACACAGAGACGACTGCTAACAGAATCAAATTTAGATTTAAAATGAGCCTTGGAAATATCTCTTAGAAAAGCTTCAACAACGAAGAATTCACTGGCTTCCCAGAGGGCAGGAGGTCATGTATTACACCAAATCAATCAGCTGTGCCCCTCCACGGAAATACAAGAAATGAAGAGCTGCAAGTGCTGAAATAAAAAGAAGTTCTTAAAAGAAAGAGTGAGACTTTATAACTAGGGTCATGGGTCACACCATTTAAAGATAGCAGAAGCACTATTCCAATGAGTGCAAGACGAGGTCCAGAGCGATCCATTTCTTTCAGAAGATCAGAGCACTCTTGTATGCTGAAAAAAACAGATGTAATGCCCCTGTTTCATATCACATTAGAAAAAGTTCTTGAAACTCTAGCAAACCATGACTAAACCCACAAATAGCTGCAAACAGAACGTAACAATTAGTCTTCCTTATTTACCAGGAGTGACATAGTCATTTGTTTTAAAGAAAAGGTTACTATATTTTGAGCTACATATAGGCAAGAAATAACACCCCAAGATTCTAAAATCTGAGCTTGATGGAAGGTTTCCCAAACTTCTGACTAAAAGGGATAATGAATATAATGTAACAACAACAAACTACCATTACATACCAGGTTACTACACATACCACCAAAATCCCTGCTTTATCAACTCTGTTGCATCTGAGGGACATAAGGTTTGCTATAAGGCTAGAACCTATATGGGATCAATCCCTAGCAAGAGAAATGGAGAAAGAGACCTCCCAACACTGGTGGTTACTGCCATCCGTCTGGTGGTTACTGCCATCCGTCTGGTGGTTACTGCCATCCGTCTGGGCTTTGAAACAACTAAGTACACACCCTTCGCCTGAAAGAGGCAAAAGTAGGCCCCTCACGCTGGAATGCATTGGAACCAGTTAACAGTTCACTATAAAAGCTATATGTAGACATGCATGCGCCTATACACAGATGATGGTTCATTCTGAGATAATTTCTTCCCCACACAACAAAAACTTTTCAGTAAAACTTTCCAGAATCCCTTACACAAAGTTCTTCTACTTGTGAGATGCAACTCCTTTAAGTGTTCCCTTCCTCAGCTATTCCCAGAGCAAAGCATATCTCCTTTCAACAAATTTATTTTTCTGAATTCATCTAGTCTATATTCTTTTCCTCTCAAAAAAACACTGGGCAGAGACTTTCAGAACTGTTTTGAGCACAGAATGCTGGACTGTTGTAGAATTAAAGGGGAAAAAAAAAAACCAAACATGCAATTATATGGCTGAACTAATACTTATTCAAAATGAATTAAACAACAGAAGGTTTTAATCTGTCAGTCCAGCAGAAACCCAGAAGTCCAGCATCTCGGTTGTCAGAACCCACAGGATTTCAGCACAATGCAAACATCAGTCCTACTAGACAATGACCTTAGAAGACTACAGTGTAAATAGAGATTCTCTCTCTACATTCTGAATGTGCACTAGCTGGTACTGTAAAAACATAAAACTGTTTTGAATGAGCATCCTAGAATTCCTCCTGTGGCACACCATAGCCAGCTGCAGTCAGTGTGCTCTACAATATCTTTAATTTCTTGGATACAGAAGAAGAAAGTAGGCTGCAGTAGGAAAAGAAGCAGAAATAGTAGGTGCATGCTACCCAACAGGAATCAGTGTTGTAACAGCCTTTGCATCATTATGGCAAGCTAGTCTAGGTTGTACAAGCCTCCCAAATTGCCTCCCTGCAGTTCTAGACACTTAAGTAGCAGAACACAATCTTTCTTTTTTCTGCCACTCAAGGATATGCAGCCTATGATTTTTCTTCCAATATTAAAAGCAAAATAGAAAGACCTAACTTAACTGAGAGTGTGTACAAACAGAGGAAGTGCTGTTCTCAAGGTATTTTTAACCATACTTGAGCTAATGTTAAATGATTTTAAAGCATTTTAAAGCATGCAAAGTTAAATTGTATTTTTCAAATGTGGAAAAATCATAAGCAGCAATAAAAAGAAGCTGCAAATCTGCATATGTATGCAGAAGTCATCACTGTTTTAAGTCAGAATTAGCTCTTTATCATCACACTTTTCATTGATTCAAATAAAAACCCTATATAATTCCAGTGAGGCCCAAGTAGAAAGCATAAAACAGTTACTAATATTTATAAAAACATGCCTTCCCTAAAGACAAACTTAGTCAATTACCATGAAATAACCAAGACACCCAAATGATCCAAGTTATGAATACTCAATTTAAAATGGCAAGCTCTGCATTCAACATTAAAAAAAATAGGAAAGGAATATTGGAAGTTGTGTGCTATTAATGGACAATTTGTCTATTATTTATCTATTGGTTCTAAATATCATTGTTCAGTCAGATACTCATACTGAAATTTTTATGAGAGCCCGCCACCATTATGGAAATATAGAAGAAAATGGGTAATAGCCCCCTAGGGTCCAATATATTTTTTGACAATGGGTTTTAAAACATATGCCAAAAATTAATGAGGCAGAAATGGAAACAGATTGGGTAAAGTTTGAAATAGCTTAAAGTGAAAGATATTTATTATAAATTATTTTTGTAGTTTGCTGAAATAAAAAGTCAAGAAAATAAACACTGAGGTAACAATACAGTTGTGATAAACTTGGTTCAAAAATGACTGAGGAAATGTATAATCACTGCAATTAAAAGGCCTAACAAGACCACTGTCAGACAGTTGTATATTTTAATTTAACATTCTCAGAAGGATACTCTGAAAAAAACAGGCATGCTCACTTAAAAAATTGTACCTTCTTTAGTTTCATCACCAGTGCATTTCATTTACCTGAGCTACTAGTAATTCAATCAGAAAAAGGTAATTTTGACACAGCATTTTAAAGACTGAACTTCCATCAGCTTCATGACATAAAATTTACTCATCCTCAGAAAATAACTACGTCTTACAAAGGTGAGTGTGAGAAATTATGTTAACACTACTGGCAAACTTTCTTTTTCTCCACAGGACCTGTTCAATATGAGCAGATTGCCCTGTGAATACAAAAGGGTCTATGAGCATTTGACAGAGTATCCAAACAAATGAAAGCTTCTTGAGGTTTCATAAGAGATGGACAAGTTGCACCTTATGGATTTTGGACAATGTGTTTATGAGGTAAACAGGACAGGTGACATTCTTAAGAGGTGGTATTCATTGTCTTTTTCCATTCTCCTCTATTTTCTGATAACCGTACATCAGTGTCTTACAGAGCATCACATAAGTGTTCTGCTTAGAGAGCACAATAGAAAGATTATAACTAAAAAAAAAGCTAAATGTAACTTTTCATCTACCTTGACTAGACCTTATGACCAGAAAGAAGAATCTCACTACTAAAGCATCACCCAACCCTTCCAGCAATTATAGCCAAGGTTACTTCAAAGTATGAGTGCAAGAATGTCCCTGGAAAAAGGTCAGAAAAGAAATCCAATTTAATTTTTTTTTTTATGTTGACATATGTCAAAGTAGAACTATTCTTTATGGATACAGTTGAACACTGTATCCTAAGAAAAGCAACTGGGATTTGAACAGGTTTTGCACAGAAACAGACTTGAATGTGTAAACATGTGGTTTTTTGGATACGGCTGAACCTCCCAAATCTTCCCCATGGGGCACTTCAATTTTTGTCAGTTTAGAAAATTCCATAGTCATAAAATTCTTTGTAAGGTTTTCCTGCAGGGTTGCAATAGGGAAGATCAACCTCTTAATTTGGTGGACTATCCAACAGTAACAAGGAATCTGGATATACCGACCACATGCCCACTGAAGTGCAGGGCAGCTTCAAAATGGGAAACCACAGCACAGTTCAGTCCTTGTGAAGAACACAGAATTTCATGAGACTTTCATGCCAACACTATTCTTCCTGAATAGTAAAGTATAACGGATAAATTACAAAGTTTATAGTAATCTCATTTGGTTGACTAAGTGCCAAATGCTCTTGGGACAAAGTCAAAGAATAAAGTTCCTAAAATTCAATTGCTTGTCCAACAGCACCAGATCACAAACATAGGGCGGATATTACAACTAATGTCTCTGCAATTGCACCTATTTTCCATTAAGCCATTTTACCAGATCTGAGCTAGCTCAACAACTAGATCTTCCTCCCTAACTGAAGTATTACTTGAATATTAACTCTTCACTCAATTATTTAGCATAAATTGACAGAACCTATTCCAGTACGAAGAATCTGGCTGGTAATCAGGTTGCTATATAATCACTGAAGAGTCTCACAACTGCTAGTGCAGAAAATTCCAATTTACACAGAACAATTTTCCAGTGGAAGAACACTAAATTCAAACTTTTGAATGAAGCCGTATTTTGAAAACCATACATTCCAATAGCTGTTCTAACTAAACATCCGATACAAATTTTTAACAAGTGCCAGGAAAAGTGAGAGTTTCCAGAAGAAATTAAGTCATTTGAAAAATCTCCAAATATGTTACTGTTTGAAAAATAAACATGTAATTACTGTGGGAAAGTAACATTCCAAGTTTTCTTTACTTCCTCTAGGAGAAAGGGCTTTAATGAAGGGCTACAACTTGGGGAAAAAAGCCAAACAGACTGGCCTAAAACAGACGAAGGCAATTGGAGGCTTTATGGAGGAATAGTGTCTATCAAGTTAGAATTAAATGCAAGTACAAAAATTTAGAAATACTGTTCAAATTGCCTAGGTTTACTTAAAAAAAACCCAACAAACACCACAACAACAAAACACCACATAACCCAACATTTTTCAAAATCAGTATGTGCTTTGTGGCTTTTTCCTGGAGATGCAAACACTGATAGAAAACAAAACAAAACCAAACAAAAAACTAAAAAAAACCCAAACCACCAAAAAACAGACTGCTGGCTTATATGCGTGTTTCAATCTAAAAAGATACTTGAATCATTATACAAGGCTCACTCATTCATGCATTTGGCTTTTCTAATGTTCATGACTGAAGTTATCTTACAAGGTCTTATGCTGTATCTTTTCAGCACTTTTAATAGGTACACCAGTGGAATACCTACCTGTTCTGTTAGATAAATAAAATGTCTTTTCCTGATGTGGACACATCAATTAACACTTTAAACATTGACAAAGTTAAACAGACATTTGCACAATTAGAGATACAATCTGTAACACATTTGAAGTACTTTCTGTCTTCAGTAGCAAATATTATTTACATCAATAGTATTATTTACCTCACCTTTTTTCTGCTTCTCATAGGCTATATTCATTAAATTCTGTTCAGATCACAGTAATGTTTTCCATAAAGGTATGTGGAAGGCAGAATATTATGCTATTAACGTGTAGTATAAATAGCATTTCTTCAGTACTGTCAGCATGATTCACATATAAAATTAAGGTTATCAAAACCAAACTTCAATCTAGATCCCTTAATTATTTTTTAACCTATTACAGTATATTTTTTTTATCTGATGTAACAAACAGTAACTTTGCTGCCAAAGGCCAGTCTTCATCACTTCCACCATTAGTGGACAATACTCTCTACGTGGTAATTTCTCTGAAAGCTGTTTGAAGACATTGAAACCAATTTCCTGAAAATTCCTCAGAGAGGAAGTGCTTAGCACTTGGATATACTGGGGAAGCTGCCCTAAAGCAGTCTATAAAATCTATAACTAAATTCAATGATAATTTTCCCCAGTAATTTAATGGAAGAAAATTATAAACGCCACTTGTCTACAAAAGCATCATCACACACAAGAAGCATCCCCACTAAGGAACGTGAGCACCCTTGACTAAAAAACTGTGATAGCTTCAATAAAGCACAAACAAACCAAAATAAAATCTGTTGTTCACTTTGGGATTTCATTTATAAGCATAAATTGAATCTTTTTTTTTTTTTTTTTAATGTCTCCTCACCAGCAAGAAACAAGTATCTTGCTTCACTAAATCACCCTGGGTTTATGCAATTTTTTGTTCTATACTGGAATGAAAATTAGAGCTTTCAAATTCTTACATTAAAAAAACCCAAAGTACAAGATCCACCCCTAGAAATCCAATGAGTCAGTGGTTAGAACATGGGAACAGAAAATTAGAATGGATGCCTCAAAAAAAAAAACAAAAAAAAAAAACCACCAACCACAAAAAAACCCAAAAAAAACAACCAACCAAAAAAATCAATCCTTTAGACTTAAGTTTCCTTGGTAATTTAGCTTTCAGGCATCATCTATTCTGAGAAAGGTGGCTAAGCCAATCTGGCACATACATGTAACTGTCTATTCTCTCATCAAAATCTCCCTCATCTGATAAATAATGCCCATGAAAATCAACAAAACTACTAAGTTCCTATCAAACATAGGATTTCAACGGAATGGTTATTTTTCATCAAGGAAAAAGAGGACGCTGAGAAGCTCTAGTCTAACTACCATATTTACATTTGGTTCACTTTGTTTCTATTTTCTCTCTAAACCAATCACTGTTCCACATAATACAAATATTTTCTGGAGTCACGCATGTCATCCATGCATTCTTTACAAATGCCCTGCATTCTGAAGTTATTGTCAATAAAATTTTATAACATTCTCACACTACCCCATATTATGCCACCTATTTTGTTCTTTTTTTTAAAACTAAACTGCTATTTCCTCCTCTGAAGTGCATCAGTTACTATAGAAACAGTTGTATATGCAAACCTGAGTTGAATCCCCTCGCATAAAATAAAAAATAATCATTGATTGAATAGCTTGAAATGCAGAATTGGTGAATACTGAAATGTAAGAATTCACATGCTGGCTAAAATTCATGCTTTGGCTAGAATCAATATGAGGTGCAAATAGCAAAATGTTAAAGGATGGTACTAAAGAAACAAATATCAATGTTTTAAACATGCTTAATTCCATCTAATATTACCACCGAATTGTGTATTTGATTGAATTGCTCTTCCAGTGAGAGGATATAAATGTAAAGATTCATTTCACTGCAAAACTCTGGGTGATTCATCATTCCAGTAATTTTTATTAATTTAAAACTGCTGGATCAATTTACTACAATAAATTGTCTTCTGTTGATCAAAAGAAATGCATTGGGTCTAAGTTATCAACATTAGGATGTATAAATTTTCTTTCAGTGCTTTATATAAATTAAAGCAAGACCAGGCTGAGATTTTATAATTGATTTTTCACCAATTCCTTCACAGGTTAATAGATTAGATTTGCTTTTTTAATTTTTTATAGATATGTGTAGATACAAGCAAATGTAATGCATACACATACATACAAAAGAATTTTCATCTGTTTGTAAATTATCCCTTGTCTTTCAGGGCTACAAAAATTCACAATTAATTGGCTTTCATAAGATGCTGTAGCTGGTTCAAATAGGAATTGCACTCAGTGGCATCTTAGCTAGTTCTTTTTGAACAGGTAATTACTACAACCATTAGAAACGTACACTGAAAAAAAAACTTTTAGAAGCTTGCTCCAGCCTTCAATACCCATGAGGGTTTTTACAGGTGACAGAAGCCTTTCAAACAGCCAAAATCAGAGCTGACAGCTCACCTTCTACCAAGAACCATGCTAACGAGCCTTTGATGTCGTTTCTGTGTGCACTACAGACCCCCACTCTTCCAAAAACCTCCTGGTTTGGTCTGCCCCACAACAGAATATAAATGACTGACCCCAGCTTTTTGCCAGTACTGTTCTATCATTCAAACATTCAAGCCAAGTTAAAGTTTTAAAATCATAGTTCATTATTTGTTTCACTCGGGAACTACTTAGAGCGAGATTAGTAATTACTATTATTTGTGCTGAACTCAAAGAAAAATATCCCAGTGACTTCAAAGAGCTTTGAATCAGGCCCAAAGGGCTTAAATTGGATTTAATTTATTCCTGGACTTTTACTGACCCTCTGCACAGTGATGAATTTAACCTATCTTGAAATTACGAATTAAATAGGCCAAGGATATATTTTTAATGGCTTTTTCAATTTGAAAATACAATGAAAAATGGCATCTGTGTTTTGATCAATCATTTGGACATATTTCTGAAATCTTTTCTGGGCCTATATTATGCTCTACATAATTTTTTTTTTCTTCAGTCAGTTATTTCTGAAGCAGTAGATGATATTGAGTATTATATGCTGATTAAAGAATACACATTGTCACATTGTGTGACAATGACTTTAAATTTTAAGATTAGGCAAACTGATAAAAATAGAAGGGCATAATTCAGGAAACAATTATCCACCTTAGATGAGGGAGTTCTACAGACTTAATTAAAAAATGTACAGAATGCATTACTGTCAATTAGAGCACACCCTGTGCAATTCATTAAAGCCCTCTCCCCTGTGCAGAAGTGACAAACACTCCATTATGCACTGGAGAAATGAGGCAGAACACAAAGGGGTAATGTCAAATTAAAAAGGGACTGACCTGTTCATAGCACAAAATTATATTATTCAAAAATTAAGGAATCTGGACAAAAGGGATGAAACTAGAAGAGAAAAAAAACCTGCCTAAGGAGAGGTCTAATTTGTTTACAGAGCAGTTAGGATGGAGATTTACTATGGTAATTAAGCTATTATTCAATGACAAAAAGAAAAAAAGAAGCAATTACTAAAGAAACCCCACTGACACTTGGCCTAAAAAGATACATACCTTGGTAAGAAAGAAAAAGGTGAAATAAACAGCAACAGAACTTTTTAAAAACTGTGTCATTTAAAATCAAATGAACCAAGTTAGACCTGTCATCGCTTCATTTGTTGCTTTCCTGATCTTCTCCGTATTCTTTTTGTACTGGACTAAACTATCTCTCACAGTTCCCGTACATAAAAGTAGACACGCCTTTACACAGTTTGGAAGTACCTTCCCCATTTCTTTATCCCTCTTTGACTGTTTCATTTACTGGTCCTGTTTTGAAATATAAATGGAAAAAGAATAAAGATTAATATTCTAGGTCCCATTCGTGTAGTGCTAAAAAGCAGCTGTGATTTCATTAATCTTTCCGAGCTCCTTGATTCAAGGACAGAAACTTTAAATTTACAATGGAGTCTTTCCTCAGCATCTATCTTCCATATACCTTAGCTAAATTCCAAGCAAGCAGCTGATTCCAATAAAAAGTAGTCTATTAATACTGAGATTTTCGACTCCCTCTAACATATTTCCAAAGTCACTGTAAAGTTAATCTAGCTAACTTTACACCAGCATCTTCCAAGTCAGCAAACAGCATGCACGTGTTGAGCGCAGCACTGACGTGATGCTTACTATATAGAACAGAAGTCCCATATAAAAACCACCGTGCAGTGCAGGAAACTCCTTATCTCAAGCCCCTATGCTTTAAGCCTACCTTGCAAGTTATTGTCATTACTGGCTACTACAAAATTTAAAAATCAGTACTGACTGCTTATAATCATTTGACTATTTTGACTTAAAGCTTTAAAAGAGTATTTTGGCACTTTGCCTTCCGTTTACATTTCACTTTTTTCTCCCAAAGCTATTCTATGCTTTTTAGGACCCTACTTGGACAAGTGATAATAGAAAAATATTTCCTATGTACAGATTTGCACACAGTCTGCTTAATTTTAGTTACAAATTCTAATACACAGCTATGCAGGCAAAGGATGAATAGAAAGGAAAGTGAGTTTCTTAACTTGCTTGTTACGAGCAGACGCATCAGTTAAATTCTAATTAAAGGGTCAGTTTAATTAGACAGGGGATTGAACATGAGTGTCTAACTGCTATGAAACCATGAAGGAGCTCATTCTCCTTTTATATATTCCAAAATATATCAAACGCAAATCAAAACAAATCAAGGGAGTGACAGTGATGCATTACTTAGATGCAGTCAAATTCAAGCCTAAGAAAAGAGAGATGCCAAAGCTGATCAGTTCCATTATACTGCTAGTTCAGATAATAGGTCCCCTGCTCTATGCAAGAAAGCCTCTCAACAGGTCATATAGTCAGGGACACGGAAGGGGGGAGAAGAATACCTTTCCTTAAGCAAAACAAAAGCAATTATTCTTAAATACAACAATGTAACAACTAGTACTGCACAACATCCTCTTCCTGAATCCACACGTCAACTTTCACGACGGATAACGACAGTCAGATTCACCAAAACCATTTCTAACACTGCAACATAACCAGGTCAAGTATAAACTCTTGCTACCTATACCACACCAGCTATTTTCACCATACCACAGCTCAGGATTCAGCATCTGATACCTCCCACCTTCAACACCATAATTTCTGTAGCAATAGCACCACAGCCCTGCACGTGGATATTGGAAGTAACTTAAGTATAGGCTACACCTGTAAACTCAGTCTTTAGCTTGTCTCATTCCCATTCAGATTGCACAGAGCAAACGGATCAGTTTGAACCAGAAGCATAGCAGTGCTCTATGTTTTCAACCTTACTGATTCCAAGTCAGATACGTACAGCCTTTGACCATGAATGAACACACTGGAATCTACAAAAAAAAAAAAGGGGGGGGGGGGGGAGCCACGTCACTTTTCTTAGGTGACTATTATGAATGCACACAGCTAGGTGTAACCACATTCTTCCTTTCTATACTTTTTTCCTCTGATCTAGGCATGACTCTCATTTACCAAGAGCACAGTAAGACTGCAGCTGGTTCCTTACACGTCCCAAGAAAATCTGAGAGTAAGCTACTTAATTTGCCTACGTTAAGTAAGCACTTAATAAAAAAGAATGTTTAAGCACACATTGCTCAGAGTAGAAACTATATTACTGCATTAAAAGTATAGCAAGTATTACTCATGTTCTCACAGCAGAAGTTTTCCAGCTGTCATATTGTGGTGGATGTCATATTTCAGCATGTCAAAGATCAATAAACAATTTAAAACAAGAGCAATCAGTTCCTTAATCTGCCACAGTCCAGACATTTAGCATTCAAGGGCCATATGCAGTACTCCTAACAAAAGTAGTCTCCTGTAAAACAGTTAACACTCAGGTCAATTTTAATAGGCAGCAATTTATGAACAACTTGAAATGCTTATCTCTGGTGAAACTTCACAAAAGCCAGAGTGCCTTGATTTTGCTACCATCTTCCAAGAACAACTGTATCACTAAAAAGCTTCAAATCTGCTCAATCACTGTTTAATCATTTATTCCAGGCAAATTTAAATAAAAAAAATCTAATTTCTCTTTTAGCTAATTACTATGAACAATAAATTATTTTCACGATGTGTAAACTAAGGAGAATGATCAGAACATCCTCTGAGTCTCATTTGTTTACATGTAATGAAATTTAAACGCATAAGGATTACAAAAAGGATGCTTTTTACAACATTAATTAGGGACACAAAATTCATACTCCACAAATGCATTCCCCACTTGTTACTAGGTGGGATTAGCTTCTCACTGCGGTTCGAAAACATGAGAACAAACCTTTTTTACCTCTTCCAAACCGTAATGCCTCCAAGTAACAAAAACATTGCTCCCAAAAGCTTTGAATGCTTTATGGAGCCCCCAAGTCCATTCTGTTTTATTTACTACATACAGGATAGTATTTTATTCTCTACCAACACTGAATATTCATTTCTAGGTCTTGATTTGAAGCTCAGTAACAAAGCCCTTGTAACAGATCCCTGGGAATTTTATCCACCTCACTCCAAACGTACAACTCTTCTCCCCTCCAAATGCCTTTCGCTGTCAACTGGGCAGCAGTCTGTTTTGGGAGAGTATTTTGTACCACTTCAGACCAGGTATTACAGCACCCCTTTTGCTGTCGCTCCACAATATTGGTGTCATTTGGAAAACACACGAACAGCTGACGGTGTGGGCTTGCAGTCAGGGGACTCCCCTTTTTCTGTCAGGAAGGAGATGCGAGTGCTGAAAGGCTCCCTTTTTGCCAGAACTTGTCAGGTAAAAACACCACCCGACAGTACTGTGAGACCCCTCTTGTCACCCCTCCCTCTCCCCTTGGCGGGTTATTCTGATCCACCTACCGTTGCATTTTTCCGACTTGGTAGCCTTTTGATGACTTTAAATCGTCCGGGTTTACCTACTGCCTTTAACCCCCTAGCTTCACAGGCGACACGATGCGTCTCCCCTGCCTGTGACTCACTACGTGTCGCTGGCAGAAAGGGCGGGGGGTGCCTTTGTCCGGTCATCTACCCCCCCCAACCCCCGGGGGGGGGGTCCCACAGCCGCGGGGAGCGGGATCTCTCCCGCAACGCCAGCGGGCGGCAGCGCCGGGCCGGGCGGCCGTTGGGCGGGAAGCCGCCCACTCCCCCCTCCCCCGCCAGCCCTGACAGGAACCGCAGTACGGGGGCGGGAGGGGGGGCGGTTGTTGTTGCGGCCCTGGTCTCTTGCTACCCTGCTGCACCGCCGGATTTCTTTGCTTTCAGAGCTGGGCAGTTTTAATTCGCGGTGGATTCCGAGCCATCTTGTGGGCCTGCGCGCCCTCGGGTGCTTACCGCCGTGGCGGCGCACCCCAGCTCGGGGTCCCACCGCGCCTCGCCTCCCCCTCGGCTGTGCTTCACTGGCCGTCGCAGGGGACACGGCCACCCGCTGTCAGCAACCCCACGCCTGAGAGACACCCCCTTCACCCCCCAAGCTCTCCATCAAAGGTTTTGTACGCCATCTTCCTTAGGCCCCGTAGCAGAGCTAAGGGGTCAGCAGCCCCAGCAGCCATCCCCCTTCTTTCTCCCCTTCAAATCCTCACAGCACCGTGTCTGTAAACACCTTTTCTTTGCACGCCTTTCTCAACTCGTGCACAGGTCTGAAATGACCGAGAAGCACAAAGCGGCTTAAGAAGAACCTGCCAGCAATCTCCTTCAGCCTCTTGGTGCAACCGGACTGCCAGGGATCTCTTCCCTTCCCGCGGCTTTGTCAGCTCGCAGGCAGTGGCTTCCGAGTGCCAGGTATTTTTGTACATGGTTTAACTACAAGCCAAATAGTCACAAGTACAATATGTTGTCTAATAAACAAAGTAGCAGTCATGTCAATGGACCGCTCCACAACAATTAGACTGGGGTCTTAATTCTGAAAATAGTGTATATTTTGTGGTTTGTTACTAACTCAAGTAAACTTTCTTAATTGGAAGTGTATTTCCCAGAAGGAAATATAGGCTTCCTCTAGGCTTTAGAAAAATCATAAAATCATATATAGCCTTTTTTTTTTTCTTTCTCCATTCAACTATGTTGTTTAATGCCTTTTAACAGTGACTATAGATACAAATACAGTCTGTTGAAGACCTAACTGAAAGTTACGTTAGTTTGTAGGAGCATCTGTTGAAATACGAATAACTGCTGAACTTTGGGCAGATAATCGTAATGGTTTATCTTTCATCTATGAGATAATGCGTAGTGTTTGCTAGCTGAAAAAAGTGATCAAATTTGTAGTAAATTAGTTTCTTAGTTTGAAAGGTTGTTCTAGCATGAACTAAGACATGAGAGAAGTCGGGCTGTATTGATACCATATAGTTTTAAGATACTTGGAAAATTAGTGTCTGACAGTGCTACAACCCTGGCTGACATGACAGTAGAAAAAAAAACGCAAGTGCCACATTAACTACAGTTCAATATCTCATTCTGTGCTGTGCCTGGTAACTGATGGATATAGTTTACAAATCCATACAAAACCCAGATATCTGTTGTTTTTATCAAAGCTACAAAAGGATTTTCACAAGCTGTTTCTAAAACTGTTTTCACACAATAGGATCTTTACACTGTCTTAATCTTGCCAAGCTAGAGAGGTTGTCGATACAACTGTTTTATTTGGTTAGAACAATAATCTTGTATTAGTAATAAAACACACTATTTGTATCTTGCTGAATATACTGTGAAACATCTAGTATTTCCCATATCAAGTTACAGCCAGTTGTTCTCACATGAGTATTTAGAAGTATAGGCAGTTTAAAAGTAATATGGGGTAATACCTCCTGTGACTGTTTAATACCCATGTTTCCCCCAGTGCTTGCTCCAGCTGCTTTCTCATTCTGTCTGAGAATTGAAGGACACTCCTTCCAAATCGTTCTGTATATACAGCTAACTTTAACCCAAACTGCAGCTCCTCCTATATTTTTACCTGCTGATGATCAGTTAAACATGAAGAGTCCAACAAAGCACTTGCTGTTAAAATAGCTTAACTTTATGAAGTCCTTTCACACCACACACACAAATACTTTAGCTAGGTTAATGATTAGAATTTTACTATTTCATCAATTAAACTGTGACTACTCACAAAATAGCACTAGCCAATGCAGTTAGTCATCAACTCTACACTGCAATACTGTTTGTCTGACAGAACAATCCGCTACTTTTGTTCAAGTACAAGTACAAGATTTTGCTGAACTTGGAGACTACCTGTTACTCAGCCTGTTTCTTCTCCTGAAGACATTACAACATACCGTGTAGTTTTAGCTGGACACTTGATCTCACCCTGCACAATCATTCAGATCTCCCTTCTTTGCACACCTTACACTGCTCACGTCTGTAAGAATACATCCATAACAACACACAATACAAACTTTCATGATCCTAGCATCATTTACAAAAAAAAAAAATGTAGTCTGATTTCTATGATTTTAAATGCAGACTGAAAGCGGCACATAAAGAGAATTTCACCACTGAAAAGAATGGAAAGTCTATACCTATTACCTGTGTCCTTAACCAGAGGTTGCGAAAGTCTCCTTGAAAGTCTTTCTATTGATTTATATGGCATTTGAATGTAAACTTGAACAATATTGTAGAGATAACTGTTTAAGAATCATAGAATCATTTAGGTTGGTAAAGACCTATAAGATTATTGAGCTCTGCTTCAATTGCACCAGAGTTGGCAACTTGCTTATCTGTATCATTAAGCTGCTCGGTCCGCCCATCTCTACCTTCCAGATTTCCACTGCTGTCCCTGGTAACTTTTTCTCAAAGGCAAAAAGGTTTTGCCCCTTTCTGGGAGAGTAAAAGGAAAGTGTCTCTTAAAACAATTAAGTATAGGGACATTCTTTGGGAGTGTGATTATCTGTCTTTCCACTCTTGTCAAATGCAAATTGATGAGTTTGACTTAGGTACAATTATTCAAGTTATTAGTAAATGCAACAACAGGGCAGGGGGCGGGGGAGAGAAGGGCATAGGAGAATTTAAAATAAAGTATACTTTAGGCCCATACATCAGATCTGAAGTCCAAGTGTCTAACAGCTGATGCCGAGAACATCATAACAGGCCTGAAGGAAAAACAGTCAGGATAGGGAGCAGGAGGAAGAAAGAGGTGCAAAAATACAGTGGTGTTGGAAGTACAGGAATGAGAATTCTTGATCCATTCAAGGCAAAAGAGATGAAAGACATCACGATTTCTGTGCAGGCATCTCAGGTATCCATAGATAAGATCACCATTTTCAGTGAAGATTTACCCATGGTGATTTGCTGTCCAAGCAGCCAGTTGCAGGCCACTACGGTTCTTATGAGAGATGCAAAAGCAGAGACCATCTGCTAATTTTTGTTTATATCCAACATAGTTATAAAATTCCTTCAGATTACCCCTCAAAAGTATTTCTGCTTTATCTCGTTGCTGATCATAGTCTACCAAAGAATCTAAGCAGAGACGCTCAATACATTAGATTTGTATCATGAGTACACAGCTAGCAAAGCATGTAATTTTTACCCTCATTACAAAGAAAAGCAACCCAATGGCTAAGTTGCCATTTAATCACTAAAACATATTAAAAAATAATCATGTCAGTAATGTGCTTCTATTTTGCAAAGAATAGCACTGAGCAGTAGTAATGCTGAACTATGGTTTGTTCATTAAATTATGGATCTTGTTCTATTAATTACATAAAACATCCTCTAGAAAGGTATGTTATACAGTTTGGTTAACAGTGATGATTTTGATTCAGAAAATAATACAATTCATCTTGCAGAATATATTTGACCAGGTTAAATATTATTCAGAAAGTAATACGTGCTTTCCTTTCTCATGTGTATTGTGACCTATTTTATATTACATTGAGAATGTTTAGACTTCACAAAGGAGACAGAATAGGACCCTAAATCAGTACAAGATACAAAAAAATCCCATTGCATATTTATCAGGGAAAACTATTTCTTCCCCAGATGAACACAGAATTTCTAAAGGGGATTAGGAGGCGTTATGGGAGAAATATTGCAAATGCATTAATTGAACACAAATTTGCCCTTTACTTCTTGACACTTCATTTGGAAAACACCAGGTAGGTGTTAATTAAGATAACAAGTGACCCATACTTTTCATCTTTTGCTTTAATGACTGATGAGAATTTATGAACTTTAATACCACTTCTTCGCTGATGCAGAGTTAAATATTACAGAAAAACACACACCTAATTTAAATAGTAAAAAATTAAGTCTCACTTTCAATTTCAACATATGCCTCAGAAACATAGGCAAAAATCAAGTCTGCTTCCACATGCTGGTAAGCAGATGACAAATATCAATTTTTCAGAAAAATCAGCTGATTACAGGTTATTGGAAGACTGTTCTTACCAAAGGCAGGAATGCTCTGCACTGCATGTAGGAACTAGTATGCCTAAGAACATCTGTACTAAAATGGAGCGTCTACGTTTATCCGGTTAAAGTTTTCATGAGAAACCAGAGTCCTACCTCTCTTCTAACCCGAATATTAAAAACAGAAAAATGAACACTTGCTTATCACCTAAAAAGGGCATGCCAGCTATTTCTGCACATGAACTTTATTCCCTTGCCATTGACATGAGCTTATTTATGTCAAGGAACAAGAAAGGGAAATAAATTATCCCTTTTGCAATCGTAGCAATTTAGCTTTGCACTTTACTTAAAGAATCAAAAGAGAGACTGAAATTGGTAACAGGTATTCTTATTTTTACAAAAAGTGTACTTCAAAACAACACCACATCAGATCCACTTTACTCACTGAATGAAAACAAGTATTTTTGCAGTTTGAATTGTGGTCTCAGCTGTATTTCTGAATACTAAAACTTCTTGACTTTATCAGCGCTGCACGGTTGTAGAGCTTGCTGAGCTTGGAGGAAGACAGGCAGGCCATTTTGGGAGCAGACCAGCATAAACTGACTCAAAAATAAGCCTTTGTTTCCCTGTATAAAAATAGTTCCATACACATCAGTTTACTGAGAATCATCACTGGCTCCTGTCTAGATAACTCAAGCTAGTGCTTCTCAGCAGAGCTCTTCATATAAAAATTCACTGGTTTAAGCAAGATCTCCCAAAGATGTCCTATTCTGCATTTACCTTTTTACTAAAAGAAATGGAACAACATTTGTGTTCCGCCTTAGCTCTAAAGTGTTTGAATATAGTATAACGCTGTCCAAAGGTACATTTAATGGCACCCAGTTGCAGCAGAAAGATTCAAAACTTCTGCCACATTTTTTGATGTAGAGAATTTCTTTGCAGCTTTTATTTATTGAAGGCATAGGCAGATGAGAAATTAAAAAAAAATTAATAATATTTTTGTAAACCCCCGTTACTTGCCTGTTGGTGGAAATGGCATCTTAGCAGTAAGAAGCTCTTATACACTGCTGAGTATGGAACGGCTGAAGCAAGAGGGTAGCCTTCATCCTGATGCAGTGAACGTTAGTGTTTCCCATTGCCCTTTTCATAACGACCACAATCTAGATTAGCTCCAGGAAAACACAGTCACATACAGTATTAAACCATCATGGTCTACATTTACAAGTCATTTGGCAAACTTCTGGTCTCTGCAGACCTTTGCCTGAATTTCTGTGTGATTTGCATATTGCTAATCATTACATTCAGCAGTGGAGTTTTCTTTGTAATTAGTTCTTTTAAGTGCATCAGAGCTTTAGAAGACATATATTCATTTGACAGTTTTCTAATTGCTTTTTATGTTGTCATCTTTATGGCAAAGGAGCTTTATGATCTTAAACCTCTAAAACATTTTAATTTTTCCTAGAACTTGATATTAAAGAGCTAAGAACTGTGGTCAGATTAAACAAGTCTGTCTAATTTGAAGACACATGAGGTCTTCCTACTGCATCAGTTCAGTCAGTCAGACATTTTTAACCCTTTCTGTAACCATCAGACTACACAGAAATGTGACAACCCACATCTTGCCCTTTGACAGTAAGGATTTGCTTCATTTTTATTACTATCTAGACCAGACTAACTGTTACAATAATCAGCTGGGATCACTCCAAGAAATTTATTGCACATACTAGCAAAATTAATTGTCAAGGAGAGTGTTTTCTTCTTATCCATATTAAATGACCTTTTCTTTCATCAGTTGCCTGTGCGTATACCTGACAAGATTTTTTTCTTCCCTTTGCAGCATTTGCCTCAGTTATTTGTGGGCTCTCTCCTCCATTAGTACTCAGTGGGGTCATATTATTCAGTCTTAATAAAAGGCTCCACAAGCCTTTTGCTCCAGTAGCACTAATTACTTTTGCCATTCTACTTTCTACCTTTTTATTAACAAAAGCTGGGCTGACGTTAGCAATTCAGCAGAACAGATCAGGACATCAAAGTTGATCAAAGTAGATCAAGGCAGATGGTGCTGAGTGCACTCCATCATCATCCCCACGTTGAAAGTTTCAGAGTTTCACTTTAGACTACGTGTCTCTGGACCAAGCATCCCAAACACACCCTTGGTTCAAGGCTGTCTGAAGGAGCAATAGGTTTGGACCCTCACATTTCCATTATGGATCAGAGGGCATTAGGTGAACTACCAGTCTGACATTCTCTAAAAGAGATCTATTTCACATGCTCTGTATAAATCAAAACCTGCCAGGGGATAATGCTTCAAAACATACTGTTTGTCAAAACTGAAGTACTAAAAATTGTGCAGGCAAATACTCACATAATAGCAATAAAAGGAAAGAAAAAAAAACCTCCCAGATGATAAACACCACAACAATAGCAAAGAGATAGATGCACTACTAACTACTACTAACAAATTTGGGTTTTGACATGGAGTTTTGTTTTGAAAGTTTAACTTGAGGCAATGAACCCTTATTTTCTGATCTCCATGTATGATTTTCTTTTAGTTCAGTCAAAAATGTCTTCAGAACTAGTAAATGCCCTTTGTTGCTGGCCATTTTATGATTTTGGTAATGGCTGTATTACATGTAGTCATTACACAGTAGTCATTCAAGTTTCTTGACCTGTCCAAGCTTTTACTTCCATTAGTGTACATCTTGTTTGACTAGGTCAGTTATTTGCGGGGGGGGGGGGGGGGTGGGGGGGGGGGGAACCACCAGACCTCCTCAGGACTAAAAACACAGTTGCAAACATTTTGAGAAGAAAGTATTTTTTTACTTTTTAATAAGAAATTATTATTTTCTCTTGCTCCATTTACTGAAGCGCAGGGTCAAGTGACCTAACGAAAAAACAGATTTTTATGGAGCTACAGTATAACAGGATTGCATCTTTTTTTAGTCCAAGATTTGATTCATCCAACTGTTCAAATCTAATTTCTAATTTAAGAGAAGAAAGAAGTTCAACAACAATATAAATTGTTTAACATTGCTATTTTGTAAGTAAATGTTATACGAGATGAAACTTATTTTTGTAAGAGGTATTTAACTGATACCCAAGACCAAGCCAAGCTTCCTGCTCTTTGTTAATTGGGAAACTCCAGAACTTCCAGTTATAAACCAAGGCTGCCTCTGGTTCATCTGGAAAGTCTATCACAACTGGTTAGTTCAAGGATGTTGTGAAATATTCAAGATTAATTTAAAGACTATTTAAAAGTGTCTAATATTTTTGTATTTAGTGGCAGATGAACCATGGAAGTGGGTTGGGTTATATCCAGACAGCTAGTGCAAACCTGCAATTCAACAAGTATTATTAGTTCTAATGACTTAATGTTTGCTAAATAACACACCTCTGAAAAAATGAAAAGCTTTGGAGTTTCCTACAACATGTGGTAAATTCCAAGTCTCTGCTCATGTCGGAGACTGTTGCACTGTTTTCCTATCGTTTAATTTCACTGCTGGGGTATTTTCATAGTTTATCACTTGGTTTATACAGATAACCAATGCTTTCATTTCCTCCTCCCTCTTTTTTTTTTTTCTTTTTTAGAAATGTGGAATAGAAACTTAATTGTTATAGAAATTGTTATGGTAAAATCTAGCTGTGTTTCATTTTATACCTGAGGCATAAGAGGAGTCTCTTTGGAAAAAAAACAACAAACCATACCTGTGAATAACTGCTTTGATAAAACAAAAACATCCTTTTTAATGACCTCTATGTAACAATCACCTATCCACTCACTGTGATAGATGCAAGTAGATTATTTACATGTGAAATAATTAGCATTGTTAAAATAGCACCCATTTTTCAATCCATGTGCTCTTGCAAGTCTCCGTATATCACAATTGCATAAGACATTCTTGAAAATGTTTGAGGTCCCCTGAAAGCTATTTGCAAGACATATTATCCAGTGTCATAAACATCTTGTGCAGAATGTGAATAATTTGTCTATCAGGCAACATATAAGCAGTTCTTCCCTACACTTCAAACTTTGGCTATTTAAATTTCCATATTACTGTTGAATCAAAGTTAGAATGTACTGGTACTTGTCTTGTGAATAACCCATTTTTCTTCTAAGCAAAAGGCCAAAGGAGGTCTCAACAACTGTTTAATAAATTACTGTAGAACAGTAATGCTATTACTGAAATAATTCCCATCATGAAAGGTGATTTGAGTGTGAAAGGAGTCTTATGAATGGCTTCAGATCCTCTGACTTGGGATATTTTCTGTAAAATCAAATGTAACCTGAAACAGATCCCCTTGACAGTACATAAACACATTTTTATTTTCTTTTTCTGATTCGTATGGGGAAAGATGCTCCATCTGCATGTCTACAAAAATTTTGAAAAGGTTGACTTAGTCACAAAAGACTCCTGGATTAAAAAGTCCATGATTTACTAAAATACAGCAAAAACTAACATCCAGATCTTCAGTCAGTGTCATCAGAGTAGTTCCATTGAGGTCCAATTTATGCTAGCTAAGAATCCAGCCTTATATTTAATGACCTCATTGGTAATGAAGCAGAAAGATGGGTTTACAAAATCAACAGTGAGGAAACAGAAGAAAAAAGAAAGAAATATTCTGGCAGCAATCCAGCATTCATAACTGAACTAATGTTCAATTACTGTAAAACACTTTATGGAAATAAATGTTAGTTCTACATGAATCCCAAATGAGTTTATTACAATCAGTGCTATTAAAATGATTAAAATAAAGTGTTACTAATATGCCAAACAACTGTGATTGCAGTTTCATAAAACTATTGTTTAATATCCATCAGAGATGAAAGATTTTTTCTGTAATAACTAAACATAATGATGTGTCTAAATCATTTGAAATTATGACATTGATGATAATGTTAATTAGCCTTTTAAAAGGAATTAACGTAGTGCAATGTGTAAAATAGATTAGAATACCTAAAGGTTACTTAAGTAACACGAAACTACTCTTAGTACCCATTTTGTATCAGCAGAACAGGAAAATAGAAATCATTATATCATACAATCATTTGCTTGGGTTTGGTTTTTTTTTTTTCCCAAAATCCAAAGTGGTTATGAACATATTATTTTTTGCTTAGAAATTATTCGTTATTATGGTACTCAAAACACTGAATTCAAACACCATTTCAAATCCCTAAATGACAACTTAAAAAATTCAGTACTTAGACAAATATACACTATTAATAAGTAACAGTTCATCTTAGGGCAGAAAAACATGAAGTTATGTGAATCTGTTCAGTCTGAATATTTCAAAGAGCCTTTTCCAATGGAGAATAACACATTTTGGTTAGAGCATAATGTGCAGTTTTATTAGGAAATATATTTACGAAGCAGTTGTACAGGCACCACAGTCAGTGCTGTAATTTTCCTAATGAAAAAGGTTTTACTTAAAACACACACACACAACTTAGCAACAGATTTTAAACGTCGCACATCCATGGAGTTAACAGCTGAAGCAGAATCGGAAGGGTATCTACACAGAAGATGGTGCAACTCATACTGTATTTTCTAAGTTGTGTTTCTCAAGAAACCCGACAATATTGAACATTTGGTTTCCTATCTAATTGGAACTGTGTAAATTTAAATACCATTCTTGCTGTTTAAGGGGACATATATATCTATATCTGTACACCGGTCAGAGTTAAATATCTGTGTGGACATCTTGAGAAAGAATAGTAACTAAGTATTTAATTTAGGGTCTTTTTTGTTTTGTGGTTTCAGCTTTACTCAGTGTAAATACTCTAAGCGCTCCGACGAAAAATATAAATAATATATGTATTTCCACTCTTCACCAGCCATCTGATCCAGCAATCTCTTGTGGAACAAAGTTTTCTAGTTCTACGCTCTGATATTTGAACTGTTGTTTACAAGATTACTTTCTTGCAGTTTTTACTTCCACAATTATTTTAACAAGTACAGTAACTTTTTTTCTTCTTGACCTAAAGACTGTTTTATTCTGCCATGGTTTCTTTAAAAACAGTCTTTAAAAAAATACCACATAAGCAAGCATAGACCCTCTTCCCCTTTGCTGAATGGAAGGTAGATCTGAAGTCTCTGAAACTCAGATGAACAAGTGACTAACAACAAAACCATACCATTTTTAGACAAGTTCTCTGAAAGGACAGATGTCTTATATGAGTCTGCTAAAGTCATAAAAACAAAAGTGACATTAGACAAATACTCTTCTTACAGCAAAATTCACTTCCCACTCCATAAAGAGATCAAGTGTTCACTTAAAATATGATGAGCATCCCACATAAGAATTAGATGGGGATGGCAGATGGATGAATGCATCAGAAAGTTCCCACAATCCTTGCATGCCAGGAAAGTCATGTCTGATTTCATTCCACAGTCAAACACAGAAAGTCACTTAAGAGAGACTGGAAATGACTGAGGGATGAGACAAGAGAAGTTGTTACAGGTGCATAACTGGGACCTCCATGTCCACAATACCGAATGGCAACTCAGTGACTTCCCACTATTCCAGCGTGTCAATGGAACAGAAATAATGGGGCTTCTGCTTTCTGCTGGCATCGGCACCAACTGTGAAAGGTAGATTCCATATCTATTACCTTCCCTTCTCTCATTTGCATACTTATCTCACCTACTTTGTACAGCATAAATTACATCTGTAGATTTTCTATTCTCTGCAGATTATTAAATAGTTTGTCTAGGTGAGTGATAAAGAAACACCACTTAGTTCCATGTCCTATGATTTATTTTTAAAGCCAAAGCACATTCCCTGACAGGTTTATAGTCAAGTTAAAAAACAAACCTTTTTGAGGGAAACTGAACACAAGTCATTAAGATTTATGTTTTTAAGGGCTTTTAGTCAAGTCATGTATTTTACATTAAGCAATATCTGAATAAAATACAAGCTTCTTGAAACAGCATCTGAAACTCGGGACTCCCTGCTCACATGTAATTGCTACTCTAACAAGTCATACCATCTCATCTGCTCCTTTTTGTATTGTAAATGAATTATTTGCTGTATATGGGCAGATTGACCAGAAAAGACATACTTCTCCAGCTGAAACCCATCTATAGTTGCCAGCTAATATACTCTACTGAAAAACAAGACACATGAGTGTCTGCTTCACCAGACTGAGAAGTTAATTAAATCACTACTTTCTACCTCCTCTGGCATTGTATTGAGTTTGCATGACAAGGTTTTGGTAGCAAGGTGGGCTACAGGGGTGGCTTCTGTGAGAAGCTGCTAGAAGCTTCCCCCATGTCCAACAGAGCCAATGCCAGCCAGCTCTGAGACAGACCCACCACTGGCCAAGGCCAAGCCCATCAGCAACAGTGGTAGTGCCTCTGGGATAACAGATTTAAGAAGGGGAAAATAAACCCTACAAAACCCCACAATCCACAAAATTCTCTCACCACTCCTTTCTCCTCCACTTTGAAAAGTTGCTATGATTGAAATTCCAAGACAGGAAGAGGGTGAAATTAAATCATAGATCGCAAACTCCAAGTCAAGTCAGGAAACTGGGGCTTTTCTTTACCAAGCTTTATTATCCCAAGGAAAGGGGACTAGGCACTGGGTTGCCCTGCTTCAGACCTACCCTGCAGGGGCAGAGCCCTAGGAGAACATCTCTGTCAAACAAGAAGGTTTCCCTGCCTTAGGTCATGATTCATTCAGGATGTCAGAGACAGGTCATGAGAATAACCAAGAAGATAATTGTAAGTACTATGGACTTAAAAAAAGTTCAGACATACAATGGCAATGAGCTAACTTCCAAGAGTGATATTTCAAAGAGTTATTTTTATTAAGGGACTAAAAGAAAAAAAAAAAGAGAGAGAGATCCATAGTGAAGTATAGCAAGCTCTTAAAGAAAGGTCGATTCCTGTAGAGTGGAAGGTATCTTCTTATAAGTAATTATTAGTGCACTTAATTGGCTATGGCAGCTGATGCTGCCTATAGCTTTTTTTTATCTTAATTGAAGAAACCAGTGAAAAATCCTCCAACCAATATGACTAAGAAAGCATAGGAGATGGTTTACCAATATGTTTGTCTACAGCCTTGGATTTTGTGTCCTTTCGTTAGGTTTTATGTGCTACTTTTTGTAGTGACAGAATACAGAAGATTTCTAAAATTGAGCTAACCAGAACACAGTGCGTCTGAGCACTATGAGCAACACCAACCTATGTTGGAGCTAAATAATTCTGTTTCCAGACAACATAAAGATCTGACCAATACAAGCTATTTCTAAATGCAGAACACACATAACTTTTTTCCTCACTCAGTGCCCTTCAAGTTTAAAATTGCCTTATGCGACAAGTGTAGTATACTGAAAGTGATTGCAAATTGCCAGAAGAGAAGATTCCAAGTACACTTCAAGAGCTGTTCAGACATACCAACAGCTTTGAAAACTGTTTTTCTTACATCTGTATTTGTACACAATTTTTTCAAATTATATTCTAGGATTATTTCTTCTCTGTGAAATTTACACTATGTATTTTCCAGTTAAAGACATAATTAGCACTGTGTAAGGACAAAAATTGTTTTGCAAAGGGCTGGGATACAAAAAAGTGGCCTTTCCAAATTGAAAAGGATTATCATGATTCAAAATATCCTCTAAAAAGAGTCCATTGGAGACAACTGAATCCCATCTTTTCAGTGTAGTCATTTTGTAATTCAATTTTTCCTGTTTGTGTTATTTAAAATGAATAGCAGTTAGAATAAAGGCAGGATATCTTGTTCTCAAAACTTAAGGTAAAAATGGAACATTATGTAGCGTTGAATTTCCCCTTTTCCTCTCCCCTTTTAAGGGTTTTTTCGTTCAAAATTGTATTTGGAGAAAATGTTTCATTAAATGCAACATTTTTTTTCCAATCCCAGTAGTCGCGCAGTCAACACCAACATTTTTGGAGCTGTGATTTTGATGAGGTTTTAATCACAACCCTGTTACTGAAATAATTCATATGAAAGGGCACTAACACCAGAATATACTCTTGCCATCTTAAAATACCATTGACATTTAAAACAAAAACCTTAAAACCACCCCTCATCCCATAATGGAATAGAACCAATAGCACACACAAAGCCAAAGAGAGAAAACAGAATGCAAAACATCTATAACTTGGAGAATTAGATTCAAAGCTGGAGTCCAAACAAAGGTCTCTCACATCTCATGGAACCACCATGCAAGCTGGACTTCAGAATCGGCTGTAGCCCAGTAAATAGTTTTTGGCATTACTAGTAAAACACCATCGACATTGTACAGAACCAGCAGTACCAGATCTCAGGGCTAGGATGGTCTTTCCATGGCCCCAGCTGGTTTTAGCTGTGATAATAGTTGTTAAGTGGGCAAGCGACCATTGTTGCCTCTGCAGGCACCGGCTCCAGCAGAGCTGGGGATGGAAAAAGCCTGATCCTCTCCAGGCCATCACTAAGGAACCACCGGCAGCTCCGAGGGTGCCCAGGGAGGAGCCGGGGCAACTCACAGACCTCCCCTGGGCACCAGGGAGAAGGATGTGAGCTGGGAGGAGGGTACACCCCAATAAACCCAAGCAAGCTGAGCCTGAGGAGGAAGGGATCCCCAGCACCCCCACCCCACCATCCTGATGCTGTTCCTTGAAAGATTAGCAGTATCACCCTTAGGAGAGGGCATCATAAGGGTGAGCCAGACAAACAGCAGAGAAACAAGGTGTGTTCCCTTCTGCAAGTAATATTTTCAGTGTAACAGTTCCTTTCCCCCCCATTTTCCCTTGACCAATGTTTATTTGTACTTCAAGTGAGGTTTATCTTTCAAACTACCAGGTTATTAGCTATTAAGGAGTAATATTCTTTTGCATCCTCTAGTTTTGATCAGAAGTAACATTCTCTACCAAAATCACCAATAGACTTATTAGGAGAAAAAAAAAAAAAAAATCTACTTTGAGTTTTTGTGATGAAACATCATGTAGCAGAAGAATTCCAACTTAAATCTGGTTCCAATTGTAAATTAAAATGATTTCCTAGAATTGGATGACAGAGTAAGAGAAAAGTTTCTTTACTTCAGAACATTAGACAAAGCAAAAATTGGCAACAATTATCTGGAGATGCATTCAGTTCATTTTTTTAATTTGTATCAACATCCTTATACTTAGGAGAAGCCCAACATTAATATATCAAAAATTTATGGTTAAGAGGAAATAAATCTGTTAAAAAAGGAAAAAAAAAAAAAAAGGTTGCAGTGTCAGATTGCCAAGAAAGTTGTTAGAAAGAATGAAGCTTAAAAAAAAAAAAAAAAATAAATCCATGGGAAATATCCCAAAAAGCCTGTTAAAATGCTAACAATTTGAGTTGTTACATAGCATTAGTAAAATTATAATTCATAAATTGAGACAAAACCCCACAGAAATATAACCATATAGAGTATTTGTGGATGGAAAAATACTTTCTGGGCTTTCAGAATCATGGAATATTTTTAATAAGTGACAGGCACAAAATAAGTGTATACAATTGTAATAAGTTTCTCTGCTATGGAAACAATGCTACTCAGCAGTAAATGGAAGTAAAAATAATTATTTCTTGCCAAAATAAATTCAACTTCAAGTTTTATCCTTCCAACAGTTTTATTAACAAGATAACAGTATTTTGTTCTCTCAACTTTGAAAGCAGAACCATGTGAATTAATAGCTAATTCAGATTTAAAATTAATGAGCTTTACCGCATTGATTTTTTTCCAATTTTCTTGAATAGTATTTCCTTTAAATAGTCTTTCACATAATGCACAATCTTATAAGTCCCAATTGAGTAACAATGAAGTCTCGTTAGTCTTTGTCACCTCATAATCATTCATGCTGCATTTTAAACAAGCAACATAAATTGCTGCCTTGGGAAATTATTTTGGAGTTATGGAAGAAATATGTGCCAGCTTAAGTTTTAGTTTGTTCTTGTAAAGCATTTTATACTAAAGAAGTTTTACTGGGCATACAAGAGTGTTTTCTCATTAAATTACATGTTTTTTTTCTGCTAAGTGTGGGTTGCTTCTCACATATGTTAAATCCTAACTGCCTACCTACTTCATAACAGCTCTATTTAAAACCAGCATTTTTCACAGAGGTGATACTGTCAGATTTATTTATTTATTTAAAAGGAACCCTTCAAACGAATTCAGAAGAAGAGAAAAAAGACATGCAGAGAGAATTTTTCACGAGGAAGGAATTCCACAGGACAAGTGTTTGAGAGATTTCTTTAATTTTCCCCATACCTCATTGTTAAGTCATCTGTTTCTGGCATTTTGATAGCACATATAATGGAACCAGACTCACATTTGTTGACCTACCAATTAAGCAATGTTGACAATTAAATGAAAATCTACCTCTGGGCAGAGGGCCAGCACAGATCTTACAAATCACTTAAGTGCTGTTTATGACTCACTTTGAGACTAGATAGTAGCTAAGTGATATGTACATCTTGCACCACACAAATTAACCCTTAATGGATGTTTTAATTTTACATGAAGATTCATTTTTATCCTTCAGCAACATACATTTAATAATATCTTGTTTCACATAGTTCACTATTTTGGCACTAGTTTCAGTGCTACAGGGTCAGAACATGTTTTTCCAAATCTGGCCAATCTCCATCACTAAATGTGGAAAGAGATCTACCACCGTATACAATATCAACTCACTGTAAATAGGAAAGGTGCTTACTTCAGAGCTGGAGGAAGAGCAGATAGTGAGCAAATTTTACGGAGACAAAGCCAGAAGATTAATTACTCTTTGGTTTACCACAGAAGTTACGCTATCAGGGAGGAGAATGTGAAGTGTTGGAAATTTGTGAAGCTTTTGAGCAAAAGAAGCTTTTAATTAAAGCTTCCACAATCTTGCAGATCATCTAAGATATGCTTGTTATCTTTGCAAGGGTAGCTTCAGGTTTAGGCACCCTGAAGATATTTATTTCATGAAGAGGAAGACTGAGACACAGTGCTGTCAGAAGGCTCCCATTAGGGCTTCATTTCCCTCATTTCATTAAGTGTTTCCTTTCCTGCATCTTAGGAGGGTATGAACAGACCAGTTGATTAAAAATATGGGGCTTTGGTTCTAAGAGAACAGAGCCTTGATCAACCCAAGGAAGATAAACATAGGGGGGTTTAATCCTTGCCGGTTTTTTTTTTGTGGTCTTAGAAAGGCTAAAAGAAAAGAAGAAAGCCACAAGACAAGGATTCCCCCCCCTCATATTCTAACTATACATCTATCTTCTTTTATTCCATTTTAGTTTAGATAAAATACTGGTAAGATCTGAACTTTCTAGGTTATCATTTGACAAAGGAGACACAGCTAGTAGTATTGTATCTTGAACCGGTCTTTCAGTTAACTATTTATGCAAGGTTTTCACTGAAGTATTTATTGAAATGGAAATATTTGTAACCTCAAATACAAAATCATGTTCTCTGACCAAATAGTATTTAGCCCATGCAAAATGCCCTGCTTTAACATGCAACAGAAAGACTCCAGTACTCTAAACCTGATAATTAGCTTCTTACTGTGGAAAATGACAAAGTTGGGTTAGATACCAGTGAAGTTCTTAATGCCCTACATCCTAAGAGCACTGAAAGGATTCTGTCTCATGAGAACAGCTGGTTTAGGCACACAGTTTTCAGGCAGGAATCTGACCTGTGAATCTTCAGTAGAAGGACATACCTCCCTATAACCTAGAAATACAGGGTCTGACATATCTTTTCTCGCTGAATTTACTTTTGTAGAGCCTAGGTGGGTCCCACCTGAGCATGCAGAGTTGCAGGCATTTTGGTCTTCAGCAGCTAACTCCAAACACAATATCACCTCCTGAAACTCCCTGAAAACCAGCGTATTCCATGAAGAGCCAAAGTGTTTAGAAGCCAGACTGATTTTTGAAACTTTGGATTTACTGATTTAAAGATTAGATATCTAAAAACCTTTACCAGTCTGAAAGTATTAAATAGAAGAAAAAATAGATAGTGGATCCTTTAATGTCTACCTTTCCCCTGAAAAATCTGAAAAAGAAAAAGGTAATGGAACAATAAAGAATGTAATCCAGTTTGACATACTGATTTGGCAGATCTGTCGCTAAAGTTTACACAAAGGTCATCTTCTATGCCAGGAAATGTACAAATTCCCAGTTCTTCTGTTTAACTTTTGCATTTAACAACCAAATATGCTGATTCTTTTTCTCATGAATGTGAGTACTTGGCACAGGAATGTGAAACTACAGATTTCTCCTAAAGGAGCTCAGGAAGGGAACTTGTGCTTCCACTGTCATGACAAGACAACCTTCTGCTGTCCTTTAACCACACACAGCATCAGAACAAGCTCCAGCTACAGGACAGTGACACTGACATGCATGAAAACTGATTAGGAGGGCATTTTTGCTGCAGAAAACTCTGATATTCTAATGCCCCCCTTCCCCTTGTGGGACAGAAAAATATAATGTCCCTTTCACAGGAATTCTTGGAGGGCGGGAGTAGAGACAAGTAATTGGCAGCATAACAGATTTGAAATTCACAGCTTCTCTCACTCACCTGTAAGCCTTTCCTTTTCCCTTACAAGATTTGTAGGTCCTCAGCAACTTCTCAGTCCCTAAGGCTTAAAAGGCAGAAAAAGCTTCAAGATAAGAGCTCCCAGTTCCACACCAGGGGATCTGGAAATACAGAGACTTCAAGATCCCTGCAGAACAGCTGGAAACCTGACCCATTATTAGATACCCAAGATCATCAGTCCTGTGACAGGGACCTGGGAAGTTCACCGAGCCCCAGCTCCTGGCTCAACTCAACAGCATTACCATGGTAAGGAACTCGAGCCATAGAGGACACAATAGAGCTGAAAGACCTCAACTTCCTTCTTCAAAGACTGCCTAAAACTTTAAAAGCCTAGATTTTCCAGCCAAACAAACATGAGAATGGTTAGGAAGACATTAGGTGGGGATTTTTTTTTTTTTTTTTTTAAAGAAAGAGTTATGGTTTTGCAAGACATTTGAACTAAAAGAAATAAAAAAGGTATTTCGCAACAAAAATCTTATTTTGCTGGACAGCTCCCTAACTAGTTGTAGTCTAAAGGATCTGTTCCTTACCAAAGTTTCATCAGTTATGTCATTCCCATGTTCTTAAAAATTTGCAGAAGTAAATTTTCAGAGCCAAGACTCCTTATTGAAATGTCTTGTGAAAGAGGAAAAAAAGTATCTTTATAAAAGAGTTTGCAATTATTAATTGGCTTCACTTTTAATTAGTTAATGATCCAATTCAGCTGTGATCAAAGCACAACAGCTAGATAATTCAGGATAGAAAATGGAGTTAATTTACTTAGATATGATACTACTTTCCTAATGACTTTATTTCAATAGAGTTTCAATTAGTTATTAGGTTATTTTACTCATTAGTCCAACAAGATGTCTGCAGGCAATTAACATGTCACTCCTCATGAAAACAGAACATATATTTTTTCCAGAGGGATGTCTTTAAGATTTATACTACTGAGATTTTTTTAAAAGTTTATGGAAAAACTAATTAAATATTGAAGCTCCATGAATTGGCCATTTATTTTTGTTTATTTAGGGGGCTGAACGTTTGTAATTTTTTAAAAATATACAGTGAGTAAGAGCCATTTATTGATACACCATTTAGTTTTCTGTTCTTCTTGCCAGACAGGGATTTCCCTTACCTAGTCAAACACAGACCATACACACTTTAAGACTAGATCACAAATCAAGGCATTCAGTTTTTGTAACAAAGACATTATCTCAAACAGCTAAACCATATCCCTAAGCAGTGATAAAACCCTAGGAATAGTTAGTAATTGCTATAGCTTCTGTTTTTTAAAACATAATTTATCAGACAGTTGAAGTTAGTGGACACTTCATATTCTAATATAGGGAAAAAAATATCTGCTCTAATCAGTAATAACTTCATAGCTAATGAGTAAAGACTTCCCTTCACCCAAAGTTGAGAATTTTTAACTTCTATGTTACAAATTATTTTACCTTTCCATATTTACTACATGGTGGTACCATGTATTCTACTAAGAGCCAGAATGACTGAGCAAGGAGTGTACTTTGCAGCTACAAGCCTAAATCAGTAAAAAAAAAAAAAAAAAGCTTACTGACATTTTTCCTGGGCACATACTTTCAGAAGAGAGCTTCCAGCATATCGGTCTTTATTCCATGCCTTTTCTTAAATACATAGAAGTACAAACACTCTTTACTTTCTTCTTACCCATGTTCTAAGTGCATTCCTCTGTCAGTGACTAGAAGAAAGGATTTCTTTTCTCAGTTTAATTCAGCCAACAAATCAAACCCAGTAATTCACGGAGGTTTGGCCACAATGAACAGCATTTGACTGTGAGCAGCTCCAAAAATCTGACCTTCAATCCTTCATTGTAGGTGTTTAGCACTGATCCCTAATCACACAGCATGTGAGGTAGCGCTAACCTTCTCCAATTGCTATAGTCATGTGTAATAATTATATACATATTAAAATCTCGCTTCCACACTGACTTGTGTTAGCAAGCCGAGACTGTAAATCCCTCTCCTCAAACCTACATATTTTACAAAAAGCTATGGAGATTTTTTTTTTTTTTTTTAACCAAGGACAATAGTAGGTCTTCTAGCCTTCTTTTCTTGATTTAGCTGTTCTCAGTGGTTCCTAGGCTTTTAAGTACTCACCACTCGCAACAAAACACAGTGGTACAACGTAGAGCAAGTAGGGAAAGGGGAGGGTTTCAGCTGTGGTCTTGCAAACCTTATTGCTTACAGGATAAGCAATTTAAACTACGCAGACATACTGGCCCTGGAGAAGTCAAGCAGAACTGCTTACTGGAGAGAAGCAGAATTAACTTATCCTTCTAAATGTATTTCCCAAGGGACAAGATCCCACAAACTTCATCAGCCTAGCAAAAGTGCATGAGAATGGGTCAAACCAACTCGGCGGAAGAATAATGAGCTTGACAGCCAGCACTGCTGGGAAAGGCATATAGACAGCTGTGGAGACAGCCAGGCTGACAGGCTTTTTTATTGTTTTGTTTTTAATGGTAGTCTGATAAAATAGGATGATCAAACAGAAATGCACATTCATAAAGTCATTCTCTGACTCACTGAACCCTCTTCTCTGTTATTTATGGTGAGATAGGAGGTCAAATCAGAGAGGTTTTAGTTGATGAAAAAAAGCTGCAGGAAGGATTTGCTTAATTCCAAGAAAGGGCAAGTTTCTTCTTAAAAGAAAATTAATTGGCACATCCTTCTTAATAACTAACAAGTTCCCAACAAGTGTGATTGCCAAATGTAATTTTGCATAGGCAACTATTTTTTCTCCAACTCAGAGTATTTAACTTTTTGGTTTATGTTTTAAAATAAGCATTTTGGAGGAATCCTCTGCTTTTGGCCCAAATAGTGACACCGTACTACATTCTATGGTTGGAGAAGCCTTAGTTTTATTTATCCAACAGGAGACTCATGGTAGTATGCCCCACCTGGAGAACAATACTTCAGAAGAACTTCAGAATTTTTCAGAAAGTCAACTTAATTTGAGGGTCTTTCAGGTATCACAAGACTAAACTTTTTCCCTTGAATGCCGAGTTCAGATGCGACTGCCATTATGACCATAGCAGTAAGAATTTACGAGATGCTAATCCCGATTTACAGGATTGGCTTAGAGTCAGATTAACCTTCTCCTGTGAAATTCTTAATAACTATGTGCCCGGATAAATGTTTAACAACATCATCATGCTGCCATCACCCTTTACTGTGTGAAGTACTTACCACATTCTTCAAGCAGCAGTTAGTGCCTTACAGGACAAAAGTGAAATTTTAGCTTTTGGGATGAGAAGAAATTGAGTACAAATGATCACTTGGGGGAAAAAAAAAAAAGACAACAAAACAAAACCAAAAAAAAAAATCAAATCTAGTATCCTAAGGGATTAACCACCATGGGGAAAAAAAACAATTCCTTGCTGTCCTAAATACTTCTGTAGGAACTTTAAGCTTTTAGGAACAGAAGATGCATTACTATCCCTGACTTTTAGACTCACCAACCCTGTATCAAATGCTTGGCTTCTCTATGGCAGAAGTGTCAGATTCCCAATTTTTCCATATGTCATACCGCTGATATTGTCATTCCACAAACATTTCTTCTGTGGGCAGAGCTTATAATTGTAGTCACATCATTCTCTCAACTGGTCCCATACAAGCAGTAAGGGCAAATGGTCAATTAGGGAATGATGATAGCTAAAAAAAAAAAGGGGGGGGGGGAGAACGCTGTTTCAATGCTGTGCTGGAAACTAATTTACTTGTACTGCACACTGACTTTCTCTCTCCACGTCAAAACCAAAACACTTAAATCAGTCCTCCAGATTCTCTAAAGATAGGGAGACAGAAGTAGGCTCTTTGAACCCGGGCCTCCCAAACACTGGATTAATGCATTAAGCAATTTCCCCCTCAGGCTAAGGGGAGCCAGATCTAAATCGTTCCTTGTCTAGAAGAATACCTTGCCCATCCAGCTACAGCCACTTTGAGGAAATTCAGTCAAACAGCAAAGGTGTTCACCTCTGGAGAAGAGTTTTAACACTTTGGAGTGTTAAAGTATTTTATCTTAATGAGGCACTAAATAAGTCTGCCCTGCATCCCTACAAAATCTAAACCAGGTTGGAAGTGGTTGTCTCCACAAAGGGATCAGGTAACACCACACTTATCTGTCAAGACCAGACAATAAGTGAAACATTCTCTATTAGACGCTTGCCTCTGAGTGATTTTCTGAACAGCCGATGATGACATGAATATAGTAAACAAAAAAGCCCTAAGTAGAAAACACATTCCAATATTAAAAGCCCCCCTCATTATGAACTCTTTGGAAAACAGGAGTGAAAGGCTTTCCTCAGTTCTTTTTTCATGAAAAAAAACCCCAGTTACCAGCAAGAGGGAATACAGCCAGCCAGCAGCATTAGCTTGGATAGTTTCTAGTTCTGCAGTGCTTGATATGCTTAATAGCTTTCAGTTGATTCAGGCAGAGGAAACTAATTATGAAATTACTACAGAAATTAGAATACAACACTCTGTGCAAAAATGAAACATACGAATATATTCACAAATGCCGAGCATTAAAAAAGAGCATAGAAATGGATAAACCAAGGCTGAGCCAGTTGTGTTTGGGGGGATTTGGGGAGGAAGAAGAAAAGGGTAAGTTTTAAGATAAGATCAGACTGAATTTGGCATCTCAGACAAAACTTGTCACAGTAAGACAGTTTACACTGACAAAGCAGTTGAAATTGCTAAGCAACTAGAGTTTCTTTAGCTTGTCCTGAAAGTTCTGGATGGTAGATAAGATTCTCTGATCATCACAGAAATTAGAGAAAGAAAAAAATTACGGATAGAAAACCACAAACATCCAGCACCTAAGCAACTTCCAGTTCTTAAAAGCACAGCAAAAATAGCACATTTTTGACCCTAAGTTTTCATAGGGTGAGGAAGCATCAGGATGGCCCCATGCTTCCTTCTATTCTGGGACTCACCTCTCTATCTTACATTCATATTTCATGACTGCATAGAGAGGCAACATACTAAGCCTGTCCCAAATTAATAGCGGAGCACTGACATTTTTCTTGCTCTGGGATTGCTTTTGATAAAAGTTTATTCAAGTTTGGAGAAACATGTACAAATGTTGCATGAATATCTCTAGTGATATTGAAGTCCCCAGCAAGTAGAAGTGTTCAAGCTATTCAATGAAACAATTACTGAATTCATCTACAGTTTATTAACCTTTTCTAATTAATGTTCTATCAAGTAATAAAACATAGACCACAGTCGCCTTAGTGAAATGAAGTACAACAGAACAACTGGTGGAGGGACTACATCAGGAGTCAAAGAAAAAGTTGAATGCTACAAAGTAAATCATTACCTCTGTTGTAAAGGTAAACCTGAATTAAGAAGTTAATATCATTTAGGTTGCGTGCCACCTAGTCACAACAGCAGCTTTATTGGTTATCACAGAAGTCATGGTTTGCGGCTTCATTTTGAAATAATTTCCAAGATAATTGAAAGTGAGTAATTATTCACAGCTACTGAAAACTTACAGTCTTTTTGATGTTTTCCCTTATGTATATTGATTCTCTCACTGATGGGAAATAGCTTTTCATTTCTAGGATGTATTTTTTGTGTGACTTCAGGGAAACTCAAAATATTGTTCTAAACTAAGTTAGAGGAAACATACTGTGCTATTAAGAGACTGCTGCTCAGTTATTACTCTAGCAGAGATGGATGATGAAAAGCATGCCTCCACTTTTGCCCAGCAGGACCTACAATTGAACTGGCCTCAATCACAACTACAGCAAAGCTCAAAGCTATATTTGGTCACTCAGTTTCTTTCTTCAGTGGGACGGGGGTAGAAATTAGGAAAAACAGGAGCAAGAAAGCTCATGGGTTGACAAAGACAGGGAAATCACTTACCAATTGCTGTCATGGGCTAAAATGACTCAACTTGGGGAAATTAATTTATTGCCAATTATAAAAATATCTAGTTCCTGATATGGGTAGTGGTAAGCAAAACCAAGAAAAGAAACAAACATTTATACACTTCAGAAAAACACATTTCTACCCCCTTTCCCAGGCTTACCTTCAACCCAGGGGTGTACCTGGTCCAGTGTGGGCTCATTTACAGGCTGCAGTCCCTTTGGGGAAATACCTGCCCTGGGCTGAGCTTATCCACTGCCTGCAATCCCTCCAGGTAGGTGGGGGTTGCCTTGTCCACCATGGAGCACCTCCTCCAACCTTGGTGTTCCCTTCTCCTCTCTCTGTCTGGTGTTTTCTGCCCTTTCTTAAACCCATTTTCACAAAAGCACCACCACCTTCATTAATGAGCTCAGCTGCAGCCTCAGGTGGGTCCACTTTAGAGTTGGCTGGAACCAGCTGTGTTCAGCACTAAGCAGCCCCGTCCTCTCAGAGGCCATACCTTTGCCACTTAAACCCAATTCAGATACCAATTTTCATTACTAAAACTGCATTTTTAGCAGGATTTTTCTAGAAAAATGCAACTTTGATGCAAATGGTGCAGACTAGGATAAGTTTAGCAAATAAGGAACAAGGAAATCCATAGGGCTTTAGACTCAAAAAGCTTGAAAAATACTCACCAGCTGTGAGAATATTTTCCCTGGGTCACAGTTAAGAGTGTAAAATAATGCAGTGACTAACTCCTAAATGATAACATCTACCTGAGATTTTTTTTTTCAGCTCAGAACCAATGCACAACATTCTTACTCTGCCTGTGAGACCCACAGGTAATCATCCCACTTCTCCATTTCTGGTTGAAAATCCTGATACAAAGTGAAAGCTCTTTCTACCAAATGTTGCCATTTTTCAGACTTGAAGTGCAGAGTCATTCTTACTCCTGAGGTAATTCAGCCACACAGTACGTAAACCATGTGCAATTGCATAACCTTCATTAAGGAAAAAATTCAAGATACAGATTATAACTGCCCAGGCCTAAATCAGACAAATCTTTCATTCACACCTTTGTACCTTCTCCAGATTTTTCAGGTTTTACTATTCAACGATATTTATTCTGTATTTTAATAATGCTCTATTCATAACCTCAAAGTCAGAGGATACTATATTATGGGAAGCATTAGGGTTTTGCCTATAACATCAAAAGAATGAAAGTTGGGAAGTGAGGGAAGAAAAAGAAAAGCTCATTTTTTTGTCAGTGCTCTGAGCTGGTCACAGATTTCAGTGAGAAACTCCACAAGCAAAATGGTTCCCTCTGCTCACTCCAGTTGCAGGATTAGAACCTCATTTCTCATCACTGAAACCTTATGAATAAAAATGAAGCTGAGCCTCTGCCCTTTATCCTCTACAAAGACAGCTATGAAACTCTTTTATCCTGTTCAACCCATCAAAGGTACGCTCAGAACATTTGACTAAATCTGCCAACAAACCAAGTTCTGTAATAAAATATAAATCTAGTTACTTTAAAATAAGGGATCACAAGCCTTCAAAGGAAAATCATTAGACTGCCTTATAAAAAAATCAAACACTTAAGGTTAGCGATACCAAAATTGCAACCATAAGTGAGAAAAATCACGAGTTTCCTTACAACAACAGTTACTCTCAAACATAACTTACGGATTAACACAGTTACAATAGGAGTATAAACTACAGCAAAAATGCAAATGGCTCTGAAGCGATACTGTCTTTAAAAAGCTAAGTGTTCTGAAAGTAGATTTACATGCACGTGTGGCAGACAAGAAATAAGAAACCACAAAACAGATATGACACAGCAATCTGTATGTTACTCATTCTCACACTGTCTTCTCTCTTAAACAACCATCTTTCATTTTATTCTTCAAACTTACCTGAATTTGGCAGCTTTCTGAAGAGGTAGCTGGGTCTGCTAGGAGACTAGATACAAACTGGCAGACCAGCGTACTTATTAACTAGGCCCCACCCAGGAAAACCAATTGCATTAATTAAAGTGTAGGGCAGAGTAAAGTTTCTAGCCAGGTGCCTCCAGCTGTGAAAGTCAATAGTTTTAATAGATAAGGGGGAGGAGGAAAAAAAAAAAAAAACCCACAACACAAAAAAAAGCCCAGAACTGAAAAAGCACCAAATTCTTCTCTCACTCTGATTATTAAAGTCACCTTCACATGTATCCTGTAAGTGTAGACCTATTTATCTGGCTAGTCTCGCTTCTCTGCCAACAGAGATATTTTTATACTCAAACACAAACTTCATTAGGCTTAAGAATTATGCCAGTGCATTAGATATATCTGTGCTTCACTAAATCTTGTGATGTGACATGTGGGAGTGATTAACTATTTGTAAGTCTTAGTCTAACTAGAGAGATGGAAGAAGTGAAAGAACTGTTAACCCAATAAGGTTCCACAAGAGAGAGAGATGACGGTGGGTTGTACTGAAATGCAAAGCATTGGGGAGAAAGGAGGTTAATAGTGGAATTTCTCAAGGCTCTGTCTTGTGAGCCAATCCAATGTAAAATTTTCATTGGTAACTCAAGCATGAAAAGCAGGAGAATGGCAATGAAGTGACCTAATGATTCAAAACTATCAATACATAGGGAGGCTGAATATCACTCCCAGAAAAAGACGAGGACATGGCTTGAGAAGTGCTGGATCAGTTTTAAAGGTACAAAGTGCAGTGCGGAAGGAGTACTGAGACAATAAGAATAGGTGTCCTAAGTTACGAGAAAAGACTGAGAAAGCTTCACTTACTTAGCCTCATAGTCTGAAAGTTGCAAGAACATTGTTGCTTTCTATACGCACCTCAGGAGCAGAGCTGTCACAATGGGAATCAAACTGCATGAAAGAACATTAGCAGATGAATGAACAGTTATATACTAGCTGTGAGTACATTTAGGCTGAAAATTAGATACTTTCCAAATATCAGAGCATTGAGTTTCTGTGCTAGTCTTTCTATTATGAATAGTAGGAACTGAAAACACGGCTGGCTTTAAGCTAGAGCTTGTTCATTTGCTTTGTGGAGGGATATAGTGTCATTGCCTACAACAGAAGACGACTAACATAGAGACCCATAACCCTAATTTTATAACATTCTGCATGAAATATTTGTTCTCTTTCAGATGCATATAAGGGACTTTTCAACTGTGACAATAAAATTCAATAAGCATCTACGCCAGCTAATTCAAGGGTGTGTGGGTGTGTATGTGTGCTGAAAGAAACATATAATTGCTAACTTTGAGTAAGGTTTACCACATGAGGGTAAAGAATATGGTTAGTCTAAACACAGTGATGCCAGGGACTGTCGTAAACATTCCCAAACTCAGAAATCCCGAGGTGTGTTGCATTGAGGTGTGAGCGTAAAGATCTTTTACCACAGTACTTGTGTATATCTTGGGAAGGAGAGAGAAGGGAAGGGGGGAGGATGAGGTGTTGCCGTTCTCCTTTTTAATCCTCATTCTGAGGGGGAAGCTTGGGACTACAGGACACCAAGGCAAATTAGAGTAACTTTCCAGATAAGTCACTAGTCACAGGCTAGAGTACACACAGTTAATAGCCAGTCTTCACACTTCTATCTTAACCAAGGTAAGCAAGCTAGAGCTAATCCTTAAAATCTTGAGAAAATTATAAATAAGTACATATTAGAGAAAGAGGGCATTAAAAAGACCTTCAATAAAGTGAGTGTGAGAACATAATAGAACATAGTCTAGAGCTGTGCCACCGCATTTAGTTTTAGATCAAACCACATCCACCATTTAGCTAGCACCAGTTTGCTAAAATGCTATCAGTTTTGAAGAACTGGCCTTAAAAAGCGAAATGGTCTTTGAATAGCTTTTACTTTTGTTATGCATGTTTACAACTTGTTTATAGTAAACATGCATTTTCAGTACATACCTACTTCTATCCTGCCATTTATTCTTCTAGAAAAAAAGCACTTTCATACTTGTCCTGGTTTCAGCTGGGACAGAGTTAATATTCTTTCTAGTGGCTGGTATAGTGTTATGTTTTGGGTTCAGTATGAGAAGAATGTTGATAACACACTGATGTTTTCACTTGTTGCTAAGTAGTGTTTAGAATAAGTCAAGGATTTTTCAGCTTCTCATGCCCAGCCAGCGAGAAGGCTGGAGGGGCACAAGAATTTTGGAGGGGACACAGCCAGGGCAGCTGACCCAAAGCGGCCAACGGGGTATTCCATACCATGGGATGTCATGCCCAGTATATAAACTGGGGGTAGTTGGCTGGGAGGGATCACTGCTCGGGAACTAACTGGGCATCGGTCGGCGAGTGGTGAGCAATTCCATTGTGCATCACTCGTTTTGTATATTCCAATGATGGTTTTATTATTATTATTATTATCATCATCATAATTATCATTATCATTATTATTTTCTTCCTTTCTGTCCTACTAAACTGTCTTTATCTCAACCCACAAGTTTTACTTTTCTTCCCGATTCTCTCCCCCATCCCACTGGGTGTGGGGGAGTGAGCGAGCAGCCGCGTGGTGCCTAGTTGCTGGCTGGGGTTAAACCACAGCAGTCCTTTTGGGAGGCGCATACCTGCTGCAGCATAGACTTATCTACAGCCACAGTCGCTCTGAGGTGCACCCGTTCCAACATGGCCTTACCCATGGCTGCAGTCCCTCAGGGTGTACCTGCTCTGTCGTGGGCTTATCCATGGCCACACAGAGGTAACATTCCCTTACTCTATGGGCCATCCCTATAAAATGTCTGTTGAGTTAATTTATTCCATGACTTTGGGCTCCATCTCTCATACCAGTTTTTCTGGGTAGGAAAAATGGTGTGAAGTCCAGCTGGTAAAGCGTGGGACTCTTAATCCCAGGGTTGTGGGTTCAAGCCCCACGCTGGGTGCCAGACACAACTGTCATCCAGCCAGCAACTAAGCACCACACAGCCATGACTGATGCCCAGTTAGTTCCCAAGCAGCAATGCCCTCCCCCCAGTTTATATACTAGGCATGACGTCACACGGTACGAAATACCAGTTTGGGTCAGCTGCCCTGGCTGTGTCCCCTCCAAAATTCTTGTGCCCCTCCAGCCTTCTCGCTGGCTGGGCATGAGAAGCTGAAAAATCCTTGACTTATTCTAAACACTACTTAGCAACAAGTGAAAACATCAGTGTGTTATCAACATTCTTCTCATACTGAACCCAAAACATAACACTATACCAGCCACTAGAAAGAAAATTAACTCTATCCCAGCCGAAACCGGGATAATACTGCAGGGATGCCTAATGGCTCTCTAGGAAGGCTCCCTAAACTACCTGTTCCAATAAACAAACATGTCAATGTCACGTTTTAGCTACTGGCAGTTCCTATTCCAGCTTTTGGATGCTATATCCATATAACTCTATTATAACCATCCCCTCCACCTCAGCTCAATTCTTTTCTAGGGCACAAGATAGAATATTATCCTTTCAAAAATTACTGCCCAGCTTTAAATTTCAGGGCTGTCATATGCAATATCTTGAATGCAGGTATTAGTAATGGTTCCCAGTGAGTTTCAGAGACAATACCATACAATTTTTATCAATAAAGATTTAATACAGCATTTGGAATCTTTCTTAAACTTGCTTTCAAATAAAGGTAATAAATATACTGGGGTTTTCTCACATATCAGAGGCAAAATGAGGAGGTTGCATTTTTCTAAATTGGGTTCCAACACAACATTAAAATGTTACTATGCTTTAATACACAGCAGTAAACATCTTTGCTTCTAATCTTTTTTTCAGAGATGATTTATCATTCTCTCTACTGTGGCCCTAAAAGATATTGAATTCTCCAGCATTTGACAGGAACAATCGCTTCTCCAGGCTTTTCTACTCCGGAAAGTTGGCACACAGTCAGCTAGAGTAGGGCTTTACAGAGCACTGACTGCTCTTCCTAACTGTCTGCGTGGACATTTTTAAGACAAAGTAAAAACACACAGAGCTAGTTTCAAATAGCTGGTGAATTTTAAATTCGCACCACAGCTGACTGCACTAACTTACCCAAGAAATGACGCATTAGTTCTTCCCACAAAGGGAAAACACTTTCGTAGCATGCAGAATAAGGCTTGCAGCTAACAATATTCCAGTACGGGGGTTGGAACCTGGCTGGAACTAACTTTTGGCAATAGGGCAAAGGTAGTCTATATTCAAATCCAGCTCCTGCATTAAGAAGAGCCCACGACACTGCCTTTCACTTTCAGACTTTAACCTCTGCTCATCTCAGACAGCCAGGCTTCTTGGGCAGCCTCATTCTTTCTGGAGGTTTTCTCTGCAGCTTCGGAAACCAGTGCTGAGTACAGGGAATTGCCAGTATTGCTTTTCCCCCTGGGTCATTTTTCATCTTTACTACGCTGTTCTTCTGAGTCTCCATATTTTATACAGAATCTATATATCTTTCTTTTTTTTTTCCCTTTTCCCCATTCCTTTGGAGCTTAAAAATTAAATGGTGCAACATACAGCGCCAATTACAAGAATGAGGGCTGCTCCCCCTTCTTTACTTTTTCTTTAGAGAGCAAACACAGTCCTCGAATTAAGGTTCTTCCATTCTGTGATGCAAATGCAACTTCAGGCATTAAGCAGATGGCACTACACACCCAGTGTTTACGTGACAGCTGCATCTCCTGAGATAAAGGCAGCTTCTTCCCTTCGCTACTCACTAGCCCCTTTGCCTTCCTTCTATAGGAAGCATCTGGATCTGACTGCTTGATAAGCTTCAGTTATCTTTCTGGCTCTAACAATTAACTCTTCTTTACCAGGCATCGTAAATTTGCCAAGACCCCTAGAAGGGGAGGGGATTTTAAATTTAATGCCTTTAGGCTGCCCCAGCCCGATGTTCAAAGGTTCTAAGTTTGGAAACAAAAGTTTTGCTTCCCATCACAAAGGAGAATTTCAACTTTTTTCAGTTGATAGAGCTGACGATAACAGAAATACTCAAGCATGGAGGTGAGCTGTTTACAGAGGTTACATGAAATTACGTTTATCAGCCAAGTCATGATTGGAGGAGAGGCTGAAATGTAAATTCCTAGGATTTTCAGGCATACATAAAAATGCTATCTCTTCAAATATATGCTCTGAAATGCGTCTCTAAGAACTTTTTTCTCGTTCATATAAAAATACACTTTGAATGACAGGGGATTCATAAGAACATCACTTAAGCAGATAGCAAAAAATTTCCCAAAAGAAGATTTCTGGTTTTTAACGTTCCTATGGTTTTGTATGTATTCTACTATTTTGCTGTCTCTGGATGATATTAGATTATTACTCCAAAAATATATGAGAAAAGCACCTCAAATAATTTGTAGTTGACAATGAAATATAATTTTACTGAAATATATCATGGCAACCTGGTAATTGAATCTTCTAAAATATGATTCTTCTGCATGTCAGTAAGAAGAACTGATGAGAAAAACCAGAAAAGACTGACTTACATGTGCAGTTCAAATTCATGAAACTTGGACGAATTTCAGTGAAAACTACTGCAATAGCCTCAGACCAGAGGCCTCACATACCCTCAGACCACAGGTCTGGAAGGGTTGGCAAAGGTATGTGAGATAGCTGCAGGCTGTGTTACTGAGAATGATTACACATTAAGCCATTTAAAATTTGTGTTAATATTGACCAATAATTGTAATTCCAATCTCATTGCTCTTGGCACACAATAAAGAACATAAAATACTATAATAACATGCTGTTTTCAGACGTGCTGATGTGCAGCTCAATTTTGAATTCGCTGAGGCTGGTACAGTTGGCACAGTTGTTTCTCAGGTAAAGGGTAGATTGAAAGGAGAAACAAATCACCTTGCTAGTCTTATGTCTAGGGTGATTTCTATCTTAGTTTACTGACAGAATCAGATGGTCTACCTTAAACATAATAACACAGTCAGTATTGCAAAATCAAGATTTTGATTTCCTGTCTGATGGAGCTTCCCATCCTGATGGATAACAGACAGATAACCAAAACAGAAGATATCCCAGCACCAGTCACTAGAGCAGTCCTAAAGAACATGACCGTGGAAGAGATCCTGCTCTTAGATACACAATTTAGCAAGACACTTCAGCCAATGTTTAGCTCTAAGCAGAGCTTTACATCCTTCCCTAAAGGCAGCAAAGCCTTTAAGCATATCTCTGTGTTTAAATATGTTCCTGAATCAGAGCCACAGCCAACTATCAGAAAGCATCTGTTCTTTGATGCTGCCTCAACCCTGTCTAGCTCCCAAATTTTCTGTTTAACATAGGAAATTTAAGTGTATGCCAAGACTTGTTTTCTAGAGTTATTTGTTACCAGGCTGCAGATGGCTAATGCTGCAATTTGTAATTCATACGAGCAACATTCCACCCATTGCATTTCTTAAACTGTATGCTCTTTAGATCAGGAATATATGATTGTTACTTAGGCCAAGAGAGCTTTGATCCTGACTGGGGCTGGAGAAAACTCCTATAGACTGAAAAGTAAATAGTAATAGGAAAAAAGACATTTGTACTACTAGTATGCTATTATGGTATGTGCGCTGACAACCTATTCAGCAAGAAATAGTAAGAACACTTGGGAACTCGACAAGTCTGGGGGTCTCAGTTACATAAATAACGTCAACTAAATGAAACTGTTTATTTTAATTTAATTGTAAAAAGACGTCAAAGGTGATGAAAAGAATTCTGAGGGGCAAATTTCTGAGACTGTAATGATGGATTAAAGATACAGGGTCAGACTGGCAGATGATATAAATTGTTGTTGAAGTCAATGGAGCTATGACAATTTCCTCTGCTGAGAATTTGTCCCATATATTATAAGTTCCTGATTATAAGATGAAAAGAAATAGAAGAACTATTAGGTTTAGTTTTAAATTGAAGCAGCCAATGTTATGATATTCTTGGTATGGATCAAGTAGCTGTCCTCCATACAGACCTTTTTATATCTTAAAAATTTTATGCATTATATGCAGATAAGTATTGCCAGAAGCACTTTCTATTACCAGATACTACTGTAACGAAAGATAGGGATAGAATTTGGAAGGAGACATTCATCATATTTCTTTCTTGAATTAGTTAATAAAAATTCTTTTAATGTGGCACTGAATACCAAGAGGGCTAAGCTTTTACATTAGCAGTATTGGTACTTTATGTCAGGACCTGTTTAAGAAAAGGCATTATTTCTCTTCGTAATTATTTCCTATTAATATTGCTAATAACATTGTACAGCATTTTAACAGAACTCTCCTTGATCAATTTTAAAAGTGGGAATGAAACTGCAGGCTAAAGTTGTTCTTTATAGCTAGCTCTCATTTGAAGTGGAAATGAGGGATTTTCTCTGACCTCGTTCTCTTTGTTCTTGTGGTGGTGGATAGTCACTTCTGGGGAGTGCATGAAATACAGTCATTGCTTTTGGCCCAATACCGCTATCTTTACATTGATAGTATTCATTTGCACAATTAATTACACTGAAATGCTGGGATTTCTAACAGAAATAAGGTGACAATGAAAGGCTAGGAGAATTAAGCCCTGCTGAGCTTTCAAGTAGCAAGAAGTCTAAGTCCCTGAGCTTACTCAAGAAAGCCTTTCGAACATGCTTAAGCCCCATTAAACTCAGTTGCTAGCCATAGCCCCTCTCTTTCGGAAGCTGTAACATTTTGAAGTTTAAACCAAAATCTTAACTGTAAGATTTAGGAGCCATATGAGCAGCAAAGACACAGCTGAAGCAGCCCCGTATCTAAAGCAGCAAAGAAATAGTTTTGTCCTGTGTACGTCTTTCCCTGAAATTGGTAAGATACGTTGGGAAATTACAGAAGTGCAGGTAACCAGACTTTTAAAAGGATTCCTGTAGTTCAGGAGGCCAAAGAAGCTCTGTAAGACATTTCCTTTTAGCATTTTTTTTAAAAAAAACAACTTAATTTGACAGAAGTTACAAGTAGAAATATGTATGCTGGTCTTTGCACATAGCTAAAACTATTGAACTTCTTAGGGTTATCCAACTCAAAGTCTAGAGAAACAAGGCAGAGCAGCAACAACTCACATTTCTGTACTTTCCTATTTATTATTCCTTCATTACTAATAATTAATTTGTGCAATAATTTAGCTTTAGCCACATCTCCTTGTAGCCCGATTAATTATCCTATTTCCTTATCTGTATTTTTTAAGAGTATGTAGCTACCATAAAAAACACTGATGATATGAGTGGTCCAAATTATGTACATTGTCCTTTACTATATATGATCCACGGCGTTCTGGAGATAAAATTGGAGTTGAGCTGTTTACATTAACAAGAAACAAACTACTCAAGAGAATCTCCTACTTAAAGCAGTAGGAGCATTGCCCAAGTAATGAATTTTGTTTCAAATTTAAACTTAAATTCTCCCTTGAGCTGCTCTTATATATATTGCTGGCACCAGAGGCATTTCCAGTATTCCATGTAATCCTCGCTTTCAAGTTTGTAGTAGTATAGCAGTGGCTGAATGTGTTAGCCACTCCGTCAGTCAATTGTTCTCAACACAGTCTAGCTAATTAAAATTTCTTACTAACACATTGCTCATTATCTAATCCAAATGAGAACTGGTGGGAACATTTGTGATGATATTTTAAAATTAATATATCAATAACAAACAACGCAATTGCCATACATTACTTCTAACATATCTTTAAGCCGTTACTGTATCTCAGTGAACTTATCAAGTTCATCTTGTTCAACTAATATTGATTATTAACTGTGAACATTGGTACAAAATTAAAAGTGTAATTATAAAAGCCTATCATTTCTTTGTATTACAGAATTATACATGTTACCATATTAATAATAATTGCTTGTTAATGCATCAGTTCTTTATTTTCAGAGATAAGGGAGCAAGCAGGCCCTTATTTTCAAGGTGTTAATGACTACATTTAAGTAGAAAAGGAAGCTTTAAACACATGGTTATTTATTTTACTTTTTCACAGGAAAGAAAAAAAACCTTAAGATATTAATGTTGAAAAAGCATAACTCAATACTGGGAAATACCATAAATAAAGCTGTCTAATCTTAACAAAGGGTTCTTTTCTATAGGCATTATAATAAAGTCTTTAATTATATGATCCTAACCTGCATTTTTATGTTCAGACAGTGAACAAGATGGCCAATGCCCAGAAATTAGTCATATTATCTTCAAGACCTTCATCTTACTTTTTCAGATATTGGAAGCTATAAAATTAATAAATGTAGGACTCGAGAGACCTAAAAGGCCGAACTAGTTAAAATTATTGGGTAGAATTTCTTGCACAAAAATTGTTTATTTGACAAAAAATGTTTCTTTTAAGGTCATTAACTTCGTGGAAGACTTGGATAATAAATTCAGAGAGTACTTCTTCGTTTTGATGTAGTTGAAATCTTTTGTTCTGAGCTGCTCAGCAATACATCATGCAAGTTTATAATTCCAGTTTTATACCAAGACTGAAAGAGCAATCTGTTTTTCAATGGGCTTTATTCCTACAGTTAAGGCACTGTAACACCAACTTAGAAAATGTATTTTATATCATCATCTGTCACAAGATTACCTTATGATTCAAAGCAAGTCATTTAAACCAGACTTTTGAGAGGAAAGATGTTCCTCATTTTCTGAGTGCTTATCTTGTCACAGCAAAGTTTTCATTTGCAAAAATGCAGCATAGTCACAGCTTCAACTGAGACTAATAGAAGTTGGGCTGTGAAAAAAATAAAGCAATAGCCTATGAAAATCTGTATGTAGATAATTCAAATTGGGCAAAAGCAATCTTAAATCTGCCTTTTTCTAAAGTCTGAGTTTTCTAAATGCAGTTATACTTAACAAATTGGTTTTATTTAAAAACAAATAAAATATAAAATGCAAATATCCTCATTTTGAACCGTTGGAAAACAACATCAAAAAACAGTTGGAATGCCAGCAATCAAAGGACAATTACGTTCAAATTACTATTCATGTCTGAATGGTTTATGGCTAATTCCTAGGAGGAAAATCAGTCTCCGGTGATTTGCCTGAGGTTTAGGGAGTGCATATGATAGTGTTCAGAACTTTCCACCTATTTTATGTACTAAGCTCGTCTTTTCTGCTGTGACAGTCCATCCAATACCAGTCACATCCCGTATCAAAAGTAAAAATACCAGATCAAACTAGTATCCTCCTGTTGCACTTCCTGCCTCCAGGATTAAGTAAACACTTAATAATTCTGAGGGATGCGAAAACACCAAAGCTGAAAAAGTGTGTAAGATACTGCTAAGTTTAAGATTGAAACCTGTATTTAGTCATCCAGGTAAGAGAACCACATAGGGGCACCTCTTTCTGAGCTGGAAGTGATTATTGTTTGCCTCGCTTATTCCTCTGACCCATTCTAGATATACATTTTAAGGTGGGATAAATTGTGCAGTGAGGGTTCTGCTCCCCCTTCACTGCCTGCAGAGGAAATCTAGATGACTAGTTTAGATTAGTTGCCTAACCTGTGAACACCAAAATAACATGATGTGAACATCAGCAACCTCCCATTAGCATCTGTCTAGGAGTGGAGGAATAAAGAAGGAATTTCTTCCTATACAGAATGAGTAACATGTGATTTCCCATATCATTTTGGCATAGGAAATTGTTGAAATTATTCAACAATCAATTTGCATGTCTTCCTGTCAATAGTACTTTTAGGGCATTCAGGCATTTTATCGCAGTGCAAATCTCCAGAGTGTTCTTTTGTCTCTGATTTTCCCCAGGATTTGGGATTTTCCCCATTTTTCCTGTTCTGCTACAGCCCTAGTAGTTTACCCACTTGTTATATTGCAATGAGAGAGGAGGAGATAGAGGCCATGTCACTGATGCCTGCTCACATGATTTAACAGAGATGAGGGAAGAGGAGTATCTCTCTCTCTGTAACCTGTCCCTTTAAAAAATAATAACAATCTGATCATCTTTACTAAATTACAGGACTTTTAACCAGTGTTTCCACCTATTTTGCTGTGCAGATTTGCTCCTTCAACACTGAAGTGAGCTGAAACAGTGACTTACAGCCTGCTTACTTCCTACCTGAAAGTACCATTTTTCAACAATCTTGTCACCCAAGATTAAAAGGCAAAAAACCACAAAAGGTCATTAATAAAATGATCGCTTTCTAACTTTGTTCTTACCTGTTGTCAATTACTTTGAGACCTTAGTACACCTCTTTTTTTCAGCAACAAAGTAGTAAAATGTTTGTGGATAAGATACAATTCTTTTTTTTTTTTTTTTTTTTTTTTTTTTAATTCTTTTGCAGCTCTACAGTTTACCCAGTAGCTGTAGGTGCTTTTTGCCTGGAAGCAACATTGACAGTCCAATTCACGTCCTGTTGTCCCACAAGTTGTAGTTCTCTGCCCTGAGCACTTCTGGTACTCCTTTTCTGTATGGGGAATAGACAGTAAATAGTTAAGTGTCTCCCACTGAAAGCCCCCAAAAAAGGAAGAAACAACCTGATGCGGACTCGATGCCCACGGAACGATAAACAACAGGTTTTCTTGAAGCAGCCTTGAATATCTGTGGCTACGTTTTGGCATGCTCTTTCAAAAATGGTCTACAGCATTTTAAATTCCTTCCTGTTAGCTGGGCCCTATGAAGTGTTTTGGTTCATTTTTCTCCCCTCTCTGATACACAAGGGTTTGTGAGAAAAAATAGAGAGAAAAGAGTAGTTCTTTTAAGAGTTTTCTGTACAGTAACAGTAATCAGCCATTATATGAGACCGTACGTTTTCCTTCTCCTTTATGTCTAAAGATTTCTCATCGTAATTAACTGACAACAGCAATAATTAAACAAACAAACAAACAAACAAACACACTCTTCTACCAAAGTAACATTCTTGATGAATTGTGTCGATAGGGTTTTTTTCTTATTGCTCACCATGTGTCTGAGTGGCCAGCACCAAGCAATTAAAAGAGACAGCCGTATGAACTACATACTGCATGTTACAGAAAAAAAAGGTTGGCAATCTGAGCCTGGATTTCCAGTGCTCTTTGATGCCTGCCATGAAAATAATTTATGCAAATAAGTAGCACACAAGCAGTGAACATGATCAGCAGGAACTCATCCTTCTGCTTTTATTCATATAAAAGGCTGTTCCTCTATTTCAGCTGTCTGTCGGTATTTGTTTTTGTTATCACCATCCACTGTTCAAAAATTATGTGATAAAGTACCTGTTTCCTGCAAAACCGGGCTAGTGGGGCAGCTAAACAGCTTTCTACCAGTTACTGTTTCACAGAAAATGATGGGATGAATTAAAGGGCTTTCATATTATACGCTTGCTAGCAGGGACACTGAAATTCAGCTTGAGTATCTGATAGCTACGGAAATCTCCATAAGTCAAAAGACAAGAACAACGTGAAGAGAACTTTTTTGTTGCAATAGGCTTTTCCGTGACGGTTAAGCTACCCACCTTCAAGCTGTCTCACAAAGCCTGGGCCTCTGGTTTCTTGTTTCAACTCAATCCTGGAGCTCTTAGCTTTCCAGGTTGGTTACGTGTGAAGCAGTCATGCTCTAATTCCTGGAAGAAATGGAGAAAACACAGCATGAGATGGCTGATCGATGACAAGTAAATATGATAGAGGAACTGCTTTAACATTATATTTACATATATAGATATGAAAATAAATAAAAGTGTGAAGAATGAAAGTAAATCTCTCGTGCTGATATAGCCAAGTCTTTTACTTTCCTTACCAGCTTCACGTGGAAGTGATTCACTTCTGCTGGGTTAGTTTTCTGATAGTTTGGTGGGCTGACTCAGAGGCTCAACTGTGCAGTCCAGCTAGTTTGAGGGAAGAAGACAGAATGGTAGAGCTGAAAGCAGGAACAAAAAAAAAAACGGGGAGTAAAGGAAGTGGGACAATAGGATTTTTCCCTTTTACTAGAAGTGCTGTTGGAGCAGATCAGCTTTCCCGTCAGACTAAAATTAAGAAAACGTGTTACCTGAAAGGTGCAAAGAACTCACCTTAAAGCCAAATGGAAGGTAACTATGTGTTTCACTGATTCAGTTGTCAGCCTCTGTCTTCTGAGACAATAGCTCTTTTCTTAAGCTTTGCAGTGTTAAAAACTCTTTTTTGCTTTTGCCATAAGGTTTGCCAGGAGTTGAGAAACATCTTAGCAGTGAATTCACTGAAGGCTTTTATTTTGTTCACAACGGTGGTGCTGAACCCTGGAACAGGGGCATTGGTCCCTGGGAATGTTCCTGCTTCGGCTCTGCGAAGCTGCGGAGCCACGTCTGGAGGTCGGTAACACCAGGTACTGACTAAAACCAGAGTCAGAGTTAGCACACGCGTAAATTGCTTGGTTGCCATCAGAGCAATGACGAGAAGACACGAGACTCGCATGAACCCTTCAGAACCGTGTCAGTGATGGTACAAACACCGCGGAGAGCCTTAGAGTTTAAGGAGAGGTGTATTGGAGAAAGATCATGTAAGTGGTGGAGAAGAGGTCATGAAATTCAAAGGAAATGGGTCAAGGGTTTTCAATAAAATTGGGGTAAATATTAGTTAGTGTGTATGATATGTGAACTGAAAAGGAAGGTAGGTTTTTTGAGGTGCAGTAATATTTTTTGCGTGCAGTATTTCCTGATGAGGAACTGCAGATACATTTAAATTTTGCCATTTACTGGAAAACTCATAAAGAAGGACAGAGCAATATCAGCATCCATGTTTTTTTCCAGAGCAAATGCTTTCTCAGCAATATGAACGATCACTTTCGTGCCCTCAGAGAGGCAAATTTAATCCAGTGTTCTGAGACTGCTTGTTTTCTGACATTGTGTTTATAGTGAAAGCAAGTGATTATTAAGAAAACTGATTAATCAATTGGCACAAGTTTACGGGAAGACTCATTTAACTTGGCACTCGGGGGATGCTGTACTGTAGCTGTATTGCATGTTTCAGAGCTCAGGGAGCAATATACCCACCAAAGAAGAGAATGAAGCAGTTTGTTTGCTTGTGTCCACAGTAAAATAACTTTATTAGGAATAATTAATAGGACTTCAAAAATAACAATCTTAAAATAACAGTTTCCAGCCATAGAAGTCATTAATTTTCTACTAAGTGAGGAGTATGTGTGGCAAAAAGCCTGACACATTATTACATTCCTCCAGCATTGTGGTTTCCATCATTTCTTTGAAATCCATACCTTTCATGCACAGTTCATTAACACTGATCAAAGCATGTGTCTTTCTAATAAAGTCAATTTTTCCTCATAATCTTTTGTAGATGTTTCACTTCATGTAATATTTTGGATGTTCTTTATCCTGAAGTCTCATTTTTAATGTGTGGCTGTGGTCAGAGAAGTGACAGTATATAAATGACATCTTGGTTTACTATATTTATTCTCTCTCAATGACGTCCATAGCAAGTTTCTCACTTTACAAGTCAAAACAAGATTTTGGTAACTGCCAATACTGTACTTTCAAACTGGTGCCTGGAAAATCAGCTGTTTGTCTCACTGCAATGTCTGTGCTAAAACATAGCATTTCTTCATGCCATATAAGATTCACTTTCAAAAGTAAAGTAATTTCTAAACTTGCAATCAAGATATTGCATGTACAAATCTCAGTAATGACTGAAGAGTTGCACCTCTCACTAAGCAGCAAGGTGTGTGGTGGTCTGAATTTTATATAGGAATATCTGCTTTGCACATTGGAAAGACTGAAACCTGGCTGTTTGGCCCCTACGACTGGCTCTGATTAATTTCTGACTCCTGATGAAGGTGGTAGTTAAGTACATCCACATCTTTTATTGTGGGATTTCAGTAGGGTTTGAGGATATGATGAATATCCTGAAGCAACATCTCTAGTAATGGAAAGTAAAAAAACAAAACAAACTTGAACTGGGTAAGATGAGGTCAAAAGTGACAGCAGAATCAGCAGACAACACTCTGGAGGTTAAGTGCATGATGATAAAGAAAAATATTAGGAAAAAATAAAGACAACTGAAAAACATGCAGTCAAATCGGTACTCCTGCTCCACCCAAAATTTCTTTGCTAAGTCCAGTTTTGTTACCTTCTCTGGTAGGGAATGATCTTGATCTCCTCATTCCACAGATTTTCTCTTGATTGCACTGGCACCGCTCGTAAGTATAGCACTGCAGCTCTGCATTAGAAGAGATAAGCATAGACTTGATTCTTTCTCACTTTTGTTATTTAAAAATATCTAAAGTTTCATCATTAAGATAGAGGAAGAAACCCTTTCCAGGCAGAGACTGCAAGACAAAAAAAATTTTGTGACTGCAAAATTCAATAATTATTTACTAGAGGTAGAAGAACAATGCATTCATTTTGAAATGGCAGCATTTACTGATACAGGTAACTACAAGTAATTTCTCGGTGCTTGCTGAAGAATCTGTTTTTATTTTTTCAGGAGGGCTCTTTTTGTTATGCTTTACATACATTAACAGCAGCCTTAGTAGGGAATCAACAGTTTTATGTCTACTAATAAACTTCCCAGTTCCAGATTATTATTTTGTTGTTAAACTATACACCATATCATTGAAAGGCATTACAGAGGTTTCTCTGCTACTTCTCTTTAATGTTGTTGTAAATAATGGTGTGTATATGTCAGTTTAGGGTGAAGCTTAAATCCTCTGCTTTGTCAGTGATAAAAACAGATAAAGATTTCTTGAGAGGTTGTTTAACATTAATGTTTCCACCTGCTTCACCTTTAAAATTGTGCACTTGTGAAAAAGTATGATAAAAAGAGAGCTATTTTGGTATGCTGTGAGGTACATTAACTCATGGAAGAGCTTGTAGTATTTAAAATGTAGAATGCACAAAATGTATATATAACATATAGACATATTTATATGACTAAAGAATTGTTATAAGACTGTAGATACGAAGAAATACAAAGACAGATGCAATAGTAGGATGTATTCAATAGCACTAATTATGTAAGGGCTGAAAATATCTCATATTCCCCTGTTTTACCATGCTAATAACCTTCTAAATGTTTATCATAAAGATTTTCCATGCATGTTTTCTGCCTGAAGAGGCGTGTTATTAATTATTATTACCATTTGCTTGAAAAAAAAAATTGGTCTTCTGTGAGGTTAAGTGTGAAAAAACATAGCCTCCATCCTTTAAAAGAAAACATTAATCCCATTTTCAAATCAGGTTTCAAAACATGGCTGAAATTTGAGACTTTATAACTGGGATGAACATAATCTTATTTGTAGAAGTTAGGGATGGGAAACAGCAGGTCAACCAGATTAGCATAGTGATTCCAGAAGCACATATGTTGGGCTAGCACATTTTTAGGTTTTTGGAGACTGACAAAGCAGTATTCAACCAGCCATCATCCCAACATTATGGGATTCTTCCACCCCTGGTCGTCTCTTGAGAAGGAGCTCTTGAATCCTTCGTATAGACAGCTGGATGCCTCACGTGAGGAATTTACTTCTCTCTTTCTTGTGCCATTCCCTTTAAATTCAAGGGGATGGAAACAGAATAGCCCAGACTTCAAAATTAGAGCTATCATGGTATCTACATATCCGGGCACTTGATTTATGCCTCCAGAAACTGGTGGAGTTTTCCTGTAGCTGTATCATGACTTTTAGTTTGTTGACAGACCAATCTGTTGTAACAAATGGTGGTGACACTTCAGAGGGCTGGGCAGCTTTCTTCTTTCCATCAGTGGCTCCCTGCACGGTCAAGCAAGAGCAATATCGTGCTCTGCTGGAAGCCCATTTTAGGTTTCCTGCACTGGAAGAAGGTTCACACATACTGATCTTCCAGCAAAAATGGAAATATGAAAAACAGACTGAGCAGCTCTCCATGACTGAAAAGCTTGCAGTACAGTCAGAAAAAGGAAAATACCACAGGCTGATTTTTTAAAACTGTGTTTCTATTTTCTCTGTTTCTGATGCAATGACACATACAGTTCTTGACAGCACATTAATCCAATATGCAGCAGGATGCTTTCCTTTTTTTTCTTTTTTCCTTCTGAATTTGGTATGCAACTTGGCCTCCTATGTCTAGCATGGGAGAAATCCACACCAGAAGATGATTTTTGCAGGTGAGGCAGTGAATTCCCAATGTCAGAAGCAGTAAACTGTGCAAACTCAAGTCGAAGGCAGGCAGAATTGCTCACTGGATAGGACAGATGGCTTGTGGGTACTGGCTGTCCCTGATCTGCAGGATGCATTTTTTTGAAATCACAGTACCTCTTCATAACCTGGGTTCTACTTGATTTTAGTTTTTTAGGTCACCTGCCACATGGGGGGGGACAGGGTGTCAGAAAAATGTCCCTTGAAAAGTACGAGGTAGATGCCTGAAAGCTTTTTAACATGGGAAGGATAGAGTCCAGGCTCATTAATGCTTTTATAAGTCTATATTCACTTCAGTAAAGCCAATGTTACTCTATATCACACAACTGCTATGTCCAAACAGATAGTTAGATGATAAAAAGACCTCACACTTTAGAAAATAATCAGTCTCTTGGAGATCCTGACAGTGCATGTAATGTAAAAATACCAATTTCACTGAGAACTTAGAAGGGCCCCCAGGATGTGGTAGATGATTCTGCCTTCCAGTTTTCCCCAGGGTGGAAGCCTGTCGCTCTTGATGTATGACACAGACTAGGAGCTCTCAGTAGTGCCTACTCAACATACAAATGACAGATGTAAGTTTTAACCTCGAGATAATAAAAACCAAGAGAGAAACATAGCTGCATGCAGAACCTCATTCGCAAATCCTGCCCTGAAAACAGAGATGTAAAGAAGAGTCCCAGCCCTATCAGCAGCACCTTGACCAGTAGGCCACATCATCAGGCAGAAGAAAAGAAACTCTACTTTGGGCATCTGCGGGCTTTTCTATTGTTATGGTGTACATCCTTCCCGAGACCCAGGAGGCCCAGTCAGAGCACTGAAGCCCAAGTGTACTTCAATGCAAAGTACATCAGACATACCCACATCTCCTTCTCACGCCGTTTGTAGGAAGAGTTGGGAAAAGAAGCGGACGTGAATTTCATTACTAGTCCACCTGGCTTGTAGAGAAATAAATACAATTTGATACCCCATTTTAATAATATTCAGAAATGTGCAGACGAACGCTGAAAAGTAAAGTAAGGGTATCAGGATTTATTTTCAGCCTTTCTGTTCAATATATTGTGTGCCATCACACATTATCTTTTATTATACACACAAGTCTCTTTAGAACACTGTTTCTATATTTCTTGCAAATGGGAGACAGCTCCTTCTAGGTTATTATTTTATTGATATAGTGCCATAAGTGCACGCAGCAAATGTCCATAAAGTGTTGTTTCAATAGATCTTTTTTACTGTGGGCTTTTTCTCAGGTGGTTTCCTCAATTCATGCTTACCTAATCATATTTCCTCTGATCACAAGCCTTTGATAATCAAGGCACTAAGTACTATGTGTTTAACTTGTGTCTTTTTTTCTTGAAAAATACCTCTTTCAAGATGCCTTGAGGAAAAATAAGTGTTCATTCCTCTGCTGCATTGCTGTTTATTGAAGCCTGACCCACTGAGTTCAATCAAAGTCTGTCCACAGTCTTTATAAGAAATCCAAGGAGGAACCCTTAGGAGAAGAGAAGTGTTGCTTTTGGCAGAATCCTTTGTGCTCTTCAATATTTTATGAAGGAAAATAAACAGGCTCATGAGAAGGACAATGTACTTTGGCATTCCACGTATTACAGTCCCGTCAGAGCAAATATAAGCTACTTGTTGAGTCTTTATACAATGTGGTTTCATAACCACCATGATCTAAATACTTGACCTATCAGGCAATAAAAGCAGTCTCTTGCAGTGACAGGACTGTTAAAGCAGCATCATGACATAAGCAAAAGCAATTGCAGTTTCCAGAGATACCATGTATAGCTCAATAACCTAAAGCCTTCAGGCTGTGGAGGAGGACCAGAAGGTAGGTCAGAAAGCATCTGTCAATAATTTAAGTAAGAGAGCAGCACAAAAGAAAGCACAGAACAATTCAAACTATGTGAGAAGGAATAAGTTGTTATATAGAATTCATATTAATAACAGACCATAAGAAATTAATTAAGAAGTTTCTATAATAAGAATACAAATAGGTATTAAACATGCTAATTAACTTACCATTAAAAGGGTTTTGGGGCGGGTCAGTGGATTTGTAGCATATGAGACTGATTCTTTGTTTCCTCCAGAAACAAAGTTTATAATCTATCATGCTGTCAGTATAATTTTGTTCACGTGCATGTCAGTCTGTCTGTTGTCTCAGAATTTGATATAAAGGTTAAAGTCCTAAAGATAATTAAGCTTCTACAAAACTTGTGAAAATAGCCAGCCTGCCAAAGAAAAGTTTGATAAGATCCCCAACTCAGGTTACAGCTTTCACTTACACCTTACTGAAAACACAAAATCCACTGAAAACACAAAATCCACACAGGGCAGAGCACATCTAAGTGGCTCAAATACAGAAAATTTTCAATTGGAAATCACCAGGCTTGAGACACCTAAGCCAGTCAAGAAAAAGGCACAAACCCATAGTCCTTCCTCACAGAACTACATGTTTAATCTACTTCCCCCATGGCCTTTGCCTTTGTAATCTATTCTTAAAAACACAACTTTCAGCATCTTAGAAAGATGAACCAAGGAGTATTTTCTGCACGTTGCTACTTACAGAAAACGGTGCTTCAGAAATACAACTTCTACCATTATCTATGGTTCACCTGTTGCCTCTCTTTGTAGAGTTGCCTGTATCCCAGATGGTCTCTACCTGTAGTTCTGAAGTGCTGTGCTGGGGGTGGTTCCCATTCTGTCCTGTCTTCAAATGTTTTGACCCGTCTTTTGCCTTTTATTCTTTTCAGCCTTTCATTCAAGGTACAAGATCTTTCTTTCCTGGAGGAACAGCTAGCAGTCTCTATTATACTAACGACTTGCAGGCTTCCTTCATAGTTTACTGGGAAAAGAGCAAAACACAAATTAAGATCTAGCCTTTCTAATGATGGGATCTTCGAAGACACTCAACATCTCTTAAAATTAGTGTAATAGCAGTAGCTACAGAAGGATGCATCTATAACTGTTGCTGTACACCTTTTCATGCCTGATTAGTCTCTTCCAAAGACGTTCCTTGTATCAACATTTTGTATTAAAATCTTTATGAGAGAGAGAGACTAGAGACGCAGCATAGCTCAGAGCGAGTTGGAAATGGAGGAACTCACTCAAAACTTGGTTGAAACATTAGATGGTGTCCGTGATGCCCTATCTAAATTGATGGTGCTGTATGAGTGTAACAGAAAACCGCATTACACTTCAGCTGTAGTGAGAAACTGGAACTCACACACTGCTTTTCTCAGAAGAATATTGCATTTTGTTTTGCTTTGACCCAATGCTTTGACCATTGATCAAGCTTAGTGCAGCACATAGAGAAGACAGCTACTGTATTCCACATCTAAGAAAGAGACAATGCATGCACAATTAGAGCACAAATTCGCATCCCCTATGACTTAAAAATCAGTTTAAGCTGAAGAGGAAGAAGATGTGAAGACCTAATGGGTTCTAGAGAAACCAATGCTGCAGCCAGCAGGCTGATAGTGACTGAGACACAGCCCGCCCAGACCCCACCACACAGGTGTAACACCACTGCACTCCTTTTAAATTCAGCCCTGCATATCCTGTTCTGAATCCGAAAGCCAAGGATGTGCTTCCTCTACTCCTTTTCATCTCTTGGTGTTTCCTCCAGACTTGACAGAAAAACAGACTGAGATTCATTTGACACAGTAGGCGACTTAGTTGCTGTGACTCTTGTCTAGCATTTGTGGTGCCTGTGTTAGCTCCAAGCTTTCGTTCTAGGAGTAACACAAGAGGGCTTTTAATTAAGCTTTCCAGATAAAGGATCCCTATTCTTTTGTCCTCTACCCTCACTGTGATACCTCCGTGGATCTCAGGAAGTTGTAAAAGGTATTTGGTAAATACAAAACGTATTTGGTAAATAAATGTACCAAAACTCCCCAACACCTTTGTGCGTGGCATTGTCATCAGCTCATAGCCAGCAAATACTTTCTCCGAGGTCTTGCTGGTTAGTACTGCCATTAAACTGCCTCCTTCTGCTGAGCTTTGGCATGGAGTGAACAGCAAAAGAGTATGGATGAACTACATAAGCGTTCAAAGAAAACATGGGAATTCCTGGCTACGCAGAGGCTGAGATGAACGGAATAGTTTTCACCTATTCCCCTTATTCTCCAGCTGTAAATTGTGCATGATCCCTGAAGAATAATCCCTCCAATATCTCTCAATTGCTGAAAATGGCTGCTGTGAATTCTCTGAGAAGCATCATAATTTCATAGTGTGTTTGTTGCTTTTCCCACAACTCTTTGCTTTAATGTCTAATAACTAAATAATGTCATCAGGTATACGGACATAGCTCCCACTGGCTTCAAAAGCAAATAAAGAAGGGAAATTTACTTCATCTATGTAAATGAGGCCTTATCATGCTATGCAATACTGCAGACACTAAGGAAGTTATGCTAGCAAAACTCTTTATAGAAGGCAATTCTGCTTAATGCAAGAAAAAAAAATGACAGAAATTGTGAGGAAGGGAATAGGAGTGCACATTTACCCCTTTAAAAGGTTGCAGCCATAAAAACAGTGCTTAATTCCAAAGCAAGACACTAAGTACGGTAAGCTGAATATTAAAATAAAGTTTATTTGGCAGTAAACTGATGAACTTTAAGAGTGTAGTGAACTGTGTGCCTTGTATACACATATTAAGCAAAAACCCTTTTGGTTAAACTAATGTTCAAGGTACAATCGAGAGACACAAAAGCAAGAAAATGCCCAGGATATGCCAGAATTAATGATTTGGGGGTAGTAAACCCCAGGTTTTATGATATTATGTATTGTTTCTAGACTTAGTACCAATAGTGTCAGCTAAAGACTCCGAGGAAAATAGCTTGACTGGTGAAAGAGGCCTTCCATTAAAGACATAATATTATAAAGACTTCTATTATAAATTTGGTATTTTTAATGACTTCACTCTTTCTAAGCTTTAAAGTAGCATCCCTACAACAAAGTTTTGACTTCAGACCATCAGTTGTCTGAGCAGGTTGAAAAAAGCATCTTTACCATAATCATTGTGTTTGCCAGAGAATAAAAACCTCCACTTGCTTTTAGTTTATCAAAAGACAAAGGAGATGATGACATTTACTGTGTGTTTTCTTTCTCGTCTTTTTTTTTTTTTTTCTTTTTTTCCCCTCATGGCTTGTTCCTGGATACTTAAATATATTGTTTCACATACTCTTCCATAGGCACCCACCTGTGATGTCTGTCAGAAAGGCTACCAGAGTAGATGGCTCTTTGGATTATCCCAGTTTGGCCTTTCGTATATTCTTATGAGCATGTAAACACTGAATAAAGCTGCTAACACCATTTACACGCCAGGCTGTCACTGTGGATTAAGCCTTGCTTCTGGAAAGAAGTGGACATAGATAGTACTGAGATATCTTAAGCAAAGTTGTATCTTGCTCTCTCGTCTTTCTTCCACAATAATGCTCTATCTGAATTAGATAAACAATCAGGAATGTTCTCCTCTGATGGACAGGAAACCTGCCATTTTCTCTTTAAAATGCTAAAAGACATTTATTCGTAGAGACATCCCTGCGCACAAATGTATTTAACTCGTAGTTGTAATAGAATAATTTACATGTGTTCAGAAGTAGCGATGGCCATGGGTGAGCATTCGTCTCAAAGGTCATATCAACTGATAAACAAATATCTTCAATGGTAACGATTTGTCTGAAAGCATTTACAATTAATTGCTGCTTCTCAATACTTATTGCACTTTCTTGAAAAGTTTCTAGATTAGATGTCTGTTAATTGAGCATTCAGAGGGGATTTTAATGTGGCATCAACATTACTGACATATCGGACAGTAATTTAAACACCAGTAAACTTGGCAATAGTCAGTGATTAGTAAATATATGTCTAATTATACAGTGGTAAGAAGCAGTTTGAAGGAAATTTTAAACTACTTCCTTATTATTCTTTATTTTGTTAATATTCTGTGCCTGTAACAGGAATGCTCTAACTTGATCCTCCATCTCAAGTTTAGAAGAATCAGTCCTGATGTTACTTGTAGGGTTGCCAAAAAAATTTTCATAAAATTATCTTTTTCTCATAAGTTTTCAACAAAACATTATTTTTGGAGGGGGGGGATAAGACATCTTTCTGCGTAGAATTTTCACTGTTTGGAACTTCTATTCATATTGGGAAAAATGAGCATGTTGCCTAAATATGAAGCATATATCAGTAGTTATGCCCCCAATCTCCTTCACAAACTGTCTTCTCCAAGGCAATATTTCTAATAATGTACTGTTGTTAGGGGATCCCAAAACCTGCTGTAGTCCAAGGAAGAATAAGTACAGAGAAAAATAGCTTAGCTGGCAAATCAGTCTCTGGAGAAAATGGCAGAAGGACACACCTGAACTACAAATCCCAAAGGAAACTGTTGTAGCAATATATAAAAACAGCCTATCAATGCTGAATAAAAAATTTTCAACTGCTATAATTTACTTTCACAGAAAAGCTGTCTCTCGTGCGAGTAAATCATCTTTTATAATAAACTCTAGATGTCATCCAGATAATGGGTTCCAAAAAAGAAGTGATTGTTCTTCAGTGCAGACACTCCCAGGTTTTATTGGGTCCTGACATTTTCAAGTATGCTCTAACTCCAAATCTCATTATTTGTACTGTATCCCCATTAAAACTTCGACAGTCATGCTTTTCCTTCACATTTTTAGTTCCCTCGGTCTAAACAATCCTAGGCCCTCATAAACTGAGATGACAGGATCCTAAACCCAGCTCTAATTAGAGTAATCTTGTCTTTTTACTAATTTAAAAGTCCAAACAGCAGTCTATTATCTTATGCAAATTACATCACGTATGGAAAAAACCTTGGTATTAAAAGGCCCTATGTGCTGGTTTGGCGCCCAACGTGGGGCTCGAAGGGTTCGAGATAACGACAGATTTGATTGGAATGTGCTAGATGGAATTTATTGCTGTTATTGCTGTTTAGCTATTAATCGGCAGGCTCCTGTGCTTGCCATGGGACTTGCTTGCCTCACCGTATGTTGGAGTCCAGTGCTCGTTAGTGGCTGCTTTTTGCTTTCGCTGCTTGCTTTGCTTATCATCTTACCCTGCTGTGCCCAGGAACATTTTGCTAACAGCAACGGCCGTGTGCATGGGCTGGCAGACGGCCAGGGCATCGCTGCTGTTCCTGTGCTGCTGTACTGGACAGGCTGGAACCCTGGTTGTGAACTCAAGTCAAAGGGACCGTGACCTGCGGATGAGTCCACGTGGGAGCGGGACACCCCAAAGAGTCTGTGGCCGGGGATGAGTCCTCGCCAGAGCAGGTACATCTCAAAGCGTCTGTGGCCGTGGTTATGTCTGTGCCACAGCAGGTGGAAATCCCTTCTCTGAAGGGATTGTGGCCCAAGGAGAAGTCCACGCTGGAGAAGGTACACCTTGAAGCATCCGTGGCTGTGGGTCAGTCCATGCTGCAGCAGCTACACCATGAAGCATCAGCGGCTGTTCATGAGGTCACGTTGGAGCACCTCGAAGTGTGTGGCCGTGGAGAAGCCCATGACAGTGCAGGTACATCCCTAAGGGACTGCAGTCTGGATAAGTCCAAGCCAAAGCAGGGGCAAGGGGAGGAGTTCATTGCAATGTTAAACCCTATAATCTGGTCCAAAGGGACCAGGGGTGGAGATTGTAATGCAAATACCTTTAAATTGTTATAACCCATGATTTGACTCCCACATTATAGGAATTACTATAGGAGGAACCACCAGAACCCATGGAGGACAAGCCTTACAAGAAGCACCTCAAGTGCAGCAGTGACCCGACCTGAGCTGGCTTTGGTGCCCAATAACTCCACACAGCACACCACCTCTCCTGTCCTGAGTGACCACCATAACAGATGGAGCCCAACATCATGGACTAAATAAAGTCAGTGGACGTCTGTGGACATTTTACAGACATTTCACAGGGGTGGTCCATAGACTAGGGGAAAGATATCTGCGTATTATATCAAAGGATAGGAAGGGCAGTGGTGGGTAATGAGGATGTACTGGATAGTGTGGGACTTGAGCATCACATAAATGGTATGGAAAAGGGGGTGGAGAATGTGCTGGTTTTGGCTGGGATAGAGTTAATTTTCTTCATACTAGCTAGTATGGGGCTGTGTTTTGGATCTGTGCTGGAAACAGTGTTGATAACCCAGGAATGTTTTGGTTACTGCTGAGCAGTGCTCACCCAGAGCCAAGGGCTTTTCTGCTCCTCACCCCACCCCACCAGCCAGTGGCTGGGGGGGCACAAGGAGTTGGGAGGGGGCACAGCCGGGACAGCTGACCCCGACTGGGCAAAGGGATGTTCCAGACCATATGACGTCATGCTCAGCATATAAAGCTGAGGGAAAAAGAAAGAAGTGGGGGACGTTTGGAGTGATGGTGTTTGTGTTCCCAAGTAAGCGTTAGGCGTGATGGCGCCCTGCTTTCCTGGAGATGGCTGAACACCTGCCTGCCCATGGGAAGCGGTGAATGAATTCCTTGTTTTGCTTTGCTTGTGTGCGCAGCTTTTGCTTTACTTATTAAGCTGTCTTTATCTTAACTCACGAGTTTTCTCACTTTTACTCTTCTGATTCTCTCCCCCACCCCGATGAGGGGGTAGGGAGCAAGCGGCCGTGTGGTGCTTAGTTGCCAGCTGGGGTTAAACCAGGGCACCCTATTATTATTATATTAAGACAGTCACAAATTAACAGCATTTTCTACCAGATAACTGCACAAAACTTTCAGTATAAAATTGAAAATTAAATATAAACAAGTACGTAGCTTTTCATATCATACTTGCTTCAGCAATCATCCACCGAGCCACTATAAAATGCAAAACTATTAATGAAATGAAAACTAAATTTATTAAAATATTGTTTAATTTAGAATAGCTCCACATCCAAGATGTACAAAGGAAAATCTCTTTTATCCCTTGCTTTGATGAATCTGGCCTGTGATCTTGTGAGCTTCTAAAGATGATCAAATTGAGCAGAGGACCCCATGAATCCTAACACAGTACTCTGAGTGATGTCCTTAATGAACACAGTATGAGGTATTTAGACCATCTTGAGGACAACTGCTTCCATCTAGCTCTCATATCTTCAAACAGCTATTTAGTCAAGATGCACTGTAGGTCAGCTATTGAAGCACTCATCTAGGAACAACCCCTTCTATGAAGCAAATAAAATTTGCATATTTTGACACGTCTGAGAGTATTTCAGTCACTAAAAAGGTTTTAGTTTGGTTTGGTTTCTTTGTTTTTAAATTATTTTATTTTACTATTTCTTCTTTATTTTATTTATTATTACTATTATTATGATACTTTTATGGAAAAGTACTGAAGGGAAAGAAATCGTAAGCAAAGCAAAAATTACATGCCATGTGAAAATAATATTTATAGTATTTCTGTCCATATTTCTATTACCAGCTGTAAAATTATTAGTTTCACCTGAGCATTAATTTTTAAGAGAATAAAATGGGTACCCAGTGTAATACACGCAAGCTGAGAGGCCCTAGGCTATGCGTGCACTTGCTAGGAAGCATTCTCAACCTTGCACAGAACTTGCACCTTGCTACGTTTGCGAACAAGAGCTGCAGAGGCTGGAATATGCTGAAAACGTGAACTACTGCTTTTGCACGGAGCAGATTTTGCTCCAGCTGTCACTAGCACTGATGATGCAGCTGAGTTTTTGCAGAGCAGCACTGCCCAAGGAGCCATCTCCTTGCTTGGCTCTTTCTGCAACGGAGCTCATTCGAAACCACGTGTATTGCTCACCTAAACTATTTGCCTGGCAGCATGAGCTTGCAGCTGGGGCAGGGGCCACACAGTGTAGTTTAGGTCTCATTACTGAGTATCCTGTGAAAATGCTTTGACATTCATTTGATCCAGGAACATCACCTATTTAATTATTTCTTTCCCAAGGTGATGCTGCTGGTGGGCAGGCAAAGTGGGCCACCCTGCTGGGTTACACCAGCGCAGGCAAGGCACGGGGGCAGCTGTGTTTCACTTAGGAGCTGCTGGGACTGGGAGTGTTTTCTAGCGCAGGGCCCTTCGTAGGATCTCTTAATTCAGGCAACTAGACGTAACATTGAGTCAACAGACCCCTGTTGTTGAATTCTGCTGTTGAATGCCTGTGTCTTCCTCGACACCTGTGACAGGTCCGCAGGGACCTTGCCAGCAGGCAGCTTCCAGTGGAACGCGCGTTCAGTCCTGCATGTTGGCTTTATGTAAATAAAGCCCTTGGTAAGGTCAGGGAGAGCTTGGTGGGATTTGCAATGACTAGGAATACCACTAACTACTAGGACAATCATTAGGATTCTGCAGTTAAGAAACCTTCCACGGCTTTTTCTTCAAGGAGTCCTCACTGGGCTGTTAGCTCAAGGAGCATACTTAGGCTGCAGGACCAACTTAACTTCAGCACACAGAGTTACACTCAGCTTTTAAGGAGATACAATCTGTTTAAAATCTCTTTCTCTCCTCTAATTTGTGCTGTCCATAGGCATATAACTACAATTCATTCACTTCAGCGGTAGTTTCATACTAGCATCAGAGGTGAAGCAACAGCATCTTCCACCACCTACCTCTTATGTCATCAGTGTTAAGGCAACGGAAACTACAGCTGGATCTTCTGAATGCACTGCAGTACTGCAGTTTTGGGTATCTGTCTCTGCTTTCATAAAGCCAAATCCTGCAATTTCACATCTCAGTGTCATCTCCTCAGTATGGAGCACGGCCCAGACGTGGGGCTCCCTGCTGGGAAACTGTCCTGTAGTCTGAACTGTGACGGCCTCTTGTGTACCTCTCCAGTGCACTCCGTCGATGTGCATATTTCTCCTTCCAAGTAACCAGTTCCGCTGTCCCTCCTTTTGAAACTTGACTCACTTGGACTAACACAGCTTCTGAGCCTTGGACTGATATGACTAGTTGAATCAAGCAGGTATTCCCCGCAAAGCAAAGACATGTGATGGTGTGATCATATGATTATGCAGACAGCAATTCCCAATTCTAACTGTCTTGAATTTACAATAAAATTAACATTTTGACGTGAATTTTGCTTTCCAGTAAAGTGTAATAATAACATTTCAGAGGTACCAGAGAATCATAAAAAGAGACAAGTTTGATTACATGAAATTCCTTCTGAAGTTACCTCAAGAGTTTTGTCTGTTCAGGTGTTAAGTAACACTGTGGCTTCAGCAGAGCACTACAATCAGTTGAAGATCACTATCATATTAGAGGAGTTTTTGTGCTGACATGGAGTTTCATACATACAACTGAATTTCCTTTCTTGTGAAGCTACCGTGGCACATTATGGGTAATCAATATTTAATTTAACATGTTCAGTAAAATATCCTGTATATCTTTTTCTTTGTGATGTCGCCCTTCTTTTTCACAATGCCACCTTTTTTTTCTTTTTCACCGGAGAGAAAAATATTCAGCCCTGCTTTTAATTAGTCCAGAGAGAGAGTTTTCCGTTTATCCAGAACAGATCTATGCAAACCCCCTTGCAGAATCTATGCAAAAATGGCATTGTCATTTACTGTGTGAGACCTGTTCGTTAAACTATGAAAGAAGTGCAACAAGTGATATATTCTCTGGCATATCATTTTCTGCTGAAGCACACACTTACCTTCAGACGGGTCAAGCTGTTAATAGCCACTGCTGCTCGAACTGTGAAGCAGTAAGATTGGAAAGACAGGGAGTAAGGATGGTAACCCGCAAGATGCCGTTGATAGAAGGAGTTTGTAGAGACACAGTCATTGCATTGCCTCGACTGCCAGATTTGGTTCATCCTCTGGCAAGCTGAAAAGTTACAACATCTGCAGACTTTTTCTGTGAAGAGAAATGTCAACAATTACAATGTAAGCTGTCTTATTTGTTTAAAAGTGCTGCTAGCAATCAATAAATAATAAAATGTGGTATAGTATATACCTTCTCAAATAATTTCCTGGTTATCATAAGTGAATTCTACTGATGGCTGTTGGCAACCTTATAAGTTACGTATCAGGCACTGTAATACAAATTAGCCTTTGTGCGCTTCTTGGTTTTTGGGGGGTGGAGACGTCACAGAAAACTTTGCTAGATTTAAGACAGTATCATATTGGAGCTCACTTTAGAAGTACTTTTAACAGAGACTTGCAGTTCTAAGTAGCTATAAAGATATGTTTCAGGGCAGGATATAATGATTATTAGCAAGAACTTCAAATTCCACTGTCACCTGTTGCTACTAAATTTCCTGTTAGAAGGAGGAAATCTTAAACAGCACTCTTGGTGCGTTTCACTTTAGTTAGTGCATTTCAAGAGTCTAATGCTTATCTAGGCATTTTATTTTCCAAAATAAGTGTTTATCTTTCAATAGATGAGTTACTTAAGCAAATACACATACAGCTCTATTCTTCACAATTTTATCATATTGCAGTGTCTGCATTAGCTTCAGTGATGTTACTTGAAGAGTTCACAAATATTCATCATGAGTGAAGAATGTCAGTCTTAATCAGCTGTTTATTTGGGAAGTAATTATTATGTAATGTTTACCAGTGTATGCTACTGGGAAAACCTTAAAGGGGAATCAATCTGCAGATGCCTATTTACTCCTTTCAGACTTTCTTGACTGAATATGGCAGCTACATTAGGATCAATAAATCCTATAGTCTGAAGCATTCCTGGCATTCATGCCTTTAGGTAGATGGAAAGCGGCTGACTAATACTCACTGTGTATAAATTTTCTACATGGATATCAGCTCAGATTTTTACACAGTGTACTTCATGCTTGAAGATCAGTGCTTGTGAAATACAGCCTTAAACACATTCTAAACAGAAGCGCACAAATACCTGGCAAAGATCAGCAATCTATCAGCAACTTTATTTTAAGATTAAATTAAAGGTCAGTGCGAGGTCTTCTCCAACACTGGTACCCTGCTTGAAGTCTGTGAGGCGCTGTCAACTGGGCACTTAGGTGAGTTGGGTTGTGAAAAGCTGCCATGCCAAGCCAGTGTCGGCACAGCCTGCAGCCAGTTAATATGGTGTGGCCACCAGCTCTGTGTGAAGCTAACAGCACCAGCCTCAGGATTTGTCAGGCTTTGCCTGGACTTCTCTTTGACTGCCTACAGCTTTGTTTTATTTCATTTCTCTGTTGTGGAAATTATCTTAATGATCAGGTGTGTACTATCTGAATTGTTTTAGCTTTTGCTTCGCTTCGTACAACTGCGTGATGTAATGCTTAGTGGTTTATATTCTTGTGTGACGTAATGCTTATTATATATTCTTGAGTGCAAAAAATTTGTAGCACAGGCCCAGGTGAATACCCTGAGGTATGCCTGCAAGGGGCCAGATGGGGAATAATCACAGGGTTTACTGCAGACATGCACCAGGCAAGCTTGAGAGGAAGGTCCAGCTCCTTCTCCAGGTCATATGTGGGCTGAGAGGTAGCAAGGAGTTACTGGAGGAAAGTGGTGCATACTGGGAAAAAACCAGCATGACTGCCTTGTACTTACACAACCATTTATGCTTCTGAAGTGAAAGCAACGCAGAAGTTTAGCAGGCCATTGTACATGGTCACTTCTTGTGCAAGGCACTGGCAAATTAACTCTGAGATAGTGCTATTCGACCTTTATCTCTACTGCTTCCTTGATTTCTATTCCTCAGTCCCCAGTGCTTGGGTTTTTGCTATAAGCTCCTTATAACACACTCAGGCTATTTCACTCAAGCCACTGTTATGCAAAAAAGGTGCTCCTTTAGTGAAGTTTAACCCAGCAAAGGGAGGTCACAAAAGATCCTCTACAGCATACATGACTTTATTTAAGTCCTATATCTGTTTAAAAAGGAGTTATGTGGATGTGTTTAAAGTATCCAGCTTATTTTAAAGCCTCATCAATGATATCACTTAACTATTTTCAGACTAAACAAAATCATTAGTTACAAAATAGCAGCCTTCTTCAAGTACAATTTGAGCTGTTTACTATGGACAGTCCTGCAAAATATATCTTATTAAGAGGGATTGTAGCTCACCTTCAGGCTCTTAAGGCAAAGAAATAGCATGTATCAACCAAAATCTATATATTTAGCTGCATTCTGTTTTGGACACAGAAATTCAGCTGATGTTTACATCCTTTAAAAATGTATACAAAACACTTCTGCCAGATGCAGTTCTAAAATATTTGCGGTGAATTTTATTTTACCTTGATGTAAAGCCACTCAGTCAGTCTCCTGCTCAGTTTTCCTTTGTTCCACAAAAATAGTAGAAACCCATATAGAAGCCCAAGACATCTTCACCGATTTTCCATGTCACCTGTTCAAAACCAGCAAAACAATACTGTACTCAAACCATGTTAAAATGAAAGGAGGAAGACTTGATGCCAGAACAGGAAATTACTGTCAAGAACAGTTGAAAAGTTAAGATCGATGAATGAGAGGATATTCAATGAAAACTGAACTAAATATTTGCTGAGTGAATTACTGCTGGGAGTACTTATAATTATATAAATCTGATGCTACTTCTGTGGAGGCAGAAGCACTTTACCTTAAAAATAGCTATGTTGTTCTCATCTGTAAAATGCTTCCAATGTAACTCTGCTCAGCACCATGGAGCATTAAGACAACAGGCTTTGATTTCTTGCAGGAGAGACGTGAAGATGATGAAAAAGGAGAACGGCAAGGGGCCAGAAATAACTTTTGCTCCTGATAATAACATAAAATAAAGATGTGTTTCTCCATGTCAGCTGATCTTGCAGCAGTATCTTTTGCTTTGTTTAGGGCTGCTGGGAGATGTTCATTGGGAGGAAGAATTAAAGCAGAGCTAAGAAACGCAGCCTAAAATGTGAATCAGCTCATGCTGTAGGCAGTTTCATTCAAGGTTGAACGCTTGTACGCATTATGAATATGACCATCCTTCCTTTCACTCAGTTACCTTCCATAACCCTCTGCCAAGTACAGGTGGTTTCATCTTTCTCTGCAGTACTGGGTATTACTGTGCAGACTGTGAGTAGGCCTGAGATACATATGCTCAACGGAAGGATGTTGAGAAAACATGGAAAATGGCAAAACCTCCAAACCTTGCCCAAACCACGCCCAAGTGCAATCGTGCCATGACGCTGGGGACACCTTCTAAAAACCACATACGTCAGGCACAGTAGACAAGATCAAGGGAGACAACAGTAGCTACTTTGCATTGCATACCGTGATGTCAAGATCTCCAAATCAATCCTAAAAGAGTTAATGTGAGTATCAGAAGCAGTCCTCTTCTCCACCTACCATCAAAGCCTCATCATTCTTACAGCCTGCCTCTGCTGACTCTGATGAACTGCTCAGTGATGCTCTCCCTGATGAAGTCTGGCTTTCCTGAATAGTGGAAGCTCTGAAACACGCCCACGGTCAGATATTAAGGGTACCTGCCACTGCTTATTTCTAAGAAAAACATGTGTGGGCTGCTGTTTCTTTGCAAGAGAGAAAATTTATGATGAATTCAGCATCTTGTTCCAAAGTCATTGAACAATTTGAGCAAGCACAAAACCTATAGCTGCTCCTACTGGACCAATTTCACTTCTAAGGAAAAAGAAACTAACTAACAAATTGCACCTTGGAAAGTTTAAGGAATACTCGGAATGACTCACAATACTTATAAAAGGCACTAATGACTGCTTAGTAACTCACGTCAAGGTTAAGTTTAGTAACAAATATCTGACTTGCCTATTTTCAGGTATTGTTCTAAAGTATGTAAAATGTCTTTCCTATAGAGGACTGACTTTTAATTAATGAATGTTAAAACACCAGTTTGGCTAGAAATCATGAATCTAGTAAAATATAAAGAAGGAACTAATTTTTTTTTATTGTACGTAGAGTTGCTATCGTTTTTATTTTTGTTATGAAGCATAACTATGTTATCAATGAAGATTTGGCTGTCATCATCAAGAATTCAATGACTGCTGTCATGAGAAGTAAAGCCAAAATAAATATATTAGTCTTTGCAATTAGGTGGCTATTTTTATACTTATGGAGACGTAACAGACAAAAGGCTAGGGAAGGTTAGCAGGAGATTTGAGCGTATACACCACCGCATATCCACCTGAGAAAAAATGAAGTAGGGAAAAACACAGCAGAATATTGTTTTGAAAGTGGTATCCACTGGGTTCCCAAAGAGCTACAGTTAATTATCCCCCCCCCTCCCCCCCCCCCAAAGAAACAGGCATATACAATATTTTTGCAAATAGATCGAAGCCCCAGGTATTGGCTCTAAGACTTAGCAAAGCTATAATCCAGGGGCTCTTTCCTTGTGACTTCACACAGAGAATTCAAAAAAGTCAGAGAACATCTCCATTGTCAAATATTTCTAAGTCTTCAAGATGGGTATATATTTAGGTATGCACACGTAGACATACATAGACCTAGTACCTGAGATGAATAGCTGAGGATAATTTTTATATGGGATTGATATAACTTAGTTATTTACACAACCTACTCTCTTAATGGGAAGATCAAGAAAAATAAATAGAGGAAATAAGAAGGCATATTTTATGATGAATAGAAATATCGAACTTTTGAGCATATATACATATGTCATGGAAATAAGTAATAACACATCAACACATGAGAGATGTTAAATTTCTGGCTTTAGGCTCTTTCCTCCCCAGAACATCCTGTAGCTTTGGATACCCACAAGGGGCATATGTGAGTACGTATATACGCACATATGCTGCCCATTCCTTACTGCATTATATAAATGAATTATGTGGCTTTTATGTTATGCAAGAGCTTGTTCTGCCAAGAGCTCTATATGCATATTTTGTATGTGCAATGAATTACACAGACTATTTTGCCATTGTTGAACTGCTAAGGGGGGAAAACGATAAATGTTAATGAAAAAGTCAATAACAGACACTACTGAATTCAATGGGAATTCTGTCATAGTCTTCATTGGGACCAAGATTTCAGCTCTACTCTTTATCATGGCCAGAGACAAGGAAAAGTAAAGATGCTTTGCTATTCTCTAATTCACACTAATTCTTCTTTTCCTTCTATGCTGTAGGAATACTGGTACCCAGAGTTTAAAGAAACTAATCCTTATAACTTGCAAATGCTTCTCTCCCACCAAACTTGAATGCAAAGCTCTAAGCTGAGTTGAAAAAAAACCAGGAAAGTGACTCAACTGAGAAATAGATTACAAGAAGGAAGAGGAGGAATTTTCTCATAAAAAGGACAGTGGTTGTGCATTAGAGCGCACATCACGTTATTTCCTTTCTGTATATCTTGTATTTTAATAAGTTGAGGAGAGATTATTCCCAGAGAAACTATGTGATGATATATTAGTTCCTGGAAGGAATTTACAGAGTAGTTGTGCATCTCTTAAGCCCCTTTCTTTTTAAACTGCATGCATCTAGCTCTTTCAGGTTCCCTGCCTATCTTTCAATCCTTTCATCATTCTCGTTGCCTGTGTTCAGAGCTTTCACGAGCAGTGAAAAACAGCATGCAAAATTCTGGTTTCGCCAGAGATTGGCAAAGTCCTTAGTTGTTTCCCTAGCTTTACATAAAACCTCCTGATCCACTTAAGGCCTGATCCAAAGCTGTTCAAGTCAGTTGGAAGAGTTCCATTTGGTACCATGGGTTACATATCAAACTCTCTGTGGAGACATCAGAATGCAGAATATACTGGATTTCTTTTTTTTTTCTCTAACAGTATCTAATTGTAACCTCCTCTCTGAAAGCCACATGCCTGACATTCCTAAAATAAACTTTCCCTCATTTATTGACTAGTACTAATTCCTTAGTCTGTTACCTTTGGAGACCAATTACATTGCTCAAATTTGAAGTCTTTATCCTCCACTTAGAAAGTGTGTTGACATACTGGAAAGAGTTCAGAAAAAAGTCACGAGTATTATCTAAGATCTGGAATATCCATTTTAGACTGAGTGATTATTTTGGTTAACACAGAGAAGGATACCAGCTGAATTGCTCCTGATCTGCAGGGACCTAAATGGGGATAAAATTTTTCATTGTAGCAGGCTCCATAGTATAACAAAATTTAACGACTGGAAGTTTAAAATTAAAAAGCTTGGATGTTTTTACCAGAGGAGGCAAGAAACCTTTGGAATTATTTGCTTAAGAGCATGCACGTTCTTCATTTATAAAAGCTTAAATCAATCGATAGCCCATAGCCTGTGCAGAGCTGTTGTCCTGTTGCAGGACTCATTTGATGAAATACTATGACCTCTATATGCAGGAAATCCAACTAGGTTTTCTTGCCTTTTTTTTTTTTTTTTTTTAAGCATGTCAAACCATTTAACCTACTTGCACCTTTTCTTAAAATTTTAATGCATAAACATGTCAAAATCAGTAAATGCTTTATTTAGGTTTCACTTTTATCAATTTCACATTTTAATAATAGCCTGTGTACGTGAAGTCTTTATCTGTTCAGGAAATCAGGTCAGGATCAGTCCCAAACCTTGGGCAGAAAGTGCATCCTTTTATTTGAAACACAGAAATTGAGTCAGTTTTACGACCTGTCAATAACAGTTAGTGTTATTCACAATGTGACCTCTTTTTTGAAACATTATGGAGGAAACCATTTGTTAAACGTCCCTTTTTAACCAAATGGGTTATAGAGACCACTATTAATGATTTATTCCATTTATTCCAGATTGATATTAATTTCTTCCCAAACGCTTACTTGCTCTAGGATCCTCTTCATATGTAATATTGAATAACTATGCCGAATTGCCATGCTTCATATGTGCATGAATCTGTTCAGCTGTGGTAGATACATTTGCATGCCTCTTACTCTCAGCTAAGGTTACATTCAGCCTACAGCATAAAATGGCAGACTATAAACAAATTCTGCTTTAAATAGTTGAATTGTTTAAGGATACATGCAAATCAGTATAAATAAAAAGTAAAAGCAAGACTACAGCTAAAACTCTTTGACTACTCCACCTTTCTCCCGCATCTTCTATGCAGAGTGTAGGTGACTTAGTGTAGCGTGAATTAAAGATCTTTAGCCCATAGGCCTCTTAGGATGATAATCATCAAGGCAAAACAAACAGCTGCTCCTACAATCAAAAGAAAGCAAAGACTGAGCAAATCCTACTTGATACTATCTTTTATCTTCACCTTTGGAAGTCAGTGTAGATCTGGACTTGGAGTCCAAGAAATGGTCAAAAGATCTTGACCAAGCATTTTTTACTTTGTGGCTGACCAATAAACCCGTAAATTAGAAGAAGGCTCAAGGAGATGGACAAGGGCATTGTGCCCCTGAAGATCACGGAATAATGTAGAGTGTGAGTGACCACAGCTGTTGCAAAGAAAACTGACTTTATCTCAACACACAGGGGACCAGAGGGTGGCCTTCGTTTTGGGTAAACGGCTATCAGCGGTTAAGTGGATCAACTGGTGGTGTAAATGTTTCTCCCTGCATCCACCAAGATTGTGAATGTCTCCCCAAGTTAGCCAGACCAGCATGGGGGGAGTGTGTATGTGGCTCAGTCCCACACAGAGTATAAAACTGAACAATTTAAGACAAGAATTTCAAAGAGAGCAATGGGCTCAAGCTGCTCTAAACCACGTTTTCCTTCCTGGTGGCTGGGGACACCCAGCATCGTGACAGTGAGCATATTATAAAGACTGGTAATGGGGATCACGTTGGTATTGCGATTGAACTGTGCATTGCAGTTGCTGTATTTTGCCAAGTGTAACTTACATTTGTATTGTGATTTCAGTATGTTTTGTATCATTCTGGTAGATCAAAAATCCCATGTGATGTCAAACCTCTTCAAACAAATAAATCTGATATTAAACATTACACTCCACATGTGGAATATCTAAACGAACCTGTTCAGAGAATATTGGACTCTGGCAGACTTACAGGAACTTTATACCTACATCTGTCTATCCATCTGGATGTGCACACACGCGCTTGTAGGAGTAGTAATAGGGTTTTTTCCTAAACATCTTGTGCAAAAAGAAATCTCTTCTCATAATGTTCTAAAGTTCCTCAACTGACTGAAGAAGCAAGGAGACTACAAAAATAAAGGCAAAGGGATTTTTATTCTACAGATTTTTGTATTGTTTTCTTTAACTGAGCAGTGTCATTTTTGTTAATGCTGAGTAGTGTCAGCTTCATTGTCCTTTTTATTAATTTCTCCGCTCAGTGGCCCTAGACAGATAATAATGCAACAGCAGAGTTTTATACTAACTCAATTTTTTATTTCATGAGAGAGTACATGGATTTTCTTTTCCCATTACAAACTTAATTGAAAAGCCAAAATGTACAAATCTTCCATGAAATTATACTAGAAAAAGAACGTTTCAGGTCAATCAAACGTTCTCTTTAGATAAAACTGAAACATTTTGTTTGGAATTTAAGTTTTGTACACTTTTTGCTCGTACTTGAATTATTTTCATTTTCAGTAGTCATTTTAAAATGAAAAATCTCATTGATCCAAAAATGCCAAAGAGGAGTGTTGCCATGCTGTCAAAACAGTTTATATTTTAGGCAGATTGTATATTCTCCACTATGTGTGTCATTCAGACAGTAATGGCATTTCCCATTGAAGTTTTTTAGTAAAAGATTCTAACTGGATCTCCCCCAGGTACGTCATTCAACTCCAAGTAATACACTTATGCTTTCCCTCTATAACATCATTTTTGTTCCAGCAAGATAATCTCCGATTAATACACAAGGCCTCACCAAGTATTTAGAAAAAAAAAATGGGGGGGGGATTCTACAGAACCAAAAGTATGGGAGTGAAAGTGCATGCATCCACAGCATTGTTATAAAATACTCTTTTGCAATATATTTACTCTCTTCAATAAAAATATATTTTAAGTATATTCTGAGTAGGATCTAAATTAATGCATGGAGTGTACCTCATTTGGCTCTTATTAATGTCCTAAAGCATGTCCTCCATGTTTTTTCGTGGTGCTAGGGTGTTAGCATGCACTGTGAAAGACATCATGCACTGCAATAGCCGTCTTCTATTTCAAACACAATGGACACAAACTAAGGAAAAACATAATTTAATTTGCATGGATACTCATTTCAGGTAACATTTTTCATACCTCCATAGAAGAATGTTTTAGTGAGAGATTCTGTAGGATGCTGTCAGAGCAGTGTGCTTGCATTACACTTTGTAACTCCATGTGTCATCCTTATACTATCTGGCACTTCCTTTTTTTCCATTTTGATGAGTAGCCGGGGGGCTACTTGCAATATAAGCATTATTCAACATGAGAAAGAAGGCAGAAAATAGGGCCCTTGTGTGCAAGTTAAGCACAATTCTGGCCCATTGCTTGTAATAGTTCTCTGTCTTCCTACATAATATTCTCCACTTTCATCATTTTCCTTTATATTGAAAACGAAGAAAAAGTAGTTTTGAACATTTTTCATCCATCTTGGAGTCTTCACTTATACAGTCCCTTTGTTACTTTTCAGTGGTCTCTTCCTATGCTCTCTAGATATTTCTAGAACCCTTTTTATTTCTTTTACTCACCTAGGTAGCATTGTTACATTTGATTTTGCTTTCTTTGCTTCCCTTACTTTACCTCTGCTTTGTTTGCCAGCTAGATTCCATCTAGTCCTTTCAGTCTATTCATGTGTTGGTTTTGGGGGGTTTGGTGGTGGTTTTTTTTTTTTTTTTCCCAGGGTGAAATGAATAATGCAAATTACTTTGCTGCTACCTAACAAAAAGAACTATGTAGCTTTAGGTCTAGTTCTTTATTGCTTTACTTGCCTCCCTGCAGTGACTGGTGTGTTTTGATCGACTTTCATCAGTCTCTGCGTTAGCTTAACAGCTGAATTTAATTGACTGCAGTATTTTATTAAAACATATCTTGATTTCATAGCTCAAATAACAAAATAGAAAACTACAGTTTCTAGTAATCATGTCTCTGTTTTCTCAAGAAAATGGCTTATTTATTTTAGAGTAAGGAAAGGAATTGCATGTTAATGCAGACACAGATAAAAGCTATTCAAATTCTTACACAGTCTTGTATTTCCATTTCCTTTCAAATACCATAGCTTTAGCTAAGGAAATATATATAGAAGCAAAGACAACATTATAAATAAGGTACAGTAAATGCTAAATTGCTGTACATCCATTATACAGCACATCTGGCATGAATGCCAGATCTGTAAGCAATACCTCTTGTGATTAAAACATTGTGTTACATTACATTACTAATATTCTACCCCACAACACTGTCTTTCAACTAAAAAACCCTCAGAGTGCTTTACGAATAGAAATATAAAGTATAACCTGGCTCCAAATATTATTGCCATTTAGAATTTAATTACCTGATGTAGTAGATGGTGAAGTGTCTTACTCAAGAGCAGGCAATGACCCAAATATATTTTTCTCTTATGTGGATTCTACCTCTCTGTCCTTGCCAAAACGTAGTCACAGTTTGAAATTCATTCTTGGGAACTCACATTTCGATCATTTCATTTACAGTGCATTCACAAACTCTTTCGTCTGTCCTTTAGCCATTATATCTGACAGTGTTCCCATCACCAATCTCTTTGCATACTGAAAAACATCAAAATGCCACAGTCAAAACTTTCCAATACTGGTGCATCATTCCGGGATTTCTGAATGGATGTAAAATCCCTTATGTAAATGTTTACATAGGGATTGAAGTAATGCCTTAGAAAACTCTAGTCAGGCTACAATAAGGAAATCCTTATTAAAGAGGAAGAGAGAACTGTATCATTCCTGACTTTGAAGAATAAACAATAGCGCTCTAAAATTACTGGTAGGCGAATACATTGTGAAGATATTTGGGTCAGTGCTTTGCAATGCAATTTGTTCAGGAATTTCTGTTTGGGGTTTTGTTTGCTTGTTTTTAATGAAGCCAGCTAGTGCATGCTCTGTACCATTTTAATTCTATTTTGAAATGATTCACAGCAAGCTTGGGGTTTTTATACTAGACACAGGAAGGTATGCAGGTTTATTCCCTTAACAGATCTGTAGTTCTGCAGCATACAATTGAGACATATTTGTGAGCACACAGCACGTATTGACTTGAACATTAATATCAGAATGAGATCATTTGCAAGTAATGGGGATTTCAGTTCTGAACTGTGATCACCTTCTTCGCTAAGAGAATCCTTCATAGGCTTGACTCTCTGTGTTTGGTGTCACACTCAGGAATGAATGCAAAATACATCATCTGCCCACACGATCTCATGCTTTGCAAGAATCAATGTTTGATTATTAACATAGTTGAGTTTTAAATTTTTACCAAAAAAAGGGTAGCGTAACTGAGATGTTGCGTTTGAGTAAAGTAATTGAGATGTCATATGTATGCAGGTAGGGTGTCAGTAAAAGACAAATAAGATAACGGGGAATGAAACAGACATCTTACAGACAGATATATCAGCCAAGTCAAAAGCTCCTTGGTTCAGTGAAAGCTTCTGGCAACACCATTTAACACAAATTTTAAAAACATTATAGAAAAATGTCGTACTATACTTTATAGAAGCTGCTGGTTAGTGATGTATTAGATCTTATTTGATTGATTTCTGTTAAGATTAGGAGCATACTGGGTTACAAAAGGAAAACTGGAATACATACTAAAATAATTTATACAGGCCGTATATTGAGAGCAGTTTTATTCATTGTAGAAATAAATCTACTCCTCTGTCTGAAACTATCAATTAAAATGGGAGCCATTATTCATGAAAATAAATATATAGTCTGTTATTCATGACAGGAGAATGTATCATGTATAAGTGGTCAATAAATCATTTTAGGGGAAAAGTGATATGGAAAATGGTGGCACTTAAGCTTTCAATTTTCATTAAAATTGTAACTGCAGCAAGCTGTTCACCAGAGGTTCAGTCTCTGCCACACAAACACACGCGAGTACTCCTTGTTCAGAAGTTTGCAAAAACTTCTAGCCCTTTGTCCAGTATCTGACTCTGTTGACTTCCAACACCTGCCAGAGACCCTGCAAAGGGGCAATACAGGGCCATGCTCTCATATACCACATACTCACCTCCTTTTCGGTTTCGAAACCTATATGGCTTTGAGCGTGAATCCACAACGTGCAACAAATTTGCTAAGAAGAGCGTGTAGAAATTTGCTGGTGGAGCCAATGCTATTAGTAAAAATAGTACAGTAGGAGAAAGTCTGTTTTACAGCTTATTTTACTACATTTTCTTATTTTCCTTATCTACTTTTCTTCTTGCTTTGCCAAAATATGTCCTTTATCTGCCATCAGTACCTAACTGTGCTCCTGTTTAAATCAATAGGCCACCTACTCTTAAGTGATCACACTCTCATTTTCAAAACACTTAATTCCAATTGCTTTGCTTTGACAAGATTTCCAACAGAGGTTAAATTTAGTGACAGCGAACATACTGGCGACTCAGATCCTGCTAAGCCACCATCCCGGGCATATGCTGTATTTCATATACTATATTATATGTAATACCATGAAAAGATATTATGCCTATAAACCTAGCCCGCTGCCTAGGAGACCCGGTTATAGAAAATGTTGCAAATAGGATTAGCACTGTAATGTAGTTACATACCAATTGATCTTCTTGCTCCTCCTCCAAACACATCCCATGGCATACAGTCCTTTTCCTTCCCCTGAACGGAGAGGTGGAGCAAGGGGCAGGGCCAGAAGACTATTCTTCTTTTTTCAGTCCTCAGGTCCCATCTTACTGACAGCGCAGAGCAATCGAGAAGCTCAAAGGCTGCATTAAGTGGTGTCAGCTGCAGAGCTCTGTCCTTCCATCTTCATTTTGGGAGGCACAGGTGAGCTGCATTGTCTCCATTTCCTCTGCTGTTAAACACTGCAGAAAGCATTTCTCAACAGGACTTAAAAATCAGCCACATAGAGGAAGACAAAGATGGTGAGGGAGAAGGCAAGGGGACTAACCACCTTCTAGGTTTCACACTGAAATGAAAGACCTGATTTAGTTAGTGAGAGTTTTCAAAAGAGCTGGGGCCTGAATGTACAAGTTGATGGTTTATGGCAATAAGGGCCATATGGTAGCTCCCTTTTGGGCTAGTTAGCAAGACTTAATCAATTTTCAAGTACAGCTTAACTTTATTCATTATCTTAATCTTTTTTTTTTTTCAGGTTTAAATTTTCTATCTAACATTAATCTCTCCTTAGATTTTCATTTTCAGAGGGATTTTTTAAGAGGAGTTTTTTAGTCTGTGGTTTTTTTACCTCTTATAGTAACAATTAAACTGCTGCTGCTAAGTAGAATGGTGTCAGGTTTTACATGCTGTACTAGCAATAGAGCATCACAAAATCCTCCGCTGCAGTCTACCTATCTTGAAAGCCATCAGCTTTTATTTACAACATACTCATAGCACACTGTCATAAACTTGTTCCGTGCTGACCTTCTGGCTCAATGAAACTGGTTTGTTGGAAGAAATTAGACTACCAGTTATGGTAGCACAAGTTCAATCTCTGTGATATTTGTTCAGCTGCTACAGAGGCAAATAAAACTCCAAGTGAATTTGATTTGTGCAGGCTGTATATTGCCATCTAACTGACGGACAGCGTAGCTCTTGTCTAGAACAACTCACGTGATCCATCAAGTGTTTGCAAAATACTGCAGGAGGTTACCCCTTCCTAGTAAGAAAGCAAAGCTCCAGGAAAAAAAGGTTTCCCCGTCAATTTGCAAAAGTGACATCAATGGCTCACATGTCCACACAAATATAAGGGCTTATACTTCACATTCAATATTCTGCATATTCCAAAAGTTTCACATCTATAAATACATATATATACATATATTTATTGCCATTAGTTTCTCCTCTTTGATAGTGTCCAGAGGACATGCAGTCTTAAGTCCATTTTTGTCCTCTAGTGCGGCAAGATGAACACATATGGTATTATAATGATATACTAGTTATCTTTAAAAACAAAACAAACACTCCTTCAATTCAAAGTCACTACAAGTTGTAATGTGTCGATTAATCAAGGCAAAAATTACTCCAAGTTACTCCAGGTCTTGCTATTTCCCAGCAATTCCCTGCATTCCCTTCAACAGTAGCCCTTGCAGTTTCAGGTTTCAGGTTATGAAAGGCCCTATTTTGAAGTATTGATTCTTTTTGAAGTGATCTCATTTTTTTCTGGAATGTGAGTTACATGCGTGAAAATGTGGTAAATTGGCATACGCAGCTGTTGCAAAAGAACAGTGTGTGGTGGGCTAAAGCCAATTTGGCATGTAAGAGGATATTGGACTGGTAATGGTGGTTTTGATGGTGATGTGAAAGGAATGAGAAGGTTGGTACAAGAGAAAATCTCATAAGATGAGGTTGCGTGCTGTCTTCTCCCAGCTGGCTGAGGCTGGAAGGGCCTCGGGTGATTATTACTGAGCAGTTTGAGTTGATTTGTTCTGGTTTAGAGTTTGTGGTTTTGGAAATAAAGCAAGCCCTGAGGAAGGGGATGCAAAGAGAAGATGTATGGTCAGGGACTTTATTTTTCCTTGTACGGCTGGTGAGCCTGCACAGTGACTTACAATTAGCAATAAAGTCCAGACAGTCCTTTACAAATCATGAGCTAGGTGAATCCTTTACCATCAGAAGAACTGAATGTCTTTTAAAAAAAAAAAAGCTTTCAATGAATGCCTGCTGAAATTTAAATCTTAATTCATTCCAGCTATGCTTGGGCCTCTTTTAGATTCTCTTTCTGTGAACATTCAAGCAAGCAATCATTGCTTGTAGAAACCAAAATTTAACTACACAGGTTCTATATTCATATCAGATAAGGTATATTTTTCTATGGAGTGGGAAACTAATTGAAACGGCAAGGGGTAGAAGGGGAAATGTTCCAGAAAAACCTTATCAGAGCCCTGCAACAGGAGCAACTGAGCACCTGCCAATAGAAATGTCTTTCATATAAAAAGAAGCATATGTGTAGACATCCTAGTGACATCGAGGAAACCAAAACACATATATATGCTTTATATATGCAAATATGTCCTATATATTATAAATGTCTATACCTATATATAAATCTGTATAAATGACATACACATTCTGCAACTCGGCTTGTTATTTTCGAGGTGACCTATAAATGTTTGCTTGTTTAGTTTCTGGAGTTTTGTCCTCCTTAAAAAGAGGATTTCAAAATGTTTGTGGATACTCAAAAACCTGCTGCAAATAAAGGCAATATTAACAACCAATTGTACACATACATGAGCAAGACTGTCAAGGTGATTATAGAGGCCTGTAAAGAAGAATTTTAAAATAGTTCCATATGCAATGCACATGTTGAATTAGCACCCCCAAAGGCAACTTCACAAACCAGTAAACCAAGTGGTGACTCATTTGCATGTAGAAAATATCAGAGGAGACACTACGGCTCAAGCCTCGTTATTCAAAGGTAGATATGGCACGTAACTCCTTGCTACAGACTGATGCCTGTGTCCTTTAGGCATTCATTAGACACTGATTCTTATTCTCAAAGAACTCAAGCAAAAATTATAAACAAAAAGGCAAAAAGACCCTGAGAGCTCTACTCCAAAAATAACAAAAAAAAGTGGAATATAATAATACAGCAGCACACCTTTCTTTGATTCCTCTTCTTCCTATGGTGATGCAGAGTATGCAATCCAGGTGTCCTAAACACTGCGTGAATACTTACCCTCTGGACTGTGCAGTGCCTCACTCTCTTTTCCTCCTGTCTAGTAATACAGGCATCTCTGAGGGTGCCAGCAACGATGAGCTTGTGCTTAGCAACAATAGCATAAGGAATAGTCTCGTGCTTTCTACCATTTTGTCACAAGATACCTCTGCTGAAGAAGCTCAGGGATAGTGTGCTGGATGGGTACTCTATTATCTTCTGCTGATATACGTCTAAAACCAAGACCTCCTTACCTCATACATGCATGTGTGCACATCAAGCTTGAATGATCAGGCGAGGGACATCCATTTCCTTCTCACTGCTTCCATGCAGGAGGTGTCACACAGCTGAAAATAGTAGCAATGCTTCACCATAACGGATGGCACTTTGATTCTCCTGTTACTTTTCCTCAGACTTTGTGGTACTGGGTAAAGAACGAGGATTGTGCTGGCACTGTAAACTCTTTCTCAGGCAAAAAGAATTGCAGCTGGGTCCTCCATTATCATGCAGAAAGAAGCAGGAGAGGGCTATGATTTGACATACGCATTCTGGGGCTTGAGTCTGTGAATTTATGAGCACTTTCACAGCCTGCTAATTGCAGTGGAAGTAGGCAATGCCTCGCACTCCACAGGAAGTTGAGCCCTTATTTACACTAATATCAGCTTTTATGTTTTAACATAACATTTATGCCTGTGCAACCACAGATGAGATTTTCAAACCTGAAATTTTTTGACTGCAGATGAATTACTGTAATTACACTTCACTAAAGCAATGACAAAATACTTTCTTAGCTATGAAGAAAAAAGCTATAAAGAGAAAAGGTTTTTCCATACCTGAAAGTGAGTCATACTTGTGAATGCATTCCCCAGACTCGGTCAAATGCTGAAACATCACGCGTGGGCAGCGTTCATGACTAGGAAAAAGACAATAAACAGTGTAGATACTCAGTCAACTCTTCCTTTAACCAAGTAAATTGCTAGTCTGGGAACTTATTTGTCTTAACAGGGTTGACCTCATGAACACAGTCATTAAGACTCGAGAAAATGCCAGGCATGCTGCACCTCCTTACTGTATTGGCTCTTTTATTTAAACAGTAAAACTGAAATGGCTTGCAAACTTTAATAGCAGCTAAAAGAAATACCTACAGGGCAGGGGTGCTAAGAAGAAAATAATTCTTCCTATTTATTGGATTTTCATATGGAGAAAAACAACTATAGGATTTGAAAGCATATTTGTTGGGGAAAAGAATTTGCTCAAGATAGAGAACATGGTGGGGCTTTTCTCCAAATTCCCTTGCTGATAAATGAACACTAATGCTTAAGCCCTTCTAATGAAGACGAGTTTGCCATGGAATAAAGTCGTCAATGATGAGCAGAAAATAGAGCATTTGTAAATACAATGTAACACGGAATGATAAAGCACATCCAATTTATGCAAAGATGTGCTTGCAGCAGTACGATAAATAATATCCGCATAATCAATTACTGGAAGAAAGACAGACTGAATAAATTGTTTTCTGGCAATTTATGGAAAACAAGCCTAGCTCAAAAAGGACAATTTGACTTTAGTCTTTTAACAAGACTGTCTGACGAGCACTAAACCCAAACTTACTGATGATTCAAAGGACACAGTATTTATAACCGTCTATTTTCATTAGCAATAGAAAATTCGAAGTAGGGCAAGAGCAAAATTCCTATTTTTTAAGTCAGAAGGCAGGATATACAATGTAATAATAGAAAAATATATATATATTTGCTCTTCCCTGTACCTGAGATTCTTTGGTTTAAAAACACATGCAGATTGAGAGGGGTGGGAGAGAAAGCTAGAGAAAAATATATTTGAGGCTCATCAACAAATAATAATAATAATGGGATACTATATGTATTTGAATTTACTATAGTAGATATACATTTAATGATTGGATGTTACATCCACTGGTGTCCGTGGGAAATTTTTTACTGAGCTGGGTGAACAAGCCTTTAAAGAAATTCTGGAATTACTTTAAAACTGAACTGGGAAAGTTGCGAATTATATCACCATTTGTTTTTAGAGCCATTTACTTTATGATACTAAATATCTCTACAATGCATGCAGTGGTCTTAGAAAGCTTCAGTAACTCTTTAGCATACCAAGAATATTAGAATGAGTGAAAAGCCATTTAATATCCAGATATTAGCTTTGGAACACAATGTTACTGAACAGAGACAATTCTCCAAACCCCCTGCCCTTCCACCAATCAAAATCAAACAAAAATTAAGAAGAAAATATTTGGGAGCTGACAGTACATAAAACCTTTGCCTGTAAGGATATTCAAATGTTTGTTATAATCTGCATAAAACAACTAGAAAACCAGCTTAGAAAACATTTAGCAGTTTAAGACCTTCAGTCTATGCAGGACATTAAAATTCACATAACCTCCAGATTGACTTTCCTTATAAAACATTCAATGATGCCTGTAGCAATACTTACTCTGTTAGTAAATAAAACACTGCTTTTATTTCAGTGTCATTCCAGCCTTATCAAAACCTTTCTCTTCATTTATCCATGGAAAAGGTACAGCCAGGTTCCAGCAGGCTACACTTTGTCATTTGTCCTATTTACGTGACACAGCCCTAATCTCATCAGCTAAGCAGATGAAAAAAGAAAATCAATAGTCAGCGGATACGATGCTGAGTGTGATGTTTGATTGTGACTGAGAGAGTGTGAAATCTGCCTCCTTAAAATTTGCTACTGAGTTTGGGATTCAGCTAGGAGTTTGAACCTACGCACATGACGATATTCCTCTTTTGGGAACTCTGTATCAAATCTTCATCTACTGCTGCACAATTTGCATGTTTCAAGGTAATCATACCTTGATTAGCCATGGTCTGATTAATGGAAACACTTGGTTGTTCAGAGGTCTAACATCTCCCCAGAGGTTTCACTTCAGCCCATAAGTCTTAAGGCACTGGTCAGGCTTCGCTGCCTAAGTGCATACGGAGTTACTTCCTGAAGTCTTCATGCCTAATTCAGGACATTAAGACTTCACTGCACAAAGATTTATGTGCTGAAGCGTGGACCTCACATAAAGACTTATGTACTAAAAGCCTGAAAAGCAGTTGCTGCTCTCTTTTCCTGACCCAGGCAGCGGTTACGCACAGAAACACGGGCTAGAAAGGGCTTAAGCGCAGGCTTCGAAGCGAGCCGAGCAAGCACCCAGTATTAGTTCCCAGAGAGCCTTCTAGAAAGGCTAGAAAGCGTGTGTAGAGTGCTTGCACACACAGGCTTCGTGTTGGAGAATCTACACCTTACATAAAGTGTACCTGTGTGAGAAGGTTAAAGACTTCCTACAGGTTGGAAACAGCCATGACGATGGGTCGAAGTGTATGCACCTCATACTGCACACACAGCAGATCTCTGAAATGGTAGAGCTTCACCTGTCACTGAGAAAAATGTGTGACTAAAATGCACTAGCAATAAACTGTAAAAATTCACATTCTGAACATAACAGACTGAAGTATAAAATCATTTAAGTCCTCTTCTGAAACAAAATAGCAATGGATAGTTCATTGTTTTGCAATATTGCTTCGGTGTTTAGGATTTGACTCTGTAATATTGATAGGAAAAAAGTTTCAGCTTCAATGGAAGCCTTACTGGACTCTCCCAAGTGCTGGACTTCTTGTGCAGATTGATACGGCATCAAGACTAGAAAAGTCAAATGGCTTATGCAGAACAAGAGGATCAAACCCTCAATGAATCATTGGTAAAATTTCCAGTGAAAGTACCTATTCTCAGCATTGTAAGCACCCAGTATTTGGAGGTACAGCCTACTACACTGCAGTGAACCTGTGCTTCAGGTGGAAGACAAAGGCACATGGGTATTTCTGAATGGAAAAATCTCTTCATAAAACATGGGTTTTTTCACATGACAAAACAAATCAACATTGTACCTGCTCTACAGAATTACTTCCTCAGAGAACCCTCCATTTCTAAATGCAGTAGAAAGCCCCATTTTTCTGGTTGTCCTCAGAATAAATTCTGCAACCCATTTTCCCTTCTAGTCAACTGTACAGTGTCAATGGAAGACTTTCCTGTCACATGAACTACAGGAAACAGTATGTATTTTCAGATATTTTCAATAATAGATATTGATAACAGAGAATGTTACACTTTTGGCAAAACCTTTATCACAAAATGAGGAACAAAATGAGTAAAACCAGAAAATACCTGATGAATAGATTCACGCTGGCATGCCAGCGTTAAGCATCTTTGGGAAGGTAAATTCCTTCATTTCAATGTCATGCTGAAGTAAACTGTGGACAGCGCACCCCTGTTGAACAGAGAAACTTCTTACACAAAGACCCTGCCTAACATGGGAGCACGGTGCAGCCGCCTCTGATGCATCCTTCTCCGAATGTGGATCTCTGGGGGCATCTTCTGTGGGGTGGAAAAGGGTGAGAGGACTGGGTTAAGCAGAGGTGACAGGAATGTGCCATTACCTTACCAGCACTACTCAAAATTTCCCCAGAAGTGAACATAGTCTGAGGCTTCAATAATCTCTGTTGCTATCCTGACTTCTGATTAGAGTTACTTAGTGCTACAGAGCTTCCTTTGCAGGGGCACACACTCATGTTGCTCCCAGTCAAAAGCCCGAGCTTCAGTCCACCTAAATCATACCTGTGGGTGGTTGTAAAAAGCATCACCAAAAACTGTGGGGGGACAAGTTAGGGGACGCTGTTTCCATGATAGATTTACAAAATCCAAACAGGTTTCCAACACCTTAATGTCAAATGCTTGGTTCATGCAAGAATTAGGATCAAAATCTCCTACTTCACTGGAGAAAATGCAAAAATAAAAACTATGCAGATTTCCAGCCCTCTGGCACACCCCCCCCCCCCCTCCCCCAAAGCTACATGAGCAAAATCTTAAAAGAAATAGTCCAGCTTGAGGGTTTAACAGAGCCATTCACTATCCTGGATTTTGAAATGAAAAGGTGAGAAATAAGTTGTTGTTAGCAACTAAATACATTGACCAACATTGGTAGGTGGGATTTTTTTTGTCTAGATAAGGTGTATTTTAAAAATGCTAACAACTTCAAGCTGATAGCAGATTCCACTAAGATTACAACACGTGAGGAATGGAAATAGTTCCCACTCTGCTACATTCACCTGTGAAATACCATGTGTACACATTTTGCTGGTTCCTATCAGCTTCCTTTTGAACAAATCAACCACGCAATTACTCAGGAGGAGGAAAAGCAGCGGGGAAAAAAGAGGAGTTAGAGGAGATATTTTGTGATGTGCATAAAACAGCATTAGTGTTCTAATAAACTTTTTTAAAAGCTAATACCAGAGCCTAACAAAGGCATATTAAGCACAAGACATGTGAGGAAATAAACAAAAATAAGTGGAGAAGCTAAACATTGATTTCCTTTTATGTAATTCTGGTGATGAGCATTATTTCATTAGGTGTTTTGCCTCTAAAAAGATGCATGACCCAGCCATTCACAGCCCTATGCTGCCATAAAGATGATCTGAAGCTGACTACCTCCAAAAAATACGTGCAAGGAAATTTCAGAGGCAGCATTAAAATAATAAAATCATTCAATAGCATGAAGTAGCCAGAACAGCATGAGTGTTGATTAATTTCACTTGCTATCATGATTTCTTGAGATCATGGGTATCTCCTAGCAGTAGTTTGTGAAGTTACTCCCACAATATAAACTAAGAGAGAATCAGATCATCCTAAAATAGAGGCAGGAAAAAGTCATGAAGTCCACCACCCATTTTTCAGCTGCAATGACTGTAACTGCAATTAGTAGTGACCATATTTTAGAGTAGTTTTCTAGGTTCCCTGTCCTGTATGGAGAAGCAGCTTGGTAAGAGATGCTGAAAGACATCCTTGAATACCCTTAACCTGAGCTGCCTTGTGTGTTTCTTACCAGCAGCCAAAGATCTGGGCCATTAAGTTCAAAGGATATAACCTACTCAAACTTTAACATTCCATTTAATGTTAATTTATAATTGAAATCTTATGGAACTACAAAAGCTTTACTATCTTTTTTAAAACCAAGTACATTTATTACAATCTGAAACTGCAGTAAGGAGATTCTGGGTTGAATATTTCATTAATGTAATTTTTCTTTTTTATTTTAAAAGAAAAATCTTGGGGAAATTTAGTAAAGGCAAGGTCTTTATGCCCTGCTTCAAGAAAGTACCCAAATACTACAAACAGAAAATGATGACTTCAGTGAGACAATGAACGTAGTCTGAGGTAAACTTCCACACAGGTTCCTTATCAGAACCTAAACTTAAGAAAGACATCTTTCATAGTTTGAGAAAATGCTGTATAAATATTCCTCTACATACCTTGTCATATATTCCACTGTAGCATATTCTAGCATCCGTGCTATTTTTTGCATTGACCTGCTCACACAAGGGATAAGAATGTGATTAGCTATGTTTTCATTTACTTCTCATGTCTTAGGAGGTGATAGGTCTGGTCCATTAGCACAAGGTTCTTCTCTCTGCTACAATTTGCATATAGTTAAGAAAGAAAAGGTTTAATGTTAATACGGCAGCTAACAAGAGATGACATTGTGAAAAACAATTGTTGTGAAAAAATGAAATCTCTGGCACTTCAAAGCAGGAATGCTTTCCACAAGACAAGAATCCATAATGCATGCAGAAAACTGAAGGGATGCTGTGGATGTTCTGCCTGAAAAATTTTGAAGCGTTGCTACAGACTGTAGGAACAACCAAGCGTTGTCTGAGACGAAGACCAGTGCTATCAGCTACGCAGTTTTTCTCGCCTCTTGGCAATTTTCCTTACTTTATAATTCTGAAAAACAGATCAGATATATAATCTGACCATCCTGAAGGGAACTGTGGTTTTTATAAATGAAACAATCCAGAGCTCAGGAAATTTCACTTAGTACTTGTAGACTTACTGTTTAACATACTGGAAAAAAACCCAAGGTCTGGAATGTTTTGGTCATTTGTAAAGCAGAAGAGCATCTATTTTCTGGAAAATGAAAACTGAAAGGGAATATCCCTCCACTTTCAGAAATGGAGAGAATGAAAAAAGGTATTAGGGTAGGTACAACCCCCAAAAGCTATACACAAAACCAAAAGCATCATCTGAGACTAGATATAAAGAAGAAATTCTTTTACGATGAGGGTGGTGAAACACTGAAACAGGTTGCCCAGAGAGGTGGTAGATGCCCCATCCCTGGAAACATTCAAGGTCAGGTTGGACGGGGCTCTAATCTAGTTGAAGATGTCGCTGCTTATTGAAGGGGGGGTGGACTAGATGACCTTTAAAAGTCCCTTCCAACCCAAATCATCGTATGATTCTATGATCTCCTCACTTTTCTTAATGCATGGAGATTTCTCCATAGGCTTGGGTAACTCTACAGAAAGAAGGGACAAACTTGCATAAGTTAGCTGAAGAATTTGTAGTCCACAGCTATTCCGAATAATATTGTATATAGCCAGATAATGCATGGCCTGACTAAAGGAATCAGCCCATTTCTATGTATACAATTTCAAAGCAAGAGAGAATTTATTAAATGTAAAACAGGTCTTTCTAAACAAGCGGTGGAAATGAAGAGCTCTTTCTTTTCCCTCTAAACCACTTTTGAAGTGTTTTCCTACTGAACTCACACAGAATGTGAGAACTTCTGCACAGAGCATGCCAAAGCGAGGCAGAAACACGACTGAGATTATTTTAGAAAAGGGAACAGCCATTTGCAGAAAATCGAGCACAGTGCTCATGTTATCTAGTCACCAACGTACAAAAGACCGTTCCACTTCTCATTACATTGGAAGAGTTTTCTGTTCTTTGTACGTGGCACTCCAGCACAGCGGTGCGTGGTAATAAGCACGGCTCCTGGGAGCACCTGCAACATAAATAACAACAAGGGCACATGCTTTATTGTAAACTGTAAGAACCCTAACGACATCCAGAACTTCTTTTTAATAGGCATAGTTTTGCTACTTTTAGTGAAGCTATGGCAATTTAAACCAGCTGAGAATCTGACCCAGCGTCCCGAGTCCTTCTGTTGTGTGAGTAAAATAACTTCTAAAAATTATAGCATCAGCAAATTTGATGGTCTGAAAGTATATTAGTTTTTAACATAATGTTTCAAAAACAAGTAGAAGGGACTTCAGTTTTAAAGAAAAACTAGATAATGGCCATTTTCTCACATTATATATTAAATTAATAATGCTCCCAGAAAGTTAAAATACGTTTTTCTCACAGTTGTATAATATATATATTAGTATAATTCATACAGAAGCAATGGGGGTTTTGAAAAATTAATAGTTTGAAAATAGATAAAACAGACTGAAAGGGGACAACTTGAACACAAAATTTGAGATCATACTGACATGGCTAGATCCCTACACAGATCCTTTTATAGGGCTTTGCCCTTTTTAATACACTTATTGAAAAATAAGCATTTGTAGGTTTAGGATCATAATGGGTGGATATACTCACTGATTTCCCACAGCCCCCTCTCTGGCAGGTTTTTTTCACTGTTGTTTGGGGGCTACTTGTTTATGCAGCATCCGATCCTTTTCCCCGTTTCCTAATAACCACAATGGGTATCACTGATATTACATCCTAGCCCCTACCTCAGCTGTCTTTAGGCTCTGAAACTTTTGATTTCTCATAATGTCACAAGTAAAAACTGAACTTCCCCATGAATTTCAATGGTCGCTTAAAACATTTTTTTTCTTTTTTTTCTTTTACTGCTAGGGCTTCCAGGATTTTTGCTGTTTGATGTTGAGAAGTATGGACATGTAAAGAAAAGATCAAAGTACACTCCTGGTTAATAAAACTCAGCAAAAGTTACTGCACAAAATGCTGGTAAAATTAGACTTCATCAAAGAATCATGGATGGCTAAGGATCAAGGGGAAACATTAAAAATCAGGGCAGAAATATTTTTTAAAAAGCAGGAGGAGGAAGAAAAATTTGGTTTTAGAAGGGCAGCAGGGAAAGATGTTACACATCATTATCTAATTTCATATTTTCATTTTCATACTGGTTTACAGATAAAGTGCTGGAAGGCAGATTAGAAAGTCCATAGCTTAATAATATTGGTAGTGTTCTATAAGGATATCTTCTGAATGAGGACACAATATTTACATTTGATATCATAAATACTTCATAGTTAGATTAGATTATAAAATATGGAAAAAATGCAGTCTTGTTTTCAAGAACATTAGCAACAAGGGCTTTAAAAAAGATGACCTTTAGGTATAAAGGTCATATTTTAAATGTCTTATTTATTTTTTATTAAAAAAAAAAGAAGGAACTACTTTAAAGTAGCCCATTTTTTCCTTTGTAAGGAGTTCATTAGACAGGTTATGTATAAGAAAGCAACTCTATGTTCCATATTACATTACTGCTACTTTTAATCTCCTCTCTAGCACTGTCCATGCCATTTGCTTCAAGCAGCAAGCATTCCTGTAACAGAGATATTATTGAAAATTTGAGGATAACTTATGAGGAAATAACTCATTCCATAGGAAAATCATGTGTCTAACCCTCACAGCTGAGACTGTATGCCCTATATGATCAATTTGAAATCATAATAGTCTAAGTTACTGTCAGTTACCTTATCATTGCTATAAATGACCAATCTTTCCCAAGAATACTGTTAATATTTTCTGGCAATGAGTTTCACACATTAACTATGTTGTGTAAGGTGTGGTTCCTCTTACATTTTTAAAATGCCACTTTTGGTTTGAATGTGTTCTTGCATCAAAAATGAATGAGTACTTGGGTTACTCTTCCCATGCTTTTCTTTACTCCAACAAATCCAGTCCTCTAAACATAACCAAATATTTTGGTCTGTCTCTCTGCAGTAATACAGAATGCTACAAATAACTTTTGTCACCCTTTTATATTTCATCTGGGTAATCCAAACAGGACAGGGAGTTCAAGGTGAAAACACTGCTGATTTTATAAAATTGTTCTATCCCACTATTGATCGACTGTGCTTCTTCCAGTTCTTCAGGCAAACTGAACTCTACTGGCTTGGCTGTTACTGGGCACTGAACAGGTGTTTCATTACACTTGTCCCAAAAGATGTTAATTTTTTCGCTAGATAAGCAAGACACTGACAAGTGGAATAGATTACATCCGACAGGTGGGAACTTTATTAAACTAATCCCAAAGGAAAAGTAGAAAGATGTCAAATAGTGCAGTCCTCCTCTGCAATGATCACGAAGTGCTATTTAAGGAGTCCAGTCCAGTGAGGCTACAGAATTTGCACACAAGTGTAAGATGATGACACTGAGCTTTCTCTGCAGAGTCCCAGAGCAAGGATTCAGTGGCATTAAGAGCCCAGGGGTCCTCATCTCTTCAGATGAGGATTGAGAAAGCCTGTGGCATTCACTTAGAGTGAATGAAATTTAAAGCCATGCACAGTCCTAACCTTGCCTCTCAAACTGCCTATGCACCCCAGCTGCTGTGTGGGACCTGAAAAAAACCCCATGTCTTGTCCAGTGAGAAATTCATTTTTTTTGACCCTGGAAAAAACAACCTTTCAGTGTCTAGAACATGACACAAACTCAGTTTTTTCCGTAAGAAAAAAAGAACTATAAGAACAAAGGAGGAATAAGGTAATGTCGCTAGGTGGAGAAAAAACTGGCTTCCCATTCTTCTTCTGGGGAGCAATGGAGGAGCCAGTTGTCTACATCCTTTGAAGACCAACCAGTGTTTGAACTGTGAGGATGGCTCTCCTCTCCCACATTGACTATTCGTCGCAGAGAATATAAAATGAAGGAAAACTTGTGGCAGCCACACAGAAATAAAAAGCTGTGGACATTTCCTTGCAACCCCCTTGTCCACAGAATTCATTTTTCTACAGTCTGTCCATCCTGCATTAGTCAAACAAAAGCTGTGGCTTTGCAGAGTTCAAAGGGGTAAACGTTTCCCAAATTGAGACGGTTAGTTTAGATGGCAGCAGCAGAGATGACTATTCTTATTCTTTCGTTGCATTTTGAACACTGATCTCAATTGCTATCACTCAATAAAACTCAGAATGATAGGATAAGGGTGTTCTTACTTTGCTCTTTCTTCGAACAGATTATGCAAAGGAATCATCCAGTGTTCCTGTGTGAATTTGTTATTTTTTATGATTAACATTTAACTAGTGGGAAAAAAAAAAAAAAAAGTTGAGCCCACTCCCTAAAAATTCAGAAAGCACCAACCCTCTTTTTGGGAGACATCACTGAGATGAGGTCACCTTTCACTTTCGGTATCACTGTTGTAGCTTTAAAGTATTTTCAGTAAAGTTTGCAGGGCTTCTTGGGATTTGGCTGCCCAGTCACAAGCTATGAAAACAAATTGCTTTCAAGCAATTGAGTAACTTCCAATATCAGATTCTATGAGTAGAAATAAACAAACAGAGCTTTGTACCCATTTGTGCTGATTCCTGGGAAAGAATCTTATTCAATGGACATTTGGCAATTTGGATTCCAATCCCCTTTTCCTCCTGGTGTGCAGTCATAGCAAAAGCAGAGTATTTTTAACCAGTTACTCACTAGAAATATTTTAGAAACTGTGTTTTTGAATGTGATACATTTTCAAGTAGCTAACACAGATGGTATTTAAAATCCTTCCATACCTCACCAAAACTTTTCTCATGAACTCTTTTGAGTTTTTCCTTTCCTCCTTATAATTTAATTTTTCAACCCCTTTTTTCTCTTCCATTTTGCTTGTTCTTCTGTTTTTTAATATACAGTGCATTTCACATTCTCTCTCTTCCATCTCTTTCCCTCCTTTTTTTTCCCTATTATTTTACTCCTTTCTTTTCCCTCACTATTTCTCTTGCTTTCGTTGATACTCCACTTCTTTCACTCCATCAATCTATTGATTGACAAGTTGATGTATTGCTTTGAAAGGGTTCTCTAAAATAATTTCAGTACCACAAGAACATTCAGATGTACACAAGGCATGTTCATTTTCAATCCATTAAATTGTCATTGGAATACTGAAATTGCTGGAGTGCAGTGACAATACTCCATTTTGCTTCTTCAGAGATTGCAAGTTTGCCAAATAGGCACAAATCATGTATACCAGAGTCATACCCATCAAAATTGAAGTCTGTACTCTGCAATGCTCAAATTAGAGTCTGCTGCCAGATTGTTTGAAAGAATATACAGGAAAGTACACAGCTGTGGCAGTCTCTAACTAAATGAATAATGCAATACCAACATCTGTAGGATTTTTGAAATGCTAAACGTTCAGATATGAAGCCTCTGCTGAGGACACAGATGGTAATGATGTTGTTGTTCTTGCAGTGGTTTCTACCAGAAATGGACAGAGTTCCATAATCAGACTGGACTGTTAATGCCTGAAATAATACTTTCCTTTAGCAGCACTAGCTCTCCACGCATTGCAGAATGATAAATGCTTGCTTTGTGGGTTGCATTTAATTCCAAGCTTTGTTAAGCTAAAGAAATCCAGTAATGAATATGGACATCTTCAAGCACGAATACAGATGCCAACACCAGTTGATAGCACTCAGCAGGTGAATTTAAACTGACAATCCAAGTTAAGGTAGAATAATTAAAATAAATTTTCCATTTGGTGCAAAAAGCATAAGTCCTATGTTTACCTCAGCAAAACACATACAACTAAGCAAACTTTTCCTAGATGCACAACAGTATTAATTTCATGGGATTATATGTATTTTTCTGATTTTAAAACATATCAATATGCATTGCCTACTGAAAGAATAAAAAGGAATAAAACTAATCTCTGAATACAAGCAAATAAATACATCCGTTCATCATCCAGTGTTTTAGGGCACCGATGAACGACAGCACAATGACTTCTAATTTATTCTCTGTCCATTACTTTTTCCCATCAATAAAAATTGTGTTCCAAAGGCATTGAGCAAATACAAAAATGTACTTTTGCTCAAATTAGATGATGTCCCTGGAGTCAGAAAAAAGCTAAAAGAACTAACTCAAAAGTCAACATAAAGTTAAGCAGTGCTGAGAGGCAGAGGAATTATAAGAAGCTAATAAGGAAAGCAATAACTATATAAAACAAGCCTCTGAGAGAAGGCATGATGTCACCAATCAGCTCGTCTGGACAGTTGTAGTCTGAACACTTGATCCCAGACACAACTTATCTTCTTAGCTGGGATAGACTCTCCTGAAAGATCGAGGATTATTTCCTTTGTGCATTGACACAGCGGAGACAAGTATATCAGACATTTTAAAAACTGTACTCAAACTGAAGAAGAATATTTGAAAAGCTTAAAAGACAGGGGAAAAGGCCAAGATGCTAAACCAGGAATTCCAGGAAGCCTGTCCAGGCAAAGAAGGAAAAGGATGCGTCATTTTCAACAAAGGTTCTTGATTAACCCTATACATAACTTTATAAATTTCAATAACCCCCTCTTCCTTGTTTGCTTTAATTTTTAGGAAAAGATCAGAACTTCAGCCAAAAGAAACCTGACATAAACAGCAGTTACCTTTCTTATTTAAATGTAGGAAATGTTCTTCAGAGACAACTACTCACCTCTGCAAGGCTTTTTGTTCATAGCCAGTAGGCTCTTTAAGCAACCAGCATCATTTCTCTGAGAAGGGATGAAACAAGCTTATTCCCGCAAATGCCCTGCAGCAAAATCTGAAAGGGACAAGGTCTTGCATCACCCACATTGCTGTCCTCAGGAGCTACTTAGCAGCTTTGTTGGTCTCATGCTTTTGTCATGCCCAATCTACTTTCCTTGTCCTCCATGTCCTGTGAAGATAGGGAACTGTGCGCTTCTGTTGCTTGCTGACAGAGATGTCAGGAAAAGTGGATTCCTATTTTCCTTTTGGGTACTTGTCTTTGAGTTTGGCTCCTTCAAAATCCTTGAGTTGCCATCTGATAGAAGGCTGGCTTGGCTCTGGGACTGGTGATGCCAGCTAAGCAAAGCCTGCAGATAACTGTGCCTTTATCCCTTCAGCAGAGAAAGAAATTTCCTATTCCTAAAGTCACATTTTGATAAAGAATAATTGCTATTAGAAACACTTGGTGGGGGGAGCAGGGGAAGGGAAGGGAAGGCAGAAAGAAAGATAGATAAGAGCAGCATAAGCACTTCCTAAAGTCAAGAAATCCTACAGCGCCCTGGAGTGGAAGACCCCGGGGGACCATCAAATGGGCAGCAGTTCAGTAGTTCACCTCATAATACCCCAAGGGTTGCAAAACTGTTCACAAAATCCTCAGCTACAGTTTTAAAAGTGAGAAAGTTGCTATAACACAGAGCCTCTCAGGTCATACCACTCTTTTCCAGGCAAAAAAAAAAAAAGTGTACTGTTCTTCCCATAGGAGAAAGAGAAACATTCATAGCCAAGGAACAGAGGCAGACTGTGAACTCTGGGGTCATAGAAGCTGTTATAGCCAAGATTAAAACCCAATAAGAGTTCTCCTTAAGTAGAGAGGCAAAACTCAGGACCTCTGTGCCGTAAACTGAAGAAGAACTTCTGCTACTGAAGTAGCACATAGGGTTAAAATGTCCAGATAGGGATCAGAAACACACATGCAAAACGTGCATATCGTGCTGGCCAGAAGTAATAAAAAAAAGAAAAAAGTTTTACAAACTTAAAAAAAAAATAAATAGGCAGCGCCAGGATTCACATGTTTCTACACAGGAGAAAAAAAAAGGATGAATGTACACCTTGATGCATGGAACGTTAGCATTTTGCACATGCAGGAATCTGAGCTTCAAACCAAGCCACAGAGGGCCTCAGTGACTTGCCCAAGGTCAAAATATAAAACCCATGTAAGGCTCTTTGATTGTGATTTGCTTTCTAATGTAGAGAAAGCTCACATGCTGAGGGAACTGAAACACTTTTCAGGCATACAAGAGCTCCATCTAACTAATTTACTATTCATATATACTTTAAAGAATCTGATCCCAGTAGATGTTTGTTCACATCACAAAGCTACCACATATTTTGAAATAATCTGTTAGAGTCGGAAGACTCTGCAGAGGAAAGGCCCAGAAACCCAGAACAGAAATAGAAGACATGTTACAAAGCAGGATCAAAGGATACGCTGACAGATGCGTTCAGGAGGCTGAGACGATGTTTCTATGCTCTGTGAATACATTGAATCCAGGCTATCTTGTGTTAATATTCATACGTAAAGCATTTATCAAAAACTTAATAATGGCATTAATATGGTAATACAACTTCTGCCCTCTTGTGAAACTTTTACAATTAGTAAGACTTCTGATTTGTTTTTCCCCTGAGGAATCTTCTTGATTTTCACTACCTCTCCATCTATTGCTCAGTTTCTTAAATCAAAAAAGCCTGATACCCACTCAGGCACATTATTGTACCAGTTATGCTATCTGCTGCTATACACTCAGGCCAGTAAGGGCACCACTTTTTGGTAACATGAGCTTCCTGCAAAAATCTGAGCCAAATCTAGAAAAGTCCTTAGATACTCTTATTTTTAGCTATGTAGTTAACTAACTCCAATTGAACAGTCACTGGAAAAAGATTCAAAATTACACATATTGTGAAATACTTTGCTGATGGTCAGCAGCCTCGCTGCTGAACCAGTCTCTCTGTAGTGTGTGTCCTAAAACGTGCATATAGTTCATACGTGTTTTCTGTTTCCTAAGAACACAGAACCAAAGAATCTTGTCTTTCTGATTTGTCTGACAGTGAAGCAGACTCTGCTTTCTGCTGCACATTTGCTACCCAAATAAATGAAAGAATACTCCATGGGAGAGAATATAAGCATTTTTCCGTGACACCTTAATGCTAAACTGTCTGATAACTGTAATGTTCTGACCACTGTGGAATGTCTTTACCTATATATACACCTACTTATGTATCTAAGTATATTTCTATTTCCGTAAGCAAAGCGCCTCCCTAACTGAGGAAGCTGATCTGTAGCAGGCACTGATACTACAGACTATGAAATGCAAAGCCGAAGAACAAACGATCTGTTTGGAAAGATTATGATTTGTAGATCTAAGATCTTCGGAGTGTTCCAGTATGTTGAAGAACCTCACAGAGAGAGAACAAAATGCCTTATGAAACCTTAAATTATGTAAAATACTGAGATGTATTATACGAGGCATTTTAAATAAGGGCAGAATAAAGGCTAAATACTTCTGAACTGTCTCAGAAAAATTAATCCTTCTTAATTCATGCACCATTACTAGACTCTGGTATTAAAATGCCTCCTGCCTTTAGGCTGATGTGGTTATAATTATTCACTTGTTTTAATTCATATTTTATGTACTGCATGTATTTTTATGCAGCACCAATTGTGGTAGCATCCAACAATTAAAAACAAGCATAAATTAATCTCTCATTTACAGGCAACCATCTTCAATTAATGAACTAAAGGACCTTCTAGGATTTTTAATTAAAGTTCTGAATAAGCCAATACAGCTCATATAAATCTTATGAAATCTGAACTTTTCAAGAGGACCTTTTTAACAACACCTTGGAGGCCATTTTATCCCTATTGCAAAAATAAGAGCCTAAGCTTTTTGTCTCTGACTACTACTGGGTGCCCCAGGACTAGGTAATATCCTCCCCAGCACCACTTGAGCAGTAGTTATTGTATTGATTCTAGCCTCAGAAAAGTTATGTTCAATTTTTTAGCACCGACTCCCTGAACGACCCTGGGAAAGAAAACTGGTATTTTGTATACAATTTCTTTGTCTCACAGAGGTACCACAGTGCTAAGTCAGGGAGGCAGTGATAACACTGTTGTAGAAATTATAAAGTCTTTTCTGTAAGTGTTACTACAATCACTGGACAGCACTTTCCTTGACAGGGTTCCTCCTCAAACACAGCCTCTGAACTCGGACCCAAGGGTCCTATTTTGGATATAGATCCACAGAACAAAAAAGAATTTGGGGCAAAACCCCCAGGCTTCTTTCTGGGATGGCATGACTATAACAGCACCCTTCATATTTATTAGGCTTTTGCAGTTCCTGAGTAAGAAACAGCATGCAGTGACTATTTTCAGAGAACTGATAATGTCAACACACCCACTAGTCCAGCAGGCTTTTTCTTGTAGCCACGTATGGCAACATGATGGTAGCTGAACAGAGAATCTAGGATATATAAGTCTCCAAAGCAGTCATGCTCCCAGACGTAGCGCAGGAAGCAAAGCTGCCAGCTATAATCCAAACAAGAACACACAATGAGTAAGTTGAAGTAGAAAACACAGAATTCAGAGCTCATGGCAAATAGGTCCTCAAGAAGGGAGAAAAATTGAGAAATAGCAAGTTTGTAACAGATATAAATTACATAAAAATCTTCTTTTTAGACCTAATTTTGGACCATATCAGCCCCGAGTCATCCTTCTGAGGAGAAGATAAGAGACTGTGGCAAAGATTCGGCTCCCAAGTAGTTGGGTCCTAAACTGACAGGGGTTGAAAAATAAAAACCGACATTACCTCTAACTTAGCACTGACCACTACTTTTCATGCCATAAGCAAGCTACCTGCTGTACAGATAGAGACATCATTCTATTAATATTTGATCGGTGAATATTAGATTATCAGTATTTCATGTGAATACTGTTCATGAGTATGTTGCACTGCATAACCTATATTACAGACTGAAATCCTAGAATTCATTCATAACTTAGTTACAGTGGGAGCCTGTGACCATAATAAAATAATATGTAATATTGCATGGGTATTAAGATTCAAGTATACAGTAGAAAAGTAGAAGTATATAGTACTGATATTTTGAAAAAATAGCAATAAAACATATTGTTTTTAAAGGTCCTTATGGACTTTTCTTTGGCAAAGCTACTATCTCCCTTTAGATGTAGAATGATATTTCTATCGTTACCTTCTGTAGGTTAGGAATATTCATGTTGAAAAGAATGAGAACACTACTCGTCAATATTTAGATCTGAAAGACACACGAGGAGGATATCTATATTAAACTCCCTCTCAAAGTGTATAGGAACACTTTTAAAATTTTAGAAATAGACCTACTATTTGCAATCCTAAATATGGATTTATCCTATATATCATGAAACTTGTAGTCCCTTTTCTAAATTATTAGTGGAAATTTTAATGAATGATTTACCATCTTTCTTGAGATAGCAAATTAGAATATTTTGAAGAATTAATTTGTACAATACTTCTTGATTACCTCACACAAATGCATATATGTGCATCCTTCTATAAAGGTGGTAGTTTTCATACATAAAGGACAAGTGTATTCTTTTAATCAGAATGGTCCTATAACTCAAGGGCAAAAATAAATTGCTCAATAAGGAGCCATGTATGTCTCTTTCCAGTGAAATTCTATATCTCTCTGCCTCATCAAACAGCAACCACTATGTGTAGGCAGAAGACTCCTGGAAATTAAATAAATTGTGCCATGCAGAGGAAATAAAACCAAGCAGTTGCATAGCACGACATAGTGAAATGATGATAAAGCCAGATTTTACAGTGCTTCCATCTGTCACATACTTGTCATATGTCCATTGTCATATACTTGCCATCCTGAATTATATGATACCCTATAAATCCGCTTTTCACTTTAAAAGTTACAGAAAGAGCCTATGCTACTGCAGATTTGAATTTGAAGGGGACGTATGTATACATACTGATACATCTAGTGCTAAAAAGAAAAGATTATATTGCAAATAAACACCGAGACATTGATAAATATCAGAAATATTTCCATTTAGAATTCCTGACTACGTAACAGTGTTTAATTCCATTTTCACTTACTTTATTTTCTAGAACCTCTTAAAACCTGACACCCTGTTATCTTAGCTCATTGTCCTGATAAACTAAGTTCCCTAGGTCCCAGACCTGGTCTATCTGATCTAAGATGCCCTGCCCAATTAATTCTCATTTATTTTGCAGCAGGTTTTATTAGCTGAAGCATAATGACACAGTGAATGCAACGCCTGGCCAACTTAGAAATCAGGCACAAACACTTGTGTCACACTCCAAAAAGTTGTATGGGCACAAGCTTCATTTTTCAAATTCTTGCCACAATATACTCTACCTTGGGTTCCCCACTCCCCAGCTCTCCCAGACTTCTCTTTTCTAAGCAGATCTTCTTTTTCCCTTTCCATCTATGTCAGGCAGCTTTCTTCTCCTTTCCCCTTTCAGGCAGGAACAGCCAACATCTCCACTGCAAAACCTGAAGCATGTGAAGGCTAGAAAAAGTCTTTGGGGAACAGCAATGTTGAAAAATAAGAAGCCTCTATTTATCTGGGCAAATTGGGACAAATTTCTGGTAGACGGCAAAGGGCACAGCCCTGATACAGCAGGCCCTCTCTGCCAAACTTATTTGACAGTCATAGTTCATAATTATTTTAAATTCAGACTAGCAAATATTTTTCTACACTAATGTGTAAATACTTTCAGAATTTTCCAAAATTGTTCAGCTCAAGTAGTTACATCTAGGCAAAAGTTGAAGCATCTGAAAATAAGTGTCAGGGAACAAATAGGTACTTCTCCTTATCCCATCTCCAAAAAAGTTGACCTTGAAAACCTTCTTACACAGGCAAAAGTAAATCAAGCACATTCTTTTTACATTCTGCACATTTTAATTTTTATATGACGTGAACAATCATTATCCAATACCGAGGCCAGATGTGCTGGGGTTGGGCATGCTGTGTAGATTTCTGCACAGTGCTATTTCATGAAGACATTAAACACTTGCCCCAAAGAGAAAAAAAGGCATCAAATGGTTGTTGAAACTCTCTCAATGGAAGAGCAGCAACATTACTGAAAATTTCAGAGAACTATAGTTTATTTTTATTTTATCCTCATGTGCTCAGGCAGGTGGACTTTATAAAAGAGGTCTCAAAGCAAGGTCACACAGGGAGCAATAAAGCAAGTGTTCAAATACTGCTCTGCACCTGTATTTCAGGCATTATCTATTATTTTACAGGGACAAAAAGAGGACACCAGTTCCTTGTCTGCTCCTTCATGTCAGAGAAAACACTTCAAGAAATGGTGTCAGTGCCAGTTGTGATGATAGATTTTGTAATAGGGAAGCTGTTTCACTAGGAGATAGATGTAGGTCATCAACCTGTGACTCACACCAACATGCTCAGAGATGTTAATGCAGGGAGCAAAACCAAACAATTTTCTGAAGGTTTCCGTCATTTTTACAGGCATTAGAGAAAGTTTCTACAGAAGGGAAATGCCATCTTGAAAGCTGTCAAACTCTTAAAGTTCAGATACAGATAACCCCTCCCCCCCAAACTTCTCCTACCACCAACTCTCCCCCCTGCCAAAACCACTTGCTGCTAGGAAATTGAATCAAAAGTTACCAAAGATACATCCTCATTTGAAAGCAGTAAAATTTGATCCTGGGAACAAATGGGGGTTTTGTTTGTTTGGGTTTTTTAAAAGCATGTAAGAACCTAAGAGTAAAACTAGGAATAGTTTTGTCTTCATGTCCTAAAACTTTTCCAAGTTTTTATTTTCTTTTCCTGTAAAAGAATGCAAAATTGAATTCTCAAATATTTTTTTCATGAATTAGTAACGTAAACAGAAACGAGAGTGACTTCAAGTGCTTCAGTTCAATTTCTCAGCAATTATCTTTATAGTATTTGAAGGGCCTGAAAATTTTATAAAATGCATCAGAGTTCAGAGGTAAATGTAATCAACAGCTTTTGCACCTCTGTCACAATGCATTTATGTACTAATAGTAAAGTTCAATTTTACAGGAAGAAAATTTACTTAGACTTGGTATAAGATTGAGGAATTAACTGCTACAGACACTAGCAAATATCTACATAGGTTGTTTCCTTCCATCCTACCTACTAAACCTTTTGGTATCTCTCTCTCTTTCTGTCTCATAAAAACACACCAAAAATTCCTATACACAATGGTGACATGAAGAACTTGAATAGAGTATGTGCAACCTGGCTGGAGTAAAACATTTATGAAAGTGTTGAATAGGTCACATTAAAAGCAAATAAAATTTATCAGTAGAAAATAATCACTTAAGACTGATGGACATATTCAAGAAACGCAAATAATTAAAGCTTTGCTCTTAAAATGTTAATATGATTTTCTTCATCGTCCATCCCTATAACACAAAATATAGCTTCTGTTGACTCTCACTGAAAATTTGGATATTGGAGGATGTTATATACTACCGTTTTAAGTACAAAGAAGTTGCAGGGGTGAGTGGTGGGGGAGAAGCACTTATTCAGCACAAGAATACATTTGAAACTCTGATATCTTTCCTGGATTCTATCTTAATTTCATACATAATGAGAGGAATAGAAGGCTATCATTTCATTTCAGTGGACAAGCGATCAGACCCTAGATACTGTTGCTGTAGTGAACTTCAGACTGAAATTCAATGGAGGAAACTTTCACAGGCCGATGTTAGATATTGTTCTGAAAATTGGTTGGGGACAAGTTACTCACACAGCAATGTGGTAACATTTTCCCCATGGAAGGAAAAAACCCATATTATCACTTAAATTACGAACTTGATATCTCCAGCAGCATAAGGCACAAGCAATCCAAGGTAACTCTTCCATCTTGGTCTCCTCTGTGCTAGTGTTATCAGGGATTTCTAGATGGTTCTTTTTTCTTTATCTTTAAATGAAGTAGGTACAAGATGCAGCGTTAAGTCTTTTACTTGGGACTTGGTCTTGTAAAAAGCTGAAAGTCCTGAATGAAAGTAGAGCCAAAGAGTTCAGAATGCATTCTTGTTGAAAACTTTTACAGAGGAGACTTTTAATATCTCAAATAATTGTCTTTCTTGTCATTGTTCTGCAAGAGTCACTGTTTTAAAATTATGAAGGATGTTAAATAGAATTATGCAATTTGTTTTCAAGACTTTTGATAAGGTGGTTTTCTTTACAGAAATTATTGGCTTGAATTCGGCCAAGTATGTTAGGTTTATGAGACGTGGTACTGACTCTAGCAGGGAGGGTCGGACGGGAACCCTTACGAACAAGCCCTATAGATAGAGAGGCAAGTTTCTTACCTCTGTGATGTTGCATATCCTGTATTCATTGTCTTGTGTGTTTTTTCATTCTTTCATGAAAACTCAATAAGCAACATCTAAATAAAGAAAACTACACTTCCAGTGTAGGTGTTGAAGTGTAGGATAACGTTCCTCTTTTTTGACTGCTGATTGCTCTCATGCAAGTGTTGGTAAACACTATCTAGAGGATAAAATTGCATGCCTGGACCACCTATGAGATATAGCTCTGAGTCCTAAATAAGCCCAGGGTGTTTTTGGAGATATGTTCTGTGTGGTGATCAGGCAGTATTGATACTTTCACTCACTGTTAAGCTTTCTGCTGGGAAAGGAAAACTTAAGACTACGGTTTGGGCTCCACAGTATGCCCAGGATTTTAACATGAAAAACAGCAGCTGTTTTTTCCTATAATGACTTCCCAGTTGGCAGATTTTCTGCTCAGAGGGCCTACCACCTGGGCTTATGCCAACAGAAGTAGGAACAGTTGGATTTAGTCTGTGATTAACAGAATAAATTCCCCTTCCTACAGATAAAAAGTCTAGATTTTATCAGAAGAAATATGTCACAGGAAAGGGATGGCAAAGCCAGGTTCTCGCACATGGGTGCGCTAAGGAGGTGACTCTTTCAGAGGAGGAGTCCACCCTGCTGACTGCAGATGGTGTGCAGAGCCCTCAGCACCAGTATCCCAGAGCAGTAACTCTCATCAGCTCTGGGCTCCTTCCCCAATTCCTGCTGCTTTGGGCTCTCATGCCCATAAGTGTAGTCTCTAAAAGCATAACTGACCTAGACGTTTCCTTCACTCTTGTTGAGATGCATCTGCAGTACATTCCTCAGAAAAACTTCGGATGTATGTTCTGTATGACAATAGCATTGCGTTGTCTGTAAAAAAAAAAAATCATGTCTTACGCTTCTTCGGGTAAATCACAATTAGCCTTACATTTTGCTGTAACAGACTTTGCTGTTCTGGTGATCACTACTCATATTCAGCAACCATTTCTTTCCTGCACAAAATAAAACCATAGTTGCAAAAATCAGAAAACACGAGTACACTTAGGTAGTTTTCACTGATTTGGTTCATGATGAGGATTGCCTGGATGCTTCCACTTCATCTGAAGGATGAGAGCAAGTGTCCATTAGAGTTCCTGGACAGAGTCCATTCTCTGCAGGCAACATCTCATTTCTCTTTGAAAGAAGGGGAGGAAATGGCCGCATGTTACGATCACCTAGGTGTTTCAAATGTTCGCTGTGCATATCTGATTGGGATCTGTATTGTCTGTAGGTTTGTTCCGATCTCATTTGTTTCCTTTGGTTACTGTACTCACAAATTGCCTTGTTTCAGGGATGCAAGATACATTCAGAGGAGAGAAATCTACTTCTCCAGAAAATGATCTAGATCAGGAACCAGGTGCAGACTGTTAGAGAGCCTGGAAAACAGTGATTTCTTTCCCCTAAGCACATGGGAAGCTTGGAAAGATGCACCACCTTACACAGATTAGGTACTTTTATGCAAGCAGTGAGATTACTGCTGCTTCTTTTCCTCTTCTGTGTGCCTCGCTACATAGGCCATAGACTTTAAAATTTAGGGAGAGTTGACTCATACGCTTCAGTTGTAGGCCTTACTTCTATTTTTTATGAAAGATTAAGGGCAAACCTCTAGCATAAATGTCTGTTTTCTTGCCTGCCTCGGCTTAGCTGTAGCTATTCGTAAATATATACTCGTTACTAGTGCTACAGTACTGTCTGTCTCATGCCCATGACAAAATTGACCTGGGCTGTAAATCAATAGTGCTGTGAAATATAAGAGTGTCGAACTCCTGTGAAAATCTCAGCCATGTTATGTTCTACACTACATCCATGCAGGCAGCTGCTACAGTTGTCATCTGAAACTTTTCCCAAGGTTTATATTAGGTGTTACCTTTCCCACCCCATTAAAAAAAAAAAACAAACAACCAAACAACCAAACACCAAAAAAACCAAAACAAACCCGTAACACATATTTACAGCTTCCCTTTGGTGACAGATTCTGGGTTTTGGGCCATTGTCAGTCACAAGAAAACATTTCTTTAGCTACTACAAGCACTAATGCTCATTAAAGACCTGAGCCAACTCCCATGGAAGCCATTGGGATTCTTTCAAAAGACTTCCTTGTGGTTCAAATCAGGCTCTGAAACACCTATATTACTAAAAATCACTGTTGTTGCCAGTGAGGACCTTCTGTTGTTTCTATATGAAGTATTTATAAGAAAATATTGAACTGTATTTCACAGTGACTCAGTAAATAACTCATGTCACGCTCAGTGCTTTTGGGCGGTAATTAAAGATTTAAGGCATTCAACAAAAATGTCATTGCTTAATTAAAACCAATAAAAATCTTTCCACATTAAAATATTTGCCTGTTGCCACTCAGACTTTGTTCTAGGTGTACTATAGGATTTTTCTAGCTAATCTTACTTAAAGCAAGCAGTAAGCTATTTTTCCCTGGATGAAAGCTTTAAAAAAATCATATTGGCTTAATCTTCAGACTGTTAAGAACTTTAATATGTATTTCTTCTTCAAACATGTGGTCCCATATGCATTATTTAATTTCATTAGAGATAATGGGCAAATTGATACTCACTATACTTTCATACCGCTCGTGTTTCTTTGTTGGAATTGTGGAGCTATAATCTGGTTATTATCAGGCAGAGCATTACAGACTGCGTTGGCCTCCATGACTGGCTCTCAGGTTCCTCTCCAGCCATTCCTTGGTCTATAAAACACATGCATACTCTTAGTACCTCCAAATCAGCAAAAACTGAACGCCCTCCTCCCTTGCCCCCCCCCCAATACCATTGGTTTGATGAATAACACTGGTTGTTCAGTTGTCCTTGCAGAAGACTCAGTTTCATCACATGCTGAGCAACCACATACCCAGTGAAGCAAAAGAGACAGAACGCCACGAAGGAAGGAGAAATCTGGAATCCACATGTATTGTCCTGGTGAGAAACATGAAGTAGGACCCTGTCATGATGCAAGTTCAAAGGAACTAGCTGGTTTCTTCAAGACCCTCAGATAATGTATTCTGGGGGCTTGGAAAAGAGAAAGATTTGGAAGCCTAGTCTAGATAACCTAATGGAAAAAAGGTCACATTAACCTTAATTTATAAGCTCGAAAGTCTATCCCTTTGCTTTCCAATTCCTGGTTTTGAAGCTGTGGACACAAAATTAGAACGACAAATTGTGTTTAAAAACACCTTCTCAGGTAAGTATTTGTATATCTTTTTTCCTGGATGAAAAGTATTTAGGCCTATTCTAGGTAAGAAGCAGCAAGGGAAAATAACAATTTTACAAAATAAAACTTTGTAAAATCACCTCAGTGAACCAATGTATTTTCACAGAACAGATGGTTCATAATGTAGTTTTTTCACCAATATGATTACATCATAAAATATTCCTCTAGCACAGATATTTGAGCTAGTTCTGTTTGGGCAAGCTCCAGCACTGGCATTAGTATAACTATTCCAGTAAAATACTTAGTTCAACTCTGCTGAATCCAAGTCAGAGACTTTCTCGATGTTTAAATACCCTGTCATCGATTTCTTTTTCTCCATTACTTTTATTTTCACATTCAAAGAAGTTTAAGTAATTAGTAGGTTGGGCTTTTTCTTTTACATAACTGTGATGGCAAATTCAATCATATCATGAATTTTCGGGTGTTATGTACTCTATATTTTAACTTCAGCTAATAAAAGATGAAAGGATTATTAGTACCAAATATTTTGGCTGACCCTAGAATACTGTATTTCATTTTCCACTTTAAATGGCGGTATGTACATTTTCATTAATTTCTGTCTTTGCTTCTTAGCATCCTAATTTCCTCATAGGCTTCACGTGTTTGATATCTTTAAGAAGCCTTTGATCTGTCTTGCACCTTAAAAATATTGAATCTTTTTTGATTTGATGTAATCATTTTTGGTGGGTTCTTTTGATGTCTCCATTGTATTTATTGCTTTTTATATCTCTTTATTTTTACTTTCAAAGAGCCCTCTTTGTTCAGAGACAGACATTACTTTCCCAATGTTATTTTCCTGGCATGTTCATCTATAAGGAATTTGCATCCTTTACTTTTAATTTGAGGGGCTTTTAGACTATACCAGTTCTTAATACTTACCTTCATTCTACGACATCCATGACTGCTAAACATACTGAAAATGTGGCCTTTTGTATTTGGTGGCTGTACTACTGCTGCTTCTCAAGATCACTCCTACGTTAATACAGGTTAAATAAAGACTAGCCTCTTCTTAGAATAGTGGAGCAAGAACTGCTTGAAATGTTAATATAATGCCTCTCTGTTGTTTTGTACCATGCTATTGACTGGTTGATATATAGCTAGTTGAAGTCTTTTTGTTTTGCCAATTTTTGCTGCCTCTTAAAAGCTAACTCAGAACTTTGCAGTGTGCTTCAGTTTTAAGAATCTGAGCGAAAATACAGTGCAGAGTACTGATGGCAGCAAGTTGGCTATCCAACTTGTCTGCATACTGCAAACTGCATACTCAGGCCACAAATTCAGTGGCTTGGTACTTTTCTATCAGAATTTTAATTACAGATGGTGGTACATAACCTTTCAGGAACAGTGTGATTCCCTGATTCACCTAGTCCTCTGTAGCTTATAACATTTCTGATAGTTGCCAGAGACTGTCTCTAGGAACTGAAGTAAAGGGTGGGGGGTTTTTTTTGGTTTTTTTGTTGTTGTTGTTGTTGTTTGGTTTGTTGGTTGGGCGGGTGGTGTGGTTGCCATTTTCATAGTACATCAAAAGTGTCATCCAGTCTAAAACCAGATAATGTGGATAGTTCCAACAGAGAGCCCAGAAGTTGTCTATACCTTAAAGTTCATTGCAGAGCAGTCTGTGGTCATTTAAATGCAGGCCTTACTCTAATGTAGTGGTATATAGTATCATTACTCTTATTAGATATATAGATGACATTCCCCTGTGACACTAGGATTTATCTAGAAGAAAGGAATCCCCAGCTGATTTATTCATATAGCATTAAGGTCTGTTCTTATGAGCAGCTCAAAAGAGATTTAGGACAACACAGGATCTATACTCATTCACAGTTCATAATACACCAGAACCATTTTGCATTCTCACTGAAAGTCCTCTAACAGAGGCAACCGCATCAATTCGTGGGACTTGATTATTAAGCATCTCTCTATAGTTGGTCTGAGCTCCTGCAATCGAGTGGCTGGATGAGAATTTCAGGTTTCACGGTAAGGAAATTGTAGGGTTTTATCCTTCGTGATTGTCAACAACAGCTAGAAAATAAACCACCCTAAGCTCATAAATGGGAAGTAAAATAAGACCTAACATGAATTAATAATTTTAAATGTGTACATTTTCAAGACAATTGCACTTTTAGGTGTCACTGAAGAAATTATTTATGGCAATAAAATCTGCCAGGATGCCAAAAAAAAAAAAAAAAAGACTTCAACTTCACCTTCTGAAGTGGTCCTGCAAGGTCAATGCATATTCCCCATGTTTTAAACTACAGAAGTTCACCTTCTAGTACCTGTCATCCGTAATTCCCCAATGGTCCATGACACAACACAGACATATTTCTTTCCCAAAGCAAAGCCAGAATTTGCAGAAGGGTGGTCACACTCAGATTTTATCCCCAAGAAAGAGAAAAGACATTTCTTTTGTGCTGTTTTTTTGTAAGAATGAATAAATTAAAAATAAATAAATAAAAATTGAGTGGTATTTTGAGTAAACTATTTGTGTAGCTTTCAGGATGGCAGATTCACATAACCCCTCCCCCATATCTTGGTGGATATTAGTTTTATCACAAAGGAAATAATAAAAATGATATTAGAACTCTGTACCTTGCTAAAAGTAAGTGAAGTTGGTACAAATGCTTCGACAATACCTGTACGTGCCTTCTTTCCATATAAAAAGAATCTTCACATTATATATGTCAGCCAGCCAGCCCTCATTTATAATTTCAAGGTCTTTATTGCCATTTTAAAGGTAGGATCTGTGAAATAAAGAATATGGTTGAAGTTGAGCCAAACTTTCACAACAGTGGGTAAAAGAGAAGGTTTCAAGGTTTAATTCTTTGTATAACTGTATCTCAGCATTATCTTCTTAAGTAATATTGAGAAAGGTTAACTACCATATTAGTGCTGATTTTTAGAAAAACGTCATTTGGGGGAAGCTGAATAGAGGGTAGTAACATCAAGATGAAATTACCAACAAAGAAATTGTTCTTTCACTGAAGTAAGCCCCACAGACATTGTAATGTAATTTCTTGTTAATGAATGCATTAATAGAACTTTACCACAGAAGAACCCTCTGAATTTTAAGCTATCATAGATCTTTGTTCAAACTGTGTATGACAAAAACATTTTATATCAATTATATATTTCATTTGCACAGTTGGATGAAATAATGATAGATTCTGAGTCTATTTCCCAGTAACTCAGGAACAGTAATTAAAATAATTAAAATTCTTTCCACAGCATAAAAATTTGACAATGCAATGTCATTTGCAGACCCATCAGGAGGACCTCACTGATGGGGTGGGGGTTTTACATGTACATGGCTGCTAAGATCCAAGGTTTGAGGGAGCAAGAATTTATACAGCGAGTGTCTGAACCACAGAATATTCTTTCCCTCCCTTCTTGCTCACGTACCCAAGAGTTTAGCGTGGAAGAGGAACTAAAGGGGTTTCTATTAGTCGTCCTCCATTGCTCTTAAGCAAAGAGCAACCCAGGCTCACGCTGCAAGGCAGCCCCTAGCCCCATGCAATAATTTCAGCATTAGCAAGAGGCTTACCATCTACAGACCTGAAGGTTATGCAGGTTACTTACCAGGAGCCCAAGGGCCACATCCAATTTGCATATAAACTATAGACATTTATTATAAGTGCATATAACCATATTTGGTATGCAGATGGAACATAATGTATAGCGGTTCAAGTTCATTAGCAACACCAGCCAGCAGTTCTGCTGTTTTGTCCCCATCCTTCACTTACAGGAAGATGGCAGCTGGAGCCCACATTATATGACTCAGCAGGTCTCATCTGGCCCTTGGGCTGCACATTACATGCCCCCGCTCTACTGTTTGATGTGCTGAACAATCTCCGATTTCCAACTGGGGATGTAAACTGATAATGAGATTGCTTTAATGCTCTAAATCTCAGTGGCATTATCACAAAGGCCATTTTCTGGCTTCTGCAGTTGTCTGAAAAGGAAAGGGAGATAAACAGTAGAGGTGAAAACAGAATTGTTGTATAAGTTACAAGAGAAACACGAGCTGCTGATTCAGGAGAAAGTGTAAACTGGTTGCGGTCAAGCAGCAATTTTGTTTTCTTCTGATACATGTCACATTGAGTATTTATTTAAAATGCTGTTCAGGTGGACAGGCTCGAAGGAAGTTGCATCATATTTCCACCAGAGTCATGGGAACGGCAGATAAACGCTGCAAATGCCTTACAAACATTAAAATAGCATAGTACGCCATGCAATCTTTTTGTGTACAACCACAGTATGCCAAGAGATCTGCTTTACATCAGCAACAAAACCAATGATCTGTTAAATGCAACATTAAACAATCTACTATCACTTCTGTTTCCAGGTGTTATGACAGTCCATAATTACTTCTCTAATTCTCACTTAACATTTGGGCCATAGCATAGATTCTAGTTGTCAGGCATCATGTAATTCTATTTTGAAATTTGTTAAAGAAGTATAGTCTTGAGAAACCATAAACAGCAGGGGCCAAATTTTAATAAGTATCTCTGTTAATGTCACTTCAGCAACATGATTCCCACTATTTTAATCACAGGGGGTCTTTAACATGCCTTCAGGGACACACAGTTAAAGCCAAGAAAAATGTCACAATTATTAACTGACTACAAAGAAAGAAAAGTAAGGAAGTTGTTTAAGCATTGCTAGAAAATTACTCTCTTAATTAGAGCATTAGAACATCTCTATACTTCCTCTTCAGTAGCGAGTGGTAATGATGTATATATTTATACTGGGGTAAACATACAAGACATTGACCTTTACTAAAATTAGCCGGTAATGATTCTCTTGCAACATCCCTGAACTCCTGAGACTCGTTTGTGCTGTCCAGCGAGGCTGGCCCCACCGCGTGTCCCCTCTGCCCGCTTCCCCCTGCCCTGTCCCACATCACACCTGTGACACGTGGGGGGCCACGACTCAGACCCCATCCTTAAGCTATGTGTGCCCCTATCCAGGGACATCCAGCAACGCACTGGCAGAGCACTGAGCTGCTCTGCGCTCAGGGGTGTGTTGGATGAAGGCAGGTGGGCAGGCAGGACGATACACAGCTGTACTAAATGAACATGCTGGGAGGTCTCCAAGTGGGTTCAATGGGGGAGTTAAAAGGTACGTGCCACAAACCCCAAACTCTTTCTGTGTGTTTTCAGCTCAGTTGGGGCCTTATGCAACAACTGAGAAAAAAATTAGGAAAAGGAAACTCAAGTCTTAAACGTCTCCTGTCCCAACAGCCAGGATGTCCAGCTGTGCAACCGTCAACTTCTTTTACCATGAGAATGCCTCTTTGGCCTTTCGCCTGCCGGGACAGTGCAGAGCTGCAGTAGCAGGGCACAGATTGCAGAGAACCACACATTCCTAGACACCACCATTAGATCCTTATGTTCTACATTTTTTTCAACAGTCCTTGAATGATACTGTGAGGAGGGAGAAAAAAACCCCGACAGTACCATACTGAGAAAATGCCTCTCAAACGCTTCCACAACATACCACGTGTCAGAACACCAGAATGGTGGAGGTGTATGGTATTATACTAACTACTGCATGCTGCAAGTGAAGTCTGCTATGTCAAGTATTAGAGAACAAAAAAGTGTACACAGCTGAGAGAAAATACAGATTGATCAGTGATAGCCACTTACTTCCATGCATTGTCCTTATCTAATCCTTGTGCCAGACCTTAAATGCTGTTAATTTCAAGACACCCTTCTGGCCTCTGATAAAGCCTCTGTCTTCTCTTTTGATTTGACACCCCTATGGTTTCTACAGGTGCCTCAATGCTTGTCCTTATCCTTTGACATATTCTGTCCTGAGCTGGTTACCATCTCTGGCTTTATTAGTGCCAGATATATCCAGCTGAGCTTGACCACCTAATTACAAACATGTGTAACTCTTTTTGTCAGGCTTTGACTGGTACTAACAAGGGTAATCTTCAGTTTCCAGAAGCCACTGATAAAGACTGTAATGAGCCACCAACCAAAAATCCAGGAAAATAAAATTAAACTGCACGTGAGCTCAGTGGGTGCAGCTACATCACTAATTTAGTTTGATGAAGGGGTTCTTTCAAGGGAGAGGTTGTCTCGCATCCATACTTGGTGTCCCATGATACTCTCAAGCACAACACTGCTCACTCCAAGCCCTCCTGGTGCAAACAAGACATGTGGAGCAGCCAGCTCTCTAAGCATGCCCAGTGAATCTCAGAAAGGAAACTAGTGTGAAACTCATGCTGATAAAACAAAGTGTGGACACAGGTTTAGGGACATCAGTGACGAAATCAAATCTAACCCCACACCAGTTAATAAAGTAGACACACTGAGGGAACTCCACTTCTCCCTACTCCTCAAGGAATGAATGAAATGACTTCACAAAACTGTATTGAAGGGGGAGAATAAAGTAGAAATAGGAAGATAAACAGAGTAATATATTCTTTCTCATTTTTGTTAATAATAGTTCTATAAAGAACAAAACTAACAGTCAAGTCGCAAAATGGGGGACAGTATGTAGCTCAGTGAGAAGAAATACAGCCACCTGAGCAAAACAACTAAATCTGCCTCAGATTGAGTGGCTACCCTAATCCAATGCAAAAGCTTGCAGCCCTTTGGGGAGAACACACTGAAAAATGGAGCTCTCTGAGCACCCATACAATTTGATTTTCACTGATCTCTGAATGGTGTCTAAACCTAATATTTATTACTTTACTCTAGGAATTGAATTTGATCTCTGTTACTAGCAGTCAAATCAACCCATTATTCTCTACGCAAACTATAATAATATTTTAAAGTCTTTCTGCTGTTTTCTTGGTGAAGCAACCGTTAAGAGCACTTGCTGCCTTCCAACCTCCTCTCATAATATCAACCCGCAAATTGTGGTTATCAAATCATAGGGGTCTATTGCCTATCCAACTAGATAGCAAGGCTACCCAGTATCAGGCCCATCACCTGCTTCAGTGAGCCACTTCTTGCTTCATTAGCTACTCCATTAGTCATTCCAGTCTTTCCCATCTGTAGCAGGGCTAAAGACAGAGTCCATATCGCCTGAGGAAATTTCTAAAACTTTTCAAATCTAGGATTTTGACACCCAAAGGCTGCAAAACCTTGCACTGGAGGAGAAGAGGGGTCATTGCTTAGCCCCAGGCATACTTATTTTACCTAAGCTTCATGCCTTATCAATAACATGACGCTCTCTGTTTTATAATACCATTGTTGTTTTGTTTGTTACAGAAATGCCCCAAATATGATCAAACTTAAAATGAAAACTGAACACATTTTGGGCTTGCCCACTGGCCCTTTTTATCCAGTATACTCCTCCCCCCTCTGAGCTGCTGTCAGTCTGGAGCACTCCGGGAGGAGCCACTCGTTCCTTTTCAGCTTCCTATTGCACCTAGGAGTGCCACCGTATGCAGAATGGCATTTATGTGGAAGGCAATGCCAAGGTTCAGAAAGCTAAAGAGACCTCAAGGGGGAACTCACTGTGTAAATCTGCAGTTTGGAAAATTTCCTGGGAGACTTGATCTGTGGATTAGAGCCTTCAAACATAAGTCTGTGGATTCCCAAGAGTGTTTGCTAATCTCTGGGCACATTATCAAAGCTAATCCTTCTTTTGGTCTCTGCTGAAATGAAAAGTGAATGCACATTAAATTCTTTCAAAAAATGGATGAGAGTTTCTGGGTCTATGAGATGCAGACTTTGGATCCCAGCTGGATGGAGTCACCTTCCAGCAGTCCAAAGGGTAGATGGAAGAAGGGTGGGGTTTGAGCTGTATCAGAGCACTTACTGCTGCTCTTGGCTGGCTATAGGTGTGCGTCTGCTCAGCTGATTCTGAACTGATATTCTGAGCATTCTCACTCTAACATGTCTCGATAGCACATTAAAGGCACTGGATCCCAGAGCAGGATCTATAAGATCTTGCAGTGCTTATCTGTGAGTAGCCTAGGTCCTTCTTCAGCCTGGCTCTTTGGTTATCACAAGTGCTGTCCATTTTGAGACACTTGTCTGTTGCTCGTCTTTGGGCCAAACTCTTCCAAATCTTAAATTCAGTAATTTGGCCTTTATTTTCAACAGGAAAATAAAGACTTCTATGAAATTTTATGTGATTATACCAATCATGATTTCCAAAGCCTCTCACATATGAAGATAAACTAGAAAATCAGAGGAAAAGTAAATCCACAACTGGTATCTTTATGTAAATACATAAGGGATTTTATAGCAACACAATCATTTTTCATATCTTAGGCTCCGTCTTGTGTCAGAAAGTGAAAAAATTTTCATTATCTGGGACATCTCTTTCAGTAACAAAAGCAACAGGTGTTAAATTTTCTGAATTTTATAAATATGAAAACAGTTGTGATTACCTCTAAATTTCAGTAAAACTATAGGCAAGTTTTAACTTATTATAATGAAAGTATCACCGTGACGAAAAAATATAATAAACAATTATTTATGTCTCAATCACTACAGAAATTTCTTGCCTACAGGAATTTAGAAAAACATATATAGTGGGAGTAATCTCTGAAATCGTTAGTCAGTCATCTGCCACTACTTTTCATCAGCCGTGCTTTGAATCTTTCAGGCAATAATGTATGTATACCCTTTGGAAGACTGTCCTAGCCCAAACAGATCTTGCAAAGCAAGGATTCAGGAGAAAGAAAGGTATAGATCTGAACATATGAATCAGTGAAATTAAATAAAGTAACAAGGAATATTACCTTAGGAGCATGTAAGAGAGGAAATGGAGTCCATGTGAATTTCCCTGCAAGGAAGGGCTCAGATAATTACACTGATTGAGAAGTTACAGTAATGTATTGTAAATTCATACGAGAGAATGAACTTTATGCAGCTCCTGAAGGAGAGTTACTATTGTTAAATAAAGTACAAGAGAAGAGGAATTTCTGAACGATCTATTTCATTTCGTGAAAGGACAAGTTTTGCTCCTGGCCTCTGTAAGCACTGGTTACCTGCACGATATGGGTAACAGGTACGGTATGTTGGGCAACATGTTTCCATCAGTCAGTTAGGCTTAGTTTTGCAGAATCTTACTATGCACTCCTACTTTGGATGGGCTATTGGGCAGATTCAGTAATGTTAATCTGCTTATTCCTTCTGAACTGTATACAATTATTGCACTGTTTGTGATCCAAAATACCGGCATGCCATTCTCTTACTCTAGTGAGTCAGCATGATCTCAGGTAAGTAAATCAAATGCTCTCAGAAAAGACTTTATACGGAATTAATTCCCATTTTGATTGTTGCCTTCTGAGAAAGGTGTTACCAGCCAGAACACAGTTAAGAGAGTGAACTCAGTAAGAGTTTTGGGCCACCAGCATTACACGTGATGTGAGGATGTACTGACTCAATCCTTGGCCGAACTCAACAAATCCTCTAATTTACTTGTGGTTGTTTTTGGGGTTGTTTGGTTTGGGTTTTTTTTGGGGGGGGGGGGGGGGTATTGTTTTGGGTTTTGGTTTGGTGTTTTTTTTGTCCTTAATCTCACAGCTGATGAGTTAGCTGTGGGCCAGGAGGCTTGGGAGAGGCAGAGTATTTTTGGTCCGTTTGGCACTGAGTGAGAAAAAGAAGGACAATGACCCGGCTTTTATTTGAATTCCTTACATCACAGATCACATAGACAAATATAATTCATAAATTTCATTCTACCAAAGGCAAGACATCTTAGCAGAAACTACTGTGCTATCTGATTACAGTACTAGTTGTTTAATTAATGTAATGGGTAGACAGGACAGTATCAGGCTAAGTAAACAAGCTGCTAATCTTAATGGGACTGTGTTTTGCAAGTGAAATGTACTTCTGATCTACTGATGACTTTCGTTATTCTAAGAATAATGACGGCATATTCAAAAATATTCTTCTGCATGCAATTTTGCTTTGCCTTCTTTATATTATTTTCCTTACAGGTTCATCTAAATTATTATTTAAGTGCTTATACGGTGCTCACCTTTGTGGAAGAGAGTAGCTTACAATCTAATGCTGCATACTATCAAATTGGATCTCAGCTGCATACATCATCCAGGAAATTTCAGCATCTCCTTCAGCTTTGTGCAACACATATTTATTCAGGTGGAATTTAATTAAACTGAACAAATTAAAGCTGACTACTGACTCATTTCAAAGCATCGGAGCAGAGAAGTAGACAGTGACACTGGAACAATTTGCAACCATCTAGGACACTTTCGTCTCTCAGTAGCCCTCAATTAGCCATTAATAATTTTGTGAATTTTAAATTTGATTTTCACTGTGTAACAACTAATTTGAGAAGAGAGCCCTGTTAAACTATGCATTTCAACAAGTCTCTAAAAATGTGAAAACACCAAAGTATGCACTTTTTGACCACTACAAGCAACTGTCGTATTGGCTAATATATAGATACGTATATATCTCTCTCACCTCATCATCTTTGCTTTATTAGCTTTTCCTTCATCTATTCAGATCATGACAGAACATAAACTGTGCTGACCTGCAGTCTATATCCAGATTATACAAACTGAGGCTACAGCTAAATGAACACTTTGTACACACATTTATGTACTTATCAAATTATAATTACAGGAATTGCAGAAACAAAACGGGTATTAAAAAAATATTTGCCTCCCTCGGCTTTGTATTTATATACACGTCTCATGGTCTCTACCAGTCAGATGTAACTCAAATTGAAATCTGCAGCAAGCAGTTGTAAAAGGCCAGTACAAAGGCCATACGCTCACTCACTCCACGTGCTCAGACTGGCATACGCGCTGCCGGCTTCAACATCTGAGCAGTATTTACCCCTGATCAATTGATATACTTCAGCCTCCTGCTTGTATAGGACCCCCTCACAACCCTATGGCATTAGCAACTATATGAAAACCATGTCTGACAATATTTAACACAACCTGTGCTAAAAAGCCTCCAGTGAGGAAAGTCCCACAACCTCCATGAGTAACCCATTCCAATGCTTAACTCTCCTGGCACTAGAAAGGCTTTCTGACTATCTAAACTGATCTCCCTTGGTGCAATTTCAGGCCGTCATTTCTTCGTATGCCAGTGGACATGAAAAATAGGTCATTCTTTTAGATCTTGAAATAATCTTCTACATATTTGAAAACTGTTAGTGTGTCTCCTTTTTACTCTCCTTTAGAAAAACCAACCCTAGTTCTGGGGTTCTTTTCTCCTAGATGTGCTCTCAATCCCTCTGAGCATTCCTGCAGTGCTCTCTTACAGAATAACCCCTCCTTGCGTTCCCTCTGGAGCTGCTTGGCTCTGCACTGGGCCTGATTTTAGAAGCTGTGCAATTTCCAAGGTAACCCACAAAAGGTAAAAGAATTGACTTACAAGATTGGATGCCCAGAAACCTCGCTTCATAAAAATGAAAGTTAAAACAGCTTGGGCTCTGACCCATGGTAGAGTCTCTAGATACCACCAAAATGCAGGAACTGCATTAACTCTGTAGTAACTGAAGAGTAGGGATAGATTAAATATTCAGCATTTCCCCAGAAAAATGGAGTATACAAAATAGCCCTGACATGATATGTTCCCATAAGTTTAAGCATTTAACCATATTCAAAATCAAATCTGTCTCTAAAATAAGCATTTGGAAAGCAGAAGGAAAACATAAATCACTGGGATTGCTAAAACAAGTGAAAAATAATGGATGAAACTAAAAATGAGCATCAAATAGCACAGAACATTTCAACAGAGTAAAATAGTGCTCAGTAAACATTCACAACATCTGAATAACTGAGGATCATTTTCCCTTTACTGAAGAACAACCTGCATGGAGACCATTACAGGAAGAAAAACCGGCAAGCAAATTTACAGTCAAAATCACAGCGGAAGAAAAGAATCAGAGTTGGCAGTATCAAAAACATAGGAAAAAGGAAAAGTTCTGATCTACTTTTAAAGATCAGGAGCACTTAACTGACAAGGCAGCTAATACATAAACAATTCCCAGTGTTAAATTTTTCCTACATGCTAACGGAGCCATCTTCAGTGTGGTTTTATAGTCTCACATGCAAATCCACAGAAGCTGTCCATAGAAATATGTGAGAGAAGAACAGACCTCCTGTGTTTTACACGGTGGAGGTCTGTGGAACTGCTCTATGTGCTGAGAGAGTTGGAGTTCTTCAGCCTAGAGAAGAGAAGGCTCCGGGGAGACCTTATTGACGCCTTTCAATACTTAAATAGGGCTTGTAAGAAAGATGGAGACAAACTTTTTAGCAGGGCCTGTTGTGATAGGACAAGGGGTAATGGTTTTAAACTAAAAGAGGGTAGATTTAGACTCGATAAAAGGAAGAAATTTTTTATGATGAGGGTGGTGAAACACTGGAACAGGTTGCCCAGAGAGGTGGTAGATGCCCCATCCCTGCAAATGTTTCAAGGTCAGGTTGGACGGGGCTCTGAGCAACCTGATTTAGTTGAAGATGTCCCTGCTTATTGCAGGGGGGTTGGACTAGATGACCTTTAAAGGTCCCTTCCAACCCAAACTATTCTATGATTCTATGTGTAGTCCTATACTTCACGAAGCCAAGAAATACTCATTACATGAAGAAAAGCCTAGGGCTACCCAGAAAAACTGTAAACAAGGTTATTTAATTTCAGTCACAATTTAACTATGCAGAAGCCAAATAAGGACAGACTTGAAGAGCACGGCTGTATGCAGAACTTTCCATGTACTTTGATGACTGGAAGTTAATAGAGCTATCACTCTCTTTTGCATGAATAATATTTGTTACCAACTTAGTTCTATTAGATTTATGAATTGTTCATGAGCAAAGTCTCATTGTCTTTAATACATTTGCTACGTGTAAGCTCTCCTGGAACAGTTTAGAAAACTAATTTTCAGGCTACTTATGGTTTGGTTTATGTGTTCTCAGATTTGGATAGTGGGTGGTTGCTGCACTGTTTCAATTTTAGTATTGGCTGACATTCTTCTTGCAAATAATAACAAATCCTCGCCCCCCCCCCCCCCCCCCGGCATGTCCAGGAGGAATTCTTAGATGTGTAATTGATCCATCTCAAATAATTAAAACATCTGAGACTTATGAACATTTGTACAATTAACCAGAAGATGCTAGAAGGCTCATGACGAATGATTAGTAGCCCACTATGGAGCATAACTATTCAAAATTTGACACCTGTCCTCAGAAATGTACTTGTATTTATGAATCTGATTTAAAACCTTCATTCATTTCTGAAGCAGCTGTGGACACTAGCTTGGAAATTATTTTTACTACTACATCGAAGTACAAAAAATAGACAGTGCAGATGCTGTGGGCATGATGTTTGGCTAGGATAAATCAACAGATTTTATACAAAGCCATACTCCCTTTGACAACTGCAGAGATTTGGCCAAAGATATTGAACAGACAGTTAATAGATCTTTTTGAAGCTATTAAGAAGTTAATTAGGCAAGGTCTCCACCTCTTTACTTTTGATATTAATGACATAAAGGCATATAAAAGCGATGTTCCAACTTTTCAAATTATCACTAAGCAGTACAAGGGCAGAATGATACCTATGAATAGACATAGGAGGAGTTAATATACAGGCTCACTTGATTTGATGACTGGGTCAGAGTTCAGTGCACATGAATACTTTGTGAATGAAGCATACAAATGGAATTATTTACTAATGGAAGAATGCATTAATGCAATCAATAAGAATAGAAGAGATTTAAGAGTTAAAATATCAGCAAATCTTCATCTCTAAAGACTGCAGAGATTATGAAAATACAAGCTGTGCAAAAACTATGAAGCTAAATGATTGAGCCCCTTCCTAGATTCTAGAAATGTCACTTTTCAACTGTGTCTTCTCTCTCAGAAATCTGTAATGTATTATATAGCGGAAAGCGTACTTATGTAATGTTAAATAATGTGCAAATAGTAGAATTCTGCATTTACATGGCACTATGCAACTGTTTTGGTCTGAAATGCTTAAAATTTAAAGTCCTAGTCTGACAAACATTTCACAGAGCTTGTAACCAGGTATCTTCCCAGCACAGTTAATTGGGCTACAGAATAAATGATGCCTGGTTGTAAGTATTTCCGGGAGCATCCCTAAAAGAGGCAATATGACGGGTTTGGAATTCAATGTTAAATGTTACCTAATCAAACACTGGAAAAATATTGTAATAAATCATTCAAAGTAAAGCAGGACTAGATTATACTATTCAAGATAAATTATATCTGACATATAAAAATAAAATATTAACTTGAGCCATTCAGCATGGTACAAGTGACTGAGTATAAAAATAACGATCGAGGCAGTCACTCAGGATTCAAAACCAAAAGAATTCAAATTAAAAGAAATGGACATTATTCTGATAGAGGTTGTATTGATATTTGCACTGTTCAAGGTGTCTAGCATTTTCCCAATAAATGCTGTGTCTACCATTCAGCACCCAGAAAGATTTTATTGAGGTTTTTTTCTTTCCAATAATGTCTCCAGTTATAATTTTTAATCAAAGAGTGAAGGTACGGATGTCTGCCTGCCTGCACTTCCCACATTCAGATTAGGAATTCTTTCCTTGCATTATACACATTAACGTCCTTGGAGGATAAACAGATTTGTTAAAGTGTCCTTACAAGGTGATATAGTTTAGTATTTAATCAGTTATTCCCCAAAGGTTAAACATTAGAAAAGAATATCACAAAAGCAGTGACTGGTAATACTTTCACTTCTATGGCCATCGACATACTCATATTTGTCTACATAATTTCAAAATGTACTATCATCTACATAGGTTTTTTGGAAGACAGAAAAACTTTTTTTCAGTAGATTATGCTAGAAAAATTTAAAGAGATACAGCCAACTTCCTGGTTTCCCCATGTTATTAGATGCAACCTTTAACATTGTTATAGACTTTGGAGATTAGCAAGGAAATAATTTCTCCATTTTTTGTTTGTTAAAAAGGCTATTTATTTCTATTTTTTTTTTCCTGTTGACAGACTACGTGTAGTTATTTTACTTGCTCTCTCCACATGCGACAGGTTAGTTCTGTAGTTTTGCGTGTCCTTCCCTACAATGGTAGAAAGAAAAAAAAAAAGGGAAAGTGTAACTGTAATTCTACAAAAATTGGCTGACAAGATCCTCTAGTAGGTAAGATGCTTCTAACGTTTCCAAGAATGACTAGATTTCAAGGTCATGGTGTTCTCTTAGTGCTTGTAAAAGCTATGACTCTGACAGCCTGCAAAACTGAAATCTTTTTTCATTACTTCTTCTGTAGAACAAGTGTGGCTATAGTACAAGATTTTCTAACTTTACACCCAAACACCTTCCTCTTTTTCAAAGGATCACTTCTCCAGGAGTGAAACAGTAGTAAATTCTTGTGGTATCATTTCCTAGGGTGCCACTGCCAGCTGCAGTGCTAAGAGGCATACTCTCAGCTAGCTGGAGAGTCATCACATTGGTCTTGAGAGATAGAGCGTGTGTCTCGAGATCTTCAGGAGCTGGAAAAATGGTTAAAGACATTGTAGAGATTATTTCAGCTTGAAATATATCTACTTTAGATCTTATTTCTCCAACTCCTTTGCAGGCTCAATGGAAAAAAACACCTGCTGAAGAGGAAAATGGATTATTTTGAATTTTCAGCATTAAGTAGCTATTCCCAGCTGCTGGGCACTCCAGAAGTTGATGAAGCTCGCATGCAAGAGGGAGGAATACATTGGCAGTTCCTCATCAGTTGGCAGCAAACCTTCCACATCTATATCTTCAAGGTGAAACAGTGACTGACAGTCCCCTGAAAGATATTAGCTTATAAATGATCAAAAAAAGTCTCCTTTTTGGCAATGCTTTCTTGCTGCTTCCGTCAACAGCTACGAGCATTGCAAGCTTCTTTTGTCTATACGTTTTATTGATGGATAAGATAACCACAAACATATACACTTTTCATTGTTCAATAGGATCAATACCACTTTAATGTTACTTTAGCACTGATTTAAAGTTGTTTTATTTTTAGAGCTTCTAGTGAGGAGGAAAATCTCTAACAAGCTATAGATTCTGAGTCCTTAACATAACATGGCTACCATTTTTATAACAGAAAATCTGGAGCAGGAAACGTGGCTAAGTTTTTTCTTGACCAAAGATTGCATGATCTCAGGATAGTATCAGGTTAAGCCTATAGAAGACAGAGTAGCGTTTATATTAAAAAGAAGCTGCTACGCATTGATTTCATTGACATCTCTGTCACTGATTCTTTTTGTGACCTTGGACAATTAATTTATTCTCTGTTTTACTTTGTTCCTCTATTGAGAAATGAGTTCTTAACAACATTCAGTTATTGATTATTGTAGGACTTTGTGAAAAGGGGGATGGAAACTGGTTTGTGTTTCTCGAATAAACTAGATAGGCTTGCATTTTTATACATTTAAACGCCTAACAGTTCCCTGTGCTCTTTACAAAGAACCAAGGGGAAAAAAGATCTTCTGATGTTCAGTCCTTTCAAAAGTATATTCAGCAGTGTCCATACTATATTTAATTGAATAAATCCCTAATCAGGAATATTTATAAAAAGCACATACATCCAGTACGAATCTTTCATTGGGTGTTCTGCCATTTTTCAGGTAAACTTCTGAATTCATTGACTCCTCTATAAAAAAAAATCCTGTTTATCCAGTCCTTTACATCTTCAGCCTCAATAACTTTTCAGTTAACCATACAAGCTGTGATGAGGTACCAGGTTTGTTCCTTTCAATTTTATGGCCTACAGAGCAAAATTTCACAGGCCCTGCTAACTAACATTTTCAAAAAAAGGAAGAGAGGGAAATGAAAGAACATTTCTTTTCAGAAAACTTGAAAGCTGCTACCTTTGCTTATACTGCCCTGAGCCTATGTCTAGGTAGTCTTCAAAGCTCACAGACAGGTATGTGCAATGGTAAATAGAACTATTTAGTTTCACAGTTTATCATTTTCCTGCTTTCTGATCCAACAGCATTTGTAAACTTACTAATGTAATAAATGTGATTTAATTAAATGTTCACAAGATCTGTGTCCCATTGTCCCCCCAAAGGGTTACTAGCAGTTTGAGTTAAATCCTTGGAAATCACGAGCAATCCATTCATTTTCAGGTGGTAGCTAACCTAGGCGGTAACACTGAAGCAGAATATTCAAAACAAGAGAAAAGTGCACAATCTAAAGAGGAAAAGGTCTGTTAAGGTTGGTTTATACTTCCTCTGCCCAGTGTACCTACAAAAGAAAGCACTATTAAGTGCAGGGAGAAGAGTCATTGCAAAACCAAGTTCTTTCTCTGATATTCCCATCTTTCAGATATGCCAGTGCAAACGCTTCAGGGGATACAACTAAGCAAGAGCAAGCCACGGTAAAGACACAAGGCAGGCCCCAACCTGTGATTACAAACACAGTTTTACAAGCAGGCAGAAATATCACCAAGTTCTTTTCTGCAGCAGACAGCGTCTGTGTCCCTATAGATATGACTGAAATAGGACTGTACAATTCCCCAAAAGGAATATATCTCATAGACTGCAAACAGACTGACACTGATGCTGTCATACACTATGCTGTCCAGAAAGTAGATTATAAAGCACAAGTTTTAGAAAGAACACCTGCAGCAAGTTCAATGTGGTGTAAAAGCTGATAGTGACTCAGCTACACATAATAAGCAACATTAAAATCAACGGGAGTTTCAACACCATTTGGAATTACAGCCTTAAGACAAACAGCTGAGGTCCCTCGTATTGTCACAAACCTGCAGCTAAATTATACTAGCAATTTATCTACAATAATTTGTGTTCATCATATCATGGTATTTTTGCTTTTTCCTAATAGTAATATTCATGTTGTTATCCAATACCTTATATACAATCAGAACAAAGAGACTATATTTTCTTTTTTTTGCAAGATATACCCTTTAGACTTCATTTGTCAAAAAGGTAGGGTAACATTAGATATTTACAACAAATGCTAAATTTACCTTGCATTCACTGTATCTCCGCTTCCAGATTCACTGTCTTCTATACTTACAGGTTCTTTAGAGTAAATGCATAGCAGGCTTAATTCTGCAGTTTCTCAGTAAATATGTTAATTTTGACCTCTTCCTTCTCTGGCATCCTGTCAGCAAGGCATGGCAACATAACGAAAAAATATAATGTAATTAATACATAACTTTTTGATGGCTATGACCTCAACATTTTAAAAAGCAGTGGCTTGATCGACAAGCAATACCAGTTGAGATTTTTACAAGGAAAAAGTTCCAGTTCATTAACAAGTAATATAAAGAAGTAACGAGCATCTTTTACTAAATGGAAAGCAGTGAGTTTCAAATATCTATTATTTACGCATTTATCTGGATTTTCACATTATCACATGTAATGCAAATATTATAACATAACAACCTAGAACCCAAAGTATTTAAGGTCTACACAGATGGAGGGTGGAGAACATAGGGAAGATAAATTAACCTTTCCTTTTCCTTGCTCCTCCTGCTAGTCTGGGGCCACATGCTGGCTTTAATACCCAGTGCCTCCCAGGCTGCTGCTCAAGCCCAGAATGTGGAATGATGGATCCAAATTTTCCTGCGGTAAGTCAGCATGAACCCACATCCCTTCTACATTGCTGGCCTGCTGTCAAAATTACCTTTCCTACTGGTCTGCAGAGGTGTGGATATTATTGCCATGGCTCTCGGTAATTGTGCAGACAATCCTTCACTTTGTATCCCACAGTTCTGAGAAGAGCTCAGCCTTGTCTGTGTTTGTAATTTTGAATGAAAATTTTCTAAATTCCAGAAATACAAATACAGAGCACAGCAAGGTTTGTGTTCATGCTGGTTCTAGCATCGCTACTCAACAGTATGTTCAAATAGTAAACCAAGAAGTTTCTTTGAGCAAATTCAATCTTTGCTGAATTCTCCTTTCTCTTCCTTCCAGAAGCTCATAAAATAAATATAATAATGAATGGAGAGGGCTAAACCAAAGAAGAATCTTATTTCAGAACTATTAGAGGGCAGGAAAGATGGCATGTAGCTTTTTGGAATAAAGCAGACATTCAAAGCTCCTTGTGCTGTGAAGCAAAATCATGTAAATGCTTGCTTCACAAATACATCTGATCATGGGGATACACATATCCACCACAGACACGTCGTTTTTGGAGCTGGTTCCCGCACCTCTTGTCTCTTAAGCCTCTCCAATACAGGTCATGCAGGGAAAGAAGTGGATGTCAGGGAGGAGTTTCATTTAGATCTGTTCTTGCCCAGCATAGAGTCCAACAGAGACAATATGTCACCAGCTTAGGTTTGAGGAGCTCTTTGGCTATTCCACTTCTGCCTGCAAGTGATTTGGACTATAATACAGGGTTAGGAAGCTGTAACTCAGTTTCCTCCAGCCGTAGGATGAAATGTTACTTTGGGATAGTGATTTACATTGAGATTAATCACAACCATGGCCATGGCAAATTGTTACCCTGTTTTGTTTTAGAGATTTCATTGTACTGCACATATTAAGTCAAAGATGACTGAGTCCGTATTCTTGGTATTGCTTGAAAGTAACCATACTACTGCTATTGCACATTGGCTGCCTGAGTTAACTGATTATATGGTTATTTAATGTAGCTAGGTGGTAAGCCTTATGTCATTATAATGATTCAATTGTTACAGTCCTAAATAAAAGTGGACAATTTGGATCAGGAGCCTGAACATCTGACAAGCTGTGTGGTGTCTAGATCCAAAGTTGTGGTTTAGCACGCTATACATATGTGGGCAGCTGCACCATTTAGCTGTGGATCCAGGCTTGGGCTGGAACACCCCAGGCTGGTTTGAACGCTTCCTTCCAAAGTCTGGCGGGTTTCAGCGTGACGGTTTTCAGTTCGGCCCATTTTTAACAAAAGCAAATGCAAATGAGAAGCTACCCAGAAATAGCACTGCATATCAATTTTCTACATCAATTTATAATGCAATGCAAACAGATGGTACATTCAAGCACTGTCAGAGAAAGCCGTTTGGGTTTTGGTGACTATTCCTTTTTTATTTTTGATGGTATATTTATTCTGTCTATTTCCATTGCTGAGTTGTTTCAACACCTGTATAAAATAAGATACCACTGTAAGCGAGAGCTATGTAAACTAATCTTGGTAACATATGCAGCTTTCTCAGTCCCTAAGTGATTTTCTGACCAATGGTGTAAATTTTAAAGCAAACCACTTTTTGATGGCAATCAACAACATTCTCTTGGTTTCTACTTCCAGAAAGAGGGAATAATTTATCAGGGATCATGAAAAGCCATTTCCAAAACCATGAAAGGTTCCTTCTATTTTTAGGAGGCATGTTTAGTGTTAAAGAGGAGTCAACAGATCATTTATTTTGAAATTCTATTCCACACAGTATTTGTATTCTACATTTTCTACAGTATTTACAAAAAAGGCCAGTATGGTGATCTAAATTCAGGACACATAGCTCAGAGAAGATTAATTCAGATAAGGCTTGGGGCAACACACAGCTTATGCAATTTACTGCCACCATTTCCACTGAATCTTTGCTGATTAATTCAGCTGCAGCAAAAAAAGTAACCTTTTTTTTTTTTAAGGGTGGAGCATGGTTGCTGCGTAGTATACTGATACCATATAGATCTGAAGTAACTCCCTCTAGTGCCTACAGCCAGTCAGAAATTCTCCAGTTCAACGTTTTCATCAGAAATTGTTCATTCACGAAGAAATTCAGTCACTAAAATCCGCCAAATATCTCATGCCCAGAATAAAATTTATGGTCATGATGAACAAAAGCAATGCAGAAGGCCCAGCTGTCTATTGTTAGTGCACAAAGAAGGTGATTTAGTTTTGAGGACTGAACCTCATTTTTCCAGTGTCCCCCACTCACTGTTCTCTCTCGTGCTCTTCAAGTCTTATTCTACCTTGCATTTAGTAATTACTTCCTGGAGCAAACACTTTAATCCCAGTCTCAGTAAAACAATAAAATTGCCAAGCTAAAAAGTATTTAATCTGCTTGGTCTTCTTTTTTCTACCTCCAAGCCCACAGTATTGAATCTTTAAGCTCAGAAAAATCTCTAAGGACAATAAAATAATTTTCCTTCAAGTTTCTCTTTGAGTAACACAGGCAAATAAATATGCATCTACTTAAACTGTTGAGTGAGCACCTAACACCAACTCTAACAGTATAAGATTCTCAGTATCCTCTCCACTGTACAGCAAACATCTACACTGGATAAATGGATACAAGCCATTTATCATAAAACAGTTTCCCTGTATCCATCAAAGAGGTAAATTAAGACTAATGTGAAGTATTGCAACAATTCTCACACCAGCTCAGACATATAATAGCTTTGGTAACTCAGAGAAGGGGTCATTGGGTTGTGAATGACATCCTGAAAGGTAAATCCTGACAACTGGGGGGAAAAAAAAAATAAAAAGAAAAAAGAGGGGGGGGAGGAGAGAAAAAAAGGAAGAGCTCATTCTGTGCTCAGTAAAGAAGGGAAGGAAAATGACTGATAGTTCAATATAGCGCATGAAAGGGGGAAAAGATCTGAATTAAGTGAAACAGTGTAGTTCAGAAAAGGATCAAGAAATGTTCTTCTGCGGGATGTAAAACAAATTATTTAAATTTTATATGACTTGGTTTTCCCATTTTGTAAAATGGGGAGTATATGCTCTTGTTTTGTTTTGTCTATTTATAATGTGAAGTCTCCACAGCAGGGTCTATGGAACCTGGCACAGTCGGACCAGATCACAGCTGCAGTCTTTAAATTCTACAGTTTTAATCAATGAACCTTATTTGTTATGTGTTTATGACGGCATGGTCTTCCGGATTAGTGCTGTTGGTGATACCATTGAATTTACTAGTAATACATTTCAGTCGGGTTGCTGTTGAGAGTCAGTATAGACAGCTCCTTAGCAGCAGTGTGAAGACATGAAACCACGCTGGATGTGCTAGCCATAGAACCAGCATGTGAGCTTTCACTGCACAACCACTGTTGGAGACAAAAAGAGAAAACTACGTAGTATCTACTTCCCAGTGAAGGGCATGATGAAAACGAGATTTACATTGAGAAGTAAATTAGCACACTATGTTATTTCCATACATCAGAAAATGGATGACTGTAAAAAATCTTTGTTTACATACTGTAATCTATTTACCTGATATTTACAGATAAATAAAATAGACACAGATCAGGCATAAATCAATGCAAATCATATGTTTATGTTCATCAATTGAACTGTATTTTTTGTGAATTTGTTGATAACCTATTATTTCCATAATGAAAAACAAGTAAAAACTTCCCCCAAAAGAGCAAGTTCTTTTTCTATTTACTATGCAAATAGAAGCAAACTGCATTTTCCATTTCTAATTAAATCTCTACCTGTTCCTCAATCAGGTAAATTGCTATTAGCTTCTTGCTAAGTTATTTTTGGGACTATTTTGAACAGAACTATTCTGGTTGCTATAATTAAGACTTCTAAAATTAATATTTAAATTTTATAATTGCTGGACTATGGCATCCTGAGAAATAATAATTACCTGTCTGATTGCAGAGTTGAAGTGAGCTGTTATGTGCATTTGACTCTCTTTAATCTTGCAGCCTGTATCCCTGTTCACTTGAACAATGTTATTAAGTTCTGAAGCTGATTACATGGGTTGGTTTGTGAGTCAGACAACCAACCCTTCAGGCATCTAAAAATAATGTTCTGTTTCTTTTGTTAAGGGGGGAAGAAAAAAAAAAATGCTTGTACCTCTTTAAGCAACCTGAGCCAGACCTTAGAGTGAAAGCCCAGCCTGGTCCAACCAATTCAAAAACCTCACATGAAACCTGAAGTTCTTTTTAGGTGCTAAAGGCAGGGAACAGAAAATTCTTGATCTCATCAGCTGAACTTCGAGCTGAGATGGATGTCAGTATCTCATCAAGTCTGTCTGCAGTTCCTGTCTTGCGGTCTGAGACTCTCTGTGCTTTGATAACAGCAAGGAATTTGGAGCGGGGAACACAAGAAATTATTAAAGTAATTGCTCAAAAATAGCAAATAACTCCATCACAGGTTATTATCTGCAGTGAGGTTATGTTTGCGAATACGAGAGAGAGTTCAGTGCGCATATATAACTCAGAATGACAACATTCCTAGAAAACAAGAACAACCACAAATTGCTTTAAGGATGAAATACCCTGAGAGTGCTCAGTTCAAGACAGAGGGTAGGTGGTCCATTACCTTTCATGCCTCTGTCTAAAGGTCTTCAAGAAAAGAGTGGACTTCTTCGGACGCATTAAGGAACTGATGTTGCAATTTTGTTTCCTTTTTTTTTTTCCTCCTTGGAAATCCTGTTCTGAGTCAAATGTTTTGATTTCTGTATATTCACCCAAACATGAAGAGCAGCTCAATTTAAAGAGTAGCAGAAAAGGCAGATGGAGGAAAGAACAATTTCCTGTATGGCATGAAAAGAAAAAATGAACCACTTCAGGAGTCTGGTTTTCAAAACTAAAGGTCTACCCTCATCCTCTCTAATGTGAAGCAACCTAACTAACATTTGTTAGTAAAAAGCTGATTAAGACTCAGCGGAGAAAGACTGCTACTCCTGCAGTGATTGAGTTAATGCAAGACTTGAATTGCCCTCTAGAAGCTTCTCTCTATTGATTATACAAGAACCTAGGACAACTACGCTCTTAATTAGGATCCTCAATTAAGTACTTAAAATTTGGTGGGATCAATGCCAACCAAAGCAATTACCCTCACTTTTTTGTACAAATAGAGTCCTACATCACGTCTTTCATTTGCTGGGAGACTCATCACTGAAGGTACAGTTCTTGAACTGAAAACAAATTGGTTTTTACGACTTTCTGTGTTGTCCTGATTCAGGGACCTTTTAGGGAGCTAAAATGGTCTCTGCAAGACTATTCTTTTTTCCCTTCCCTTCCGCTGAAGGATTTACCCCTATTCTGTGTCTTCAACTGCTCCCGTATGAAACCACAGTGATACAGAGTGCAAGGAGAGAGACACACCCCTCACTGCTGAAATTAATACAACAAGGCAAGCACATTAGAAAATAGTCCCCAATGCATCTGCTCATGTCCTCCCCTCACCTTCAGTAAAAGAACTGTAGTCTCCTCCCACATTAGTCTTTCTGTTGCTCTATAATTTCAATTGCTCATTAGTATTTTTACCATAGCTTTCCTGGAAGATGGGGATAGGAACTGAACAGTCATTAGGTTCTCTACCACATATTTGTAGAATTTCACAAATCTGAGTTTCATTTTGCTTCTGACTGCCTTTTTTATTTCCTATGCTTACACTGTAAACTTAAGAACATACCATGTACTAGCTAATAGCTTACATGTCGCTACAATCATTGCATAGTAATTCCATACATGACTAGTTAAGTATCAAGCATCAATTTGAACTGTAGCTCATCAATTCTTTAGAGAACATTTAAAAAGGAAACAGACTTCAGCCAACTGTTCCTTGCTTTATGTGATTTAACTTGTCAATAAGAGAGGTTATATTTTCATCTGAGTTATCATAATTTAAAAATTCCTTTTTCAAATCAGAACAGTATTGCAGAATGGATTTCATGGTTTTAATTATTCCAAAATCATGCACTACTTACAATAATTAACAACTGCCTGTAATTACGGGTGCATAGGGGTTTCTCTGCTTAATGCAAAGTGCCCTGTTGAAAGTCAAGGTATTTCGGTGGGGGAAGGACATAAAATGTCACGGGATATGCTGAACAGAAAGCTTTGCTCTTCTGATAGAGAGTAATATCATTTTCAAATTAAAGTTTAATTTTTTTAACTGCCTTTAAATACTGCTGATCTATTTTAGGAGCCATAAAGAAACATATATAGATCTACATATATAGCTGGATTTATTTGAAGTGTAATAATTATACTTAGTAGAATGGACTGACAGTCTGTGTTATGTAGTCTGGTTATTACTGAGAAAATAACAACACTCTCATCTGTGTCTGTGGTGGGGTGGTTCTGGTAATCACTTTCTGTTATTTTCTGAATCATAAATTAGAAGCATCCATAACAGTTACATAAGATAAGACAAAGCACCTAGTGAACTAATGACTTTTTCAATCAGAGAAAAAGGAGATTATTCTGAAAGTGATCACAAAATTGCCTTTGTTTATATTTCCAAAGAAGATATCTTTCTTGCTCTAAATATAGCAGAACTGGCAATCAGAATGGTCAATGAGTTTGAAGGAAAGTATTTTCTTCAAATAAAATTTAAAGATCAGTCACCTAACGTTCAATTTTCCTCTAAATTAGGAAAGAATTATTGTTGTCAAAGTTATAAATTATTCATAATTGGAGTTATCTCTGATCTTGAAGTGTTCATGTTTCCAGTGTTCATCTTTGCCTAATGCAAGAATTCAGACCTATATAGATTCATCTTTCCTAGCATGAGAACTTGCATTCATATGCAGATCTGTTCATCTTTCTTTCCAAAATAATAGCTATGCAACAACAGTATATTTAGAAACACTTTTTCCTACAGAAAAGGATGTTTCTTCTCAATTAACAGCTTGAAGACTGCACACTTGTGTGTGTGTGTGTGTGTGTGTGCATGGCCATGTGTGTTCACATGCATGTACGCTATCTCCATACATATTTCTAATTCTAATAGTAGAGTGGAGCTTTCCTCTTTCTAAGCTTTTGTTCAATAAACAGAAACAAAGTCTTTTATAGTCAGGAATCAATGATCATTTGGAACCATTCAAGCTGTACTTTTTAATCCTGATTAGTGAGAAGAGCAATACTCCCAATGAACAAAATTGTGATTGTATTAAGTAGAACTGACAAAAGTCCCATTAGAAAACGATGCTCTCTGCTATGTTTTCCTATAATGCCACTTTTTAAAACAAAAAGTCCCATATTTCTTTTGTCAATTGGCAGCCAGAAGCTGAAATTCATCCCAAATGTCTCTGTACTGGCTAAAAAAGTATTTTATTATAAAGATGATACTGCCATCTATTGGATGACATTACTATACAAAACTATTATGTCCTTTCTCTCTGGATTCAGCAAGGACAAATAAATTATGTGATTCACCTGATTTCCTGTGGAGTTTTATTAGCAACTAGATTATAACAACCTTTATTTAGTGTATAATGTATGTCTTATACAAAGAGCTTGGTCCCCTCTTTGCTACCATTACCAATTACGTGGAGAGAGATATTTTAGCATAGTGATAAATTTAATGATGTGTCATGTCACTGGAACAACAGCAAAATAACAAACCAACAAAAAACCCCCACCAAACCCACCCCTTAATACTGCCTCACATCTCAGAAAGATCTTATAGAGATGTTTTCAGGCACAGTGTCAGTGAGTGGAACTGCATCACTTGCTGTGCTGGAATAAAAGATCTCATTTCCATGTAAGTGGCAATCTTTTGCAATACAAAGAGATTCCTGTGATATACAGAGACTTCACAGGGTTTTTTTAAAGTAACCTAGTGAAGCTTCAAAGAAATATTTTGCCCATCTAAGATTGATTTTATTTTCTTATAAAATTTTAATTGAAGTTCTGATTTCTTTTGCGACATCCCTGCAGCAGCTATCTATATCTTAGGCACACAAAATGTGCATTTTGATGAAGAATACAGGTGTCGAAAGTATAAGCACAGAAAACTTATATATGAGCTTTGATAGCTGTAGTTCAGTCTTTTACTTAGTCGGACCTCATGGAAGTAACTGCATACTGTGAAACAAATGAAGGAAGTTAGAGAAGTGTCCCCCTGTGTTCTGTCAGTTCTGGCAGTGCAGAGGCCTGGAAAGCATTGCTCCGCTACAGAAAACAGACAAACAAATAATAATGGCAACAGAAAACAATGACAAAAGAATGACAAATCTCCTTTGACTTCATCTATTGCCATATCTTTATGACACTCTGACTAATCAGGGTTTTCTTGTTCCTTGTCTTTCTTAGCCTTCAGAAGAGCAAGAAGTCATTTTATACCTTTCATGGCCCAGAAGATTAGCTGACTACAGTAAATATCACGTACCTAACCTCTGTTATTGTTGATGCATAGATCACCGGTAAGCGACTTGACTTTTTCTTTCTGAAATAGACTTGGAAGGCCAGCAGTTGAAACCAGTAGGAAGAAAATTCCGCCCTACTTTTAAACAGAACATATGTGATCCAGAACACTGAAGCAATAGCAAGCTGGAACCTCACAATGCTAACTGTGCCGGCACTGCCGAGAGCGGAATTTCACTTTGCAACCTCTTAGACGTTTTTATTACTGAGGTTAAACCCAGACAACTTTAACTAACCGTGTGCTAAGGCCAAGAGGAGCCATTATAGAAAGTACAAGATTCTAGTCTGCCATGCCTGGAAAAAAAACACTTCTTCAGGCTAGTGTTCTCCTAGGTAAGTATAAATGCCTCCCATTATCATTAATGGCATAGAAAGGATAGCTAGTAAGTATTAGACTAGAACTCAGAAGATCTTGCATCTAATTATACTTCTGCTCCAGCATTTCTACATGACCTTGGGTGGGCCAGACACACAAAAAAAATCTATCTATGCTTCAGGCTACCACTGGTAAATGGAGATAATAATATATACGCCCCTTACAGCAGTGTTGTGAGGTTAAATTCCGGTTACTGTAATATTAACATTTGTTTTCCAGTATTGAAATGATAAAAGCCATTAAAGGTCTATTGCAGTAAGATTAGAAAGGAGTTTGACTTTCTTTTTTGCATGGTTACCTTTCCCCTAACACACAATTTAAAGAAAAAAGGGGATTCTTTTGGAAACAGTCTCTGCTAAAATGCAGCAGGAAGATTTGTGTGTGGCAAAGCACCTGTAGAAAAAGAACGTGCAGTAGAAGGGGAAGAAAGCTACACTCCTGTTCTGTGGGAGATTGCAGAACCTACCGACAGAAGGGCTATAATGTAAACTTAGTGTATTGTAACAACCAGAATTTTGCCATTATTAAAGGGGAAAAGTCTGTTGATGGCAGTAGTGCAAAATTACAATCTCTGCCAGCTCCAGTGGCAAAGAGGATATGGAAAAGTGGCACCAGTGTAATATCAAAGCCATGTGCATTTTTTTGGACAGACAGCAGGTGAGTTCAGAGAAAATGCAATTTTGATTTGCTTTAATACTAATTTAAAGCCACAGTACAATTTGAATTATACTGTACCATGCTTCCAATGTTTCTACTGCCCCAACCAACAGTCCTTTTTATTTAAGTAGGTAGACGTTTTCCGTAAGGATTCTTGTACCTTTCTGCAGTATCTATGGATTAGTAATGCCGTGCAGTTCCCTTGATGGGTACCAACCAAGTTCTTACTTTAATAAGGTCTTGGTCTTTGGTCTCACAGAATCTTCTTTTCTCCATCCTAATCCTAACTTGACCAAGTATCTACTGGTTATAAAGTAACTATGCCAGCAGGATATGTTAAAAAGGAAGGAAAACCCAGCATTTTACATTCTCCAGTCTGATTTTCTGTCTAAACCAATGTCAATTGTCTAACTGAAATGGGATGTTCCTCTAGCAGCAGTTAAAATTACAAGGAAGAGATCGAACATTTTCTTCTCTTTAAATCCAAGGGCTGCAAACACAAGGACCCCTGCATGCTGAGGTTGCCATTTAGCTACTCTAGAACACGCTGCTTGCAACCTAATTGGCCTAACAAAGCAAATTCTAGCATTAAAACTGATATTTCGAATGCTTGGTTTAGTGCCGTACAGGTTATACACACACAGGGTTGAAGATAAGGTTGCAGATATCTGTTCAATCTCATTTCAGCAGCAATTCAATCTGGGGATGAGTATCAAGTAATTTTGAAACACATTTTATTCTAAATCTCCTGAACTGGAATCCTGTTTTTATTTGTACTGGAATGTGTCCATTAATATAACACATTCTATTAGCAGTACCAGAAATGTGAACAATTCCTTACCCATTAAACTGCCATCACGCTTCCATTCTCCCCGGGAACTGAATGACAATTTGTAAATGTAATGAAAAACAGTTCTTTTTATTCCATCTCTGACCTGAGTGGAACACATAAAGAAACAGCACATGTGAGTGTGATGAGCTAGAGGAATTCAGTATTGGACTAGTACATTAGGCTTAGTTATCAAGAAAAGGAAAGGATTAACTTCTGGTTAAATAGCAACTAAGCAGCACACCGAAAAATTTGTGTGTGTGCATGTGTGTATAAAATGCCTTCTCTGTGTCATATAGTTATTCTGTGGTTCAAGGAATTAATTTAAATCACGCTTTTCCTCTAGTGGCTACTTCATATTCCTCCTTTTACAGTACTCCAGAGATTTGAGGTCTGGTTTTCTAAAGGTCTGAAGACCAATAGATAGAACTAAGTCAAAAGCATATGTATCCTGAATACATGAAAGACAACTTAAAATACTGACTTTGCTAAAACAGCATGAGCCAAGCTCAATAGCCAGTTATTTCAGATCTGAGGACCTAACATCAACCACTTCCCCTCTTGGAGAAGCGGGGAACTTCTCAGCAAAAGTGAGTAAAAAGAGAGAAGACTCCTGCACAGCAAAAGCCTTATTTACAGTAACTTGTGTCTGACTGCTTGGACAAGCGACAAAACCAGCCACTGAGGCAATATGGAACCAAAGTCATCCTTTTGCATGTACCACAGGGTGAAGTGGAGGGCAGCATTTATAATTGGGAAAGGGTTATGTGCTCAACAGCTGGACTATGACCAGATGTAGAAGAAGGATATATTGGCTGTTTGTATTGTATTTTGTACTCAAACAACGGTTGTCTGTCTCTCCAACAGAAAAGACAAGAGACCGAACTGTCCAGAAAACCAGATGTGGCTGAAAGGTCATTAGCAGGACCTGGCACGCCTAAAAATTTAGATCCTGTGTGTCTCAGGTCAGATATTTAAAATCAGTGGAAACCTCATAGTTCACGCCCCAATCACTCTGACCCCCAGAGCCTCCTTTAAGAACAGGAGTAGCAATGTAATAATGAATAGATATGGATTGTGTATAGTAATGGAAGTGAGGAAAACTCACAGCTGAATATAATTTAGTCTCTTCATCATTCAGGATGATGAACAGCGACCATCCTGTGATCTTTATCCCATTCAATGCATTAGACATCGTAACAAACTTGTAGAAAAAATTATGAAGACACAGTGTAATTAAAGAGCATACCACACAGCATAGACACCAGGGATGGTGCAGCTGGAGATCAACCTTAACTCTTCATTATGATAATTCCTAAATTTCAGTGGTTGAATGTATTCAGTTAACAGAAAGTTTGGGGATATTTTTGAGAAGAGAGGGAAGGGAAGTGTTTTAATAATTCACACCCACATAGATGCATTCATAACACTTTTGTTTACCTCAGCTTCTTAGTGTATCCCTCTCCATTTTTCCTCATTTCTTCTATCTCTTTCTTGCCTGTATTTTTCCAGGCTCCTTCTTTTCTTTCCAGGCTTCCTCACTTTTCAGTCTCAGTAATCTATATTGAACACAAGTAAAACAAAAATTTAGTAACTTCAAATAAACAACAATGACCTTCCCAAGTGTCATCCCATGTCGCCCCCCCCCCCCAAAAAAACCAACCAAAACCCAACAAACCAAACCAGAAGTAAAACAGAGATTGAGAGAGTTCATCTAATCGTACCAGCTTTTTTATCTACTTTTTATTTCAGTCTGTAAAATAGTACTATAGGTGGAAGGAGATAACTTAAATGACAGAGAGTGTCTGGTAGAAAGGTTTTTTCTTCCTTTTGTAGCAATCCCTCAGAGAAACAATAAGTGAAGCAAAAAGATAGAGATTCTGTTCTATAAAGTCTCTAAACTTCAACTTACAAAAAATACTTGTTCCGTTATGTTGTACAGCCTCCTCCAGAGAAAGCAGAAACAAGGCAAGAGACACATCCTTGTTTGCAATGCCACTGAAAATAAAAATTATTTTGTAACTTTTATGTTTCCTGGGCCTAATCCAAATGTCTCTGACTCCCATTTTCATTTTAAATGTGCACTGGATTAGTCCCCTTTCTCCTTTTCCCTCCCTTGACAAGCATTAATTATTTGTATGCCACACATTCCTGAAGGACACATGTTCTTTTAACCGGTGAAGGGAGACAAACATTTCAAGCTGGGGTGAAAAGAGGAAAACATTTGTTATTAGCCCCAAAAGTTCACACTTTGCAGGCCAGAGTTAGTAATGCAATCATGCTGATAATAAGCAGAGATCCTGGCAAAAGGGAGCAGAGGACAGCAGTCTTCCAACATCCCCAACTCCACCCACCCAGCAGCTGTTTCGGAAACCCCTTATAACAATTGTATAGCCATCCCTGTGGGTGCCAAATGCTACTTCAGAAACATAAATAAGTTTATTAACGGAGAAGCTTATCCATAAACTTTGGAAGATTTTCAGTCATTTTTTCTGTCAGCTCAGTTTGATGTCACTTCAGAAAATTCACTAATACCACTGCATACTGTAGATGTCTCCATACCTTAAGTTATATTTATCCTTTACAGAGCCAGCTTGAGATGGTAGAATTAACTAATGTAAGACAAGAATGAAACCATAAGAAAGAGAAAATAATACTAGAATCATATTCTTGAAATATAGATAACATAATTGCAATGATTAAATTCATTTCAGACTAAAACGAAATAGGATTTTTCCTGTGTGGTTATGGTGTGGGCACCAAAGACACTGGTTTTAACAACAAAGAGGAGGTAGATGTTAAGTTGTAACTGAATTGCAAGAGACCCAGAACTTGTTTTATATTGGAGTCGTTGTGGATTAGTGAATTGAAGCAAACGACTAACCCTTCCCATTAAACAGGCCAAATCCTGAAAGTGTTGAGGACCCATAATTTTGGGGAACTGCAGATACTCAAACTGCTCCTGATTTGGCTTGCTCTCCTCCCTTGAGTCCTATACTGTTTAGTGCTGGGTGTCCCTAATTCCAGGTGAGGCAAGCAGCTGATGATGCTCAGGAGTAGTACTGAGGTCTCCAATAGCTGGTCTTATAGTAAAGGCAGCATTTACACAGAGCGTATGTGTGACTACATAGCATTTTAAAAGTTCCATGTGGTTTTATGCCCAGTGCTTTAGGTGTTACTGCAAAAACCACGCTCACTGAACGAGAGGAACCTGCACTGTAATAATAACAAAGTATTTGCTATTTAGCTTACATCGAGATTCAATCAATTTTTCAACATCAGCTCTAGAATAATACTGTATGGCCTACAATAAATAAGGCAGTAGACAGCTATGCAATTATAAGAATCTATAGATTTGTATGTTGTTTGAACCACAGCAACAACTCTTCATGATCACTCCAATAACATTCAATTAGCTCTAATGAGTGTAAGTGTTAATGCTTAACCCAATGCCTCTCTAAGGATATGCTTGCAAGGAGGTGTAGCTACTAGCTGGTAAAATATAACACCATCTGATTAGGACAAATTATTTTCAAAACATAACTGCCATAAAAAGCTAAAATGAAAGGTAAAGTGACAGAACAACTGCTGCTAAATTCTATTTTCAGCATTGTAATTGGGATAATATACCATAATTTATTTTAATGAGTAACAATTAAGAAATGGTTTCTAGAGTTGCATGTAATTTCTTTCAATTATTAGTTATTAGTTGTTCATGCATAAATGTGTTTTAATATTGGCTTATCTGAGCTCTAGTAGGTGATTAAAGCCTTTCAGTATATTAATTTTTCGTCTGTAGAGTTGTACATTGCAGGGACAATTCTCGCACTAGGCATTTATAAGAAAGAGATCGGTGACACTTGAGAGAAATATTTCTTAAGTATTATGAAAAAATATGTAAAGCAATATGAGAAAGGTGTCAGAGAAAATCCTGATATGGTTAACATTGAATTTTGTTTTATCTAACTGCAGCTACAGTTTAATGGCCTCTGTCTTAATAAAATGTTTAAGTTAACCTGGTTGCAGAGTGACTTATCATACTACTTATTCTTTCACTTTATTAGGATAAAGAAATATTATCATGGGAGGCTATGCTAACAAGCCTAGACATTGCCTGTATTGTTAAAAAACAGGTTCACATCTCAGAGGAGTGTAAAGACCTAGAGAAACTAGCACCTCTTTAACTGAAAAGGCATTCTACTTATCTTATAGAATGCAGTCTATTTTGTGCTAAGAAGAATGGCTTATAACAACAAACAGCCTCTCTGCTATCAGTCATTCTCATATAACACAATATTTATTGTGCTTGCTCTTATCCAAGCTAGAGGGGGCGGGCAGGGGGGAGAAACAAATGCTGAACGATTCCCCTCAGAAGGCAAACATTAGCCTGACCTGAGCGTAGTGCATCTTAACCTCATCAGCATGAATCTCATGGGAATCAATGCCTATTCTTACAAATTCATCCATGGAAATGTTCATAACCAGTATATAACAAGAGATCTTGGCATAGAGAATTTTCTTTCTTTTTTTGTTACTTACAGTGTTCTGTCAGGTTATATTTATGTTCTTTAGGCCTCCATGCATCCAGGAGCTCGGATCATTTTTAACTATCAGATGAATTGAACAAAAAATAAGAAGCTATTTCGTTTTACTGTTTCTAAACAAATTAAGTTTTGTCTGGAAAAGACTGCTGCGATCAGCAGGAAGGTTTCATGCGTGCTATTTCTCAGGATGTCGAGGATGGGTTTCCGTGAGGATTCGTTACTTGTTTTTCCCTTGCAATGAAGCAAAGCCTATTTTGTACAGATGCAAGGTTGACTAAATCCTTCTTAGACAGCAGCACAGAGTACATGAGCAACGCAGCATAAGGAGTATTACAGTCTGCATAATAAATTTATTGAAGCCTTTATTTTTCTGTACATTTAAAATCTTTTCTTTTCCTGCTGAAGATTATATTCATCCCGAAACATTACCCTTCAAGTGTTAAAATGACAAGTGCTGATGAAGGTAAAGCTGATCAGCTGCAAGACTCCCACTGCTGAACATTATAAAGTTTCTGTTGTTCAAACAGCTCAGTTAATTATCCAAATGTGAAGGATATCAGGAGGGGACCTGCTGAGCTTTACAGCTGAATTCCATGGAATTATCCATAATAGAGCTGTTATAAAAAAATTATGACAGACCCAACGTACAGGGACCTCTGCTTACCTCTCTTGAGGATTTGTACAGGACCTTATAATCAGAGTTAGGACTTTCCTCAGAATCAAAGGGAAGCTACATTTTGCAGAGGAAAAGCAGTCCAATCAACCTCATGGTGTTTTATCACATAAACCCAGAGAGGATTCCAGAGTCATGCATGTTAATTGCCTGCTGTAAAGATGACTGGCATTTCTCTGGTGCCAGGGTCTACTTGCTCAAATTTAGGTTCTTAAAATGACTATCATGCCTTGTCCATGGTTAAAAATGTAGTCCTTACTGCCTCTATGCACGTTTTTTTGAGAAGCCATATGATCTCTTTACAATAAGCGCCCATAATGGGTGTTTATGTGACCGTGATTTGCTTTCAAGCTGCTACAGTCAACATTTTGTGAACCTGGGACATACAGATCCACAGCAAAAAAAATCAGGGTCAGGAAGCCTCAGTGACTACTAAAGAGTGTGAAAGAACAGGCAGTATGGAGGCAAATTGGGTAAGAAACAGAATCTGCTAGAATCAGCTGCTAGAAAACACAGACATCTGATAAATCTGCACTGCATTGGCTGATACTGCAGCAGCTAAAGCTCTATGACTCTTTATGTCCTGATCACAGTCACTTGGTCTAAAACAAAAGATATTAACTCCAACTCTTTCTTACCCTCCCAGAAACCATAATTTGTGTACATAGCACAACGCTGTACTACCACAATGCTTGCCAGCTCAGGGACTGGAAGTACAATAGTTGTCTCATCCCATCTCGCTTAGCAAGGCTATATGCCTTGTTATTTTTTACTGTTTCCAATAATCACTCTCCAGTATAGCTGCACAGTATTGCATTCACCTGCGTCGGCATGCCCTGACTAGAGAAAATAGCATAGACTTGTGATAAAGCTATGGAAGAGAAAACTGAAGGCGTTGAGGAAGGTCCTACTGAGGAGTTAATACTTGAAAACGAACGGAGTCAGTTTATCCAAAGTAAATAGTTAATTTTCCATGACATACAGTGGGAAATAATAGTACTATCATATCTTACACCCAAGTTCACCATTATAATTATATAAGCTTTTTTGAGAGCCCTTTCACCATAGCATCTAGACACTATCAATTAATCATTTCTAGACATTCATAATTTTTCCAGACATTAAGTATCTCTCTCTTTGAAATATTATTTAACTTTGCAGTATAAGTTCTAAGCAGGTGCACCTAACAGCTTCTATAAAATAATGTGCAGCCGAATGAGCAATTTTGGGTGTGATAATATCAGTGAAAGTTATGCCCTGCACTTATGACCATAAAGTCGTAAGTGGGACGGTATAATAATGGAATAGTAATGGAAACCACATTTCCATAATTGAGATAATCCATATTCTGTAGTACCACAGGTTAATTTGCAAAATTAATTTGATGTGATAAATGGTTATAAAGTCATCATGTGACTAACCAGAGCCAAAATCACTGAAAAGTTTCTCTCATACAACCATGCAATTTATTATTTTTCTTTCTTCTTTCTGTCCATTCTTTTTTGCAGGCTTGGAGACTGAAAACTATACAAATTTTTCTACCAAATTCTTCAGCAGTAAGATTGGAAAAAAGACATCATTATCCTGGCTACAAAGCTGATGTGGCTATACTACTTCCAGCATGGCTGCTTGTATTGTGTTGAGCACACCGTCTTTCCCAAGAACCTTGGCTCATGAACCCTGACTCCCAGAATCAGTTCAAGGTTCAATAGCCTAAGCACGGACGGTATTGCCTATGAAAGCCTTATGCCAAATCGGAGAGTTCAGTTTTCGTTAGTTTTTCCTTCTTCCAGTCGTACTTCCGTGTACCTCTGCATGTCCTGGCAAAAAAATCAAGCCTGGGAATGACCATATTCCCCACCAAAACAGAGAGTTACCTCTAGACTACCTCAAGAAAAAGTCTCAGAATCAAGCCAAACCCAAACAGCAGTGAAGTGCATCAGAAATTTGCGGTAGTCAGCAAAACCTGCAAACCTTAGTAGAAAGAGCATCACAGTTCCCTAGCAGTATTATAAAAACATATGCTTACATCTCTTTTTTAACTTAATTTAGTAAAACAGTAAAACATGAATATGATAGTGACACATCAAAGCACATACACAGGAGTTTTACTCAACTCTTTCTGTTTCTAAGACAGTTGAAGCTGACTCAAAACTATGCCTCTAACTGTGAGCAATAGGTTCACTAACTTAATGCCATGGCTACTTCTCCCATATCTGCGGTCTCACCACAGATCAATGAAGAGAAAGGCTGGAGATGTATGTCTCTAGCCAAGACATCACTAACTGTGTATACCTCTAGCTATTACCGTGCATCTGGTCCCCTCAAACAACAGGCCCAGTGTATTTATCTTATTTTCATAAATTAATTTGCAGAGAGCAAGTCTAACTCCTTCAACCCAGAGGAACAATGTCAGCAATGACTGCAAATTCTTTCTTACAAAAAGCCCCTCAAGTATAATTGCAACAGCACAGGCAATGTTTTTAAAGCAGTGACTTTTCCAGGAATAACTCCCCTTGTGCTCATGGTTATATTCTTAGAGGTATCCTTTCCTAACTTTGCTTACAGCAGTCTCTTTAAGGCTTCAGTCTGTGGTCCTACTTTTACTTGAATACTTTCTAGCTGCTTGTCTTTTCTTGCTGTAACTATTCCACTCACTCCTTTACTCATCTTTTTGTTATTATGCAGTATTTAATATGTAGTATTTGCGTATAACACCACTGAAGTATTATATACGCTACTGTTATAATAGCTGTTGATAAAAGTCAGCATTTGCTGGGTGGTACTGCCTACTTCATGGATCGTGCAGTATTTTGCAATTCAACTGAAACTGTAGAATCACATTTTAAGTAAAAAGAAAGTAATTTTTCTGGAAGAAAAAAAACCCAACACTGAGTTTTATAATAAATAATCCTGGGTGATTCATTACCTAAACCACTCAAGAAACGCAAGATGCTTTTCAGCTTTTATGTTACAAGCTCCAGACAAAGATTTTAAGGGTATTGTTCACTAGACATGAAACCTAAAATGTTCCTAATGCTATTAAGAATATCTCAGCTGTTTCGACAGAGTTTAATTGTAATTGATATCTCTTTAAACTTCAGTCTAACATAAAGAAATATGATTAGCTGTTTGTTCCCTGAGTCCTGTACCTGAACTGCTCCTCCTCAATAACTTTTTATTTCAAATTGCCTTGTCAAACTACAGTACGTTGCAAAAGCAAACTTCTTGAGATACATGTACATTACTGCCCTGTCAAACACAGGATCTGAAGTTGATGTAATTTGCAAAGAAACACCTCAGCTGTCACTGTAGGTCAAGAGGCCAAATTTCCAGGTTCAGCCATTATGAAATAAGAAAAGGGCTCACAGCAGGAAGCTTTTGGTCTCTGAAAGAAATAATCACACTCTCTGTTACCATCTTGAGCCTGGGAAACCATCTAGCTAACTAAAACTTATAGTTGTCTTAAAGGTAAAGAACAAGTTTTAAATATTTAGAATATAAAGCCACAGCTAAAAACAGCAGCATACCCTTATTCGGTTCCATTTTTTCCAGAGCAGTGGCTCGGAATCCCACTTTTTATCATTAAATTTAGAGGATTAATTGATTCCTCCCTTCAACAGTTGAGTCAAAACCCAAACCAAACTACCTCACCCCCAAAAAAGTGGGGGCAGGGAAGTCAGGACAACTGATTTTAATGCAATTCTATGTATTTATTGTTTCCTAAACATAAGCCATAAACAGAAAAAATCCATGTTATATAAAATATTCATATTGCTTTAAACTTAATTTTCATTTCAAACACTTTGTAAGAGGGAAAAAGCTGCTTTCATAGAATTTCTTAAATCCCTGAAAATGAATCCTTGGTATTTCTATTCAATAGCCCAGTGATCCAAGTACCCATTCAATCAGAACATGAGGCCTTAGAGTTCAATTCCTTCATCCAACTTAGTGAAATAGAGCCCAATTTTCCAGTGCTTCGTGAAAGTACTTTAACCACTGAGCTATTGGTTATATGCAGATCATAACACTGGGAAGTATTGTCTTAAAAGGTGGGCAGGCAGAATACCTTTACATATTACAGTTGGTTTGTACTACAGAAAGAAAAAAGAAAATTTTGACTCTACTACCTGCAGTCTAGCAGATTGCGCATTCCTGAGGAGTAGCTATTACTAAGACCGGTGAAGACCAAAGCCACTAAGCTAGAGAAAAAAACTGCAGCAAACACTGTTTTTAATTTAGCCAAGCCCTGACAAACATCAGCCTTCCCTGTCCTATGAACTTAGGAGATGATACCTTTTTTTTAAGAGAACTCCTTTTTGACTTCAGTGATACGCTTGGCTTACTGCTTTACTCTTCTCAACCTGTTCACTTCATGTAATTCAAGATAGTTGCAGTGTTCTTTCGGGAACCATAAAATTAATCCTATTCTAACAGGAATGTCTGCAAAGTCGTTAGTGTTTTCAGTGAATGTATCTTTTTGCTCCTGTTTTTCTAGAAGTATAATTCTTTATTGTAATCTGTACCCTTCGAACTAAACCATCTCATTTTCAAGCATCAGTGTAAGTAAACAGGGTCTTCTGAAGCAACAGACAAGGTTTTCATGAGAAAGAATTGTATGGCTGGCATATTTCCCAAGAGACCACACAAATTATTTCTAAAATACACCCGGTATCCACCATTCAGGAGAATAAAAATCCAGCAGTTTCTCATGAAACAAGGTCTCTTGAGGGCCAGCTCTCAGGGCTGCTTCTGTGCTATCTAGCTAGTTTTTCATACTAAATTCCCCAAACTGAGATTGATTTTAATCAACTTTTTTTTCAACTCATTCCACATTCACTCACTCTCTATTTTTATTTATTTATATTTTAAAGTCCAGTGATTTTGAGATATTGCCTTTCACATTTATAACCTCAAGGGCATTTGAAGTTCTGATGACATTGTGATCACTAGACTTTAGATGACTCTCAACTTTTATCTTATTTATCATCCTTGTCTTATTTCCCAGCAATATTAGGAGTAAGTACAAAATAGCCTGGACTTCTACTGGATAGTCCGCAAAATGTATCGGAAAAGAGTCCTGTATTACCTCCAGGAAGAGGTACCCTTTCTTATCAATTCCATAATTGCCAGCCCAGTCAATATTAACTAATTGAATTTCCAATGATTAATGATCTATCCTTTTTATAGGCTTTCCTTATCTTCCTTTTCTTTCTAAATCTTGCCTAGGAGGTCTATACCAATTTTCAGTGATTTTTAGGTTTTAATTTGCCTATCTTTCATCTTCATCCAAACTGTCCCTACTCAGGTGTCTAAACTACATATGCCATTTATTTCTTTTGTCAAGTAAGAGTCTTCATACATATTGCCATATGTCTTTCTGTCCTGCTGTGTCTATGCCTTTTACTATATATATTTATCAAGGCGCTTCAACCTTTATACTGTTTCTTGGGAGATATTTACAAAATGTATATTAGGAACAAGACATATTTGTGTACCTAATTAACATCCTACTCAGAGAGATCTGCTTTTATAAGAAAGCTGGCAGCTCTGCCTACAGGTCATAAAAAGTACTCTGACAATGTATGTATTCCTGAAGAAATGAGATATTTCAATAAGTGTGGTTTTGCTGGATAGTCTCAGTCAAATGGAGGTACTTCGTTATTTGGTAAAAACCGTAGGTACTCACCTCATCTGAAAAATCTGACCCTAAATTGCTTAATATTAGACAATCATATCTGAAAATCATCATTTCAACAAGAGTGTGCTACAGTTTCTTTGTGTGCACAATAGGATTAAGAACGCTTTTCTACATCACCTGTAAAGTTAAGTTTATAATTGTTATAGAACATTGAAGATATTTTCTACATGATAGCAGTACTATTTCTTGAGCCAATGACTAAATTGTTATGGTTTAACCCCAGCCAGCAACTAAGCACCACGCAGCCGCTCACTCACTTCCCCCCCATCCAGTGGGATGGGGGAGAGAATCAGAAGGGAAAAGGTAAAACTCGTGGGTTGAAATAAAGACAGTTTAATAGAACAGAAAGGAAGAAACTAATAATGATAGCAATAATAATAATGAAAAGATTGGAATATGCAAAACAAGTGATGCACAATGCAGTTGCTCACCAGTTAATTCCCAACAGCAATCCCCCCCAGGCCAACTCACTCCAGTTTATATACTAGGCATAATGCCACATGGGTATGGAATTACCCTAATGGCATGAAGCAAGATTAAGTCAAAAGTAAAGATTTCTTACTACAAAAATTCCATTTCATTCAGAAGGTCAAAAGATAATGGAAAACAGAAATCAAGTCCGTGCTGCCATCCATGCAGCAAGCACCCGGGGCAGTCAGCATCAAGCGTTGTAACTTCTGCTTCGGTGCAGCATCTAGGCTACCTTCAGCAATGCATTGAAACATTTTAATCTGTAGAGCTCAAGCAAAGCAGAACTTGAACTCTTGAGACTACAGGCTTGCCTCTGATAGAAATCTTTGAATGTCACTAAAAGATTTAGTGTTACTTACCTGAGCCACTTACATAGCATTGCACAACAACACCTTGATTTGTTTAGTTGAAAGCTTTGATACTTTTTATATCCATCACCTTGGAAACAAAATGTGAATAGGTGGTTGTTCCCTTTAAATCATGAGAAGTGCTGGATTTAGAGCCTTGATGGCTAACGCACTGCTCATAGTCATTGACACGTACAGTTCAGCAGTAAAATGTTGGAGCTTTCTTTTACCGTCCTGCCAAGATTCCTCAGTCCTGACGTGGAAAGAAATTGCAGATGAGGGCATGCACTTCCTTCCACCTCTCTCCTTCTCCCCCCCCCGCCCCCGCAATTTTTTCTTAAGTAGAGTAGTACTAACTGTGATCTTCTTATAGTTTTTGTGAGATAGAGGTAAGACCCCCTATTTCATACTTATTAAAGTAAGTGGTTGAAATGCAAGTTTAAGAGTTTCAGTATAAAGACTCTCTTTTTTATTTGCTATATATTAAGTGAGCCAAACTAAATCTTCTAATGCTGGCATATTATAATATCATATATGGCTCTGCTTTCATCGCCAAATACGATGCTAATGGAAAAAACACCTGGTAATTTTGCACATCATCACATTATATCATATTCAAACTGACAACAATAATTGAAGAAATGCTTAGCCTATACTCAGTCCGCCAAACTGAAACTTACTTTGTTTTGAAATCACTTTAATCACAAATAATATTCATCAGGGAGACGTCTGCAAGGTTTGCTGCTTGATATCCTGTACAATAGACACCTGGAGAGATAAATACATGCATGGAGAAAGGGTAGGAGTCATCCCACATGATTATTTTGTGATGCATGATCTGGACAGTCTGGACCAAACGCCTGCTAAATTGCCTGGGAAGCTTCAACTTAGAGCTTTTACTGGAAATTATGCACTTCTTCCTTCTGTTGCTGTAGGAAAGAAAACAAGGCACAGCCAGGTTCCTCCTTTGCCAGTCGTGGATACATTTTCAGTCACTTACAGCTAACAGTGAAACTTAAAACAGCCTTAAGGTCTGAAATGGAGTGCTAGGTCAGCCTCCATAGAAATAGCAAGAGGACAAAAGAAGCACAAAGATCAATCTTTTGCATGTAGATCACCGAGTTGTCATTTAAGTAACAGATCATGCCATTATAAACATTTAAGCCAGCAGAAGGAAGATATGAAGTCTTTGGTGTTTAAATAGTGCCATCAGGAGCATTTCCAGTTGTAGGAAAACCAGGAATATATATTGAAGATCCTGTGAACTGCTAGTAGCCTTTGTGTACATACCTATCTCTTCTTTACCTGAAATTAGTGTGTAATAGTAAGCAAGCTGCTTTTGGGCTAGAGTTTTTTGATTGCTATATACAAAGTTAACTCTGAATTGACTTTGAGGAGCAATTGAAAAAGAGTATAGAATAGTAATCAGGATCCCCTTGAGCATAAACACAGACCAAGTTGGGCACATGGTGCACTCGGGAACAAGGTGTACTCCGCTGCGGAGCACTCGTTGCCAGGTTACATCATTTTTACTGATAGATATGTGACGTACAGTTTATAGTAAGAGAAGAGTTGATTAGCGCTCAAATAATCCAGCTGCCCTAAAGTAAAACAACAAAAAAATGGAGTAGACTTAGATACAGGCCAAAATTTGAGGAGATTGAAAATGTATTCAGTTCCTTTAGCGGAACAAAAATCTGCGTTATATGCGAAAAAACACTCACAAATATTACACGTATGTTAAGTATGCACTGAAGTACCCAGACTAACAGCCCCTTTTTTCCCATGTCCAGCCACTTGCCCCCCCCCAACCCCATCAGAATGCTAAAATTAATGCAAAACTACTTGTTACTAAATGCTTCTATTTGCAGACAGCAATCCATGCAGTTCTGGAGGCCTGGCAGCAAGTTAATGAGGTTTGAGTATTCAATAACTGAGATAAAACTGACCCAGAGAAACAAAAGAGCTGTCAGGCTGTCATTTCTAACAGGCAGCATAATGAAACCTATAACAGAGGGCAGTTAAGAATAAATGCACAATAATAATCTGGTTGGAAGTAACAATCATTTTCCTTATTTAAGGACAGCCCTTCTTAACTTGGTGAACTGTTTATGTATTTATTTATTTGACAGATATGCAGCAAAGGCAGTAACCACACAGAATAAATGTGTACATATTTAGCATTTTTTTTGCAAGGCACGGCAGTATTTAATTTTAAAGACAAATTCTCCAGGAGAATAATTAAATCCATGCAACTCAAGTATTACAGCAACAGTAGCTCTCACAGGGTTGAACAGTATTTAAATATATACTGTTTGAATTCTGACCTCAGTGCTCCCAATAGGAAGATGACAAAAAATAAAAGTACATAATTGCTGAATATTAAATCTATTGTTTGGATATACTCTGGACACAAAAAAGAATGGATGTTCATTATAGAGGGGATGTGGAAATTGCTCTCCATCAGAAATTAATTTCTCTTCCAAAATCTGACTCCAGGAGAGGAAATGAACCTAAATTCTTTCTCTCTCCAAAAGGAAAATTTGCATATATATCCTCAGGTGTGCTTAGCATTCAGTAAACCTTCCAGTGGGTCCTGAGGCATCAGCTCCACTAATATGTCTCTATATGCTCTAGGGTTTCTAATGCAGCCAGCCTCCAGTGTGCAGCAGACAGTGCGAAAGCCTGGACGTGGGTTTCAGAGGACCCGCGTGCTCTGGAGGGAAGGCACTGGGGCAGCCCCCGTGCAAAGAGAATTTGGGAGTGGCGGCAGCAATCTCGTCGATTGCTTCAGCATAGCGGCAGTCGTTTTAAATATCCAGCACTTAACATTCAAGGGGCTTTTATGGTCTCTTATTCAGCATACATGTGAAACAAAGGAAAACAAATAGAAGCTGTTACAGCATTAATCTAATCATTTCTTGCTGTAAACAGATATTACCGATTCTCTTTTTTCACCACAGACCAACAATGGATAATAATGCCCTTCATCTCTGCTACAAACTTAGAAACCATCTTTGTACAGCTGAATTCCTACAACACAATTAAACCATAGGAACACAATATTTAATGTAGCAGAGCTATATATTTAGTTGAAAATGAATTCTGCTAGTGCATAACATGGGAAGTGCATGCAGACGTTTTTCAAAGCAAGGTACAGTCTTCTAGTCCCACAGCTTTTACTGGAGTGAATGAAAGACACGCAGATTATCACGGAGCACCAGAACTGTGAGACTGTATCAACACTCACAGGGCCTAGCATCCTTCCAGTACTGTCAACGGCAAGACCCTTGCTGATTATCCTGCTACTCTGGGCTCCCATTATGTACAGCGATATTGAAAATAAGGGATGAAAAACATTCTCACCTACTAGGATTAAAACTAGGGTTTCCTGTAGACTCTGCTTTTGAGAGACAAGTACAGTAAAAAAATTGTTTTAATTTAAATAAACTCTCTGAAAATTAGCAGAGAAATATAATAAACCTGGTTAATTTTTTAAATTTTTTTTTTTATATATATTATGGTGCTTTCTACCTGGATACTATAAGAATGTCAGGTTTTTGCAAGCATTTCCTTATGCCTGCAAATATCAGGGTTTAGAAAACAGATGTGTGCTATCTTTTTAAATCTAAGAAGGTTGTTCTTGCAGTTCGTACTTGGCTTAACATCAAATACCATAAGCCAGCATGATCTTTACTTGTGCAGAAAAGTACTCTTGAAAGATGTGTTCTGTTTAGTTTCCATTGTTATTTCCATTATTGTTATGAAACGCATCTGTTATGCATAATGCTATGTTAAGTAGAAAAACAAAGTACAAGATATTTTCAAAGTTGTGGTTTCTGTTGGTTTGGGGGGGGTGGGTGGGGAATGGATTAGTGGTTCAGACACTGCATAGAATAAAATTTACAGCTTGGTAAACAGGGACCAGTGTCAGAAAACTGTTCCCACATCCCTGGAGTTGGAGAAGTCACAAAACAGTGTTTGCCATTGTCGCCAGCACTAGTCATTTGTTTTAGTTTAGCTGAATTTATTTTCCCCTTGAACAGAGTAACAGCTGCAACTGCACAGAGGCTTCTTTTCGCTTCCAGAACTTAAACAAGCTGAATTTTCAACTGTAATATGCACCGAATAGAGGACAGTAACATGTTCCTTAGGCACCGCTGATTGGAATCTATACCTTCCTTCATCATGTAAAGGAAAATCATAGCTGATATTTCTCTCTACATGATATGGGAACATTTTCAGTGTTCCTTTGCTCATCACACTTTCACATGTGGTAACACCTTTATGTGCTTTAGAAAGCAGTAAGCTTGAGTTTCAGGTCATTGTGAAATGCCAAAATAGCTACTGAGAATACTGAAAGTCCTTCCCTCTACCAGTAGTTTATGCAATTTGTTAATTAAGGCTACCATGAATATTTGTGGGTCTAATTGCATGTGTCCCAAAATGGAATATCTAATCTTTGAGCATGTTAAAAATGAAGAAGCACAGAAAAATAAGAAAAAAGAAATCTCATAAATGAAGATTCCAGAAGGAAGAGAAAAAAGGACCTTTGTTTTCTCTCTCTCTTTTTAACGTAAACTTTAAAAATACAAAACACTTAGATTCATATCCTTCCTCTGTGTGAGATGACTCACCATAGTGCTTTACGCTAGACTGAATCATTCACAAATGCACTGATAGATGGAACTTTGTATGAACTACTTAAATAGTAATTGTATTGGATACCCAAAATAAAAATAACTGCAATCTGGAGCCTAGGACATTTGCCTGGTAGGTGGAGTACGATGGGTAAAAGCTGCTGAAAAGAGAACTGAAACGCAGTCCTCTATTTCATAGGAGAATACCCTAACCTATGAGATATTGAGGGAAATGAGGATAAATTACCATTTTCATTCTATGGCAGTTTTGTGAATGTAGTCCTTCATTTCCCTGGCTTTTATTGCAACTGTTGAAACATTTCTCAGTATTTCAAAATACTGTTTCAGCATTGCGTTCTCGTTTCAGCTATTCTGAAAGTGCATTTTTGAGGAACAAATAATGTAAAAGAAAAATATCATTCAGCTCAGCTTCTGAGTGATCTGATTGCCTTGTATCATCCCATTGTCTGGTCAGCATCTAAAATAAGTTTCCAAAGTTATATAGCATATACAGTGTGGGGTGCATACCAAAAGGTTAATAAGTGTATTCCTTACAGTTAACTTCAGAGCTGATGATAGAGTTTTCAATATTTTTTGGAATAAAGTATAATATGATTTCAGTGACAAAATTACAACTTGTCATGCTGATCAGAGCATTCCATTTTCAAAATAATTGCAAAATAAACAATGTGGAGATCCCCTAATTTATTTTAGTATTTAAAACAAAACTGAAACTAAAAAAAGATCCTAAACTGTTGTGAAAATGGCCTCCTGCTCCTAGGATTGATAAAATCAATGAAACAAACAAAATCCTGCACTCTTTACCAACTTGAAAAGTGTTTATGTAATAAGACTGCATAAAAAGAATATATGTTCACTTTTTTGTCACATTTATAAGCCAATTGTTTATCATGGGAAATTTATTTTAATTTTAACCTAGCTGAAGCTAAATCTACACTACCAATATTCAGAAAGATAGGGAAGTCCTTAACTTTAGGCCAGAACATGTGGATGATATTCTTGCCCAAATGTTAGGAACATTAGAATTTTCGTTAGCGCTTCCTTGTTATTTCCACCCCTTTTTCATTTTTCATCTGTGTCTGTGATCGTTTTCTTCTGTCCTTTATTAACTTAATTTTTTCAGGTTTTCTTCCATCTTGTCTCTACTGTATTTTGTGTTAAATTCTCCCTTAAATAAATTAGGAATTACGTTTTAGCTCCAGCTCAGGGAATCTTAACTTTTCATGTCTGGAACTAGGCAATACAAATCTGTGCATCTCTCTCATAAATATAGCATGTCTAAAGGAAGAAAAGATGTTCTAGTATTTTTTTTTTCTTTCTGTTAAACAATATTGGTAATCCAACATGAAAAATCATGCCATTTTAGATTTTCAGAGCAACAGATGATATAATTTCAGGGAAGAATCCAGATACTTTTAAGGTCTGCAGCTATTTCCTCCTTACTTATTGACCTAACTATGTTAAGTTCCACTTACCACTCGGAGTCTGTGATCTTGAGGCGGCATCATGGAAGGAGTTAAAAAGATGTTAGACCTTTTCTTCTGCTATAATCTTAATACAAAAAGGAGCATTAATATTCCTTTAAAGGCCTTTTACCCTGTTTTGACAAAGTCTTTCTTGGAGCACTATCACCAATTCTATTTAAAAATATCTTATTGCTGGAAAGGTAAAGAAAAAAAGTAATTGCATTGATCTTGGTGCTGGAAGTATGAGTGAGTTGTGAATGACAGCCTGAGAAATCCTAATCAATATAAAAAGAGAGCTTTAAAGATCATTTAATTGAAGTAGAGTAAGTAGAATCTTACATGGTTTAAATAATTTCAACAGAAAAGTTACTGTTTTCAGCTCAGTACACATGATAAGACTTTGAGAGTCATAAGCACCTAATACCATCTCAGGAATTTAGTAGTGGGTAAAGATTAAAGCTTACTGTCTCCACAGGGTGCTGAGCTCTTGATTCACATTTTTTATAACATCAAGTCTGGATTATTGTAATACCCTGTTTGTAGGCTGCTTTGATACAGTGGTTTGCCATTCGCAAGCTTCAACATGCACAGATTATAACAACTCAGATTCTCAGTGGAATTGAACTGTATCAGCATCCTACCAGACTTGATTGCCTTTTTGTCAGATTTAAAATGATTTTTAAACATCCACGTTACCTTTTTTTGGAGCATTCAGTGACTTTTTTTCAACTTTTTTTTTTAGACTAACTTAATGATTTCTCATTTTCTCTGCTTGCTGCCTATAATGGTGACAACTATACTATTGGCTACAGACTCTGAAAGGAGATGTGCCCTCAACATAACATGGAATATGGTGAGAGAAAGCACTCAGACTGGGATAAATATTATAAACTCTACAGAACAGATTTCTTAATGCATGTTTTAGTTGTTCTCTTGTTCCTTGCTTCAGAGTGTGTCTGGCTGTGGTGAAGTAACACTGAAAACTTGAGGAGTATAAGATAATTTAGTCTTTTTAAATGTACTTTTAATATTTGAAAAGTATCACTGGAGAATAGTAGATAATACCTTATGAATCTATACAAATTATCTATCCCAGCTATGTATTCTAATGCATGAAGGCAATAAGTTAATGAGCTCACTGTACTACTCACAATTTCTGAAAAGTCGTGGAAATGAGAAGAGGTAGTAAGTGATTGGAGAAAAATAATACCAGTTGGTAATAGCGATACCTTAAAAAAAAAAAAAGAAGAGGGTCATCTTTTAAATTGTCATCCACTGTGTCGTGAAAGAAACATTTAAACCAGAAAAAAAATAATCCAATATTTAGGCTTATTTTCAAGATAATTCAGCACTCCAAAGATGACTGTAAATTTCATTACCAAGTCTTCTAGTTAAATAAATAAAGTTTACTTGAATATGCAGGCAATACCAAATCAACGTGTACTGCAACTCCAGCTCAGAAAGGAAATGTACATAACAGGAATGTGAACAAGAACTGAGTGAAATTTAATATGAAAAATTTAGTATATCAAACAATTAATTACAGTTTTCTGTGGGTTGAAAGGTTTCAAAATCAAAACCTACGAAACTACTGTGTAAGTGATTTTGTTTCTCTGCTAGGTAAGTAAAATAAATATGTAGATAAGTAAGAAAAGCTGTAATGCCACAGAATGTAATGTCAATTATCTATAAGTATCTGAAGGTATAAACAACAATTGTGCACATAAATTATTCAGTTTGGTCTATGGGAATGTAATTACCTTTTTGCTGAAAATGGAGGGAAAGGAATTATTGTAAGCATTGCAAATGCCTCACAAAATGACAGCAGCCCCGCCTATTGCAACGGGCAAAACACTAGAAGCTGCAATGTCTTGAACAATCTTGTATTATCATCAGAAATGATGGGAAATTAATGTATAATCCCACCTGGCCACATCGAAATAAACATGAATCCTTCTTACTGCCATTCCCACCACCATTTCAGTGAGGCCATTGTGTCATCCCAACTAAAGGTGCAGGGATATGGCACAATATTACATCAAGCAGTTTCAAGCATGCAGCCTTTTTTAGTATGATTGCTTAGCTTCTTTTTTGTCCTATCTAGTTGTACATTTTCTGTGTTCTTAGTCCAACTGCATCATTTCCTAGTTATATGGATAAAGCACATTCACAGAAAAATGCTTTGTAGGAATTCCTTCTTGGGTGCTTTCTTTCCAGATTGGTTTCTCCTTTAAAACACTAATTCAATATGATAATCTCAGATTCGCATCAGGGTAACTGAATACAACGCTGTAGACAAGCAGCTTCTCCACACTAATTTTCTTGTGCAATCCCTCTTCTCTACCACTTATTCCTTGTTTTTATAAAAATACAGATTTCCTTGGAAATTTTTTCTTCTTTCTATATTTTTGCCAGGTCAACTGTTTGTCTTTGCTATAGCACTGAATATATTTCAAAATGGGTTTCACTGATGTGTCTGCTGGATCTGCTGCTTACAAAAACTCAGGTTATTTGCTGCCTTCCTGCACTGAACTGGACAAGACCCTGAGTTACAATATGCTATTAAAAATCATGCATACAAAGTGTCTTTCAACCAAAGTTTTCAAAGATCTAGGTAAACATTGATCAGCTGGTACAATAATTGAGTTAAACAAACAAACAGCCCTCCCTTAAGAGTGATGAGACTTGTATTAAAGTCACTTATAAACTAGGTATTTCACAGGATCATTCAGGATTTTTTTTTGTTTGTTTCACATAACACGATACCAAACCTTTATAAAGGGAAAAAGAAAGAGAGAAGGAGGAGAGAACCCTGCCTGCCTGCCTTTTCTTGACGTACTTCAAAAGGTACATGCTCACTTTTCAAAGTAAATAGTAGGCTTAGTACTGAAAAATCCCAATTAAAGGAAGGAATCTCCAGGAAGCATTGTGTAAAATGCCTAACTCCCAGAGAGGGGCAGACACATCCCTGTCCTCACCATTTCCTACTGGCCAGTTAGACTGCTTTTCAGCTGGTTTTGTGTCTTGCATGGATGTATTAGACAGGGATCTTCCTCGCACTGCACAAAGACTCAGCGTGACAGAATCTGCTTACAGAGCAAATGCCTAAACAAGGGACATGATGACATTGCATACTCTTGCACTAAAGACCCTTTGGGGTTCTAGGTATTCAGTACTCATTCAGTATTATTCTATGCAACCAAGGTCTGGGTTTTATTTTTTTGACAGCACTGTCTCTCTGGCTTTGAAGTCAGTGCTCTGCTTTTGTATCATTTCAGCTGCCAGCACTTTAAGTGATGTAAATATTAACATGAACTGCTACAGTAAAGGAAACCCAGAAAGACAACAGATTCTTCAGGCTTCTGGTAATTCTTTTGCACTTATGAGGGAGATTGAAATGTAAAGTCCTAGACAGGAGCTAAGTCTGCCACTCACAATCCATTGCTTACTCAGCCAGCAAACCCAGAGAGCTGAACAGCTAAATTATTGGGCAGAAGTAATGCTATCTAGGTCCTTATAGTAGACACTCAACCATATGTTTTTACAGCATATATTTTTTCTTTGTTCAAGTAGTCACTCTTTTACATTAACAGTAGTATTCAGCCTGAAAGCCTGGAAATAGACACTTTCTCAAAAACAAGCCTCCCTTGACTAGTAACACCACAGTATCTTTCCTAAAATCTCTATGTTCATGAAATTGAGCTTCTTAATTATCCCCTTTTAAATTCCACCTGATAATTTTCCTTTGCAAGTAAAAGGTAAAGATTTGCCCCCAAGTGTTTTTACTTTTACAGAACTCAGATTCATTTTTCCTACTTAGTTCAAAAAGAACAGAAGCAGATGGTGTCTGAGGTAATTTTCCCTTCGGGCCTAGAGTGCCAATCTGTAAAACTGGACCAACAATAAAGTTATTTGCACTCTTCTTTCATATTTTACCGTGAAAGGAGTTATACCCTGGATATAGGTATGATTAATAACAATAAAACAATGAAAAGTCTACACAGCACATAAAATAGAAACAAAACAGAAAATGAAATCGCTGTGAACAGTTATACAGTGGTGCGTGAGAGCACAGGATATGCAAGGTATTCATTGGCATTTAATCCTGTAATCAATGAAATGCTCCCAGACTGAGAATGTCTTCTAAAAATTTTGTTAATCTTAAATGTCATGATAAAAAAAACAGGGAATGCAGAGACTATACCAGTTTTACTGAGAGCACTTAGACTTGTTAGCATCAGTGATAATTAATATTAAGAAAAGAAGAGGAAAAATTGCTGGAAAAATGTTGCATTTATGTATGTGGATTAAATAAATCATTAAATATTGAGCTGATTTACTTTAATTACAATATTCAACAAACTACCAACCACGTACAGGGAAGATAAATCAAACTATAAGTGACTTACCTTTAAAGTGGGCAGACACTTACTCCCATTGAGCAACTTCCCTTAGAGACTATCATTGTCCCATGGGCTCATGCTTAGAAATCAAAGATATTCTTGTATGATAAGGTAGTGAACATTTCAGTGCTAAATAATAAATTAAAAACTCTTCTAAAGAGCATTCTGATATAGACCTTTGATTTAGTTTAGTATTTGCTCTATAGGAAACCCAAATGCTTTTGCTCTAACACACAATCACTATTTACAGAGAAGGACCCCAAACTGTAATGCATTAAGGACACTTTTTTCTCTTTCATTTTGTTTCCAGAAATCACACCTGAAGCACACCATCAAAATTATGTGATATTGATGCTACTCAAGGAACAGATAACAAAACACCCTAATGTCAAAAGTCATTTCATTTTTCCATCAAGAAGAATGAGGCCATCTCTAAACATATTAAAATATTATTCACTTTGACAATAAAACTAGTTCCAAGACATGAACTATTGCTATATTAGAGAAGGGAAGCAATCAGTATTTTTCATCTTCTAAGAATCTCTATAATACAAAAAATCCATCATGTCTAATGGAATCGGTAAGTACCTGGAAGGCAAATGTCTTTTCTTACTTCCAGTGTGAAATCTGGTTTGGTACAAGCACTTACAGTTAACTCACTTCTCTAATATCCAGAAAAGTTTGACCAATAATGAATGAATATTATCCATATCTTTTTTTGAAATGACATAAATTTTTCATTACTATTCCATGGTGCATTGTTGTACTATTAAAGAGTCCTAAAGGGATGTGTATGTGGCTGCACTTAAGACTCAACAGTACTACAAATGGTAATATTTCCAGAGATTTTAACCTAAAGCAGTTAGTTGTTCAAAGTTGTTAACTGTTATTACCCACTTGCTATTATATTTTTTTCTGCTAATCTATTAGACTTACTACAGTCTGTTACACTAACGGCAACATTTGCGCTATATACACTAGCTGCACGCTGCGTAAGTATTTTTAAATGTGCTTCATGTTAGATATCAAATCAAGCAATATGGGTGTTAAGAATACAATTTCATGCATTTCATTATGAAAAGCTTCGTTTTGACTGAGTGGTAATCATCCCTCACGGATTGAATGAAACACATACTAAAAAAAGAAACACACAGGAACGTGGAGTGAACTTTTAAAATTACTTTCATATGCACAAGTCAAGAACTTCAGTACTTTAGCTGTGACAGGCTGACCCTTTCTCTGTCAATATTTAAGTTGCTGCTGCTCTACATCAGCTCTAGTAGTTCAGTGATCATCACAGAGACCATTAGAGTTTCATGATTGGTATAGTGTATCTAATCCCTTTAACTTTATGCATCAAGAAGCTGGATTGTTGTGATAGAATTTCTCTTTGCTTGGGCAAGACAGAATTCTCTCTGATGTGGGGACAGTTATTTACTTTTTACTTAAGACTCAGTCACAACAGTCACTCCATATTGTTTACTTACTTCTCCACTGAGGAGCAACCTAGGGATACACTGAGTTCACCCTTCCTTTGTTCCTACAAAACCCACTGCTGTGTCACACATCTAGTGGAGTTGAGTTCCACATCTAAGGCACAAGCAAGCCTGCGTGAGCTTTTTGTATTCTATTGTTTTCACAAGGAGTGAAATGTGACTAAAGGCCTTAGTTCTCTCACAGTGTAGTTCTCTGGACCTGCAGAGGAAGGGGGAAAATACTATCCTAATTGAATTTACAGGAATTGTTACCGTTTAAGTTTGCTGTCAGTTTTACTATTAATATTAATTACTTAAGCCAGTGTGACTGTGTGAATCATAATTGTAAGCAGGTTGCATTTTACATGTTTAATAGGGTTTAGAATATGAAATGTATTGAGATTAGTTAACAGGAGGCTTTATTGTGATGCCAAAGATATAACATAGAAACCATAGCAGACATATATCTTCAGATTGGTCCATCAAAGAGAGACTTGTTCAAGGTCTCTTAGTTGCATATTTTATTGTCTTCATGGCAACTTCCCATCACCATGACTAAAGCAGCCAATTCACTGCCATTAGAAATAAATTTCAATATACGTAAGCATCTACAGCTTCCTGAAGATCACAAGTGCATTTTACTAGTGCAACCAAATCATGATCTTGAAACAGCTTCCTTGTACCATCAACCTAAGCTGTATTTGAAAGGACGTAACAGACGCGTGCTTCAACATTCGAGTCAAAGCCTCTGAGCTATCTAGCCACTTTTTTTAGTTAGGCTTTTAAAGGCTGCGTAATATTATTACTTTTGAAAACATTGATTTAAATAAACCATTTTTATGCTGTATTGAGTCATAATTTTCTTTAATTTAAAATTGCTATGTTCTTTGTTCGATGCATATCATTTTGCAAATATGCTCTGGTTAATGGGACTTTACAAAGTGCAAAATTAATGATCAGTTTTCTTATTTAAAGACCAGTAGCTAATGTCTCTTTTCTGTGTGAAAATACAAGCACAAAAGCACAGCATTCAGACTGAACTCTTAGTTACTATGGTGATACCATGAAGCATGGTAGCAAATGTTATTTTAAAGCATTCTTCCATTTCCTATTCAAATGGTTAGTACAAAGTATTCTCCAGTATATTTAGTTAATAACAGATCAATGTCTTTGTTCCTCTCCTGCCAGGCAAACTATAGACAAAGAGGAGTCATACTGCTTAACAATATTGCTATGGGAGACTGGATTAAAATAATCAATATGGCTTTTAACACATGCTTTTCATTTTAAACAAAACTCTAAAATTCCAATTCTTGGATTGTCTCCTGCCAGTAATTGTATTGGATTACATTATAACTATTATTTCCCATAGCAACTAACTGTAGGAACATAGGAATTACTATACTAAATCAGATGTGTGGTCCATCTTGTCTTACATCCTGGTTTTCAGACTGCCTGATCATACACACCCTACCAAAATGCACAAGAAAACTCATATATCAGGAGAAAGAGGGAGGTGAGATAGCCTCTATGTCTTTCATGCTCTATGGGGCTAGCAAAAAGACTAAGTACGGTTCCAATGCCAGAACTACGCTGGGTAACCCACCATGGGGCTGCCAGATTAGCTGTAACTCCAAGTTCTATTGACTTTAGAGATTTCAGTTCCCAGGTGGAATCTAGTGTTTAAATCACATAAATTCTGCTGGAATAGTAATTTAAAGACTAAACATTACAATGAAGGTCTTCCTTACTTTTAAAATCAATTTAATTTCTATGAAACAGTACACCTTATATCTCAGGACAGGATCAGATAGTCCTTGTCCTCTCAAATTCATCAAGTAAAGTAAAATTGTTGTTATATTTGTGTGTATCAGGACAAATGTGGCACTGCAGCTTTGCACTAGTTTTCATTAATGGAATGCACTAGCCGCAATCCCAGGTACGGTAAATGAACAGTTTCATCTGTGAAAAAAAAAACAAGCGCGTATCTATCCCTTCCCATTGTACCACTATCTACAAAGCCAGTATTTTATAGTTGCACGGTGACAGTATTGCCTAATCCTGCATTATGCGACTTCAGTGCCAGCACTGCTAAACAGTTCAGTGTCTTAAGTAGCCATCTGCTGTTAACCCTTTCAAAGAAAGGGCACTCATTTATGAGGGCAAACTAGCCACCTAAACTCAACAGGCACTAATTCTCACTTTGCTAAAAACTATGAGAGTCATACATTCACCTATCTATCTATTTAAAAAGAGATTAAGAAAGTAGCAAAGAGTAGTACTTAATCCATCATTATATAGTATCATTTTAATTACTAAGTACAAAAGTAAAATTGTAAAAGCAGTTTTCATAAGACCAGTGCATGTGCAACACCAGGAAAGCCTGCTGTTCAGAAAACTAAAACAGATTATTCTTGTTATTTTCTCATTAGAAACTAAAAATTCCCAAAGAAGGTTAATTTCTCAATAACATTATGTTGTGCATGGTAGTTCCTATATTACCAATCCACTCTCCTCCTCTCTTCTAAGTTTTGAAGTACTAGTTAAGGCCTCTCTTACAAGGAGCCTGAATAAAAAGCTTGCTGTACAACAAGCATGCTCATTCAATTACATGTCCTCTTGCTTTCTATATATGCCTCTAAAGTTAAAATTTTTCATAAGTCACTGGTGACTTGGGGGTATCTGAATCTGGAGTTCAAAAAGCTGTCATAATTTTAAAGTATTTTGTATATAACTGGGCATGTTTCCAGAGAAAGGAAAGAGTCAAGGATGATTCACTGAAATTTATTGGGTTTAGGGGCCAAGCTTACTGCAAAATTACAATCAAATTATTTTTGCCAAGAAACAAAAAGAAGGAAAAAAGGAAAAATACTTATTTTGGTGTTTCTGATACACTTCTTTTTACAAAGGAATTTAATATCTCTAAATATATAAAAACGTATATATATATTTATCTACACACACCATTAGAAGTTGGGTATAGTCACTCTTGTGAGTTGGGAGACCAAAGTTAACTTGCCTACTCTGAGTGAGGCCAGGAAAGGCTAGGACTCAATGGTCCACCCTGAGCGAGCACCGTGCCCCTGAATCACATGATGAGCAATATCAGCACCTCTGCCTCAAGACCTCGTTTAGGCAAGCCCAAGATTTCCAAATTTCCTCTGCTTAGCTAAAAATGGCTGCAACAGAAATGCAATAGATCTTTCAGATTCTATAAACCTTTTTCCCCTCCTTACTTTCTAGGGGGAAAATATTAAATCTATTCTGCATCCAAGTTCAGTCTCCTCAAGCCAAACTTGGAGCTTCCAGCATGTTTGGAAGAGAGTGACAACTACTTAATAATCCCACATGTGACCCATGAATGAGGTTGGTCATTTTAACATTTCACATGTCCTTTAAGACACAAAGGTGGGGTGCTTTTAAGTTATTCCTCTGTAACTGATGTTGTCCAAAAAAAAACGTCCCTGGTTTCAGAGACTGGCCTTGTAACTTTTATTCATATAAGGCTTGATTTTACAAATTACTAAGGACTTGAGGCTACACATAAGTTACATGCTTATTTTTCAGCATACAGCTAGTATCAGTGATTTAAATTACATTACTGACAAATATAGGTTTGTATGCTCTTCTTGCTCGGGTCAAAGAAGATCCAGAAACCCTTAGAGCTAAAAAACCCAAGTAATCCCATGGAATTAAAGCAATTGAATTGAGTAAGTGTTGCTGGACTGAGACCTTTAATTTGCAAACAATATCGGAATTGTTTTCCTTCAAGTATGCTACCAAATTATTTCATTTTTATTTTGTTGTAGAGATTCACCAGTAATTAATCCTGAAAGATTTCCAGAAACCCAATTAGAGGGGGGGCGGGGAGGAGATATCCAGCTGAAGTCTGCCAAAATTTCAGACTGTAGACTTGTTAAATGAATGGACAAACATACTGAAATTATGAGACAAGCTGTTATTTTCTGCAAGAATATTTGCAATGCTCTGCTGATTCATGTTAATACCTTATGATGTCCTTAAAGAAAAACTGGAGTCAGCTGTTCATCATAGCTTCATTCTCTAACTAACTAGTCCTTCTAGGCTTCTCAGGAAAGGAAGTGATTCACAGGTTTTCTCTATAGGCAAAAGATAAAAGTTAAAAATGAAATTTGCCAATGTTTAAATATCTGTTGTTTTACTCCCGAGGAAGATCTGCCACAGGGAAAGACAGATAGTCTGGAACAAACCCAACGTATTTAAGTGTTTCATTCCACAGGATTTTTTTCTCAGACTGCTATTCACGTTTCCTTAACTGTTTCTGCTTTAGTTTGTAATATCTGGGGAAGCCCTATGTCTGATTACTAAAGTGGCTATGAATTCAGAAAATTGCAAAGATATTACTGGCAATGACTTCCCATTTACTTTCCAGGATAATTCTTTATATGCAATCTTAACCTATATTAACTTTATTTTAAATAATTTAAGAAACCTACACTCCATCACCTTCCTCAAACATTTCAGGATCCCATCAGAGGACTCTAAATCTATATTTGAATATATGGTGTATATATTAAAGTAACTCCAAAAGTCAACTTTGTTGATGATTCATCACAGTTCAAATGACCAGGTTCAGACAAACAGCTAAAGCATATCTTTCTGGCAAATCATTTAACTGATTACAGGATATAACTGAGAAGAAATTTCTCACTAAGCTTTTGCCTGGAGGACAGAAATAACAGGCTTGGTGCTCTCTAGTGAGGACAATTTAATTTAAGATTTTCTTTTTAAATTAATACCATGGGTAGATCTAAGTGTCATGACAATACTGGTTACAGTGATAGCTTGAACAAGACCATAGCATCTAAACTTCCAATTAAAAAAAAACCAACAAAACATTATGATTGATACCTTTCTCTGGCCTACTAAAAAAGGGTAATTATGCTATGGCATTTCACACATCACTGCAGATATCAAGGAAAAAGTGTCTTCCTTTACTTGGATTTATACATGTATGGCCATATATTCATACATACGTACATGTTGCTAGGATTTTCACATCTTGTCAGTCATCAACTATTGGCTCCGTCAGAACAAGCCACAAGACTTAAATAATGAATGATATAATCCAGTGCAGCAAATTCCATTTTCTCATTCTCTGCAGAAAAATTACTATACACACCTGTTTCTTCACTTACATAGTTCTTTCTTTTATCGAAAGCTGACACTTTACTCAGACTCATACAATACATAAAAGGAGACATAATCCTCATCTGGGGAGTTTTTCAGTGTAATAACACAGAAAGCTATTAAAACTCCAGAAAATTTCTGATTTTTTTTTTCCATCTATATAAACATACATATAGATGCACACACACATCAGATACACACAGATGGAACTAAGAATATGAAGCAAATTTTATTTAAATATTTGTTGTATGCTACTCCAGGGGCATTATGGGAGTGAGATACATGAGCCTCAGATGAAACTGAGTGGGGTAAAGTGTCACAAATGTCAAAAATATAAGAACATTGTTTTAGTAGAGATTATGAGCACCTTACCGTAAAGAAATTGAATTTGTCTTCTAAGCTCTACCTGATATATACTTACCTCTTGTGGTTCTCCCATAAATGTAGCCATAAAATTTCAATAAAGGAGGTTGAATTGCTTTTTTCTAGAAAGCACCACAAAAAAGAGTTATATTTTGTTTGGGTAGATTTATCCTATATTATGAGCAGGATGCTATTTATTACTGTTATGTAACGAGCAGAACTTCAGAAATTAGTTGGCACTGGGTGTGATGGTTTAAGTGATGGTTCAAATAAAAAAGAAATTAGCTCTTCTGCTAGGATGTGACCATGTATTACTTTTAATGGGCCTTGCAAACATAGAAGACCAGCCCTCATGAGGAAAGGTTGAAACATTCCACCAGCCAAGCAATTTAAATTCTAAATGTTTACCAGAAGACATAAAGGTCAGATATGTACCAGTATCTCTAGACACATAGATATCTTATCTCCTTCTCTGAAGGGAAAGAATTATTAGAGAGAGAGATGGTAGATGAGAATCAGAAATTAGATGCAGGCACTTCTGCTAGAAACAGCAGCAGGTGAAATCTTACCCACAGGATGATATATCCTCCCAAACTCAAGTTCTAAAAGACCTGCAGATCGAAGGAGAATACTCAAAATAAGCCCCAAAGCATGACTATTCTTGCTGAGCATCCTTTTATTCTTAACAGTACTAATTATGTGAACTGTTAGGCTCACATTAATATTTTGGGATAACATAAATAATGGAAGTATGAGTAATAGCAAGTCAATAGTCAGGGAATAAAGATGCTGAAAGTTCATCAGAAAGAGTGGCTCTGACTGTGGATGCTTGGATAATTGGGATTCCACTGTCTTTTCCATTTCAAAAATATCCAGAATGCTATCTTACTTTGGAATAATGGAAGACAAATGAAAGCTACATAGTTAATTTGATTTATTTCAGCCTCCCTCCAAAGCTTTGTTTCTCCAATCTGTTCAGTTCCTGCTATTGGTTAGAGTTGCTCTCCCTCCTAAATGAACGTCTTTGGAGGGATAAATCTATTTATAAATAGAAAACAAATCAAGCAGGCAGGCAGAGCAGTGTCTCTGTGATTGCTGAGCTGTGACAAAGTTTTTTATCTAGGAAAGAGAAAAGAACTGCAACTCTTTTTAAAAAATGCCTGGAGTTCTTAATGCAATTGCTAAATTAAGGAGGTGTATGACCACTAACCGTGGCACAGATTTAGCTTGGCAATGACTAGCAAATCCACAGGGGCAGAGCGCTAACTGGGGAGAATGACGTAGCAGATAATAAGCTATGTTTAACAGCAAAAACATTTGCATTAAAAAAAAATAATAATCAGAATTCTGGTTCTCGTTCAGATCCTGCTAGATTCAACCATGTAGTTGGAAAACAATAATTTTAAATGTTGTTAGCAAGCCCAAAAACATAAATGGTTTTAGGGGAGAAAGACTGGGGATATATAGAAAATAAAGGAATTTAAAGAGGAGATGAAACTATAGCTTTTATGCATCTCATGGTTCTAGCGCTTCAGTCTTAAAATCATACCTTGAACAAACTGGAAGACATGATAAAGTTGAAACCCTCTAAATTTTAGCAATTAGCACAAACAGAAGAAATGAAATTGACTCTTCTTCTTTCCCAGCCACTTCATCAGAACTTCACAAGACATCTTGTTTGCGGTTATTTGTGCTGACTTTGGTCTGCATTTGTTCAAAGTTTGAAAACCCAAAAAACTAACCCCATCATTGTGTCTGACTTTACCACCACAACAACAAAAAGCTCAGTAATTAGGAGACTCCTTAACATCCTTAATGAAAATGGAATCTTTGGCTATAAGCACAGCTCTTGTTCAGATGGGTAAAGGAAAAGGGGGGGAAAAAAGTGTGGCAAAATAGAAGAAAAAAGGAAAAAAGGTAACTAAAACAGACAATAGGGATATCTTTCTGAACACAGAAACACAAGGGAATACAATAGATGTACTTCACATTAGCTTTCCTTAATGCCTTTAAGACATTGTTGCCCCTTTGTCCTGGGCCCTATTCGTAATTTCAGGATCAGACAATAAAGACATCTAACAATACTAAGAATATACAAGATGGAAACACACTGAGGAAAGAACTTTGTAAAGGACCTCATGTTAGAGACAGTTTTCAGGCTGAAAGCATAGTTATCTTCAGACACTCAAAAATATGACTGATTTTTAAATATACTGCCTTCTACATAAGTAATAACATCATTAGAAAAGGTGCCCAAAAATCAAATTTGAGTGAAAAACTAGGACATCTGTCACACAGACAAGTAACCCTGAAGAGATGTTTTGTTGGAGAAACTGAAAGAGAAAAGTTAGCTGTGAAGAAGAGACTTGCCTGGATTTTTACTCTAAACAGCAGGAAAAATGAGTCAAAAATCTCTCTCAAAGATTGATACAGGTTGCTGTATTTTTTGAAGTCAATACTGTCATCCTTTCAGCAAAATATTCCTGGTTTATGTTGCGTATCTAGGAAAGGAAGTATTCCTTGCAAAAAATGCTGGGCTTTCAAATGGTTTTAGAAAGTCTAAGGGATGTTTAATACATTTTAGTAAGAACTCTTACCTATTTGCAGACAGCCTTGCTGTTGACAAGGCTCCTTCTACATGAACAGGCCCTGGGAGAGGATTTCCAGACAACCAAGGCAGGCTGCACACTATGCTGCTCTGCTGTATCCACTGTATAACTCCAGGCAGAGCTCCTACTGCAAACTATATTCACTAATATTAAAATACAAGGAGCCTATTGTTTACTATATAAGTCAAAAGATTCAGCTCCCATTTTTTTCTTTTTATTAGCACTCCATTGCTATGCAGCAGCAATTTGAAGTTAAGAAATAAATTAGCCTTCACAGAAACAGCCAAGTACTCTTTTCCTACACCCATGGAAATCTATGGAATCTATGCAAACTCATGCATTTTATAAGCCAGTGGGACATCCACACCTTGCACATGCTCTGCAAGACTTCATAGAATTTCCCACACACCCATCAGGGCACTACTGGACCTCTCCCAGATTGCAAATTCTATATTAGGGCCATTTTAACTTACATGGACAATATCAGGACTTCCCAAACAGAAGGAATGCTGTCTGTTCTTCCTGTTGATGTGTCAGTAGTACCAAGGTACTGAGCTGCTCAGTTCCCTTCTTCACACCGCACAACTCAGGGATTCTGTGAAACAGATACAGTGTAAGCATGCTTTGTAAAAACGTGCATATTTCATAAGGCATATGAAAAAGCTGGGGTTGAACAGGCTACTTCAATTTTGGTTTTGCTTAATTTGAGAATACTTGTAGGTGTAATTACTAAGAACAGTAGGTATGGCATATCAAAGTCAATATTGTGATTTTTAAATTGATTAAGATCTTTTAGTATTAGAGAAACAATGTTAATTTTCAGAGAGCCAGACTTCTGAGTATTTGATCATACTTTGGACAGAGAATATTTTGTACTTTTAAATGCTCACTTTCCATTTCTCTTCTATTAAAAAAAAAAAAAATTTCAAAGAAATTATTTGAGCTGTTCCTTCCTAATCTCTATCAATACATAAGTTCCTTGAACCTGAGCTATCATGTCTGGGTCTTACCCAGTGGAGCTTATAACTTGTTTGATCTGGAGCTATTTGGTTTTGTGCCTCCTGGACCAAGTCCCTCTGGACCCACCTGACCTTAAAAGAATTGCTGTTGACTCAGACATCCGTAATTCAGCTGTCAACTTTAGCAGTAGTTTGATTGAAGTTAAAGTTAAATCATCCTTTACCTAAGCAAGTTTGCTGGAATCTACTCAGTCTAATTGAGGTATCCTTTTAATAAGAAACCTTTCAACAAGCTATTCTTAATAAATACAAGAATACACCAAACACATTAAAATCCTCATGTGTTGTAAGACAAATTTATACATGCATTTTAAAAACAATGAGGCATTCTTTTACATACTTGGCTTCATTGTTATAGGCTCAATACAACTCAGATTTGACATTTCCAAGTAGTTATTTCTGAGTTATTTCATGGCAAAACTCTGAACATAATGTATATGAGAAGATGTACTCTGTCATGTTCATAGAACTCACAAACATCTGCTTCAGTTCCATGTAAGGAGAGACTGGGAATGATTTGCTAGGGGATCAACGATATTTTCTTCTCCACTCATATTAGAACTAGCTAGTATAAAGTAAACCACTAAGTCTTGTGCCACTGCAGTAGTTTATATAGGTTGAATTTGCAACTCTCCCAAATGAGCTTGAATATGCAAAATTTTATACCAAAAAGAAAACTGTGCTGAAAGGCTCATTTACAAATTCTGTAAAGGGTATAGAGATGAGTGGGATTTTCATTCTGTCTATAAGATGTCCCGATTATGCTTGAAATAGGCTGTGCGGAATCAAACAGCAGACAATAACCATGCACTACATAATGGTCCCATCCAAACAACAGCCTGAGCAGCAACCTTTCTTCTGCCAGTCACATTCAGTATCTGTGCCACCCATTTTTGGAAAATGTGAAGTATTGCTAAGGTTTTCCAATTAAAGGCACTATGGTAAATATTTAAAAAAAAAACAACCAAAACATGTTTAGAAGTTATTTATATTATTGCTTCAGTAAGGCAAGCGAACTGCCATTATATTGCAGAACTCATTAAGCACCATACGTTTAAAATTTATCTGACCTTAATGTCATACTTCTAAACCAAAGATTACAGGTCATGCTTACAGTACTATTCTAGTAGTGATTCTGGAAAAAAGAATATCCATTTCAGACTGACTTCTTAGAAGGCTGTCTAGCTGGAAGAGTTAATATGATCTTTAGCAGTGTTTAACAGGTGGATATCTGGAAAGTGATGGTATTATTTGAGATGTTTACTGGAATAATATATCCAAATCTATTCTCCACACACTTAAAAGGATGTTGCAAAATTTGAGACAGTAGAGTAACAAACCGCAAGAGTTATTTAAAGACTAGAAAATCTGCCTTACAGAAAGAGATTTAAGAGGTTCAATCTATTTAGCTCATCAAAGTCAAGCTTAAGGGATCTATAAGTACAGACATGGAAAGAGGATATCTTACACCAGAGGGCTTTTCTACATAGCAGGCTAAGATACAACTATATGCCTTGACTGGAAGTTAAAGCTCAAGAAATGCAAATTAGAAATAAGGTATGTTTTAAACAGTAAGAATTATTAACCAGTGATGAAACTTAGTAAGGGATGTTCTGGATTCTCTCATATTTGAAATATTTAAAACAAACCTAGATTTTCCCTTTTGTTTCTTCAAAGACGTGGTATGGCAAGGCTTGGTGTTGAGCCAGAAGATTATGAGCCTATACTTGTAGTGTCCTGAAGAAAGCTCCACGTTTCTGTTGTTCCCTCTCTGGAACAGACAGTGAAAAAGCTCATGTCTAGACTGTTCAGCACAGGCAGAGAAAGCTCTGGTCCATCTGCAAAATCCCACTATAGTCATATCCATTAAATGTCCCTCTGGGGTCAACCATTCTGGTCAATAATAACAATTAAAAAAGCACTTTCATGGTGAATTTATCTGATCTACTGGATGAGATGAATCTCCAGAATAAGCCTCCAGAAAAGATCTGTCTCACTGTCAATTATTGCTACACTCATAATCTTGTTATGAGAAAAAGGGAAAACAGTGTGCATGTCGACTGAAGAATTTATTAGCCCAGTTAATGCTTTAACAGGCTAAAATTCCAAATTATTTAACTAATTTAAGAGAGTCTTATTGATAATATAGTTTAAATTGTCATGCAGAACAAAAATTGTCATTGCTTGGAGCAATCCCAAGCACAAATACAGGCTGGGCAATGAGTGGATTGAGAGCAGCCCTGTGGAGAAGGACTTGGGGGTGTTGGTTGACGAGAAGCTCAACATGACCCAGCAACGTGCGTTTGCAGCCCAGAAAGCCAACCGTATCCTGGGCTGCATCACAAGAAGCATGACCAGCAGGTCGAGGGAGGTGATTCTGCCCCTCTGCTCTCATGAGAACCCACCTGGAGTACAGGGCATGAACCTGCTGGAGTGAGTCCAGAGGAGGGCTAGAGCACCTCTCCTATGAGGAGAGGCTGAGAAGGTTGGGGTTGTTCAGCCTGGAGAAAAGAAGGCTCCAGGGAGACCTTACAGCAGCCTTCCAGTGCCTAAAGGGGACCTACAGGAAAGCGGGAGAGGGACTTTTACAAGGGCATGTAGTGATAGGACAAGGGGTAATGGCTTTAAACTGAAAGAGGGTAGATTTAGATTAGATGTAGATGTAAGGAAGAAGGTCTTCATTGTGAGGGTGGTGAGGCACTGGGACAGGTTGCCTAGAGAGGCTGTGGATACCCCATCCCTGGAAGTGTTTAAGGCCAGGCTGGATGGGGCTTTGAGCAACCTGGTCTAGTGGAAGGTGTCCCTGCCCATGGCAGGGGGGTTGGAACTAGATGATCTTTAAGGTCCCTTTCAACCCAAACCATTCTATGATTCTATGATTCCCAGTGTATCCCCTTTCCAGTGTTCTTCTAGGTCCTAACATTGATAGTTTCAGACTTCCTCAAGAAGAGTGGGGGGAAGGTGACAAAGCATCCTGAGATCTTTGTTGGGAGGATTCTCATGTCCCTGGTGGGGGGGTTCCTCCTTCTAAGTGTTAGTGTCGCTTAGGGTTATTTGTATGTTTTCCTTATCACAGTCTTCTTCCTTCTTAGCAGTGGTTAAAGCCTGAAGGTTGCAAGAGATCTTCCCCCAACCCAGTGAACACAAAGGACTGTTGCTTATAGTGAAGGGACCACCAAGGAGTGCTAGGCCATCCCCAGAGCCAGTGATAGCAGGGGAGGCAATGAACAGTCACTTGCCTCCTTGGTAACTGTTATCCCAGCTAAGCCCAGATGGGGCCATGGGAGGCCGAACAGCCCTGAGAGCTGGAACTGTTAGGTCAGTTGAAAGCCTCTGGCTACCTACTAGTAAATGGCAAAAATTTATTTTATTGGACTACATTTGAAGAGATTACAGAGCGACTACTTTAGCTGCAGATACCAACATTTCATCAGACTGCATCATCCATTCAAATCACTTAATGTCAGCAACTTTTAATAAGGTCAGGAGCAGAGGACATCAAGCACTGTATAGAAGCAACCGAGATCTTAAAGAGTTGAACCTTTAGGTGCTTTTAGGACTCATGGCATTAGTTCTAGGTTTTAATTATGTGATAAAGACACAAGAAAGTTGTTAGTTTCTCTTGCGTAACCTTCTTAAAGGTCTTGGTTGTTTAGTTTAATACAGAAATATCTTCTCTCTCTCTGTGTGTTTTTTTTAAGGCAAACATACCATCTAAGCAAGCAACCACATAATCTTCCATCTAATCTCCACTAATAGCTACTTTTGGTTCCTAGAGTAAAAGGCATAAACCCCTTATCCAGAAAGTTGCTCACTTCTCAATGTTACAGCTTTTAGTGAAATTTATTCTTGATCCCAATTAGTACTCAGTATGTGTCCTGAACCCCCAGGATTCATTAGCTTCATAATTTTCATCACAGTTGGTATAACTGTAAATGCTATTATTCATACAGAAAAATCAGCCTTTAAAGGGTCACAGCTGTATTATTACTTTTTGAAGTTTAATCAGCACTTCACTGCAAAGCTGGTATTACTGCTCTGAATGGCAGGGAACTTCCTATCTGTATGGGGAATCTGAATGGAAGGTGGCTGCATGGGAATTCTACCAAAAGCAAATGTTAATTTACATTTATGTCCAAATACTGATTACTTCAAACATTTCCTGGAGTAATTACTCAGTTCTAGTATATCCCACGTATGAACCAAGAGACTAAGAATGTTCTCTCCATCCTTTGGTTATTTTTTAAGTTTTCTCTCTATGAAAGTAACTATCAGAATCCTTCAGTAGTTGTTTTCACAGCCCACCTTCCTGTTCAAATGATGCAACTTTAATCTCTTTGATCAGCTACTTCTTATAAACCCTATATTTAACCATACATTTAATCTTATGTTTCTTTAAAGTACATTTACTAAAATAGTAAAGTGTAGGAAAGGGTTTTCTCGACAATGCTTGTTATATTGAAAGAAACCGTGGACTAATTTTCAAACGCACCTTATAATCCTTAGGCAGTTCAGGCAATATTTAGATACTTAATTTGACCAGATGACAACTGAAGGCCTTCAGAAGCTCTTCGAATTTGACCCTGTAAAAGAATCAATAAAAAAGAAGCATTGTGTAACATTAAAATGAATACAAGGAACATTGAAATAATTTCTAATGCTTACATTAAAGGCTTACATAGTTGAAGGCCGCCTGACACCAAAGTTGCAGTTCACATTAGTGCGGAAGACGAATAGGGGGAAGAAGTTAACGTAGGCAGAAAATCAGGAGCCCATGGGGTAGGTAACCTCAGAGGAAAATCTTTCACCAGCACAGTGGGTGGGAAGCAACTGTGGAGCAAGGGAAGAATGGGAGGACAGTCTGGAGAAAGCAGTATTTTCCAAACAAAGCAAGCATTGTGTATTGTAGCTGCTCGACTACTAATGACATTTTTTGTTGTGCAAAAAACCCCACCATTCATGAATTTCACAAAGTTGGGTTCTCCTGTTATGTTATTGGACACTTTACAGGTAAGATGTAGCTTTAACTTTTTACTTTCAGATAGGACATATGAGTAGTATGTTTCATATCCCTCAGTTTGCATCCCACTTGCATTTTCAAAATGGGGTATAGAAGGTGGTATCCTTTGAGGGTAGATTTTATTCTCAGCAAGTACAGAAAATTTATGCACAGCTTCTAGTCAAAGCAGTGATTAAGACTGTTAACTGCTATGAAAAGGCATACTGAAGAGCATTCTAACACCTGGATACAAACACCATAGCAGTGGACTGGATACAGCAAAACAGGAAAAAATATTTCACAGCACTGAGTGCTGAGAGCCAGCCTAAAGCCAAAATTCAGCAAAACGTATCTTTACATTTAAATTATCTTCAAGCTCAATTATACAATTTATGGAGCAAAAGTTGGACACACACACTGAGTCAACTATTGCTTTTCTTTCCTTTGAATTTTTTTCTAGTATCAGATATCAGTCCTGAATCTGCAGAGCCTGGCAGTTTAATTTTTTAAAGTTTTTCTTATTTAATCCTGACATCAATGCGTTTGTGCAATATTTAGAGTGCTCCTCAGGAAAACTCAGTAGTCAGGCTTTTTTATGAATAGCATAGTTCAAAGAGTGAAAGAGACAGATGTGCGCAGACCATTTGGCATTTCTTTGTTTCTTTATGGCATATATTGATTTTTGCTACAGAGGTGGGAAAACACTCTTTTGTGAAGTAAACTTATTGAAAAAAAACCTCAGGTGAGGCTCTGGAGTTTCTCTGTCAAAAGAAAAAAAATCAGCAGGTGACAAAAAAAACAAACCCACAAAGACTATTTGTTACTTCAGAAGACCAAGCTTGTTCTAATTAGAACTTTTAAATCTGAAAGTAAGAAGCAGAGCAATCACATACTTAACATTTCTGCAAAGACATAGTAGACTTCTTTAGTTTTTCTGAGATTAATTTCCGTCTGAATTGGAATAGACGTGATTCTATTTTGGATCAGCCACATAGACCGCAGTTAATAACTGGTGAGTGTAGGACTGAAGTGACTTGGGTTTTAATCTCAAAGTACAGTTGCTTGGTAAATGCCCTGCAAAGACCATTTGCCTGCAGAGAAACCACAGTAACAGCTTGAAGCACCAGTGTTGTTCTGGACCACTAAAATAGTGCAAATGGGAACACTGATGTATATAAGCATATAGGAAAACACCTTAAATCTAATCCTGCCTCCCTAGAACCCAGTATCAAAACCTTGTTGATTCCAGATGATCGATACTATCTTTTTTAAAGACAATGGAATGGCAGGCACCTTGCAGAATTAAATGCTCTCACATGAAATACTTAACGATAAAAACTACTCAATGATGTCAATGCACAAAACAGACCATAAGGAATGAGCTTTCAAAAATTATAACTGAACAGGATTACTTTATTTCAATAGTTTTCACTGGGACTTTTTTCTTCTATGTTATTGCCAGTGCCAGAACAATTATTTAAGAATTGCTACATTGAAAGTACATAATTAAAACCTCCATTATGCACCAGAAATGGTTTGTGCTTTACTTCCAAGTTATAGGATTATTGCAATTTTTTTCTCTTAATTAAGCATTATATGTTAATTCTGCTTTCTTCCCTTAGAGTCATTAGCATATAAATACAGGCACTGATTCTATCTGCAATTCTCTGTAAAAGATTAAGTTTTTAAATTCCAATGGACTAATGATTTATTAAGAAATAAATATGCTTCATGAAATTACGGTTGCCCTAACATTTCCATTAATAAATGCACATTTAGAATAGAAGCGATTCTAAAACTAATTTGGACAAGATGGACAAATGAAATCTTAAATAATTAAATGGGTATTTATTATTTCAAATGCTATGTTTTGTTTAAAATATATGCCTTTGGTTTAGAGGCTATTTTCTTTTCCACTTCAAATCATTCAAGAAAAATACAGTTAAACATTTCTTGGTTGATATTTCTTATCTTCTGTGGCAAATCAAAGTAGCAGATGATACAGCCTCAATATTAATTTTTTAAGATTGTGGCAATATTCCAAAGAAAGTTGCTGAATTGGAAGAAGTCTCAGAAATATGTTTTTCTACAAAACAGGAGAACTGAAATATTCAATTGCCCAAAAAAGCAGGAATCTACGTTCTTCACATCCTATCCATTCTTTGTACCGTCATCAATCGAAATCATGTATATATACCTCCATATCCATTTTTCTTATCATAAAACAGGCAAAGACCATGCTTTCTACCCAGTGACATAAATAACACACAACATCACTGGTGAAAACAAAAGGTTGCTGCGTGAGAGATGGTATGTTTGTTTTCAGTTTTATACCATATTCCTCTAGGAGGGGTGATGAGGAACCTTCTGGCAGAAGGGGGATGTTATCCCTCCCTCCTGAGTTCTCGCCCAGCTTCCAGAGTCTGGCAGAAGAAATCGTGACAGAGTCACAGTAAAAAACAGCATTCACATCTCAAGCAAGGAGCCTACAAAAAGATCAAGGAGCACATGATCACGGGGTCCATGACTGGGGCACTTTTTGTTTCAGTCTACATTTTGGAAAAACAGGACTGATTTGAAAGAGAATTCAGAATTAACTAGCATAATCTTCCCCCTATAGCTTGCCAAATGTCAGGGTCTCTTCTGTGTTATGTTGACAGCCTTTGTAAATCAGACTGGGTGATGCATGTTAATCCATGGGGAATTTCCACATCTTCCTTTGCTTATGAATCAGATGGTGAGCTCTTGGCAGCTGACCAGAAAGATAGTACCTTTTCTCTACTGCATTATCAACTGGAAAAGTTTGTTACTGTTCTCTGCTGCAGAAGCATTCTTTCACATGCTAAATTGTCTCAGGTGGACCTACTGTAGTGAGGTTAATACACTAAACCCATTTAGCTAGATTGCATAAAACTCTTTATTACTACACAGACACAGTTGCATCAGCTATTCATAACTTTGAGGGGCCTAAAGGAATTTTCATATGGCCTTTTCAGTACTTAATATATGTTCTATAACAGCTTCTCTGGCAAGTTTCTTACAGTAGTGCCCTATAGGCTATATAGACCACTAAAACAACTAAATATCTTGATGACATAGGAAGGGGGCTAAGATAAGACACATGGGAAACAACAAGCAATTCAATGTTCCACATAGCCTCAGTTCTGCTCTGCAAACTCTCCATCCAACTCAGTCAGAAAATATTGGCAAATCCCACTGAAATATCATACCAGAGCAAGAAAACACTCATTCCCTTCCTACCTCGGGCAAGACACACATAAAAAACACCTAGTTCATTCTCAGTGGTAGCAGTTATCAAGCGATGTCTCAGCTCTCCCTGCAGCCTTCTCTAGCCTCTTCCTCTTTCTACAGCATTTTATTTTTGTTTACTTAGTTGCATTTTGTTTCCCTAATCATACTGCTTTAAAATACTAAATTATGTACTCGGTACTGTGAAGGCAATTCAACCCACCTCCCACAGCACTCTATTTGCAAAGAGTGGGTGTCTGGGCTGCCCAAGCAGACTTTTAGTGGAATGTGAACCGGCTGGACGACTGGATCAATGGCCCAGCACATGCTGGCGGCTGCTAATAAGCCAATGCTTGAACATGGGATCCTCGTTCGTCAACATCTTCATCACCAACCTGGATGATGACACAGACTGCATCCTCAGCTACTTTGAAGATGACAATATACTATGGAATTAGCTGACATGACAGATGGCAGAGTCTTGATACAGAGACCTTGAAAAATTTGAGGGTTGGGCCAACTAAAATCTCACAAGGTTCAGTAAGCAGCAGCAGAAGGGTCTGCTCTGAGGCAGAGTCACTGACACATTGGTACAGGCTGGGAAAATGAATACTGACCTTTCCAAAAAGGACCCGGCAGTTACAGTGGATGCAGGAATGAATATGGGCCAGCTCTCACTGCAAGACAAACCACAGGCTGGGCTACAGTTGGAGGAGTGTGGAAAACAGATCAAGAGGAGCTGTTATTCCCTCTACTCAGTGCTGGTGGTGCCACGTCTGGAACACTGGGCTTCCCTTTGTGTCCACCTTTGGGTATGTGGAGAAGTCTGAGAGGGTCCAGTACATGGCTACCAAAATAATAAATGTTGAGGCAGCTGGGCTTGTTTAGTCAGGTCAAGGGGTGGCTAAGGGGCAATCTAATAGCAATCTACAATTTCTGGAAGAGTAGTTACAAAGATAATGGGGCTAAACTCATGCTGCTAAATCTCTGTCCTTCAATGTTTTCAAGACAGCCAAAGAAAACCTGACTTTGGCCAAACACTGATATGTAAAAGGTGCTGAAGAATGCAGAGAAGGAGATACATAAAGCATATCTTTCATTCCAACTGGCGGCTCTGAACAGCAGTAGTTTCTCTGAAATGTATAAAACAAATGCTCTCTTAATAAATATCTGATGATTTTTTTATAGGAAAATAATTTATTTTTTCTTTTCAAGGACAGATCTATGTAGAAATATCCTTCTAGAAATCCAAGGGAATCAGTGCTGTAGAACAGATTCAAAATCAAATTCTTCTAAAGATCTGGAATCCGAGAAGTAAGATTTAGACAATAGCAGGGAAAAGCCAAATTTCAGAACTAAACTCACTCAAATTTTACCTATGTTAATGTTTCAGATCAAGCATTTAACTCCAGTAAAGTAGTATTGGTAGCTGCAAAGAAACTGATATTAAAGTGCTGTCTTAGCCTATTAGATATTCTATTCTTTTCCCATATAATATATAGGCATGGTTAAAAAGCTTTGATTAATAGCAATCTGAAAAGAAAATAAATCCTCCCTAGCCCCCCAATATTCCATCATCCCATGAAGGGATGAGCAGAAAATACTATCAGGGAGAGGAGCAATGTATAGAATATGGTATTATAAATATATACATTTTGCAGGTCACAGATTTGTGTATATAATCCTTGTGCCAGGCAATACCTGCCACTTAACAGCAGTAGTCTGGAGCAGAAATCGTGTGGCTGTAGCTAATGAGCTGTTTTGCAGCCTCCTTCAATGTTAATAGCACCGAGCAAAGGTGACAGTGGAAGGTTATCTGCTCTACTTCATTAGGCGTTACAGGGAATTCTCTTTCATACTGCAATGCTAGCCTGATGTTCCAGCCTACAGTGTATTTAATTATGTTCTCATGTATGGTTCTTTTGTGCATTATTAATGGTTTATTATTACTTTTAATATTATTTTTAAATCTACCACTGTTTTTTCAAACTTACTGTTTCTCAGAAAGCACAACAAAACAGCAACAATATAAAGAGCTAGGAAATTCTCAATGATCAATAAACCTGAAGAGCCACAATGGCATTCATAAATAGGATAATTTATGTCATTGACTTCTATTTAATATACACATTCTAAGACTGCTAGTAATGATGAGGCTGCTGGTAAAATGACAAGGAAAATGTCTTTTTTTTTGTCCAACCATTTCAAATAACATTTTACAGGACATTAAATATTGCAGTACTTTTTTTTTTTTTTTTTTTTAACCAATGCAGTATCCACTGTATACACTAAATGCTCAAGAAAAACCACAGAAACTATTCAAATAAGGAGGCAATGAATAGTGTGGGATTTAGTGGCAAAGAATTTTGCTATTTGTGTCAAATCAGAAAGAATTTCACTTGGGGAATACCAGGAGAAGCAACATGCTACTGGCTTTCAAAGCTAAGTCTCAAGTAAGAAAATGCAACTTTGTTTTTATGCTTTTATTTCATTCGCTAAGAATGTGAAAGACTGACTCAAAGAGATCTGATGCATTATAATAACTAGGATTGTTGTTGGCAAAAAAAAACGTATTCACCAAAGACCCTGTAAAGCCTGTTGCTAAAAAATTTCTGCATTGAAAAAAAAAAAAGAAAAAGAAAAAAAAGAAAACAACTGCATCAGAAGAAAAGTCTTTAAAAGTTCCTTTAAAAATTGAGACATTTCCTATTCATGGAAGGTATAGCATTTAGTAAAGGACAGACAGACTTCTGCCCACACAAGATAACTCATTTTGACGAAACCAAAACTTCCCACTATACAAGTGGGAGATACTTGTCTCAGGACAAATACCTGTATCTCTGTGCAAAAGAGTTTTCAAAGATAACTGCTGAAGGTAACAAATGAACTTGGGGCACTGCCTGCTAGAGGTACATGGACACAGGGGCCTATTCTTTAAAGAAAATGTTTGTTTTGGTTTGTTTCCCCTCCAGTTCAACTGAATCAGACCACTCAACTGAAATGCAGCTTCTCAAATGAGAAACCAGCTTAAAATAACTCCTGCGAACCTCAGCTGACCCTAATAATTTATCTTTGTGTTGAGATGGATACTCATCACCAAAGAATCTAACTGCCTTCTCCAAGGAGTAATATAAGAAAGATATTTCTCTTCTTTTTTGCTGGCTGGCAAGAAGAAGGTTTCATAGGTAGTGTCATTTTATTTAAAAGTCCAGTGAGGTTACTGTTTAAAAGCATTTGTGGGAAAGCTTGGGCTCAAAGATAGATTTTGCATTTTCTTAGAAATGAGAAAGCAAAAGTCATCTTGTATTGAATTGCCTTAGTGAAAATTCTATGGACACAATAAAGTTTCCAGCCACTGGCCCTTAAATTCAATTCACAGTAGTAAATAGCTGTTGTGAAAATTTTATAGACAAAAATGGAACCCTTTTGAGGATTACTGTGTGTTAGATTCTGCCAATTAGATCATCAAGGAAAAAAAAAACCAACACATGACCTCCACTGCATATACTGCCTGACCCCTCTTCACAGGCCAGAACTCCCAATTTGCCATGAAAATCAGCCTGGTATTTTCTGTAGAAAAAAAGAAAAAAGAAAAAGACAAAACAAGAGAAATGATCCCACCCAAATCCCTCCTTCCCAACCATTAACTGCAGCTTGCCAGCAAATTAATTTTTGTGAGAACCAAATCTCTGGTTTCTCAGGCAGATTCAGAATAGAGTTATCCATCATTGCTCTCGATAGCTGGGTCAAGTAGTTCATACCTCTCCACTCCAGGGTCACTGAAAAACAGTAATTTGGTTTAAAATGTTCAGAAGCAAAAATTAACCTATCCTTGTTCAAGCTGCCACTTACAGGTAACATTGTGATTCTGCATATACAGTTTTAAATGAATACATGAACTGAAAAGCTAATTAATTTATTACAAAGGGCTATTTTTATAGCTTATAGTAATGGCTGAAAGCGTAAAGGTTTTTCTAGTTTAAAGAATAATATTAATTTTTTTTTTTTTGAAGATCAAAAGGAGATTGGAAAAATGACTTCTGTAAGAAGAAGGAGTCTTCTGAAGCAATGTCGTTTACTTTTAGCCATGATGTGATTTCCTTTGGATATAAATGTGCTGAACCTCAATCAGGATGCAGAGCAGCCAGTTAAAGGGGAACTTCAAAAAGCCCTGAAAAAGGGAAACCTGCGTAAAAGTTCACAGTAATTTCTGCATGCAGTTCTGAAAAGGAAAGGGCTTTGTAACATGAGTTCTCAATTTGCAATTTAAGGTGCACTGTTCATCTAAGATGCTTTTCTTAAGACTGCTTTTTGCTTTAAGATTCAGACAGACAAAAATTAGCCTTCAGATGTTTTCTCTTTTTAAAATTCCGTTTCTTCTTACATTTCAGAAGCCTGAAAGTCTTTAAAATGGGGCCTTCTTTACGCAGCTTTTTGGACAAAAAGAATAGCATCTAACTGTATCATTTTCCACAATTTTAATATGAAATGTTAGAAAAGTAACTCACCTCAGTGGATAAGAATGACTAATCCTTCAAAAATACGGATAAAGAAAATTGAGAATAGCTAGAATGAGGCTGTAAAATAAAGCATATCCTATCTTAACACAATTTTAATATTTTAATACATTTCAAATATCTTTCCAATTACGAAAAAATAAAGAGTATGATTTTAATAAAGTACTGGGAAAGCCTCCAGGAGGCACAGGAAGCTTAATACAAGCCATATGCAAATACAGCTCTGTGACTTTGTTATAAGTATATGGCATATGTAAAAACATAAAAATATACTGGTTTTAAAATTCTTTTTTGAAAATGGCAATTTTCATCTCAGCTATATTTTGAAAGAAATATAACAACTTGCCCAACAGAATAAAATGTAAATAGGCAGTTCCCATAGCAATGGCAGAGAAACACAGAAGAGAAAGCAGAAATGCAAAAAAATTGGGTGGGAAGGGGAAGTACCTAAGAGCAAGTCCCTTTGGCAAAATACTGACAGATGTAATGAAGAAGTACCAGTAGAGGATGTTAATACAGTAGCTCATACTCTTGCTGAAGACTGAAATAGCAAGTCTTATAAGATGAATTAATACAAGACAAGACAGTCACAGATTCCAGGAATGACAAGTTGTCAGAGTCTTCTCTTAGAGCCAGATCACATGCTTGTAAAAGCTATAACTCAATTCAGAGAGCAAGAAACCATAAAGACTCAACAATGTAATTTATATGCTAGCAGCAAAGACGACACCACATCAGATAACACTGATACAGAAAAGATGAGAAAGACAATGTTGATAGGAGCAGTAGCCCTGTACAGCTATAACACAGGAAACCAAACTGGCTTTGTAACAGAGGAGAACAGACCGTGCAAAGTGTAGTAAGGCATCAGGCCAAAAGAGGAACTAAATTTCCAACAGGAGACGGGGATGTAGCAGGTGTTACAAAAATAATATTTTCCAACAGCGCTCAGGTCACCGAGAACAATCCATGATGGGATGCAATCATCAGATAATGACCTCCTGGGAGATAATGTCATTAGTACAGACCACAGGGACGACTCCAAATAGACAAAACATTACACACCAGGCTGCTTCAGTGCAGAAGGGGACTTCCTCTTTAGCAGTCTCTTTCTGTCCCATTTCCCATCGCTATAACCAGAATTATGATCCTGCTGTGTATTGCATATGAAGAAGCAATCCTGTACAGAATTGCAGTCCCTTGCTGGGAAACCACAGAGGTTCTAACAGCAGCAACTGTAAATATCTGTTTCATCATTGCTACTCTAATCTCTACTCATATATGTTCCCACAAACCTGACCCCAGCATTCGGAACACAATAAAAAGATTGATCTAATACATATGTAACCAATCTGGTGAAGACCAAGTACTTGAGGAACCGTTTAAAAGCTGACTCAATGTTTTAAGAATAGAGATAAAGCAGGATTGCCACTATTCTGCTCTATTTGGGCACTCCATGGTTGTTGTTTAGGTGTGGAATTATTTTAAGGCTTCTCATGTTTTGGTGGAATCCGTCAGATTCTGTTCCCCAAACACTTTAGGGAATCAGGGTGCTCCCCAACACCGTAAAGGGACTAGCTAGCATTTATGCAAGTCATCTAACATCAGGGCTCTAACAGGGATAAAAGTGTGGAAAACGACTTTTTCATAACCATCTAAAACACATATGTAAGCTTTTTTACTCTTCCCAGCATGGGGTGCCTAAATTACAAACAGCACGTTCTGAAATGAGCCCAGCTCCTCCTTGATGTTCTCCACATTCTAGTTCCTGAATTTCCTGTATTTATATTAATTTATACTGAAAAACCAACAACAGTAAATGAGGATATCACACACAACTCCTTGGTTGGTTAAATACATAACTTTAAGCTTTGATAAGATGCTTCTGGTTTTGAGTAAAGACGACAGATCAAAGACAATTATGCAATTACATTATATCCCTGTTCGAAGTACACAGTGCAATTCTAGCTGTACAGTTACTGAAATGCATTGCCAATGCTTTAAAATGTCCAGAATTTTGATTGTTGCTTTCTCCTGCCACATTGTAGTATTTGATACTTTGTTATGACATTTTGACTTACACAAAAAAGTTATTTTCTTAAATGCAGAGAGAAGCATGGACACATTTGATCATTTTTCTTGGCTATTGAGCAACTGTTTTAAACACATTTTCATAGAGTAATATGTAGATTACTATCTTAGAAAATGAGTGTGTTTATTCCACTAAAAATGATAACTACCCATATGAAAAGAAAAAAAAAATGCATTTAAAATAAACATAAGCCAAAATTCCACAATGACAAGTATTTTTTCTTCAGGCTTCAACAACACCCAAGAAAGGAGTGGTATCTAATTGTCTAAGTCTGCATTCTTTACATCTGAAGGAACTAAAAAGATAAGCTAGCACGTCAGTTGCAGAGCAAGACTAACATTTTCCTGTCCATGTGGTAGTTTCCACTTCCAACAATGAAATTAAATGTACTAATGAGTTTTTAATTATTAATTTGCTCTGTATTTTGGCGTCAGGAAGAGAGAAAGCTGAATAGTCCCACCACATAATGCACATAAGTTCGTGGAGGTCAGCCTTGGAAGGAGATTGTGAAGTTTAATAGCATTGTTTTGCATTTTAGGAAGCACATTTATTGGAATGGAATGACTATGATTTTTTTGTGTTGTCATATTTTTAGTAGGTTTGGAAAAAAACCATAGCACTAAGATGCAGAAGATGTATATTACTACGGGATTCCTAATAGATGGCTTGCATTATGTATTTAAAACATGTACTAACATGTTTCAAAGTCTACTCTGGTATAAAACTTTCTGCCATGTAAAGTTGATAAGTGATTTTTCACAAGTCCTCATGAATTTTAGAAAAGTTTGGTCAGCTGATCCTGATTATAAATGCAAATATAGAAACAGTAAGAATAAAGCTCAATGATCTAAATGCTCAAGAAATAAAAACAGAGGCATCGGTATAAGCAAGAAACCGAATACAGAAAGAAAAGGAATAAATACAGGACAAGCCAGATAATATGCTCAAAAAAAAAAAAAAAAAAAAAGATTAGTAAGGATTAATTATGTGCTTACATATATTTTGGGAAAGAAGGGTTTATATCCATATCACAAGAACAAGCTCCAGCATAAAGACACTGCTGCTGACCGCAGATTTGGTGATGGCAGTCCTAGGCTATCATTATTATCTGACCACCTAATAAGCTGAGGTACAATCAAACCAAGATTTAAAGTTTGAGTTCTAAATGTTGCCTGATATTCTACCACTGGTGTTAATCCTTAAAAATCACATGTCAATACTGAATCCAATCAGCATTATACATTCTCAAGCCATTGAATTAACTCCCCACTCTAACAAGGACAGCCTCCAAGGATTAGAATTTATAGTAACTAAGGTTAATGACAACAAGAATCATATTTCTGCTACTGTCTCACCAAAATGTAAATAAAAAACATAGCTTCAAAAAACCCTATTTTTTTCTCTGTTCTCTCTTTCCCTTCTAGAGCAAGGGATGCCAAAAATCCTATCATTCCTTTATCTTTGACTTTTATTTACCTGGTCTTTTACTTGTAGATGTCAAGCTTCTTTCCTACATAGTTCAGACACACCAGTAGTGGGGGAAAGAGAAACAGAAAACAGACGAACAAAATTTAAATCCAAATGAAATCTTGCAGATAACCCTTGAAATATGGTACTGTGCAAAAATCAGTACATTCCTAAGGTTCTCTTCTGTGAGTGACACCTGTCACCACTGGTAGGAAACAGAATAATCTATGCCATATTAATTTTAGTCTTAAACATAGAGATTAAATAAGATCTGCTCATACAGCTTCCATGTAAGCCTAGATAAATCTTAGTAACTGAGTTATCTATTTTCATGTGTTATAGGCAAACATTTCGATGTGTTTTCATTAACTTGGCCTTTTGTTGATGACCATTTTATTTTGGCTAGCAAATATCAAAGCTTACAAATGTCATGATCCCTAAAAATATAGTAATTAAATACTCTAGTGAGATCCAGCAAAAACAGTCTCAGTCTTATACAAAACAAAAGCTAAAGCAAGCAGTTAGACTGTGATTTAACATTATTTCCACGTATCCGAAATTCAGCTTTTCAGCATGAAAATTCATCTCTTTCTGATTTTGCTTATGAGCCTAAGAGAGGAAAGGTGAAAACTTCCCAGATTTTGTCAAAGCTCTCAGCTAAGTTTTTCAAAACCAGAGGTTTTAAACCCAAAAGATTTTTAAACACAGAGGTAAGCCTCAGAACATATGAGTGTCCACTGACCCAGCCAAACCTAAATCTCCAAGTCTCCAAAGAATTTCTGCTAAAGACTGTTGCTTTAAAAAGAAAGCTGAAACTGAGAAACTATTTTAATGCATATTTTAATGTGTCTTTACTCTGAAAATGAAGAAAATCCTCTAACTGTATTCATATTTATAACATCCTTTTACGTATCAACCATGATCTTCAATGATTGCAGTCCTAGTGATAACAATTGCACTGACACCTGAATAGCTTAACAAGAAAAGGCAATTTTATATTGCCATAGTACACTGCTTTTCTTTTTTTAAAGATGAATTATAAATTTGGAATTACTATAATTTTTTTGAAAAGTGTAGACATTTAACAGAAATTTTAATAAAGAGTGTAATGTTGGGTTTTGGAGCTGTACAAAAGAGAAATGAAAATAGAGCACAAAATTGGACTAGCTCTACTGACAGAAAACATAGAGAAGCAGCTGCAACAAATCAGTAGTATGTAATGCTATCATCTATATACAGTTTTCTGGGACACTGAGGCAGAGAAAGAGAGAAGTGCTAATTTATTCTTTTTCTTTATGTTCAACATATTCATTACCATTTGTCAGTGTATGGCCTGCATTTTCTTCTATTTTTTTGCACTGTGTTGCTAGATACAGCATTGATTCAGGGCTGCAGTTTACAGCTATCTAGCTTACTTTGCTATTGGGTGAAAAAATACTTGGATATAAAATCCATTCCAAGCAACATCAAGGTAGCAATATGCATTACTGTAATAATTACTCTGGCGGTTGGTAAGACAACAGGTAGCAATCAACCATTTTTGCATTTATGGAGTGTTGTACAAAGCATTGGAGATATCACTGTAATTTGGCACATGCTAGCATATTACCCAAAACTGTGGTGCTAATGTGCATCTGCTTCCATTTAAAATAAACAAATAGGGAATGGGCACAGAAAAGGAATGTACACTTGCCTTGTTAAAAAGTCTAAGTAAATAACTGAGCATGAAAAAAAACTAGTGAGGCTAAAGCAAAGGACACTAACTGTTCCAGTTAATTGATGCATTCTTTCCTATTAGATCAAAAGCACAGCTGTTGAAAGGAGTAACTCTGAAAGTAAGAATAAAATTGCATTGGACTACATGAGATTTGAATCTGATTTCTGCTGGTACTGAATATGCAGAAGGCTGCAGCCTAGAATAGTGTTTATCAAAGTAAGGTCGTGTTGCCCTCCCCAGCGGTCAAGGAATAGTGACCCTATACTCGTACTTTAGCTTTCTCACATTTGTATAGATGCATATTTGTAACTCCCACCTGCCCCTCAGAAAAATACTGATTTGAAAGAAAGTTGCATTCCATAACAATATGAAATATTGTTCCACCTTATTCATGCAATGATTCATAGCTGTGCAGGACTCCAAATTCACAAGATAGTGGGCCTCCATGACTAGCTCACAAGTGTTAAGACCTTACGACCCTTAGTCTCATGTATGCAAGGGTCTTTATAATGTAAATCTGGAAAGCTGCCAGGACAGGTTTGGTGAAGAATAATGAATTATATCAGAAGCATTAAAAAGAAAATAATCATCTTTCTGCTCTGGCCTTCATCAGTCGTTCATAACCACTGCTGCTTCTCTCAGCTTTCTGCTTTACAGCAACACATCCCAGAAAAGCATGTCTTGATATAACATGAGATCCTGCAGATGAAATCAAAGAGCAGCAGTACCGAAAGTGCCTACTGATGTGCAATCTTCCAGCTCAGAAAAAATATTTCTTTCTTTCCTGACAATTGCATTCATTCACAATACAACAAATCATAGTCCTTTCTGAACACCAATTTCTGCTAAATAATGTTCCTTCATAATGTAAGCCTCGGGCTCTTTGCTGCCTCAGGCAAGCTATGAAATGAGACTTCTTATCTCCATTTTACTAATTTGTTCCCAGTTAACATTTTAAAATAGAGAAAACATATTTGCCTCAAGCTTTCATTAAGTAGCCATCTTTTCAACTCTCAGGTCTGTTTGCATGTGTTGGTTTTTTCCCCTCTTTTTCTTGATTTTTTGCTTTGTTACATTTTGTTTCACTGTATCTTTAAATCTTTCTGTTTCCTCTTCAAATTTATATTACTCTGGTATTTATCTGGCCATCTTTTTCCATCTAATTCACTTCTCTCTTTTCCTCTACAGCTTGCTTTCAGACTCTTCTCTGCTTCTGTTAGCTTTCCACATCAATCACCCTCTCCCCTCCTATACTTTTGTCAATTCCTGTCAGGACCCTGCAGACTTAAATACACAACCCTCAACACATCCTCCACCTACCATTAACCTCGCAAGCTCACATCTCTTCCCCACACGTGCACACCCATGTGCACATCCACACACGCACATACAAACACAGGGTTTCCTTGGAAGCAGAGACGCAATCCCTGTTTATTCCTACAAAACAATTTACCTTCCCCACATAGACTCTCCATAACGTGTATCTATTCTCCTCAAAAGTATGAAAAGGGCATGTAGAGAGGAAAATGAGAGATTCTTCATCCTTTTTCTGGAAAGGCAAAATCATTAACTCTGCTTTTCAGCTTCATTTGCTGATCAGTGTTGGACCAGGAGCATACATGTTAGTTACAATTAGATAATTAGGGAGAAGAGGTATAGTGTCAGACTATGTATAATTGCCTGCTTATGGGGAATGAGTAAAGTGAAGACATTTTAGAGAACACTAGGATAACATGAAGGAAACAGAAGCAGCTCCTACTTCAGGAAAAGGGTTTATATCTTACTTCCTGAGTTCATGCCTGTTTGCACTCCACTATCCTACCATCGCACGCCCCGCAGGCAATTAAGTTCAGCACTTCTGTACACAGCAGACAGACTGCCATCCAGTGATTTGAGACTGTTACCTAGAAGACCAGCAACTGCAATGCTGGAGATGACTGCCTGGTTTTGTCCTGGAATTCCCGGTACTGCTACCATTTTAGAAAGACTTCCATGAAAAGGCAACACTTCTTTGCCCACAAAAGTGTCCTCTCTTTTCTTCATGTGATTAATTTGAGGTAAATAAGTTACTTGGGTATTTCTCTACATTCAGTTTTCCAGGCTTGCAATAAGCTGAGATACGTGCCTCCAATCACCTTAGCAGTGTCATTTATTTTGACAAAGTGTAATAGAAGTTTTTTTGATGAAAGAGAGTGAACCATATTAAAACTGGACAATCTGGTCTTAGCTGTGACAGGTTTCAGCATGCCATGCAGAATAAAAATAATTGGAAGTAGAAACAGATCTATTTTTCCCTTCCAAACTTTGGAGATGTCCAATTGATCTTCTAGCTTAAAAAAATACATAGAAGAAAAGTAAACTGTCAATTATAGTATCATCTATCTCTGTCAATTGTAAACATATTTGCCATGCATTGCTACAAACAGCTGTGCAAGATCAATCACTTCATCCAGGACTCCTAGGCCAATTAAAGAATCTTGTGGATGGATGAAGGGTTTTTCTTTTTTTCTTGCAGTAGAATGTACTGCAATTATATCAGGTGTTCAAAAACTTGTGTATGTGTATGCTTTAGGAGACTAAAAAGAAGTAGTATATCTCTATGGCACTTCTTCAGCACAAAATACTTGGTTTTCTGTGTCTCTTTAGCTGTAATTTAATCTGTACTTGAGAACAAATTTTCAGCTAATAGTTCCCTAACAGCGGGTCACCTATGCTACAGAAAAGTTTCACAGAATATAAGAAAAAAAAGTTTCTGATTTTATGTAAGAATAAAAGAACATGTCATTTTCAGTTCTAATTAAAATCATGTGCCTCCTGCCCCTGAGATACAAAATTTTAGTCAGTCTGTTTCCTAACACACATTTGTAAAGGTGACTTGGGAATTCAGATGCCTGAATTTTAGATCTTTGAACTGAGAGGGTCTGATTTTCAGAAACTGCTCTGAATCTTTTCACTGAAAAGCAGTTCTGTAGCAACAGAAACAAAGAAAATTCTCAGGCTTATATAGATCGACTATTTGAATCAGTTGGCAGAATCTCTGAAAGAGGAATATGTTCGGCAGATACTTCTGTTCCACAGCTGGAATAGCAGAAGAGCAAATATCCATCATGGTGATGCTGAGGAAAAGGAAAGGAAGATCTACTTGCTGCTAAAAGAAAGTATTTTGAAGCCAACAGCTCAAAAACTTTAGCCAAGAGTTTTGAATGAAGTAGCTTATGAGACTGATAAACCACTAATGATACTTTTTAACAAATCTTGGAAAAATAAAAACATTCTGAAGACAGCCTTGTCCTGCCAACACCATCCTAATGTATTCAACTTACAAAAGAGATCACCCTAGGGAATTACAGACAGATCAGCCTGATGACTATGCCCTATAAGTTAGTGGAACTACTAGTATATAATAAAATAGTAGAACTCATTTTGAGTTAATTAACCAGATGCCTGGATGGAAGGTAGCTGAGGTGTATGAAACAGAGAGGAATAAAGAAGGTGAAGAGAGATCAACTACTGACTATGTCTTTCAAGTTAAGAACTAGAGGCATCAAATGAAACTAGCAAGAAGAAAATTCACCAAGAAAAATGAAGTGGTTCTTAACAACACTTGTAGTTAAGCAAGAAAACTTCTTAACACAGGATTTTTGTGGGTGGTAAGTTTATATAGGTCCAAAAAAGCACTAGGAAAATTCAGGGAAGAAACAGCCAGGAAACTCAGATATAGAAATTATATCTTTAGCTCTCTAAGCTCCAAATTGCTGAAAGCGTGCAGAATATTCCAGAAAAATATTGCTATTTGCCATCTTATACTCATTGCTAAGCATAAGGTATTTGATTTTGGCCCAGACACATGTTAATGAGCTAGAAAGATCTTTGATATGGTCTTTCTCGTCAATCTCTAGCAATCAGAATCACCTAATGAAATGATTGTAATCTAAGAAAAGCCAGAAAAATGCAGTGACACTTAGTAATTCAAAAAACTTACAGAGTATTCAGAAGTATTCATAAATGAATGTTCAGCACAGGTCAAAAAAGGAAAATGCCTCTGTTCATGTGTATAAATAATAATAAAAAAAACAAAACAAAACAAAAACAGAGGAAGGGTACTTTCATATACAGTTTTAGAAAGACCACTATGTTAAAGTGTTAAAGAGTACATTTTTCTCCTCCACACCTCATGAGGCTGCAAAAATATTAGAAAAGTTTTGAAGGAAGATCACCTAGCTATTCCCAGAGCTGGGAAACAGTGTTTATGATACAACACTTTCAGAACCTCAAATTATTCAATGTACTGAAAACAAAGCTAATAGAGGACAGAGGACACACACGTACACAGACAAAGACATCTGGTTATGAAGATGTTTATGAAGACAAACCAAACATTTGAAATTAGACAAGGAATAAGAGACAATTTCTCAGCTAAGAGGGAAAGCAGCACAGATTAAGCCTACAAGGACATTCACAACCTGCTCATATATTTTTGGGACCTAGCAGTCAGCCCGAGCACCCCCATCATTCTCCCTCCAGTCCTTGATGCCTCCTGCTCCCTGCACCACTATGGACCTGCAAACCCCAGCTGCTGGGACTGAATTGTATTTGCTTCAGTTGGTGACTTCTTTGGCTTGCACTTTTCACAGCCAGCCTGGCTAGGAGGTTTTTGAGCACTGGCTATCATTTGGAGTTGTTAAAAAAAAAAAGAAAAATAGAAAAATCTTTATATCTACCCCAAAGGGTGGGCTGGCTGTGGCCTTGGAATTTGTGAACTGATGAGTCCTACTGTTCATCCTCTCCAGCCCTGGACTTTAACAAGATGAAGGTTGCAAAACTCTCTCTCATATGCCTATGACACTTGTAACTTCATATTGAAGGCAACGATTAATGTCAGTTTTCTGCATCACAATTTAAAACTGTTGTCTTCTTGGGTGAAGCTTTTATATATGGATGCCAGATTTTACCTGGCTGGAATGACTTGTTCTACCTGAAGAACAATAAATTGGCCAAAGCTGGAAGCAGGTTATTGAAAGGAATGAACTACTGCAGTGAGGTTTTTTCAATTATTGTATCTGATCTGGCCTTCTCACATGTTTACAGACACTTTGGCTATACTTAATTCTGCAAAAAGAAATTCCAGTCTCCTAAACTGAGGGAATAGTCCTTATCCATATGCCAAACACATGGAGGGTAGTGGTCTAGGAACCCTATACCCTCGATTTCCACAGAAAGAAAACATGGACTTGTGAACCTGGCAGATCACTGACAGATCCCATTATTTGGACAATCAGAGGATTTTTCTTAATCCATATATAACCACCAACTACCAGATCTGGTGTCAGGAAGAAATTTCTCTAAAAAAGTGTGTTCAAAGTAAAACTTTGGAAGTTTAGCATTTCCTCTGCAGGCTTTACTTGCCTGCTGAAATCACCTATGTATATCTCACTTAACCAATTTCCTGCCAAGACAGATGTCCTGATGACACCAAAACCTCTGTGGTCTCTGCTGTCTCAGCTTAGTGTCCTAAGGAACAAAGTGCTTTAGTCTAATTAAGATCTCTGGGCTTCATGTAGTGTGAACCATAAAGGCCTGTGATATAAAAGAGGTTGGATTAGATGAAATAATCCCTTCTGACCTTAAACTCTATGAAATAATAAAAGTTTTACAAACTCCAGTTAACAGTGGTATATATCAATAGCCTGTGTTCTGAGACATGGCTCCCTGATTTCATCTTAGTTCTGCAGTGTCAGCTTTACTGAGTTTGAACTGTGGCAACTTGCCTTTGATACGCTGGCCTTGTTTTAAATAGCTTCAGAGAAAATTTGTAAAAGACTGTAGCTGGATTGACACTGAAACAGTTCAGATTCAATAAAATAATTAAAAAAAGAATTACCTAATTCTATATTCTTTTAGAGGATTGATCTTAGCAGTGTTTAGATTTGGAAGCTTTATATAATAGCTTCAGGCCATGTGGGTAGCTGGGGATTTTTTTCTTTTTTTTTTTTTTTTTAGCTTTTCTTACAGCTCCTACTATGACAAACTAGAAAGATGGAAGTAGGTGTTATCTGCTTAATTCAGAAACATTCACAGAAATGCAAAGTATTAGGTAGCATTTACAGAGACATATAGTGAAGCCTTTGGAGCTGAAAGCCTTTTAAATGCATGTCACATGAATATTCAGTCAGATATGTAAATTTAGGGTATCTGTTACTTTTAGTAGATTGATCTATTATTTGAGATCAAGGCACAGATCACAAGAAAGGCATATCAAAATATCAGACCTTTTATATTATTCTTGTACAGAATATACTGCAGGTAGTCATGTTTGTTTTCTATTCCTCTTGGCAGTTTGCTTTCTTTCTATAGGAAAAGTAAAATTTAAATTTCTCTTAGTTTTGTCACTCCATATGCTTTGATAAAGTGCTTCATCACTGAGGCTTTACAAGTAACCCTTTGCACTTCATAAGTTTTTGATACTGTAATACAAACCTATGCAGTATCCAGAATCTAAGAATTATAGTTATATATTGCAGAGAAATGCAGCTAAAAGATTTGGAAAGTCAAACAGATTCAGTGCAACTCTACATTTCTTAAGTATGTTACTGTCTCTGTAACATATTCAGGCCAATGAGAGAATGGCAAGGATTGCTACTCTATTTCAGGTGCTATTTCAAAGCAGGTGATTCACCAATTTCTTTAGGTGTATTTTTAGAGCAAACTTTTGAATGTAGCTCCAGAAACTCTTCTGGAGGGGAGGGGGAAAAAAAAAAGAAAAAAAAAAAAGAAAAGAAACGTACCAGGGGGAGGACTTTAAACAAAAGTCCAAGGGAAAGTAATTACTGACCACCAAAAGCATGTTTGGTTAGTTAAGAGGAGACTGATGTAAAGTTCTGCAAATCTCCTGCTATATGCTACAGAATATTAATAAAACAGACTAGTAGATTTAACTTGCCGGGTATCCAGAACTTGAGTTGAAATTTCTCCTCTTCCAAAAAGACCTAGGACTCTTTACCTCCCCTTTCTCACTCTTCCTGCCTTCTCCCTCCCCCCATCTCCAAAAGGATATATGCAACTGTCCTATGCGCTGGGGAGTTTTACCTGTCTGGGTGAGGATATGCTTCTCTTCAGATTTTCTACAAAGTAGTTCTTTTCAGGTGGATTCTCTGGGAATAGCTGATAGGCATGTTGATCACAATCATCCATTCAAAATTATCAGTGGGCAGGAAACCCAACTGTTTACCCTCTGTACAATCCCATTCCACAATAGGGGATAAAAGACTTCTACACACACCCCCAAAAAAGAAAAGCTCAGCTCACTTTCGTCATTCTTTAGCATTCTGTGTTCTGCTGTTACTGCAAGGGATTAAAAATCCTTGTAGCACTCCTTTTTTTCTCAGCTATATCACTTGGCACAATGAAAGACATCAGTTCTCCGTACAAGCTCTACCTTATCTGTGCTTAAACCAGCACAACTACAATGCTACTGTTAAAAGTTTAAAATGCAATATAGGACAGACAGGTTTCTCCAAAGCAGGGTTTTGGATGTTGACGACAGAGCAGAGAATAGGATTGCAATGACCTGAATTTCCCATGTTTAAGAGAAGGGTACCTGTCTCGCTGATTATTTGGCTTGGCTAAAGAAATGATTTGTAGGTCCCACTGGTAGTGATAAAGTTAATCTGTGTCCCAAATCAGTCAAGGCCCTAAATAAGCTCAACACAAAAACACAATCCAAGTAAACTTGAGTTTTAGATCCATGAAGTTCCCCAAACCCTAGCTGTGACTAAGATGAGTATTATACACATGTCCTGGGCTTTGGAGTCTCTGGTGCTTTCTCTACAAGATCTTGTGCAAATGAATGATGTTGCTGGAATTATTTGTTTCAATTAGGAAACCCTCTCTAACTCCTTTCCATGGTAAGAGGCTGGTATTCCAAAAGAATAAACTACAGAAGAGACGTGATTTGCAACTGCACTTATCTGTTAGTCAGGCAACAAGCTAATCAATGATAATAAGCAAACAGGAACTACAGATCAGAACAAAAAACATGAGAAGGGAGGAGATGAGTAACTTCTTGAGGAGCAGTAAAAGAACTGCAGGGAAGCTTCTAATTAGCTAGCAGACTGCAGTTAGTCCTAAGAAAACTGAGGAACAGGAAAGACTGATCTAAAGTACACATATTTGCAGAGTATGGGAGCACCCTTAAAGGATAAACCTACCACATAGGTGTTTCTTATGAGTACTTTACACAAGTCTATTTTCTAATTATAAAATATCTTTGAAATATTAATATGCTCTGCTAATTAAAATCCTTAAAGTTGACTGAAATTCCAATGACTTAAAAATCTAATGGATAAAAACACTGAAAGCAGAAATCACTTAAACGGTATCAGCCATGTTCTGCCTTTCCTTTAGTTCCACCTTCTATACATAACCATGGCATAACTTTAATGAAAAATGCATGGTTTTATCAGATGAGCTCATTAAAACTAATTTGAGAGTATATCTAATCTAAACAAAGAATATCTGTGAAAAAAATGACAGATCTGCTGCAGTCTCTGGATCTTTTAGCAACTGCTGAGACTTTTTTTCAGTATGGGGGAAAACAAGGAAGAGAAAAACCAAAAACAAACGCTCAAAGATTCTGAATGCGAGTACATTAAGCCTTTGGAAGCGATTTGAAAGCATTCTTTAGAAAACCTGGAGTGAATAACCTGAGCATCTGAGGACACCAAGCAATGGAGACAGTATGTCTGTTGCTTCTAAGTGACCCATCTGTCTTTAGTAAAAAGCCTCTAATAGAAGCAGACTTGTATTACAAAACATGCATTTGAGTTGCCATAATGAAAAACATAAACACTTAAAGCTAATGGTGACATATTGCCTCGTAAGAACTGGCCAGCACTTAGAAAAGTTAGCATTCTAATTTTATAAGGAAATTTCCAGTTACAGAAGAAGAGGAGAAAGTGGGAACCGTGTATTCTGCCAAAAGATCTGCAACTTGTTCAACATTTGTAATGACAAAGGAAGCAAAAACTCCACTAAGCATTATGCTGATCATTCAGATTTAGTTTCAAAGTCATCTTGCTGGGCAAATTCTGAGTTCAAATTATTCAGGAAGAAGACTGTCCTTGAAATCAGCAGAAGGTGTAGGTAGAAGGACTTAAGTCCTACAGTGGGAAAGTCCTCCTTTACGATAGGGAATCCCAGGGAGTGTAGAATTCAGCAGGAGCTGGAAGCTGAAAGAATTTTTTTTTGGACAATTTAAATATAACTTTCTGAACTACCTACAACCCCTGCAGCTAAAGGCTTGAAATCTGCAATGCAAAATCAACACAATGAAGATGTATTGAATTCTCTTGAATTATACTGTAAAGGCAGGAAGAACCAAAGTTACCTTTGCCAACAGCTTTATCAGAAGTTGGGTGAAATGAACATTGCTATCAAAAATACAAGGGGTTTTTTGGGTTGAACTCCTCTGGAAAGCCAAAATCTTGAGTCTGCTCTAATTCTGGTCACAGCTCCCCAGCTGCACTCACTGTTAGAAGTTCATTGTGAATTTTTAGCAATTCAAATATGGGTTCAGTGTTTTTAGAATTAATATACTTGCTTTAAATCAAGTGGAATTAGGTCCAGATAAACCATGAAGTATTTTTTAAGGGATATTATTGCTCTTTTACCTCCCAAGCACTCTGAGGTTCCCAATATACAAATAACATTGCTGATTAAAATTATTTTTGAGTCATTCAATTTTTTTCTTGTGGGAAAAATTTAGAGTCTTATCTGGAAATACGATCTAAAGTGAGCCAATTTCAGAGCACTATAAAAACATTATCAAATTCTCAGAACACTCTTATCAGGTCATCAGCTATCCAATTTCCCCAATTTTACAGATGGAGAAATTGTGCTATTGAGGAGTTGCAGAACTTGCTTGAAATCATGGATGAAGATTGGCAGAGAGGTTTAGAAAGAGTCTCCTGCTCTCAGAGCTAAGGCCTGCTCATTCTCGCACACCGGGTAACTACCAGTCAATGAAGCAAAACTGCCTTACTTTGGGTCATAATACAGGAACTGGTGTGAGATAGCAATTAATAAGTGCATATCCAAAACTTTCAAAGGAGAATAGACACTTTAGATCATATGAAGAAAATGCATCTTAAAGATGTCTGCAAGTATGATTTCAATATTCATATGAAGAGCAATCCTCAACAAAAGGGAGTTGCTTGTAGCAATCATCGTCTGAAGAATGATGATACAAATAAAACATTTTTTTTTTTCTATGTATAGAGACAGATTTGAACTTGTGCACAGACCACTGGCATTCTCGGCCTTCCCAGAGCCCACACATCATAAAGCCACATTTTATCCTCCAGCTACTGCAGTTTCCACTAATAGGGCATGGAGTATAGCACATGAACACAAATTATTCAATAAAAGGCAGTATAGAGCTGTATGGCTGTGTGGGCATTCTAGGGAAGCTAAACCTGGAGAAAGCTTCATCAGTACCACTCCTTGGGCAGAAGGGATGTGCATTTAAAACTGCCTTTACAGTACATGCTGTGGTACCCTAGATCTGCCCAAGAGCATGGTACAAAAGTTATTGTCTTCTTTCACTCCTTGTCCAGCTGAAGGGTGACTGTGTCTTAACTAAACTCTGCAGCTTTCAGATGCAGCTTCACACACATTTCTGGGCTACCAGTACTCACACATTACTGATTCACAAAAATCTAGATTAATAGTATACTTCTAGAGACAAGTAGAAGCAACATTGTGACTATAGCTTCAAAAAGCCATCGAAAAGAACTACTGGTTACCCACATAGAAACACGGGCTTCAATGCTTTATTTGGCTTTACTTTTTTCAGTGTTGGCAGACAGGATTTCTGTGCTGCTTCTCACAGACAAACATCTGAAATATGCAATTTCATAGCTACAAAGAGTTTGATGATAGATAGAAAGGAACTAGAGAAGGTCCTGCGAGTATTAAAACAGCCCTGAAACAATGAAATGCTGTAAAGGCCTCTGCACAAATAAGAACTCAAAAACAGTTAAGATTTTGAGTACACTATGTCAACAAGGAACTGAGCAACATATTATCGTCTTCATTTGTCTGAACTGGGATTGGGGGGGCAGTTTCAAGAAGGACTGTACATGGAAGAAATGATTGCAGTGGGGTAAAAAGGAAAAATTACCATTGTTATTCTTTCCTGGCAAAATAGATTTGGATAAGGTATAACATGCACACCAGCTACAGTAGAATAATGAAAATATTTAAATTAATGTTCCAAGCATGTAAAGAGGTGGAAAACACAACAACATGTATGAGGTCAAATAATTTTTTCCTGTAATATATTAACTGAGCCGCACTTAGGCAGACTTATTCTCTTATCTTTTCAGGAGAGTGCTTTTCTTCTACCTTAGCCTTTCTAGACACAGATAGAGCCCTACTGAATTCAGACTGGTCCTCACAGGCACACTGATTCATCTACGCATCCCAAGCAGCAAAGTAGATGCTTTGCTGTACAGTATACAGTAGTTTATTATCCCTTGAATAGAAAATGTGGCTCAGCCTGCAACAATGTCACTAAGGTCTTTTAACCTACAGTGTTGGTCACTACATCAATCTTGATCATGCTTCTTATCTCAGAACTGCATTGCCCATTAGCATTCTTACCACCAATCAGTCACACTTTTGCAACATCTTGTACGTATAAGAACTTGTCATCACATGGTTTTTGGAATAAGATTAGTCTCCAGAATAATTGCCTCAGCCACCATTAGTCATACTAAATAAAAACAGATAAATAATAAAAGCATTACTATCAATTAATATAGAATAAGTCACTATTTTTCAATAAAAGGGTTCCCGTTATTCCTTCTGAATTATCTGCTTTATGAATTCTTTCATTCATAAATCTAAGCAATTAAATATCACAGGCAAAGGTATTTAAATTTAAGCATATAATAAAAATAATGATTTTCAGGTCTTGTGAATCTACTATGTCTAAAATCAACAAAGCCATCCTATTCTTTCACTTCAGAAAAGTTCATTTCCTTGAAACATTGTGATAGCACAGGGAGGAACAGGAGGGAGAGGAAGAAAAGGACTGCTTTTTTTTTTTTCCCCCCATGATTAGTGGATTTTTCAGAGTAGGGAAAAGAGGAGAAATGTTGGAATATTTTGTAATCACAACTCTTTACATTTACATATTTTATATAATATATGCATGACATATAGTTATATTAATATATTTTACATTTTATATTGAGTATATGTATACATATTTATATTTTGTTTTTTTCCCCAAAAAATCATTAAGAATTTGTTTTATGACCCGTAAAGGACATCTGCCGACAGCAAAATGATTCTCAGGACTCTGAGACTCTAGATTTTAAAAACGTTACTAACTAAGCAGCTCAGTGGCTAATTCTTTTTACTTCAGTGATAGGAGACACGGAGAATGACACAAAATGTGTCTGACAGAAACAGTTTCTCTCCAGAAATTAGGAATTTTATAGACCATGCCATGCATGACCATGACATTGATGAAAGGAAGCTCTTTGTACTGATGAACCCAGTATACAGCATTGGAAAAGTTTAATGGCCATTTCACCTTATGCAGCTATCAAACATTATACATGTAATTTTTATTATGACCAATAAAACCTATTTCCAGTCCATTGCAGATGGGCTCTATTTAATGGTCAGTTTCCTAATGTCATCATCTTTGCTGCTACGGTGTAAAATGTAATGATAATTCCATTGCAGAGCACAGAATTGCTGCATGTAGATCAGATTATCTGGGTCAATTTAAATGTTATTATTGGGTCGATTAAATTGGCCTAAGGCACCATTGATTTAAAATAAATCTCCATATTGTTTTATTATACTGTAGGCTATATATCAATTCTAATAAAGACTAAAACAAAAACTCTGTGTAAACCATATGTAGAGGATTAATCACAGGTTTATGGAGTTGTCATAGACTGCAGCACGGGAAAAGAGAAAATACGAGAATATTATAAATATGAAATATAAAAGGATTACATGTCGTATAATTCAGTCAATGACTGATTTAGATTTCAGTTGGAATGTATACAATACAGAAAGAGCAGTAAGGTTCTTCCTTATTAATTGAGAGAGATTATTGCAAAGTTTAAGGGCAGAAAAAGTAAATAATTTTTACAGCATGTTTTGGGATTTTTTCCCTTTTCTTTCTTATTCTGACTATGTACCAGAGGAAGACACTTCTCAATTATATATGAGGTCAGGGGTTAAAAATGAACAAACTAAGAGCATAGAGTACTTTTACAGAGGTGAAATCAAACAGAAACTGTCATTTCCCAAAAAGTCTAAATTTCACATTAAATTGGAGAGCCAACATAATTCATACATGAAAAGCGTAGAAGCTCAATAAGAGGTTGGCAATAATTCATAGACTTACTTTCCCTGTGGTCTTGTTAAACTGCTTTCTCTTTCTGTACCACCCCCAGAAATACACTTATAATTTGTTGGTTCCAAAGTAAGCAAGAGAAATAAAGCATACGTATAGATTATTCATTTTCACATTGGGATATGCAGGAATTTTTCTTAAAATTAATGCCCTATACATTAGCCAAAGTCCTTGAAAAATTCTTTACCATATCTTTTAGTTTTTCCTGCGTTGATTATCCTATACTCCAGCAGTACTGCTACAATGTCAACCACTGCCCATATGCTGTCCAAAACAAAGGAAAATGTATTTATTGGTCCAGGATTTCATACCTGATGTGTATAGAATATAGAGCATATAACTAATGGATCTTTTAAAGTATACATGGATAATTTATGTTTATAGATACTTTATTTTATTATCTCCATTTTGCTGGAAATGACATGAATTCAGTCATTCCCAAGCCAATTCTGAAAACTTTAAATCATACCCTAGTTTGTCATCAATTAAAGATATAGATCTAGAAGTAAAATATAGTTATCTATGTGTAAAGAATTAGCAACAATTCTCTAGTCAATTAGCCACAAGAACAAGACAGAACATGAACATCATGCATTTCTGGCATTTTAGGTAAATGTTGCTTTATCTGGAAAAAAAGACTGAAACTATCTACACAGGTACAGGGCTATCTGGTTTCTATGCTGAATTGTTAAAACAGTGCCAGACAATTTCTAGTAGGAATCCTGATCACCCAGTCATCAGCCAAATAAGAGCCATAGCGATCTAAAGTAAAAATGCAATTATTGTATAGGCAGTTACAATAATAGTAATAGACAACTCCTTTGTGTATTCCATGGGGGAAAACAGCATTATCATATCCTGTAATGCACTCTGTTGTATAGACAGACACGATTAATATGTCTCTATATAGATATATACCTACATATCATATATTTATTATATGTGATATATATATAAAGAAATTATATAAGATTAGTTTTTTTATAGTATTATAGCATAATTAATACCATACTAGTATATTTTAATTACATCAATACAGTTATGATATATATTTTATACAGATAATAAAATAATGTATTTTTAATAGATAATATATATAAAGCTGTAAAGAAATATATAAAGGAAACATTTATTGGACCTCCCCTCTTTCTTCTGCTATAGATGAGTGTAATATTACTGCATCATTTGTTCCACATACCACAATACAAACAGAAGCCTTCTACATTGTACAGAAATTTTATATTACTCAGAAAAATCTCTCTCCCTTTCCTATCTTTACCATTGTATCACTACATCTATTATGAAACACAGATGTGCTACTGCTTGCTAAGTCAATGAAGGGATCTCTCTGAAGTAAGTACTGCATGCTCTAGGGCTGGCGGAAATATACTGTAGCTTATAAAGCAGAGAGCATTTCTCAAGATATCAAACACAACTATAATAATTGATCTGTGAATCTGCAGATTAAAAACTACATTGAAAGTCTTAATTTACATTGCAAAGTCTAGCTCTTGCAGTTAGGGAAGGACTGAATCAAAGTTTAATACAAAATTGATTAATTGAAGATCACATTTTCCATAAACCCAGATCAGCCACTTCTGAAATGTACATCTAGAAATATACTCTGATTAGATACTGCTACTATTTATTGGTTACACAGTAAATATTCAACATCAGTTACTTTCCTTGTGTCTTTTGAAATCATCATTGTTTTCAATAGTGTGCATTTTGTTTGTTTTAATGATACACCAAAGTAATTTTTAGTCAGCACTTCCTGTCTCATGAGCCTTGTATTTACAGCATATGCCTCTTTAAATTTTGGCAAAATCGAGTGATGGTAATAGAACTGTCTGTTCTCAGGTCTGGACTTTGAGTTGTTTTGTTTCTTTTTCTGCTGGATATGCCTAGTTATTAAACAGTTATTGGCTTCATCTTTGGATTCATTATTCTGCTTTTGTAATCATCTTATACTCATAACTAAGTATTAATAAATATTTATCAATAATTAATAGAACTCTCTAAACTTTTCTTCAATGGAAAGCACATGTAATAAACTCCTGCCAGTGACAGAGGCAAGTATGCATTTGTGTGATATGTGGATTATTATATTTAATATTTTTTAAACACCTAGTTACACATCAAAGTGAAGTATCCCAAATGCAGAATTTCATTCTTATTTTGGTATTAATATCCGTTTTCTTCCTCTTAACTAAGAGAAATTTGCCTTGAGAATATTTCTGCCTTAAAGTTATACCCTTATGCCAAAGCAAATGAGTAAAAAAGCAAGCAAAAAAGCACCAAGAGTATTAAGGGTCAATCAAAGATTTGATGACTGTCAACAAACCATGAGTGGAACAACATCTTACAGCTGCTCAAAAGTCAACTGTGGATTTTAACCTGATTATTTGGTACTGGGATACACTGGCTTGAGTATGTTCACATAGAATAACATTACCTCTTCATTGATCAACCACTACTAAATAAAGATTGGGGAAGTATACCAATCAATACTTAGAGAACAAGGAACCATCTTAGCTAGCAACCTTTCAAGGGCTGACATAGTATCAGCCTGATCCATTTTCAACACCACCACAAAATCTTTGTAAGACTTTCCAGGAAACTCATATTTGGAGCTATCACCTTAATGTTACTGCAGTACTAAATTAACAGGTAGTAAACCTTTCACACCTATGAACTCAAAGACATACTACAAAAATCTGGGGTACCTATACATTAGTTGACCCTGTGCATTATTTCCTGTGGTAATGTGTTGAGACCTTTCCATTAGGGCAAGGTCAGTAAATTCCCTCAGAAAATCACCACCGAGAATCACTCCTCCAGTAGGGGCCCTTAAGAGCGCAAGCATGGGACAACAGCAGAGGTCCCAAGGGTGTAAATGTAAATCGTAAGTGGTAAATTATGGATTAATAAGGGAACACATCCTTGAGAGCTGGACAAAAATGTTTTGGGAGCATAATAAAAAGAACACATAGCCAACGTATGCAAAACAACCCATATATACTAAAGATGCAAGGATGTAACAGGAAAGGATAAAAGACAGTCACAACCCCTACAAAGAAGGAACACAGAGTGAATTGCTCTAGCATTGTCATCCCCAGTTAAGATTCCTGCACCTAATCAACGCAACTGCCTGTCTAAAGCAGATCTTCCGTCCCTTTCAGAGAGAAGTAACACTGCTTTTTGATTTGCCATTCACCACATGTTGCTATTGCAGACTCAGCAGTCTTAGTTAAATTATTGTATTTAATACATCCTTGTAAAGAAACTTAGAATTCTAAAGAGCAGCCTGTGTGTGTTCTGCTCCCTTCCCACATGCCAAGACAACTGATAGTGCAGAACCAAATCAGAGTAAAGTTGAATGCAGTAATCCAGAAAACATCAGTGATAAAATTGAGAGCTTTTGAGCGCTCTTTCCTGAGTAATGACCCTGGATCTGTTAGGATCTCGTATTTCTCCTTGTGTCCTACAAAATGGTGTTCTTGGGCAAAAAGCAATTCAAAATACACCTATGCATGACTGAATAGTCTTACAAAAGTAATGAACTGAACCGACCAAATGTTGTCTATATTGTTGTCTACAGTTCTGTGAGACACCTGCTTAAAATTATTTGGCTGAACATAAATCAGTGAGGATAATTATACTGGGTTTAATGGATTCACAGCAATTAACATGAACGGGCTACCACTGGTTTTATAACAGAACCATCGCATTCTTCATTTTTGTAACCTGTGACTCTATTTAACAACTTCAGAAATACCGGGAAGTAAGCACCATAATGAAGTGACATATTCTGGATTTTTACATTTTGGCAACTAGTTTGGGCGTTGGTTCTGTTGTTTGGTTTTTTAAAATATATATGACACTCTCTCTTTCTATACGTTTGTGTGTATGTATTAAACTGATGTGCTGGCACGATACAGGTCTGCATACCAGAATGGTCAAACTTGGCAGAACCACAGATAAAAAAATAAACTTCTTGTAAAATAGAGGTGTTCAGCGTGGTGTAGGAAATGGGTATCGAGAGACATACACAAATCATACACAAATTTTGAGCAACCCACACAAAATTTCTACTAACCATAAACTGTAAGCTGTTGTCTTTGAAAAAGTATGGTCTACTTATCAATGATGGCAGAGGTGTCAGATGCTACCTGCTTTTCTCTTGAAGCAAAAAAAAGACTAGCTCTGTGGCTGACCTGGGTATTATTAAGCAAAGGAGAGCTATTTTGTTCAGGTAATTTCTTTAAATTCTCTATCATCGTCAGGCCCAAGCCTTCTAAAATCAGACCTTTCTGGCCTGTCCCCACACAAACACTCTTCTTACCTTTCAAATAACAGTCTTTCTTATACCTCCTTTGGACATTCATTAATTGAAATGCAACACAGCCAAAAACAACGTCATTTTTTCCTCCTCCCAAACGCTCCCTTTCCCTTGTTTTCTATACAGACACAGTGTCATGTCTCCCATCTTTCAGAGCCAGAGTCTGAGCTTCATCTTTGACTTAGCCCTCTGTTTTCATCCAAATAGCTTACCTATCAATAACTTGTCACTTCTCTCAACTTAATATTGCCATCACACAGTAGTCTTCCAGCCACCATTTTTGCCTTGTACAAATGCAATCTTCACTGCTGCTTTCAGGGTCTTTCCAAATCATTTTATATGCTGCTATTTGGATAATTCAATGATTCTTTATTTTTTTGTGGATTTTCATTCTACCACCAAAGGAACGCCAGCTTTGTCTCACTACATCCAACACCTTTCACACTCTTCTTTACTAATACAGCCCTCACATAAATTAATTAGCAGTTTTCTTTTTACTTTTCAATATTTTCTATAAATCTTATCAGCCTCAGGAAGGCTTTTCTTTTTAGCACTCTTATGTTTACTCCTAGTCCAGTCCTTCTATATGGCAGGACCTTTATTATTAAGTCTTCAGAACCACGTCATTATGCCCCTCCAAATTAACTTTAAATTCTTCATCTGCTGCAGCATCTTGAAAATCCTCCCAGCTGATAAAAAACCAAAATAATTCATCTAGAAAAGCTAGCTTATCAAAACTGAATCACTCCATTATTACAGATACCTTAATCTTCTGCCTCCTCAGCTGCTTTGTCTCAACATTTTGTTTATGAACTCACTGGAGTGGAAACTATCATTTACTATAACTATATAGCATAGACTCTTGATTAGCTTGACGATCTCCAGGTGTCTCACCAATGTAACTAATAAATATAGAAGAAATGAGACCTACCTGGGAGCACAATAACAGGTCATGTAGAAACTTCCCTACTGATGTCAGACCAGTGCTTGTTCCCTTTAATACAGACATCTGAAATGTAATTAATATGGAGTGAAATTATAGTTCCACTGAAGTCTATGCTTTTTATGACTATCTTATTTTGGTAATATTGTAACTTAAAGAATGTCTGTGTATAAAATTAACTTTAGAAAATGGCATCTATTTTTGTTTTCCTCTGATCTGCAATGGGTCTGTTATTGTACTTACAATAAGCCCAGTATGACAGAATGTTCTGGGTTTTATCCTTGGTTTCATAAAAGAGCTATTTCTTTTTCTTTCAAGCTTATGCATCTGATAGCTGTGTGTCAATTTTGTAAACTTGACAGATGTGTTCAGTTAAAGGGGGTGATCAAAGGGAAAGCTGGTGGCCCTTAAAGTTTCGGCTGTGACTGGGTGAACTCATCACAGAAGACTGTCCCGAGAAGCGTTGCTGCTGGGGCACAGCAAGAGCTAGCTGCTCCCCTAGGGATGGGGAGCCAGGAGCCAAGGGGAACCCCTGCGCCAGCCGTGCCCTCACCAATGGGGCACCATCCCACAGGGTCTGAACATGGCAGGCAGAGCACAGGGCTGTGAACCTGCTGTGAACACAGCAGTGAACCAAGCCCAGGGTGCAGAGAGAGTCCTGTCAGGAGCAGCTGGCGATCAGGCCAGAGACAGGGCTGGAGACAGGGCTACACCTTGGGTCCAAAGTCCACCTGCGGGACAGGGCCAGAAACAGGCTACAATGTTTGTACAAGGGGCCTGACCTGAAGGCAGGCTGCCCATACCGCAGAATTCAGGGTCCACCCAGTAGACAGGGCTGGAGACAGGCACTCTCGGGATGTGGCTCTCATGGTTTAACCTCAGGCGACAACTAAACACCACACAGCTGCTCACTCATTCCCCCACAGTGGGATGGGGAAGAGAATCAGAAGACTGACAGTTTAATAGCTAAAGCAAAAGCCATGCACGCAGGCAAAGCAAAACAAGGAATTCATTCCCCGCTTCCCATCGGCAGGCAGGTATTCAGCCATCTCCAGGAAAGCAGGGCGCCATCACGCCTAATGCTTACTTGGGAACACAAACACCATCACTCCAAACATCCCCCACTTCTTTCTTCTTCCCTCAGCTTTATATGCTGAGCATGACGTCATATGGTCTGGAATATCCCTTTGCCCAGTCGGGGCCAGCTGTCCCAGCTGTGCCCCCTCCCAACTCCTTGTGCCCCCCCAGCCACTGGCTGGTGGGGTGGGGTGAGGAGCAGAAAAGCCCTTGGCTCTGGGTGAGCACTGCTCAGCAGTAACCAAAACATCCCTGGGTTATCAACACTGTTTCCAGCACAAATCCAAAACACAGCCCCATACCAGCTACTGTGGAGAAAATGCACTCTATCCCAGCCAAAACCAGCGCAGTGGCTCACAGAGGGACTGAGCTGGGCTTGGGGGGGTGGTCCCAGGTGAGGCGGATCAACAAGCCCATTAAGGCTTGTTGGTGCAATCAGGCCCCACAAGAGCTGCTTGCTTTTAATTCTCTTCTTTAGTTTCTTTTTTCCTTACTTTTTCTACCAACCACAGACCTAACAAGCTGAATACAGGTTGCCTCATTTCTTCTGTGAATGGCATCCTGTGTACACATCTATGAATAACACTTAAAAGGAGAAAACGCTGAAAGTGTTCTTCATACGTAAGGGAAATACAATTAAATGCTGTATTGGATATGCTGAGTTCTCAAGTGGCCTCTTAAAGAACTTTTTTCTTAAATAGAGCTCCATCTGCCTGAATCCACAGATCAGCACATAGGAGACCCCTCTTGCATTCATATCTTTGGACTTTTACGCTTACAGTTCTGAAATCAAAATGCTAATTTACTTGCACAGCTGCACATCACAGAGGGAAGTTCTGGATACTACTGAAAATAGAGGGAGTTTTGTTTAGTGGAGCTGGGATTTCATCCTCACTTGTTTGCTATTCTAACAGGTTTATCCATGAATGTCAAGGATGCATTTGGAAAGACTGATCAACACCTCCCTTGGGAGCTGAACTGAAAACAGAATAGTAACAGAAACTTCTGAATTTCAAAGGAGGTTCTTGAGACCAAGTAGGTTGCAGAGAAGTGTAACAGTGACTCTTTCCTTATTCTTTTACCTAGCTTAATATAATGCTTTTAAGATTCATTTCTCTCTTTACTCATGCTCCATGTATTTGTCAGTCAAATTTTCTCAGTCATTAACCATTCATTTGCTATTCTGTAATTTATTATGTTATTCATTTTACAAGACAGCGTGCAAGGTTTCTTGCTTGTCTGTTCAAGTACGGCATAATGCTTTATGCTAACCTTCACAAGTCATACTGAACTTGTCAGGAATATTTATCATCTGAGTTTAGGAGGTTATCTACACATTTTTCAGTTTTTGATGTCGTTCATTAGTTTTCTTTTTTTTTACTGATTTTTCACTATGTAGTGAGTATGGGATTTGTGATCCATACAGTTTACATTTCAGAGTTGAACAGGTCAAAATAAGATCAGCAGAAGCTGTTTCATTGTTTCAGTTGTTTCATTTTCATTGATTTATCAGTTCTAATGAAATCATACTGAGTGAAAAGCTTCCAAGAATGCCATGTAATTCTAATGAAACAATCTTGCCTCAACACATTATAGTTTCATTGGATTGGAGAGTGACACATACGGTATGTGTGGCAGCATTTAATTTTATCATGCTATTAAAAACTTCTTGAAAAGTAGGTATTTATTCAATTTATCAGTTGGAAAATATAAATAAATATAATGTTCTTAGCCTGTAAATTTGAAAAAAAAAATTGGGTTTTTTTGTCTTAATAAAGCCAACATATACCACTGAAGTTGGATTAAACCCAAAATGTGACATACTGCTTTTCAGTGACATTTAAGAGCTTCTTGACTAAAAGAAAGCTTCTTCCAAAAGAAAACTGGGTACTTGGCCACATATATCTCATTAACTTTCAATGGGCTTTTTGGAAAATTAAGTCACTAAGTTATCACTTTTATAACCAGTATGAATGCAGTATTTTCCAGCATTTTCATGTATCTCAAGCCCAATACTTGAGTGCCTAAAGCTACATTCATAAATTATCAATTTCTATGTTGATTTTTTTATTCTGCTGTTTAATTGCAGCTCAGATTGACCTCAGCACTTGTAAAAATGCAGCCTATTTTTATTTAGAGGTCTGTATCTCAAAAGGAATCTTAAAATAGGCATTCCAACTGGACAACACTTGTTTCATTTACATAATTTAATAGTTTGTCATCACCAAATATTGTAATCTCCCCCCCCCCCTTGATCAAACAGATAATTCACACTAACTACTGAGCAAAATACTGGGAAGCAGAATGTGTAGGCTATACAGGATACAGTAGCATTTTGGATCCAGGTAGATTTTAGGCCAAAGGGAGGACACAAATATCACTGAAAACAAAAGTTGTTCATTTCTTTCCCTTCATTAAGGACTCCTTCCTTTGCTCACTCAGGTGAGTCAGTGCTATTTGTAAGGATCTCTCCGGTACACATAAATCTCACAAACGTATGTGGAAAACTACTCGCTCAAATTATACTATCGACACTAATAAAAAAGCCCAAAACACCATTATCCAAACAAGAGTGTCAAACAGGTACAAATATAATTAAAAATATTGTGAATACCCATAGAAAAGAAAACTCCTGATTATATAGCAAAGACTTTGACAGAAATACTGAGCAACTTATGTTTGGGGAGAAAAGACCAAAGATCCTTGTAAGCCACCACTTTTACCAAAGGAGTCATTCATACCAAGAAAATTTTGAATGCATTAGATTGCTATGCTTGAAATGGTATTCATATGTCTTCTCTTTAATGTGTTTAAAACATAGTTTAGCTAATTTCACTTTTGCTTGCTGGGCAGTTCTTAAATGATTTATGGATGCTGACTCCCACAGTTTTGAAATCTAGAAGTACTGCCAAACCAATAACTCATCCTATTCTATGTTTCAATAGTTTGTTTGTTAGAGATACTATGCAGACCATCAAAAAAGCTCCACTGCAGATATAGCAAAAATTCAGCCTATTATTCATGGCATTCTGTCTGGGAATGTTCAAATACGATACAATGTAAAAAGCAACAGATGTGGAACTGAATCCTTTTTTCTTATTCTTTTAATTGAGAAAAGAGTCCTGGACATATTATGGGGGTCACCAGTTACGGGAATCACAAGCAGGAAAACTTTCACTGTTTTCCCTGCAAAGGATGGAAATTTCACTTGTGACTTGAGTAAAGGTCTTTAGTACGCAATAAAGACATGGTTACAGAAGAGAAATAGAATAGATCAGTTGGAAGGGACTTACAACAATCATCTAGTCCACCTGGTTATGATGATCAGAAACCTCTCTTTCTTTTTAAAGAGTAACAAGATTATAAATAATTTATAAACTAATAAAAACCATGCAGAATTAGAAAATGCCCAGGACAACCAGTAAGAAACGTATTTTTCTCTCAAAACTGCTAGTTGTAAGAAATCCTAATTACCATTAGAAGTATCTTCAAGGACTCTGTGTATCATCACAGGACTTTGGAAGCTGATGGAACCTTGTTCCAGGGAGCAAGTCTAATGCAAAAGAGTGCTGAGGGTGTAGGGAGGTTGCAGGCTTGAAGGCCTATAAATAAAAAGATATTATTGTTAGACTTCACACTCATTCTTTTATACAAAGAAACAGGGCATAGCAAGTAAATTGGCCCACTGTATTTAAATGAATATATTATTTCAAAATTACTGCTTTCTGAGCCTCACTGTTAAAGGTTCAGTTATTAGAGTTCTGGCTCAGTTATCTGAGCCTCTGAATTTGGAGTCAAGTACATTACCTGAGTGACAGCAGATGGAGCCTGCATAAATAAGTGAGGAGTTATCATTGCAAAAAGTGTAATAGCTACTAGTTCCAGTCTTTATTTTTAAATGAAATGTAATAGGAAGTCTCCTCCAGAATCACCAAACCAGATTAAAAAAATGCAGCCTAAATACACTGTGGTGGGTTGACCCTGGCTGGATGCCAGGTGCCCACCAAAGCCACTCTATCACTCCCCTCCTCCGCTGGAGAGGGGAGAGAAAATATCATGAAAGGCTCATGGGTCGAGATAAGGACAGGGAGAGATCAATCACCAATTATCATCATGGGCAAAACAGACTTGACATGGGGAAATTAGTTTAATTTATTACCAATCCAATCAGAGTAGGGTAATGAGAAAATAAAAACAAATATTAAAACACCTTCCCCCCACCACTCCCTTCTTCCTGGGCTTAATTTTACCCCCAAATTCTCTATCTCCTCCCCCCCCCAGCAGCACAGGGGGATGGGGAATTGGGGTTGGGGTCAGTTCATCACACGCTGTCTCTGCCGCTCCTTCCTCCTCAGGGGCAGGACTCCTCACACTCTTCCCCTGCTCCAGTGTGGGGTCCCTCCCACGGGAGACAGTCCTCCACAAAATTCTCCAATGTGGGTCCTTCCCATGGGCTGCAGTCCTTCAGGCACAGACTGCTCCAGCATGGGTCCCCTGCAGGGTCACAATTCCTGCCAGAAAACCTGCTCCAGCGTGGGCTCCTCTCTCCACAGATCTGCAGGTCCTGCCAGGAGCCTGCTCCAGCGTGGGATTCCCATAGGGTCACAGCCTCCTTCGGGCATCCCCCTGCTCCGGCGCGGGGTCCTCCCCAGGCTGCAGGTGGAGATCTGCTCCACCAAGGAGCTCCCTGGGCTGCAGGGGGACAGCCTGCCTCACCCACCATGGTCTTCCCCACAGGCTGCAGGGGAATCTCTGCTCCGGTGCCTGGAGCACCTTCTCCCCCTCCTTCTTCACTGATCTGGGGGTCTGCAGGGCTGTTTCTCTCACATAATCTCACTCCTCTCTCCCGGATGCAGTTTTCTTGTGCAGTTTTTCCCCCCTTCTTAAATCTGTTATCCCGGAGGCACTGCCACTGTTGTTGATGGGCTCGGCCTTGGCCAGTGGCGGGTCCATCTTGGAGCCGGCTGGCGTTGGCTCCATCAGACATGGGGGAAGCTTCTAGCAGCTTCTCACAGAAGCCACCCCTATAGCCCCCCCCTACCAAAACCTTGCCATGCAAACCCAATACATGCACTCAGAAGTACCTTTGTTAAACTGCTCATTTTAGATCTGAATTCAGGGATCTAGAAGCACTACATTTTCGTCTGCATGGGAGCACTCAGGATAGCGTATGCTGTACCTAGTGTCTGGCAGTGTGACACAAAGTGCTTCACCTATACTGAAGCTCCACTAAACCACATACAATTAAATTACTTTTCTATTATGACTTTTGCAATACCCATACACTATGCCAGGCCTCTGCTGGGAAAATTTAAGCCCATTTGTTAGAGTATTACATTATAAAACTTCTGATAGTGGAAGGCTTCATTCAGCTCTTCACTTTAGGCCCTAATGCGCAACATTTGTAGCTGTTGATATTTTTTGTGTACTCAATCACCAATTTTATTATATCGGTGCCCAGAAAACCCCAGTCATTACTTTCAATAAGCAGTCACATAACTGACTTTAGATGGATCTAGAGCAAAAATTAAAAATAATGATGAAAGGATTTAAATAAGTAATGTGTAGGCTGAACCTAATTCTGATTTCAATTTCATTGACTGTATACTAATTTAACTACACAGACTTAATAGAGGTATTATGATTTACACCACTGTCACTGGCCTATATTTCAAACAGATCATAATTCCATATTTCAGTGCTACCTAGTCTCTCAGGGCAACAATGAAAGTAATTTTTTTTTTTTTTTAGACGTGTGTATATACACACACACATATATACATATTAAAAAAAAAGTAATATAAAATATAGGTTATCTGGACCTATAAAGAAAAATATGTTTTCCTGCTGCTCAGTATTATGGAACCTGTCTATAAAACAGAACAGTTAGGATTATAACTTTCTTTGCTAGCATGTTAATTTACCTGTTATATGTAAAGAGGAGAAAAAAAATCAAGCGTAAATTTTAAAAATAAAATCAGGCAAAAAAGAACTTTATGGCTATGCTTGCACTAAGAACAACTAAAACACAACAGTTTTAGAGAAAAAAACATGAACAAATATATTCGCAACATAAAAAATACTGTTCTTATATTAAAAGACGCTGGCTTGATTTCATATTCCTCATATCAACATTACATTATGACACTTCCCTTGAAGATACTTACGTTTCCCACTGAAAAGTCCACTTTTTAGACAGAATTTACACTTCTTGGCTAAATTCACTGAAAACAGATATCCAAAAGGAAACCTTCCCCATGTAAAATTTCAGCTACCTCTACTCTGAGGCCACTAGTAATTATGAAACAGAAAAGATGAAGAGATCCCCCATGAAAAAGTGTAGCCTACTTCTAAAGAATGAATGAAAAAAATTAAATGAAATTTTAGGCTTGTCATTTCATTAGTTCTGCCTGGATACTTCATAAAATAATACTGCACCAAGATCCACTTTTCATTGTCACAAAGTTTTCATGTAATAAAACTCCACAACTGCAGAAGCAAACATATGGATATCAACTAAAATATCTTAATTTGTGATATTTACTACTGACCTATTTTAACTTCATAACCCAGGTTATCCAGTTTTGATTTTTTTTTTTCCCATATAAAGATCTTCAGACAGTGATAGAGGCATGTGTTGCAACAAACATAGGAACCTTCTTCAAATGGAATCACAGAACTCTGCTACAGCCACTGAAGCAGTTCAGTCTCATTATTTTAATCACTATGCAGCATTTACAGTTGTCAGGAAAAGGGTTGCTTCCATTGGCTCCATCTGGCAAACTGTTTGTCAGTTTAATGGACATGCATTCCAAGTCTTCTTATGCCTGTGGCCATGTTTGAATTCATCTGCCTCAGTGGAATACCTAACAAGAGCAATTTTTAAAAATTCATAGCTTAATGAACTATCAAGCTTGGTCTTCAGGGTTAATAGCTATTTACCTAATTAAAATGCTTAGAAAACTTTTTTTTCAGGTTTTCTATGGTTATTAACTTTTTGCTTTGGGTTTGTTTTTTTTTCCCCTCCTTTTTTCCCCTCCATTAGTTATTTTTCTATCATCAAGAACGATTCTTGTTTTACAATAACGACAGGAGCATATCCTCTCAAGACATATAAAATGGGTGTAGCCCTAGCACGGGGATCTCTCATGTAGAGTTACAGCAAAGGTACACCCCATGAGCTCAGTGGTACCGCCCTCCCTTTTGCAAAACTGCATCATCTTTCAGAACTTGGTTAAAAATATAACAGAATTCAAGACATATCCATTTGGCTTTATGTTTTTCTAGATTTAGAAGCCCAAGGGGAGGGGGATTTGTGATTAAAATATTTTTACCACCCCAAACAAGAAGTCTGGCACTTGTTCCAATAAAGTTGTGTTATCCATGTACAGTCTAGTAAATTACGCATACTTCATACAAGTGCATGCCTAATAATTTTGCGCGATTCATAGATCATGAGAAGAGCATGGAGAAAAGCCTAGCCTCAATATACACCGATTTAAAGGACAGAAAACAGTGTTTTAAAAAGAAAGAAGAAAATAAAAGCAAAGAACAGAAAAAAAAGACAAAAAAAAGAAAGTAAAAGACACTGTTGTAATGACCTATTTTCATAGAGCATGCCATTTGCAAGAAAAGTGATACTGAACAGTAATTATTTTTATAATATCTACGCCTCAATGGTAGGTTGCTGATCTATGCAACTGTGAACAAGACTGCATTCTTGAATCACATCCCAGTTTCCAGATACAAGTAAATCAGATATCTTACAAACATTGAAATCTCATATTTCTGTTTTACACATATACATGCCCACATACCAATTCTAGCTTCAGTAAATCATTTGCAAATGAATTTTAGGGTGAAAATGGAGCTTTATAAAACAAACATTGAATTTTAATTGAAATGACATATCAGTGTATTTTTATTGATCCCATTTGCCATTGCTTTTTTTTTTAACAAATTTTCTCTGTGCATTAGCATACCTAAGATTAATAAAATTAATATTTTTTTGAAAATTGCACTATCCCTGTAATTACCTTAGATAAAAATTGCACACATTTCATTGCATTCATTAAGCCTGTAGCCATATGTGGCTCAGAGGATTAGTAATTAGGCAGTTAATGGGTAGTTTACTGTACTTTTCCAGTCTGCCTTCCAAATGTTTTGCCATCCCCTCATAGCTTCTTAAAGTAGTTGTAGCCTTTGCATGCTGACACATTCCTTCTTCTCTGGCTGACGGAATCACCTGCGTGGGGTTTCAGAAAACCCACAATCTTATAAATCACCACTGAATTGCACAGAAATTAGTTTACTTTGTTTAAAAGCTTTCTTTCTAATCAAATGTTGCTGCATGGAGCAATGAAAACTGTGACCCTGTAAATCATAATGTGGCTATTAGCAATTAATGAAGTACAAGAACACTTTTATTCCCTACAGTATTAACATAAAAGGGCATGTGGATTAAGTAAATATTCAGTCTAGACTGCTAGCAGATAGCCCACAAGCTCTTGAGTTTACCAGCAGTTTTGAGAAAAGGATGTCACATACTTGTAGGAAGCCAGAAGCAGGCAAGAAAGCAAATCATAAATTCCACTTGTGCTCTTCCCTCAAACCAGGGAGCCATATCTGCCTGAGCTTTCAGTTTTCATTGCTCAGTGCTGTGCGCACGCTAGTTATGCTGGACAGCCAATGCTACAAACATGGCAGCAATGTCCCTGCTTCTATTGCCTCAGAAGTGACAGCAGTTCCATGGAGGCTTTTTGTTGTTACTTAACAGCACCATCTCTCTTGCTGTGGTCTGCAGCATCACCTACAGAGCTAGTAATAAGGGATATTTTAAACTTTTACTGTCCTAACCAGGAGAAACCTACTTTGCATTTCTTTGAAACACAACTCCAAAAACTATAACTCAATCCTGTTTCAAATTTGCCTATATACCATTCAAGTCTTTTCGCAGGGAAAATACTAAAATTGCATATTACTCCAGAAGATAATATGACATGATGAGATTCAGGTAGATGGCCGGTTTCTACTTCACACTCTGATGACCAAATCCAGATTTTTTCTACTCAGTTCAAAGCTTCTTTTGAAGACAATTAGAACTGGAATTTATTGAAAAGCACACAGAAAGTAAAAATCTCACCAAAGCATAGTAAGACATAAGACAAATACTGGTTTAGTTATGGGAAATCTACCCTTGCATCCAGCAACTTTGATATGTTTGCTGGCCCAACAAACGAACAAACAAGCAAGCAAGCAAGCATGTCAGGATAAAATAAAAAAAACCAAACATGTCAGAACAGAGTAAAAATAGTCTGTCTATTGTACGCTAATCCAGAAAGCAAAACAGAGCTTGGAGTTTTTAAAGTCTCTGCTTAAATTTAAATGAAATATCTTATACACAAGTCTGTAAAAATCCATATGTCAAAGTCATTGTATGTGGCTGTAAAAAGTCCATTAGATATATCAGATTAAATTGTTTGTAGGTGTGGGTAATCCAGTGTATGTGGAACATGGAAGTCATTTATAACGGATGACCTGTTAAAGTGCTGAAACATTTGCTCGTCTCAGAGTGAGCTTCAGTTTGTTGCTTTTTCAGCCATTCTGAGGGTCTGCTCCTTAAATACAATGCCAATGAACTCATGAACCAAGAAGCTAGCTGCTACAGAACTGAATACTGATGAAGTTAGAAGAGGCCTTTTACTTCTTAAAAGCATTAGGCTTTGAAGCATTGAGCTGAACCCAGGCTGGAGCTGAAGCAATCAATGGCCACCAGAACATGACAACTGTTCCAGTGTGGTCTTGGTCCCTCTGACACATCCTGCCCAGCCGGCAGAACAAAGTTACCTACAGAACAAAGCCAGCACCAATAAAACAGACATATTCCTGTCTTCAGCTGCATCTTCAGCAAATAAGCTCCACATTGACTTACTTTGTCAGTCCTATAGTTTATCCTACTAGCTTGAAAACAAATGACATGAAACAATGCGAGAAGTGTCCTCATTGTTTGTGTGTTGGATTTGTACAATCAAGAAGAGTAGGAGACTGGGTCAGACAGGCCTCCAGCCTCATTCCACTACTTCCAGGTGTGGATACACAAGAGAAAGGGAGGAGAACAGGATGGGAACAGGGCAGGTCTTTTTGCTCACAAGTGATTTTAGATATCCCACCTCATCAGGTATTTTCTCTCTACATTTCCTCTGAGAATGATTAGATGCATAATACATTCTAAGTGATTGCAAATATCCTGCAGAATCATACTCTTTTGATCTCTGGTTAGCTATCAGTTAGGTATGCTCTGCTTACAGTGCTGACAGATCAATAAAGGATGCAAAGAGCCAAGCTTTTTGAAAGGTGTAAGGTTTTGCTTTTGTTTTGGCAGTTGGGATCCAAAACAGCTAAAGCTATTGAAGCTTCAGAATTTCATCAAATATAGATTGTCAGCTTTGGTACACAGAAGGTTAATACTGTACTTCTTAGCCCTGGAGTGATGTATGAAAATATACAATCAGTGACTTCAGGAAACCCATCTAAGCCCTGCATGTACATTTTTCACTTCACCAACTACTCTGGTGGTAGCCAGTAGATCTAATTTCAGCAAGTTTGTGTTCCTGACAGCAGTCACATCAAATTACAGAATCTTCCAGACTTAGCTGGCACCTTCATCTCAGCCTTTCTATCAAATAATATGCCTGTTGCCTTCATCATGCAATCCTTAATTATCTGAAAATCAGCAGACTGCTGCTGGTGCCAGCAAAGGAAATGAGGAAAGAATAGTGTTCTTTCCAATGCACATGGCTGGACACCCTTCAGAGACATCTGATTTGATTGCCAGTAACAATATTCCATTGATGTTCTTTTTTATATCTATGGCTTAAGGCCGTTTTCCTGAAGAATTAGCTTATGCATGCACATATTAAAACTTGCATGATTTTTTTTCGTGGTGACAGAGATGCTGCGAATTTTAGTTCTGATTTTCCAACAGATGCTGCTTGGTGGATAAGTATGACGTGTCCCTAGGGCCACTACATTGTGCTGAAAAAAAGATTAAGAGGATGGGTGAAGATTGTTTACCGCAGAAGAATGCCGTGCATAAATCTCATGGGAGAATCACAAAATATCTTATCCTAGTCCCAGACAAAGGTGTTCTAATTTCTTGGAATCAGATACAAACCCCAAAGGGGATCAAGGTCAACACAGTAAACTAGGCGATCCATCAACAACCTAATTACATTCTATTGACCCAGAAGGAATTCCAGAAGCAACACAGATACCTCTGGATGCTGGAACAGTGTCTATAAATTTCTGGCCTCTGGGTCTTGTCATTACCTGACATCTCCACTGCTAAAACCACTCCTTAGGAATCTTCTTCTCATTTCTGTAACCTGATTATTTAGACTGGATGCCAGTACCTAACAAACTGCTCCAGGCTAAATTCTAGCAGGCTGCATCATATAAGGGATTTTGTTCCTTGTAGTATCCTGCCTCTCATTAACAATGTAAAATATTTTAAAATAGGTTTCTTTGGAAATCATACTCTGATATTTGCCTACACGCTGTCATGCATTTCAGGGAACCTGGCCAGAGGGAAAGTCTGAGGACTTTTGTCTACCTTAGTTATGAAAGAACCAAACCTCACTAACTTAACAAATAAGAAAGGATAATAAAGAAAAAAATAAAAGGGAAAAAGAAAACTATGCATAGGCAAATTGACCAGTCTATATCAGACACATAATAGACCTCCCTCTTTTCTTTTTTTAACTGGTATGTTAACAATTCAGGTTATTTTCTCTTTGGGACAGGGACCTGATCTGTGTGCCAATTTGTCCGCAGGGAACTACCCCACTTTTGTGTACACTATCAATTGCAAAAAAGTAATCAAACTCATGCACGAGGAACATGCCTTACAAATGTTTCTTGGTGGTGCCTCAGCAGAACTGCTCTTTTCAAGGAGGTCCACCGGTACCTTGAGGACAGCTGAAAAAGGAAAGAAGAAAACTGTGCTGGAAAGATAAAAAGAAATGGAGTATAAGGATTGTCTTTTTCTCACAGTCTGATGACTTTTCAGGGTGAGGGAAGTAGACAGTGCTATTGGCAAGAAATGAATATTAAAATATAAGATAAAAGGTATGCTAGGTCAAGTCCCAGGTCTGTGAAGCACTGCGAGTGTGAACTGTAAAAAGCATTCAATTGCTACAACTGTATTGAACTGTACACTATGCATTTCTTTTTGTTTATTGCCTCATGCCACAAATATTCCCTAATTCCAAATCTCAGCCACATGCAGGAAAATATATTTGTGCTGCAATCTAAATGGACTAATAAAAACAACATTCAACCATTTGGAACTGAAATATTCATGAGATACTCAGGGAACAATGAAATGGAATTGCTTCAGCTATCCTAAAGGAGCAAGAGTCAAGAAAACACAGGAGTAACTAGAAACTGTTCTACTGTGCCTTCAAACTTTGTTCTTTATTTTTCTTTTGCCTTTTGCTCCTCTTACTTCAAATCAAGCAGCTTCATTGCCATTTAGTAGATACTACACCTGGCTACCCAGGTGGCTCACATCCATTTATTTAAATTTTAGCCTGTGGAGTTAAACCACTCTGAAGGCAAAATAGGAAACTACTCTGCCTACTTGAGTGAACTTCCTTTGCCACAGTGTAGTCATATGGCCAGGTGACACATTTATATGAGTGTGTGCATCTTCACATAAGTCCAAATAAATATTGAAATGAATTTCATAAGTTCCCTAAAATCTAATGCTTAGGGTTCATCTCAGGGAAAACTGCATATCCCTTGCTTTTTATAATTAAAAGGTATTTGTTGAGAACTAGCTCTAGGTTCAAGCTTCTTGAGACACTTGTGTTAACTGACCATTTCCTACTTTAACAAAACATTAAATCCAAATAGGAAAACCAGTTTCCTAATTAAAATTGCAAACAGTATAACTAAAGTATCTTACATCATTATTCAGAAATCCGGGTCAGTGCTATTCTTGCCAGAAATTAAATGGTTCTAGAAATAATGCACACTGGGGGCAGTTATCTTAAACTACTGCAGCTCTATCCCTCGGACCCGTATGACATCTGCAGCTAAAGAGGACGTTATCTATGCCTCTTCAGTATCTGTCAGTCTGGGTGAGCAGGAGGTAATTTCACACAATGCTGCAACTGTTTATTGTTCTTCATTCTTAGCATCTAGCTAGCTAGCTGTAATGGTAAATATAACTGTCACCTCTCCTTTTTAATGGATGTCCTTTTTCACAAGGGAAGATGGAGCACACTGGCAACAGGACAGGAGAGGTCTCTGTGTCTCCATTTCCCAGATGTATTCAGTTAACATGTACTTTTTCTCTCAACATTATACGTAGGAAGGCAACTAAAACCTAAATACAAAATAAAGCAGATAACCAGACTGCTAACTCTGTGATACATGGAAATAAGAGAAATTTTACAGAACGCAGACAAACTTTTCAAGGAGCCTTTGATCTACTCTGACCATTTTAGATGATGTTCCAGCTGCCAGGACTACCCTTAATGCCTACACTACAACTTTCCCTCCTCCAGAACCTTGTGGTGCACCAGCCAGTGCTGCCTACCCAGAACTACTTTACACATCATGTTAGGACAAAGGCTGCTCTGGCTGCAGCCAGCCTACTCTCCTCCAGCTCCTTCTTGCTCCCCAAAGCTGCTCAGTGTGTCAGTAGCCTTCTGCACCACCTCGATACAGAGCCAGTCCTCTGAAACCCTAGTTAGGGCTTCTACATCAACACCTAAACAATGTTTAAAGTCAGGTAATATTAACATCATTCAAAAACACATCTCTAAATCCAAGATCTGCTTCAAATTGTTTAAATTCTTGCCCACTAAAACACATTTCAATACGAAGAAAAAATAGATTTGGTGTGAATTATTGTATACTCAACTGTTTTTTGATGAATACAAGAAAAGAAATAGGCCGGGGGGGCAGCGGAACTTTTTAAGTTTTTGCTCTAGAAAACTAATTTTTCCTATTGACTTGTTAATTGACAAGTTTGGACATGTTGATGACCATTTTTTGCCAATGGAAAATGTCTCTTGACAATTTCTTACAGTTTTCAAACGTTAAATAATCCTCACATAATATGTACTGTTCAGAGAAGTCACATGGATGCAGGATACAAATATTAATAGAGGATTTGGAAACTGAAGAACTAAACAGCACTTACTTACCTGGATTTATGTGCTACTTACTTTTGTATCAAGCTGGCACATGCTTACAGAAGTACAGTTAAACCAGGATCTTGGTGGTTTTGCACCCAAGAAGCCTCAGTAAGTTCATATGGTTTGATCGAAATAACTTGCCCCCTAAGCCCTCTATTTGCACAGCCTTAATTATGTGCTCTTAAACATCTTTAGGTGCCATCCAAATTTCCAGATTATAAGCTTTAAGGCAGCTTTTGGCTCATACTTGGTTCCACCCTGGCTCTTTTGCTAAATTTATACTGTGTATTTTCTAAAGTGTTTAGGAATCACTCTGGGATTTCAGAAGTGTTTGAAAGACCTCAGAACGCACAGCCTCTCCATTGCATGTTGTCTCCAAAGTTAAGCCATACAAAATTGTTCTTCCCAGTTTCACAAATATTTGAGGAATATTATGAGAAAAAAAAATGATCATTTGTTTACCTTTTAGTCAAAAAAACCTTTGCATACCATTAGTGTCTCCATTGACATAAGCAGTAACAAGAGTTTGGTTCTGTTTTTTACAAAAACATTTGCCAGAAAATAGAAAGTTTAAAAATAAAGAAGACTTTGAGTTATCATCCGGTAAATAAATAAACAAAGAGCAACCCAAGCAAGTTTATGTTTCTGTTTTCTGAAGGTATCCTGGATAACAGAAAATGAATATATTGTTTCATCTTTTAAATCAACAATTAGTTTTGTCTATTGAAATTATTAACCTACAGTCCCTGTTTGATTCCAAGTGTGTTTCAGCCTTGCAAGTTTAAAACATCTGTTTTGTTCTTGGGTGGTTGTTTAGTTTAGTTTAGTTTTAATTATATATCCTGGTTCCTTGCCTATTAACAAAAAGTCTGGATCTGGCTCAGTTAAGCCTGCTCAACTTTGTCATTACTATTAACAAAAACAAGTATTTATATTAGAATTTTTATTTAAAGAATTTCATAACCAAAACAAGTCATATCAGCTTTAAAAAAACCTTATAATTTATGTGAACTATGCAGAAACTGATCATTCAGAATTTATTTATAAAAATATTGTGAGAAGGTACAGATAAATGAGAGAAAATAAAAACCAAAGTATAGCACTTTAAACAACTTTGATAATAATGTTTTATCACCCTCTGTTCTGAAATTTCATTTTTTAGTTCATTATTTTGGTTGGAGAGCTGCTCAAACCACTGGATATCAAAAAGATCTCAACTGATTCCATGTCTTGTAAGCCAGATATGTTCAATGAATAAGCCTCCTAACATGAAGAAATTAATGACAAATTAATTTCTGGCTCTCCCCTTTGCAGAGCACTGCTGCTCAGAAGTTGCTAGCAACAGTGGTTATTTCAAGCTTTTATCTACTGAGTTACTGGAGCTTTAGATTTGAATCTCTACTATAGATGATACCTTTGTCTTTTAAGGTATCTTTCGCTATTTTCCTGAAAAGAGAAAGTCAGTTCTTCACAGCACATCTGGAATAGTAAGATACCTGTGTTGCATGGAAGACGATGTTCTTTCTCTGCCTCGTATCGGTAAATCAACTCAATTAAACCATGATTAATGTTTGGCTCAGTGTCACATAAATTTATCTAACAGCTGATACTACATAAATCAAGATGGCTGGGTGCCAACTCTCTTAAAACACTGCACTCGGTACATACCACGCATCCCATTCCAAACACAGGTTTGCTTCCTCTCACTGCAGAAAATTGCTAACGTGTAGAATGAAGACCTAGAAATGCCCATCCTGTCTCTTCTGTTTGCTGTCAAACATGGCTAAAAATGCAACCAGAAATATGGTTGCAGTACAAATTACAAGTTACAGGAAAACACTTTAGATTTTACACTCTATTTGCTACTCCTTTTACTTGCATGATAACATAAAGAACACTAAACAAACTGGAATATCGATAAAGCTGTCGTGTTCTTTCAAAATAAGAATTCTAGATACATCTCAGAAACTTTCATTAAAATTTCCTTAAGTTTGAGTCATTCAGATCTATTGTTTGACTGAAGTCATTTCTATATGCGATCGAGTCACGTCTCTATAAACAGGCAAGGAATGGCTAATGCTGTCGTGACCTCCACAGCAGTTTACTTTCAAAAAAGTAATAAACTGACTTCTGAGTATTTGGCAATGCCTACTAGGAAGGATGCAATCGTGTAAACTGGCTCTTCTAAATAATTTGTATCTGAGTCCCAGACATGCAGGGGGAGACAGTATGCTAAGAATGCAGAAAGATATAGTAAAATACAGTACACAACAACTTACGTGTTAAGAGTTCAGTTGCACCCTTGATAATACTAAGTTAAGTAAGCCTTTTTAACATGTGAAGAATGGACAAGGTATATACAACATTTAAAAGGACAGCTTTCATCTTCTGATCACAACAAACTGGCAGTACCATCTCACAGATTTAACTAACAATGGTTGCAGTAATATGACCAGAAGTGCACTGATCTAGAAAAAGCATTTCTAGAATTATGAAGTTGTTAAAAAGCAAGTGCAAATAACAACCAAGAAATACAAAGGTAGTTTATGATGTAAAAAAAATTGACTGACTGACAGGGAGTAGCTAGTATCACTTTTGATGTATTTATTCAATATTGATTATACAGTTTAAAGATACTCACTGTGGTCAATAGCTCCATACTATGCTCTGTGGAAATAATTCTATACTGTATAAAGCACAGTACTTGATGTAATGTGTAGTATTCAGTATTTATGGTAAAACCATTCTGTGTCATGACAGAGTCATTTAGCATTGGGCAAGATCCAGTTACAGACAAATGCAAACTGTAATTTAGAATGATGAGTCAAGCTTACACTTGCACAACGGCAGATTATCCATAAATTGACTAGACTTCTCAATTATTTCAGATGACTTTTCTCAAAATGTCTGAGAAGGTTTACCACTGTCCACGTTTAAGTTTGAATTAGATATGCATTAGGTAATTAGACATTTGAAATAGCTGTTAGAATTGTTAGCTGGCTTCCTCTTCTTAAAAGGCCAAAGTAGCTGACAATGGCTAATAACTAAATATTTCATGTGAAAAAGGATATGGAGACATAATTACTGCTGCAACCTCATCAGACCAGCCAAGTCTAATTAAGTGTCAAGCTAGAGTTACAAAAGGGTTATGAGATTTCCCTTAAAAACGACAACTCAGCTACGGTGACACATAGACAATAAAACTACCTCAGGAGCAAGAGGAACATGACTTTTATGTAGGTCTGTGAGTAATGTTATGAAAAAGACCCTGTTCTTTCACATTATTCAAAATATATTATTGAAATTAAAGTACAATTGAAATATTCAACCTGTAGCCAAGAAAGAAAACTTTGTGGAATATTTCCTCCTTCGTTAACATGTCCTTAAAGCAGTTAATAACCCTTTTAATTGTTTTTCCCTACAAATCAAACATGGGAGGCTCTCATAAGCCTTACCTCTTTCCATCTGTAATTATTTACATCTCTAATTACTAGTATATCCTGAGTATCTTAATTATTATGATCATTAAAATATGAATCTTCTGTATTCTGTTTGTAGGCATAAACAAACCATACAGGTAAATGAAAAAGAGTAGTATGTTAGATATTCAGAAATAAAGATGGGCAGGAAATAATATTATTGGCCCATTAGCTTTCTAGATTTCAAACACCTTTCCACATTGCACATTGCACTGAGACAGAGCTTTCAAGTTTTTGTAAAAGTCTTGCCAGAGTAAAAACCCTGGTTTTTATCCAGCCTTAGCGTGTACTATGTAAAGAGACTGCGCATATCTCAGAGATGATGTCAGACTCTCAGATATCAGCATGTATTAAAGCAAGTCTGATTCTTAAGAATAAAAGATGTAAAGATGACACAAACACATTTTCTATTCTGTTTATCATCCTGCACATATACACCAACATTCTTCATAATTTCTTTTTTTAATGCATCAATGACTTTTCCTCATTTGAGAAACATGTCTCAAAAATAAAACGCAATCAGTGCAGCATTATCACATCCCATTATTTCTAGAAGTGGCTGCCCATCTTAAGTTAGAACAAGGATTCTTCTTTTACTTCTTCCACAGAGCTCTGTCATTTTCGATATATTTGTGCTGAATAATGTTATCTTTTTTTGATTTAAAAATGTAATGGTGTTTCAACTCAATTCCTGCCACAGTACTTACCATGTACAGCAACAGAGCTATGCTAATGCTTGCTGTGGTAACAATGCAGAATTTGCTCAGATTTTACTATTAGGAGACACTAAACTCTTCAAGTGTGGCATACTAATCATGTTCTAATTCTTCATCCATCTCTTCTGAACTTTCCTCCATTCCTCCCCCTAAACCTGCTGACAATCCCATGCCACTGAATGTTATTACAGTTCCTAGAACTGTTCAGGATATATTTTATCTTGCCCAGGAAGTCCTCTAAATAATATGAATAAGTACACAGAATATCTTAAACTGATTGGCAGCCAGTCACATTTTCCTCAGCCAAGACAGCTATTTAGTATTTTAATATCTTATCTTAAAAATGCAAGAAAGAATGCAGAAGTTTAACACTGCCTATAACCCAATCGCAGTTCTGATTTTCCTTCCCAGTCAAGCAGTGGTGTCTGTGCTATGTGCTAATCAAATACCATTCAGCCAAGGGGATGAAATCCCAGATTTACTTAAAGAAATTACAAATAAACCTTCTGTTTGTTTCAGTAAGATTTTTAAAATTCTTTTTGTCGTTTTGGATTAGTTTTCTGATATTTTGCTTTGTCATGCCATCAGTTTGAATGGAAAGACAGGAGAGAATCACTGGCATAATACAGCCCACTCCTACTGATGATTTGACTGAAGGTATTCAGATTTTCACTTTCACATAATAACAACTTTGCTGCCCTGATAGAATACACTTTACCTTCAAAAGCAGATAGTCTGGTAAGCTTTTTTTTTTTCCCTTTTAAAAAAACATGAAAATCATTTTGTTTGACTTTTTATTATTACAGCTGCATTCAAAATACAGTCAGTGCTACACAATATTGAAAACAATCCTTCATCTCATAGTCTGAACTGAGGAATCAATGTATGCATCCTACAGTATCCTGATTATCTGCTGAGATAAGATAAGGGCATGCATCACCTCATCCTCTCCACTCTTACTGAAAACAGCATTAGCATGCTTGAGCTGGACTGCTAACCAGGGCAGTCAGAGCCCTGAGCCAAATGACACCCCATAATCTAGTTAATCACCAAAGAGAGAGACTGAGTGAAGGATTTAAAAACAGAGGAGTGCAAGGGGAGGTATTATGCAGTGTTCATGCATGTACCTTGAACACATTTATTTGCTTTCCTAAAACTTTTATATTTCCAAAAAGGGAGTGTCATTTGATTCTGAGAATCCTTCAGGAGAGGGTGGGCAATTTCTGAGTTGATGGGGGCTGTAAGGTACACTACATGTCAGAAAGAGACATCTTAGTTACCTCTGAAATTAAACAATATCTATTAAAAGCCAAAGAAAACTTAGAGCTAAGCGTGAGATGTGTGAATGACAAGATCCTGTTTACATGCTGTATTATGGCTTCTCTTTTTCTGCATGCAAGTTTCATTTTACTGTTGATGCCATTTGTTTAATTTTGGAGTGTCACTCACAGAAGTAGATTAAATTCTGGGAGCTCTGAATAATAGTTTACACTGACATATATGAAAAGAGAACTTGTCTGTAAAATCACAATACTGCAGCAAAAAAATTACTGTCTAAATGACTTTTCAGGCTTTTATTTCAATGGAACTTTGTCCATTCAGGCAAACCTACATTGCTGGCTACAGTAATACAGGTAGCATGGTGAAACAGAAATAAATCAGAAAGAAGATAAGCTATTGAAGTGACACTCATATTGCAAAGGCATTGCCCTTGAGGGTGAAAAGTAAGTTTTGAGAATTTTCCAGTCATTTTAAAAACTCCAGTCATTTAAAAAAATAAAAGATTCTAGATAATTATCTCTCTCAGATATCATAAAAACCAAACTATAAATTTCCTGTAATGTTTATCATAATAAAATGTTTTCAGAACCTCACAGGCAACATATAAAATTCACTTACAAAAGGTGCTTCTAAGAGGTTGACACCTGAAAAAAAAAGATGACAACTAATGTTTCCCATTGTCTCTGTATATACGACTGTCCTAGTTTCGGCTGGGATAGAGTTAATATTCTTTCTACTAGCTGGTATAGTGTTATGTTTTGGGTTCAGTATGAGAAGAATGTTGATAACACACTGATGGTTTCAAGTTGTTGCGGAATAGTGTTTAGACTAAGGCAAAGATTTTTCAGCTTCTCATGCCCAGCCAGCAAGAAGGCTGGAGGGGCAAAAGAATCTGGGAGGGGACACAGCCAGGGCAGCTGACCCAAACTGGCCAAAGGGGTATTCCATACCATGTGACGTCACGCCCAGTATATGAACTGGGGGGAGTGGGGCTGGGGGGGATTGCCGCTCGGGAACTAACTGGGTATCGGTCGCCAAGTGGTGAGGAATTGCATTGTGCATCACTTGTTTTGTATATTCCAATCCTTTTTAATGTTGTTGTCATTTTATTATTATTGTTTTTATCATTATTAGTTTCTTCCTTTCTGTTCTGTTGAGCTGTTCTTATCTCAACCCACAAGTTTTGCTTGTTTTTCCCCAATTCTCTCCCCCATCCCACTGGGGGGGAGGGGAGTGAGTGAGCAGCTGCGTGGTGCTTAGTTACCAGCTGGGGTTAAACACTGACAACAACAAATTGACTACTTAAACTATCTTGCAGTAAAAGCCTTGCTGGAGTGAAATTTTAATATTGTCAAATCTTTATAATTGTTCCTTATTTTTGGTGTAACACTCAGCATCCTTGCTGTCACATACTGTTGCTGTTATGAAAAATAAAATCCAAACCCATGAAGAATATTTTTCACATTATAGAAGTAACTATAAAAAAACCCCCAAACACCCAATCTCCAGTTTTAAATTCATATTTTGTTTTCTAAGTAACAAAATACAAAACTCTAGACACTTACTGTAAAATAATCTAAGAAAGCTGAACGGTATAAATCCCCAAATAAAAATGAATTTTGAATAATGTATTCATCCACGTCATGCACAAGTAAAAATCTCTAGAGTAAAAATCTCACAAGAAAATCAACAAAACAATTTGGAAAGTTGGGGAAAATACATCAAACCTTGAATATAAAAATATAACTGTGTTGTTGCAGTGAGCAAAAGTCATCCTATATAAATGCTATTTTGAGCAATACATATTGGAATTTATTTAAATACTAACATGCTACTAGTCTCCCAGAGTCAAAATAAGCATTCTGTAATACTTTGTAAGCAGCGTGAGTACGTTAAGTATCTGAATTAACTAAACCGCACCCAGAAGGTGGCCCTTAAAAATAATTTTGTTAAAGCATGAATAGGAAGACTACAATATAAAACAGAGAAAAAATACATTGCATGTCAACATTTTGTGTTACATGGTCAGCAGATACTCATTGCATCTGTAAACATTGATAGACAGCATTTACTATGCTACGGGAAGCAGGTAGCCTTGAAGAGACCTTCTTCCTCTTATGTGCCACACCGGTTTTCCATCCACATTTTTTTAACACCTAGGAATTACTATGGATTAAACTCCTTATTTCAAAATCCCATGAGACCTTTTCAGAAAAAACATCCTTTTTATAAATTTAAGCGCTTGTTATGGCTGTCAAACACTATCAGTCAAATTTAGCTCAGAAAGCACTAAACAGACTTGGGCTGCTCTTTATACAAATTTGGGTCATAAATTAAAAACCTGCCTTACCCTTATTATCTATTTACAGCAGACAAGGATCTCAAAACAAAAGAGATCAATAATTTGGGGGGTTAGCAGAGGTGATCATGTGTCATACTATAGATACTTTTTTTTTTAGACAATTCAACTATTATTCAGGAGCTCTGCAAAAGAATTAAAAGTTTTGCTGCACCAATATCATATATTAGATGAGAAAGTTTTCATCTTTCTTCATTATCAGTCACACTTGTAGAGAAATTTCTGCAAGGCCATAACTAATAAACAAAAATTTACTTCAATAAACTTACTTTTAAGGGTTCGGTGATATCCATCCCCATTAGTTTAGAGTGTGTCTTTCACAGAGAGGCTTGCTTCATTTTTATCTCCCCTGAAAACAGATGCAAGAGAAAGGCAATTGTTTGTGAGGAAGGGAATACCTACATCACTGATAAACTTATCTTTGTTACCAAAAAAAAAAAAAAATCAGATCAAAGTCTATGCTGCTAATAAAAACCAGGTTTGCTAAGTACATCTAGTACTTTAACAAACATTTGGGGTTTTTTTGAAATAGATAGGGGTTTGCCAATCTTAAGAAATTATGCCCAGATGCAAGAAAGTATATAAATCCAACAGACCCTGATTCAAAAAAATAGAAAAAACAATGGAAAAAGATGAAGTCTCTGCTTCTCTGGTAATGTCTGGTGACTTCACAATTAAGTAAGGAATTTATACATCTGGGATATTTAGTATTGGAAAAATCAATGGAGTTTAAAATGAATTATTAAAATTTGCAACATTTATATTACTGTGAAGAAATTTAATTCAGCTTTTGCAAGCATTTCAGTATTTAGCCAAAACTACACCCTGAAACAGAGCAATACATTCTCTGCTGTCATTCACTGCCTCTCCAATTACCAAGCTTTAATCCACTTCTCAGAGGAGTAAGAAACATGAAAGACAGCTCTGTGAATGACTGATTAACATGGAAAAGATCATTTCATGAAGAATATATTATATTCCTAACAAGATCAAAAGTGTGCACTAAATTATTGTTATGATAATTACCTTTAGCAAAATTTGTCTTATTGTTAAAAAGCAATAATAAAGTAACTTAAGAGGCAGAATAATTACACTTAACTGCTGTAATTAATAAGTTAATTCTCAAGCAAAAATGATTCATATCATAGGAATTATGTAACTACTGCCATTTAAATTCTTACTGCAATACCTTAATATAATTTAAATCAAGCATTGTTAATATTTCTAAACCTTTACTTCAACGAGGTAAAAGAACAAATTCAGTTCAGGAAGAAGGCCATTTCATTTCTGTGTCACTGGACTGGATTGTCTGAATATCAAAACATGCATATGTAATCCAAATGAGGAGAAGGGAGGGAGAAGGGAGAAGAGAGCAGAGGTTAATATTTGTACACACAGCTTTTGTGACATCAGTTTGTTCCTTTTCCAGCAGGTGTCCTTCCAAAATCTTTCTTCACCATCAAAGATGTTTTGCCATCAAACATTAATTCTTATATTTCACTGCATGATGAAAACAAATTTTCACAGAGAGCGCTAATCCTCCATTCTGCCCTTAAGGAATTTGTGCCAGAACTTGCAATTCGATATAATTTAAACAGTGAATTTCATTAATTTATTTAAGATCTATTTTTCTCTGATGACCGACATTGCTATTTCTGAATGAACTTCAGAAAGCCAAAAAATGTCAGAGTGATTTCAGTCATGTTTTTTAATAAATTGTTCATTAGAGTACTGTGAGTATAAACCAACTCCCGGACTACCTGCATTTTATGACCAACAGTCCTAGATAATTTCTAAGTGACACAACACAGCTCTCAGTGTTCTTATTACATAGCAAGTCATATAGGTCATCATTTTTCCAAAGATGATATACACAAACAGTTTTTACAATGTCATAGCATAATTTATAAAAGACCTACTGCAAATAAAAACCACTCAGCTTGTTGGCATCCCTGATACTTCATGATCTGAAGATTCACCGGCTTTGAAAATGGCTTCCTCAAAAGTTGAATACAGAAACACTTCTTTGTTAGTCCTTCAGAAAGAGGAATCCCACTTTTGCAGTGTGAGAAGTAGGACATTTTCTACTGTGTTTTTAATACTTATTATATTTCTTCCCAAATACACTGCAGTAAACTTTCAACTGAATGGATGATTTTTTGAAAAGCTTCACTCTTTGGCAATAGTAAATCAATATTCTAAGAATACAATATTTCTTCAATATATGTGGCACTAATTAAATAATCAGAAATCATTCCGCAGAAATAAATATAGGTATCATTCTACACCTGGAATTGCATACAACTTGTACCTCTAAGTTCCATTTAAGAACTTAAAAATTGCAAGTGGGGACTACCTCTCTTATCTCTACTTGCAATGATTTTGAAAATTGAAATAAAAGTTGCAGTCAAACATAACATAAGTGGAGATGGCTTTATTTTAATTAATTACTGTTGTGAGTTAACCTCAGTTAATGGGTTAACCTCTGTGAGGCTAAGCCCCCCAGAGCTGCTTGCTCACACCCCCATGGAATGGGGGAGACAATAGGAAGAGTATTTAAAACACAAGATTCTTTCACTGCTTCCCATCAGCAGGCAGATGTTTAGCCATTTCCAGGAAAGCATCACATATAACAGTTACTTCAGAAGACAAATGCCATAGCCCCAAATGTCCCCCCCCGCTTCCTCCTCCTTTCCACCAGCTGTTATTGCTGAATAACAATAATTGTCTGGAATATCCCTTTGCCCAGTTGGGGTCAGCTGTCCCGACTGTGCCCCCTCCCAACTCCTTGTGCCCCCCCAGCCACTGGCTGGTGGGGTGGGGCGAGGAGCAGAAAAGCCCTTGGCTCTGGGTGAGCACTGCTCAGCAATAGCTACAACATTGGTGTGCTATCAACACTGTTTTGGTCACAAATCCAACACATAGCACCATACCAGTCACTATGAAGAAAATTAACTCTATCCCAGCCAAAACCAGCATAATTGTGTGTAATTAATTGTGCATAAATCTGACTGCATATGTAAAGGAAAGACCAATCGAAATAAAATCATATTCTCAAATTCATTTTCTATGTATTCCCTACATGATGCTAAGGACAAGCTGAAAATTTTAAAGCTAGTAAGATGCTAGTATGATAACTGTGTACTATAGTATATGTATATGATAAGGCATACCAATTAGTTTGATGATAGTCTAAGCATCTAAGAGGCAAAAGTAACATGACTATTGACTGTTGCGTTACTTTGCAGGGAAAGCAAAGCCAGGCGTCAAATGAACTCAAACATCTTTCAGAGGAAAGTAGAGATGGGCAATTTTTAGAATGCATTTTAAAGAGTTTGATATCTATTTCTTGACAAGCAAGATGGTGTTATCATTTGTGTTTTCATCAACATTGCCATACAACACTGCAAGACTTTAACAGCATCCTCTGCATGCATCCCTCACAGGAGCTTTAGGACCAGACATACTGCCCGAGTATTCCCAGCAGGGAGGGTCTCTTTGAGCTGGTTGTCAGGACAGGCCCAAAGAGAGAGACAAAACCTTAGGATTCAAAGGCTGTAGCAGCCCGTAGCTCAGAGGCTGAGCTGTGCTTGCTAACCACTTTTATTAGCTCTCTTGATAACACAAGGGCAACCAAAGACATAATATTTACAAAACATCACCTCCTTTGAAGGGATGCCCATGTAACCTTGACAAACATGAGCTGCTAGTGTATGATGACACTAATATACTGAAAAAAGTAGGAAATGAGAATGCACCCTTGAGATTCACACGAATGCAGCCGATAGCAGATGAGGCAGAGGTATAACTAGTAAACAGCAACCAAAGAAACACTTGAGTTGTGTGAAATAACCCTCAACAAGCAGGACAGTGATGGGTTTTTCCCACTCTTTCTAAATGCTAGCAAATGCCCTGGGAGAAATCTAGACTAAAGACCTCAGCTTTGGGTAGGTGTTGATAATCCATTCTTTTTCCCTTTTTGCAACACTGCTTCCGATTTTGTAGTAACCTGCCTAACATTATATTTTAATAAAATAAACAAGAATGATTTTCTTTTGCATAAATTTGTCTACTCAATTATATTGGTCTTGATTTGATTTGATGAGTTGTGAGCTTGGGAGTGGTAGGTCTATTTCCAGTGGCGTGCATATTTACCTTCAGTGCCACATACCCAAGAGACATTTAGGATTTTCATGAGCAGGCATAATGTTTTAGCGCCCACCTGATAGGGTAAATTTTATGATGTAATGCATAAAATCAGAGGGAAAAATAATGTCCTCTGTCAAATAAAAAAACCTGTGATTCTTTGTAGAAAGAGAAGACAGCTTATCGCTTCTGATATACTTGGAAATTTTGTTGTGATTTCATTGTCTTTTTTAAAAATATTCACTCAAAGATGAGAAAAATTTAATTTAAGTAGGATACAATGACAGTGAGCAAAATGGGGCAATTGTTTCAAATTTTGTACTGAATTTCTCTGATATACCTCTAAAAAAGTATAATAGTTATTCATGGTCATTGTATGCCCTGAAGTTAGACATTGGCTAAATATAGGATTTTAAAATGTTCTTGTGAGTTAAAGCTAGAAGAGAGTACTCTGGTAATGAAAGAAAATATGTCATTATGGTTGGGGTTTTTTTGGGGGGGGGGGGGGGGGGGGGTTAAATTAGACTACCCGTGTAAATTCACCTAACTTACATCCAAAATCTGTTATGTCCCTTTCTTGCAAATATCTCTACAAACAAGTCCAATGATGCCTCTGTGATTTTTATACATGGAGGCAAGGCCACAAAAAACAACATCAGACTTCCTCAGATTTAAAACAAATGACTGTAATATACATGTGTTAAGACGCTGCTATTATTGTCCTGTAAATGGACAAATAACTAAAGAAAAATAAGCATTGTTAGTGTCCTTTGGACCTTTGATACCCATATATTACAGGATTGTGACTACACCTTAAGGGAGGGAAACTATCTGAAAAAAATAGATGTGAGTACAATCCATTATAGTAAAAACATTTCAAACAAGTACAATATAAAATAGTTTCTCAAATTGACATTACTAAGGTAGCAACACAGTACTACAAACTTCAGTCAATCACTTTTGCAGAAGACAACAGCATACTTAATGTATAAATCATACATATAAAGTCATGTTAGTTTTATTAATAGAGATGGAGATATAGGAATTACGTGAAATATATTTTTCTCCATAAGTTTCAAAGATCTGTTTCTTTGAGCAGTGTTTCCTTCTACACAAAACAATTACACTAATCAATGCCTTTCATTGTTAATTTAGGCCATAATTATTTTAAGTGATAAGTTCAACTTTGCATATTTTCCTAACTACTTTTTTGCAGACCATTATGAAAACCTGTGGCTCATTATGCTGTACAGACTGATTTGAAACCGAAGCAGCAATTAATTCTTTAATAACAAAAAAGGAGTATTAATTGCCTGCAAAAGTCTAAATTCTGCTAAATTATTATTTCCACCATAATTATCAGGGTATACAGGCCACTGATTATTGTCAAAAGCAATTAGGAACATCCCAAGACACCACAGAATCAAGGGATCATAATAAATCGTTCAGGTAATTTCTACAAGGCTGTGACCTACCCAAAAGCCTGCTAGAGTTAGTGAAGAGATATGAAGGGTCTCATACCTGAGCTTGAACTCGTATTTGAGAATGCAGGATAGCTCATACTCTAAAACTGAAACACTCTGTGTCCAGATTCTAAATTTAAGTTTGGTATTCAAGAAGACATGGAAAAATGAAAGCAGTTTTCATGTTTCAAAAAATTCTTTCAGAAAAAAATAATAATATAATAACTGTTCTCTTACTTGAGAGAAACTGTTCTGTTTGAACAGTTTTCAGCACTTACCACACAATTTAACACATGCAGCTTACTTAAATCTTATATAATCAAGGATTTTAGAATCTGCTTTTCGAATGAGCACACCACTCAGTTGGGTAAAGAACATATCAAACTATTTTATGAAACAGATCTAGGTAAACAAAGTAAAAAAAAAATAAAAATTCAAAACAATGGAAGCCTTAAAAACACTTCTCACTGTGGTATCATGGAGACATGTGCCCTGAAAGAAATTAGATAAAGTCTACACAAAAGTCAAAATTATATCAGTCACTGTTACGCTTACTATAAGGTTCCTTGTTAGTTTTACAACACTGAGTTTCCACTCCAGTCCTCCAAACTATCCAGCCAAGTATCCCTGCAGCTAACATGCGGATCCCATCTTTGCTTTCCCCCACTTCAGAGCAGCCCAGTTACCTGAACCCTGACCCTGCTGCTACAGACGTCACTGGTTAGCGTCCCATTTGGGATAATCAAAGACATCTTTTTCACTTCAAGGCATGCAAGTGAAACCATGTAGAATACCATTTTTAACGAACATGTGCCTCAAAATATAACAAGACTGACTTGAACAAAAACAGGGAATATTTCAACCCTTTGTGTTAGAAACCACTTCATTCATTTATGCTTCCTTTCTGAAAGGAAGCCACGAGCAATTATTCTTGTGAAAAGACTAGCACCTTTCCAAGCCTATTTGAACATACGCTAATGAAAAGGTGAATGACTAATGAGCAAAGGTTTTTGACGAAGGACTTCTGTCCATCATACAGAAGTCCATATACTGGGACCTAACATCACCTCTCCCTCTACAAAGCATACTCAATACTCTGTTGTCAAGTCACCTCTACAACTGGAAATAGGTGGTTTTCAGAAGAAATGTAAAAATACCTCTGAGCCAGAGGTACAGAATTTAATTCACAGAAAAGAGATTGCATTCTTTTCCTGAAACATTTTTTGCGTGTAAACAGTAACACAATATTTGTCTGCAGTCACTTAGGTATTCTAACCTTATTATCCTCATTATAACATTAGCACTTAGCCTAACGTGTTTCGTCTAAGACTATGTATGTACAGGTTTGCTAAAAACTTGCATTACTGGGAATCAGCCATACAGAGAAGAAAAAGACAGTATCATGCAGGTACATGGCAGAAGCCTGCATATCAAAGAAGAGTTCAAGATGTGGCTTCTGTTCCCCTGCCTCAGCTGGAAGGCCAATTTTCTCAATGTCCTGATGTTCCCCTCCCTAAGATTCATCATCAATCTTTGGTATTCTACAATCCATGTATGTTATTTCTATAACTGAATCCACCAGTTAAAGCTCTGACCCTCCAAGAACAAAACCACTACATACACACTAGCAAATGAGTACTTCATTCAATTTCTACTGACATGAGCAGACAAGGAGGTTTCAGGCTAATGTCTCAGCACTCCCTCTGGCTTCAAAATGAACATTCAAATTATCAGTGTTCAACCCAAAAAATCTAGCTACCGGATCTGGTGATCATACCTGAATCTATCACCAATAAGCAGCATTGCTTATATGATAATTTCTTTTATTTAAATATTGGGTTTTTTCCTCCTGAAAAATCTCTGAGAATCAGTAAATACTTTTGGAGATAAAATAAACCAGCTATTACATGAGAAATGAAGCAGGTTCTTATAAATATGATAAAAGTTTAAAAATCATAAAGGGTTCTCTACAGGTGCTAATTTTACTACTTGAATGAAATTAATAAGACTCTCCATAAAACAGCAGGAGATCCTTAGATTACATGAGTAATCAGCAAGAAAATTTATTGTGGATTCATGAAGCACAAAATGTTTGTGTAATGTATGCAAAAGTGGTACTTTATTCTCTGCAGTGAACAATTCTGAGTCCTTATAACAGAAAAATATTTAATAGTATGAAAACTCTTGAGGCATAGTTTTAAAAAGTTGTTCAACTGTGATTAATTCAACTCACGACAAACTAGTGATGAAAGAAGGACCACCTTATTTTAATATTCAGTGGGATCCATTATTAAAATAACTATTTAAGGTTAAACAATGGATATAGAGACAACTGAAAATCCAGCTTGATGTCTGGGGAAGTAAGATTTAGGAGAGTGAGATTCACAAATTGGGTAGTACATTAATCTGGAAAGCTAAACTACTTTTCATTATCTGATATTCTGAAACAGCATAGAGACAAGTGATAAATTTAACATTCAAATACAAAAAAATATTAAGACACCTTCCATTGCATGTAATTGTAGCCATTCTTATTGGTTAAGGAGTGTTTTCTTTTAGGGTACTGTGCAATTAGAATGTGCTGCTTGCATGGCATATTTAGCTCAATAGCTATCAACGGACTTTTACCTCACACCATTTCTTGGCTGCTGTCTGCATAATGTATTTATTTACATGACTACTTATTACTGTAAACCTCATGTATGTTTTATGAACCATTTCAGATGAAGAAGTTCTAGCAGTAGTCCCAAAGAGGAAATTCTATCCCATTTGTGCTATTAAATGCTCAGCAAATCATGCCCTCTGAGAAACATCGTATAGCCCAGCTTTTACCTTTTTTCAAAATCTTTTATTACAACATACCATGGAATCATGAGTTTGTGTTCAATACTTTACATTTAATATTTATTGATTGCTGCAATTAATTGCTTTTGTTTTGTACTTTTGGGTTTAATTAAGTGGACTAAAAGTGTTGATACACTGCGGCTGTTCAACTGACTCACAGATGAAACTAAACAATACTTTACCATGACTAGTTATTAATGTTCTGTCAGTGAAACAAGCAAGGGGACTGTATGGGTCAGGGAATTAGTAATAATAACAGAATACAGAGCCTTAAATTTTTAGATTAACTGCTCAGCAGAGATTAACAGTAGCTAAAATGATTGTAATCTAAGGACGCTGACTTACATCACATATGTTATGTGAAATGAGATTACTGGTAAGAGTTTGGTTTCTGGCATTCACACCTTGAAAGCCATCACTAAGCGGCATCCTTTGCTAAGCACACTTACATAGTACAGTGCTTAAAGACATCATCTGTTTCTGCACACGTCCTGAACAGAGGTGAGCAAATTCTGCCTAACTTTGGAACTGACTGAAAGCCACATGGCTGTGTCAGTACAGTGCTAAACCAAAGCAAAGACATCTTACAGACAGGCCACAAATATTAGCTGGAGCTTGTGAGCATGAAAATATGTTCACGTGGCTTTTGAGTTGAATCTGTGTCATATTCTGCAGGTCTATAATGTGGGCAACAGCAATATACGGTGCGGATATATCCATTGACGGTTCAGTAAAGAGTCGTTGTATCAAGTAACTTGGGGACTGATCTGCACCGTGACCTTTGTGACTGTTCACCCTATTTCAGGACTGTAACCCAGTAACATGAATAGACTCATTGCTGCAGATTATGCTGCACTTGTCAAGTAAAAAAAAGGAAGACCTCTCTTTCCAGAGCTTTGGCACTTCTCAAGAACATTATCAAAGCACATGCAAAAAAAGAGGGTACATTTGTTGAGGTAAATTGGTATATCTTCTTTGACAGCAGCATAAATTTGGAGAAGTGAGAAAACCTGGCCCAGAATACAATTTAAAATCCAGTTTCCCTGCTTAAAATACAAGTTGCGCATTAAGAGATGTTATCAATTCTAATTTACTAATTTCCTATATCTATTCTATGCAGCTTCTTCTAGAGTCATCATTTGAACATCATCTGGACACATATTGTTTCTAATGTCTAATTGGTTAATTTATCCTAAACCATGGATGCTCACAAATTGTTCATCACTAACCAGAAGGCTTAAAGTGAAACTTCATTTGTCAGTATTGCAGGTAATACATGAAGTTGCTGCCAATCTTTTGGGGCATCAATATGCTAGCAGGCCATCCTTTCCCAGGCTTTCAATGTTTTCCCTTTCCTACATGCAAGGCAATTTGTCATTTATCAGCTTCCTTTCAACCTTCCAAGCCTCTCCCGTTATCAAAAGACAGCATTCAGCTACAAATGTTCTTAAGCCACCTAATTTTGAAAAAGCTGGCTGACTTGGCTCTCAAAGTATCACAATTTTCTCAGAACTTTAGAAATCTTCTTTTTTTAACCTGGGATTAGTGTTTTCATGCCTTTTCACTCCAAATACCTTATCATGCTGAATCTCCTTTTAAAATTACTGCAGCCTTTTATTCCCCTCCCTCCACACACACACACACCCCCTTAGTATGTAGATGCATATTTATACATAAGTAGGTTTACTGGGCCTTATCTGATGCAGCTTTCCTTGTAATGCTTTCAGCCATTTTCTCCCTGACTGGAGGCAAATCGGTCTCACTAATATTTCAGCGTACTATTTAAGGACACATACTAATCTTGTGTTCCAGGCAAATAAAATCAGATCACCTGCAGTAAAAAAGCACTATGTTCGCTTTATACAAAATCTTGTATTGGGTCTGGCTGAGATGGAGGTAATCTTCCCCACAGCAGCCATCAGTGCTGTGCTTTGTATTGGTAGCTAGAAAGGTGTTGATAACACACCAGCGTTTCGGCTGCTGCTGAGCAGTGCTCACACAGCATCAAGGCTGTCTCTCCAACATTCTCCGCCTCACCAGTAGGCTGGGGATGGGCAACATCTTGAGAGGGGACACAGCCAGGACAGCCAACCCCAACTGACCAAAGGAATATTCCATACCATATGACGCCTGCTCAGCAATAAAAGCTAAGAGAAAGGAATGGGGGGGGGGGGGGGGGGGTAGCATTCATTATTTACAACCTTTTTCTTCCAGAGCAACCGCTACACGTACTGAAGACCTGCTTCCCAGGAAGTGGCCAGACATCACCTGCTGATGGGAAGTACAGAATAAAATCTTTTGTTTTCCTTTGCTTTTGCTTTATTAAACTGCCTTTACCTTGATCCACGAGGGTTTTTTCATCTTATTTTCTCTCCTCCTATCCTGCTGAGAAGCAGAGTGATAAAGCGGCCTTGGTGGGTACCTGGCATCTAGCCAGGGTCAACCCACCACACATCTATAACAAGATGGGTTACACAGAAAGAGAAAATTAAATAATTTGTAAAATATCTATATTGTGGAATAATATTTATGGTTTTCATGTTCTCTGCAAATACAAATGCAAGACACGAATCATGCCCTTTAACATATTTCCCTGGGTTTTCTGAGACTACATCAGATGGAATATTTCATCAGAATCCTTGAAATCATGCAAACAACAAACATGAGCATCTGCATTTTAAGCATTAACTGCTAAAGCACCATGAAAACCTCAGCACTGGCAGATTTGCTCTGACTCCTCTGCCAAAGGGTGGGCTTCATATTCTTTACCCTGAAAGCATTCCACACAAGACGAATGTGAAATTTAGCTTTCATAGCTGAGGCACATATCCCGAAAAGCCTTACCATCGTTAAATTTAATCCTGATAAAGAACACAGTCATTTCTATGCTACATTATTTATATATGAATTAAAGAGAATACTCAGTAGCCCAAAATGCAAATAATTATATCCACTCTTCCAAACAGATATCTTTGAATCCTATTAATGTTAGTTCAGCGTCTGCAGAAGTGACGTCATGTACAAATTCTGTGTCGTGATGGGTTAGTTCCATCCTTTAATGGCCTGTTGCTCTGTGACTGATCTTTATCATTTAACTTCTTTGGCCACATCTTTATCCAGGCATTTAGAAAAAAACCAACAGGCTATTCCTTAACAAATAATCCCATTTAATCACAAATTCTAAAATCTGTATGTTAAAGGCATGGCCAGCTGTCTACCTTTATCTACTTCACAGACTACTCTCAAGTTTTCAGCAATGTCTACAATGGGCAATGTAGAACAAGTGCAAGGATTCCTGTGTTTTAAGTTCAGCAGGCTGGTAAATCTGGAAATGGTATTCACACAATGCTGTGCCCAAAGCGCTCGCTCTGAAAAAATGCCTGGGAAGATGACAAAAAGAGACAGCCAAATGGTGTGCACAGTGCCCCTGAGAAAGATCAAGACTTTAAAAGCAACAATAACCACAGAAGTATGCAGACAAAATCTGAACAGCGCACATAAGGTAAGAATTGGAATACAATTTATATCTTGGCAGAGTTGCAACTTCAGTTTCTCCCTTGCCTGCCCCCTTCTACCACGTATCAAGACTTTTGTGTGTATGATGTGGTCAAATTAAAAACTGTACAAGCCCTTTGAAGAAAAGAAAATAGGCCTAAGGACTGAGGATTTTATAAGCAGCCTGAGATTCCAGCCTCTAAAATCCCCAGAGCCACTTTGAAAATCTCAACCTAAATGTTTAGCTAAGTTGCTATCTGCTTTTCTTTCAAACTGCAAATCCCAGTTGTTCTCAGAATTTCCTAATGCATAACATGCTTATCCATGAAACATAAGCTGTGGTTAGGATGAAACCTTTGCCCTGCATTCTCTCCACAGATACAAACTGTCTGTCGATATACTATAGTACTGCTACCATCCAGCTCACATGGCATTTAGGAATCCCTGTATTTTAGGATTTAGGAGGCTTCAGAAACCAGCTTTTTAAAGCATTTTCAGCAAACTCTAATGTAAAAAGCATTGTTAGTCTATTTCAAGTTTTTTAATATGATGTAAAAGAATGTGAGGTAGTTAAAAATACAAAGCGCTGTGGAAAGGAAGCAGGCATTCTAGATAAAGGTACTTAAGATTAATTTAACATGCACAGGATTTCCCAATTAAAACTTTCACATTAGCACTGCATTTTAAACAGTTAATCTCCTAATGAGACATCCCCAGCAATGAGAAGTGAATTGCAGGACTGAATATGGCCCTGAGGCCTGCATCTGGAAAAGGCTGTACTTTGTAAACGCTGGATTTATGCTGCCTGCTCAAATTCTGCAAAGAAAGAGCTGCACTGCCACCTACTGTCAAGACGTCTTTTCCCATCAGGAGCTGCCACTAAAAGTGAGAAATCCTACCTGCCCCCGCAAAAACAATGTTGAACGCTGTTGACCAAAGCGCACTCAAAAGAAAATGGTATAACTTAATTCTTCATGCATACAAATTTTAGATTTTTTTTTTTTTTTTTTTTTTACTCTGGTAGCTGGGAAGGCCGAGTGTTTCTTTTTCTCTGTCTTTTTCTTCATAATACAATAAAAGAAAAAGAACGCTGTGCTGAACAATGTGGGAGAGCCTATGCCAAAGTCTGTTTTTTCTCTTTCTCTTATTCCCAGATCTCCACTGTCATACCTTTGAATCTTGGCTGACCTGCAGTCATCTCAGCTAATGATACTCCAACTGACTCATCCAAAAGAGGTATGTCTCAGTTGACTTCTTCCCTTCCCTTAGGGGCCAAAAGCATCACCTCTGTGATATGCCTGATCTCCAAGAGTCTAAATGTGAAGAAGTCTTGCATAACAGCCCACAGCACCGCTGTGGAGATAGTAGCTTAATTGAAAACAAAGTTTTACTGTGGTTTCCTCTCAGGGTCTTTTTTGACAGCTAAATTTGCAAATCAATTAACGTATCGAGAACAGCTACTCCCTTTCATAGCAGACATATGCACTACCAATTGCTCATGAAATAAATTTTCAGAAGTAGCAGAAAAAAAAAGGGAAATAATATTTCAGAATGCAGAGAAAGAAACTTACCTAATAGTGAAATAGGGAAGACAGAACATCAGGATAAATGAATGTGTGTCAGCTGTGTTCTCTGTAAATTCTAGCCAACTTGAACAACCATTTACCTAGGATTTAAGATACAGTAGCAAATAACTGGGTGTTTTTGCTGTTCTTTGCCTTAGCTGTATATGCAAATAGCATTATAGATATATAGGTGAGAGGATCCTTATCCTCACATTTATAGTTGTTTGGTAACATTAAAGCACAGACCAATTCCAGCTGCTGCCAGGAAAACCACGGAGTTACATATCATCTGCAAGCACCCTGGGGAGAGGGGATATCTTCAATTCGCTGTGTGTCAAAGGTGTCTCAAAAGAGTGAAGTTGTGAGCACACACTCAAAGAAACATATGCCCTTCCCACATTACCATCAAAATAAGTCCAAAACAAGCAAGACAGCTTAATTGCATTGCATTTTCTAAAGACTAGATTTGTTGTGGGTTTTTTTAAGTTTGTAATAGACAGGAGCTCCTGAATCTACAGAATTGGTGAGATTCACTTGTTTAATAACTGGGGAAAAAAAATTGAGACATCCTGACACTATCTCTCTTCTCTGCCTTCGAGCCTAGCAGTACTCCACATTTCAAGTACAATACAAGACAGCTACTAAATTTGTGTGTCTCCGTTCTGTGTCTTTTTAGATACATAATATGGTCACGGCACCAAAGGGTTTATGTGTTTGGACCCTAGAAGAAAGCTGTTTCTTTTTAAAAGCGTAAATACAGTACAATAATCCTTGAGAAAACATAAATTTCCATACATTTGCACATGAAAAGTCTCCTTTCACTTCTCATTTATCAAGAGAATAGTTCTGAAGAATTAATTCTGTTAGAAATTCTATTCTATCTGTTGACCTAAAATTAAAATCTTGTATTTATCTGTTCATCGTCTTACATGCTGTAGGGCTTTTTACTGCAAATAAATTCAGAATTTTTGTCTCCATTACAAAACAGTGGCAACAGAGGTAATAAAAAACAAACAATTTTTTTGTTCTGTCTTTATACAAATGCTACCTTTTCTTCCCACTGGAAATTCTTAAAACATCTTCCTTCCAGCAACAAGCCCATATGATAAGGTTTATGTGGCATATTATGTAGCATTAACAAGAGAAAGTTGTACTTTACCTATTCCTTATATCCACTGTGTTTAAATTCATCTAATGGAGCTGTTTCCATCAGGAATAGTAGATCTTTAAGCCATCTCTACAAAAGCCCTTCAGGCAACAGACTGAGTCTAATTAATTATATGTTTTCATCTTGTCTTTACACAAAATCATCTGACAAGACAAATACATAGCAAGAGAAGACCAGAAGCAAATTTTAGGAAGACTAATCTGCCCCTCTACACTTTCTCTAGCTGCTGTATTGGGTTTCATCCTCAGTTGGCCATACCATCACCATACTTGGCCAAAGCCAGTTGTAAATTTTACCTATGTTAGCAAAAGCTTTGTCCAGGAGACACATCTAAGCAGAAGTGCAAAAGCTTAGTGTTCTATAACACAACATATTTAAGCCGTGCTTAATCCAAAAGCATTTTGGATTGCTACTGTGAACAAAATATATTGAATTTCTTTCTGTATTTAGTTTCATAGCACTGTTTCTTTTTCTCTGCTCTTTTCTATTTCCTCTTCCCCTAACTGACTGTCATGGCATCCTTTCTCTTTACACAAAAAAACCCATACAAGAGTATCTGAGTGGAACCTTCAAGCCTGCAATGTTCAGCTGCGCCCATGGTAGGAAAAATAGGCTGTCCATTTTCAAAAGAAACTACAGTGAATACGACAATGGTGGGCTGAAAAAAAAAAAACTATAGGAAAATGATGAAGATTGTTTTGACAAATGAACAATTTTTAACAAAAACAATACATATTTCCTTTTGTTGTCATTGTTTGTAAAGGACCTATCCTGCAATGCATTCTGTTTTGCAATTTAGTACTGGAAAAGCAAAGACAAAGGCCAGAATCTCAGATGCTGTAATTGTTGTGACTCGATGACACATAATAGCACTGTTCTAACAGCAAGCAAGAATAAGCAAAATCCTGATGTACTGCAATGCAAAACCAGGACTTCTACTGTTTGCAGGGAACTTGAGAATTCACTTAATGAGCGAGCTTCAGTAACATACAACAGATACGTTGTTATACAGGCTAACAGAATAAAGCCCTGGCTCTCAAGCAGAGATGCAACCTTTCAGAGCCCCAGTGCCACTTTCTGACAAAGACTGAGTGAACTACTGCCCAGCTTCCTGCTGATGAATGACAGGATGTCCAAATGACAACATGGCAACTTAACTGAGCAAAAGAAAGACACAACCCTCCGAATGACAATGGTTAACCACGTACCGAGAAACATCCAGGCTAACAAGACAGCCATGTTACAAGGTTTTAGCTGTAATTTTTTCCAATATTGGTTCACTATGAAGAAACTGATCCCCGCTATAATGGTGAACACCATTGTCAACTGTTATGACTGAATATGCTGGCTAACCAGAAAAGCTCTTTCATGTCTTTCTCTGCTCACAAACTGTATTACTGGTACTCTAAGACAAAACCTCGAGAAATATCTGCAAGATCTACATACATAGTTATATCTCTGCTAACTAAGAATTTAAAGTTCTCTTTTATAAATACCTAGTGGCAAGCCCAGGTCATTTTAAGGCATGTTTTCCTGGAAGAAATAGCATAGCCAGCAAAAGTATGGAAAGAAATGAAAACAGTTCACTTCTTTTACACCATCTCTCAGTTTACTTGGAGATTCAGGCTGGTGTAAGGCAGGTAGGCTTTTACAGATCCTCCAGTTCTGCCCACCTCTAAGGCAACTATCTTACCTCCAGCTTGGTCCTGTGGATACAAGAAGGATTGCAGCAGAATTTCTTACTGAGGGGCTGATAACTGTTGAGGAATTTAATTTTAATGTTACCTGGTTATTTAGGCTTCAGCTGATTAGGTAAATTAAATAGATAACCTAGTATGTTAGAAACTAGTGGTAGATTTAGTACAGAATACTGTCCCTCGTTTTCTACCACGTGTTCTTTCTATTTCGCACGTTCATATCCTTGATAAGGGTCCTCAAGGAAAAAAAAAAAAGAAAAAAGAGTATGCTTTCAACTTGAATTATCAGTTTAAAAACGCACTTCTGTATCCTGAATGCTTTACAAACAGGCAACAGGCTTCTTTGGTTTCTGATCTCTATGATGGTTAGGGAAAAAAAAAAAAAACGTTCAGGAACTGAAAAATGTTCCTGATATACCATCTCTTTTCAAAAGGAAGAACACAGCTCAATCCTCGACATACTTTTGCTGAAGTAATGTCTTTAAGTGAAGCTGGTTAAGCTTAAACCATCACAGTTTAAGGAAAAACACTTCTTTTTTTTTTTTTTCACTGTGCTGTACACAGGGAGTTGCAAAGGTACCAATGGATTGCTCTTGACATTAAAGAGAAGATGATCAGTAAAATGTTCACGTTTTCAAGATGCTAGCAATAACAGTGCAAAGCAATATGCTGTACATATTAACATTATCTTTGTGAGTACTTGACAAGTGTTGAGCATACTTAAAATGAAGGCAGTCTCTGCCCCAGAGTTCCTCCAATCACAAAGAAAACAGAAGTTGAGACACAGAAACAAAAATTCAAACTGAAACCCCGCAGTTCGGAGAGATGGGATACTGTTGAGCTGAGTAATACCTTTGAAGTGAGACAAAGTTAAATGGGTATTACTTATCCACATACAACGATTTTATATACTGATTACACCTTCAAAGTACTTGTGCCTGGTTTTCAACAGTTGTTCTTACACAGTCATCTATGAAGCACTGCTGCTGAATGTAAGCAACCCTCAGAGATCCATCTAATCATCAACTACGTGAAATAACATGTTAGATTTGAGTTTAATAAATCCTCACTATTGTACATGGTCAACAGCCAGACTTTGTTTTAAGATTTACAACTATATTTATGTGTAACAAAGTTTATTTGCCTCTTACTTGGTTAAGCATTGGTGAAGGGTGTGCTGGTTAGACACAGAACACTCATTTGTTTCCAAGTTAAATAATTTCAGATTTGATATCAAGCAAGCCACTTCACTTCTGAGTTGCTTTCTCCCACAGCTCTATAAAGCTGCATGCGACAATTAGGCTGACATTCTGTTAAGTCTTTGCAATTGATGGCACAGGACTCAGAGCTACGGCAGAATGCTTTACCAAGCATTTTCTCCATGAAGGGAAGCTATCACTCTGTTTACTTGCCAGCTGAATTATCAAGCTCCTGGCTGATGTTTCAGTCAAGTGAAGAGGAATTTTAAGAATGATGCAATCTAAAAGAGCTAAAAAAAACCCCAAGCTACAGTGTTTAAACAAGAAAAGGAAGGGAATCATAAGCTCGGAAGAGATCTTTCTCACCCTCTAAACCAAAACTAAATATTTCTGAACCCACAACACAATGACGTTAAATAAGGTGGGAGCCTTCCTCCTCATGCTTGAGATTCATGCATGTTAAGATTACTTCTCTTTAATGAAACAGCCTAGGATGACCCATCTTTCATCTTCAGTGCATTAATGCAAGCCCCTCTACCCTAGGAGATGAACCATGGCCAGGACTGACAGAGTACCTGACATTGCAGGCTCAGCTCTTTATGTCTCATTCCTCCACCTTAAAAATGTTCTATTATTCTTGAAGGAATAAGGTGAATGTCAAGAAAGCTTGCCAGAATTTCTTCTAGGTAGATCAGTCACTTTCTTTATTCTTATGGCCAGAAAGACCACAGATATTTTCTGCTGTGCCATATCTATGAATAAAAATTAAAAGGGACAAGCCACATTTGCAGATTACCCAAAGTACATGCTTTGCAAGAGTTCCAAGTGCCGTGTTCTGGCTCTAATACACAACGGGAAATTAAAGCAGAAATTCCAACCAAAAATAAGACAGTGTTAAGAAATGTATTGGCACTTACAAGACAAAAAACCTTGAAACACGCACCTGTCATTTCATACTTGACTATGGCAAACCGAGAGCTCAAGGTGAGGTGAAAAGCCTCATATTGACAAATATATATTCCCTTCAGCCTTTGCATTAAAATGCTCTTCAAGTTTTACCGAGCTAAACAAAATTGAAGAAACGATACATTATTTCAATGGCATCAATCTTATGAGAGGTGGAGAGGTATGCTGCAGCGGGTCGAGCGAACCCAAAGGCTTCTTATGCCAGAGGGCACAGCAGCAGCCAGAGGAATTCAGTGCTACTAGGGCAGAAAGGAACAATATATGTTGGAGAACACATAGACGAACCTGCCTCTAGAGAGCCTGGGAACAAATGATGCTTCTTGGTCTGCTGGCAGGAACTCCTGGGACAGGTAGTCAGGGTACTACAAAGCCCTCTGCTAGGGTGAATCCCCATCCCGCAGCCCACGGAGGACCTCAGCCGGGCGCCCAGCCCTGGCCCTCGCACGTCACTTCCTTAATTTAACCCACAGTTTTCAGAATCTTCCCATACACAAAATTTCTTTTAGTGTCTGCTTGCTGTTCACAGGTTATAATTATTTTTATAGGTGTGAGTGTATGTACATCCAGGTTAGCAGCTGTCACAAGCAAGAAAGCGTATTCCGTGCTGGAAGAGGAATGGAATGTTTGTCGTCCAGCAAGACAAATAGACAGACTATGCTCTAAATAATCCATGTGTTTATCACGCTATCATATGAGCACAGTTTCTAAGTAATCGTATAGAAAAATTGTTCAGCATAATCAAATATAGTTTTAATCCCATCAGATCCTCATTTTTAAAAACATTAGATTAAGCAGTTAGTGAAAAGGCATTAATTAGCTCCATTTTTTCGTTTTATGAAGCTCTACAATGCAGCATTTTGCAAAAATGAGATACAATGAAGGATGTTGAAATGCACGAATTGATATATTAAAGATATTCCCATTGCTACCAACACACTTTTAACCAAAACTCACTGCAATCCTAAACCAGAAGTAGCTATCAGGGAAGAAAGTTCAATGACATTTTACCAAACTACCCATATAAATTTTGGGTTTTTTTCCTCCTTCCTTCCCTCACACACACATTTATTTACCTTCCAAAATCGGGGAAACAGAAGTATCTTAGAATAAGTCAGATAGATTTAAGAAGTACTAAGAAGTACTTAAGAGAGAATCTGTCCCAAATCTGCAGGTTCAGAAAGCTCAGTAAGAATCTGGACATCTGAATCCTATGATAAGTGTTGTGTTGTCTTTATTAATTATTAATATTATATATGAATTTGTTATTAATGTGACACTATAGCTCTGAAGTCTGCCTGAGGCCTCCTTTGCACCAACAGCATTTGCCAACAGCAGTATATAAACAAATACTACTAATAGAGATACAGTATTTTCTACCAAACTAGCTACTTTGCTGGTATAGCTTAAAAAAAGTACCTAATTTTTATGGGCAGAGCTATGTCAGGTGGCAGAAGGTAAAATGTGATCTCTTTGTAATAGAGTGCAAGAAAAAGCCATTAGTGCATAGACAGTTGCACTGTTTATCTGCATCAACAAAGTGGCCTTTGCTGGTCTAACCTACGTGAGTCTACATAACATAGGGAACTTCACAGGGAATTAGAGGAGACCGGAATCAATCCATGTTTAGGATATGGTAGGAGCACACAGGCTCTTAGTAGGAAGTAGCTGACAAACTGAATTTGATACTTTGTCCCTACTGTATTATATACAGGGTAAATTGTTTTCATATCCTTGTCTTAAGTCTTCTTTTGGAAGGGACAAAATCTTTTCCCACTATGCTGTATGCACATAACAATATGAGAAAAGAAAACCATAATGTTCTGCATCGAACGTAATTAATGCACATTTAATATGGAAGTTATTACGTAGTGACAATCAATTATTAAAAAACCACATTCATTTCTGTCCCTTTCTACATGTTAATTAAATAACATCCTTTCAGAATTTGTGTTTCTATTAATGCTTCTCAGTTTGAAAATCAGAACCATTCTTGCGAACATGTTAACCTCTGCAATGGTTTTCAGATGGTCATCTCCCAAGAGGTAGGAGATGATGGATGCTAACGCATGGTGCTTTTTTGTTGTCTCTTGTCTTAACTTATTCACTTGCATGCATTTATGTGTCCTGAATCATCATGTAATGGCATTACAATTAGGAAGGACTAAAATTCCACTGAATATAGGCTCCTGTTAGTTTCCTTTTTTATACAATTTCTGTGTTAACTTTGCAGAAAGCTTTAAAATATCATAGTCTTATTGGTTTCTATAGAGTTAAGAAAAAAAAATTATAAACACTCTATTATTTTCATGTTCATTCTGGCAGTGTTAAAGGTGTACATAGAAAACATTTCTTAATATAGGATCACAAATTAAACCACACTAGTACCACTAAGCAGTAGCAAAAGCATTTACAAATATACATTCAGTTACAGATGCATCATGATGCATTTGTGACTTATTTCAGTCACTTTCCATAAACATTCAAATGAACACATTTATCTTCACACAAATATGCACTGAAAAAAACAAAAAGTGATGTGAGTAATGATATGGCCCTGCAGCCGCATAAGTCCTTATGTTAGATGTGTTTGTGTGCATTTTGAAAGCTTTTTTTGTGGGGTTATGGTTCATCTGATCACAGTAGAGAAAAAAACAGTATGTAACTTGCTATTCAATATCAATCAATACGTTATTGAAATTCAGACAGCCCAAAGATAATTGATTTGTTTTAAAGCCAATAGAACACAAAAAAGTAGACTGAAAGTGATAGTAGAGAGGTACTCTATTACTCAAATTCAGTTGTAGTGGACATTTTAGATAGGCAAACTATAATTTGCAAAGTCAATTTGCATTGTGATCAGGATACTAGGGTACTGCAGCTAATAATGACTTCTGACATTTCTTTCAATAATGCCTGAATTTATTTCATCTACAAGCTTGTCTTCTTATGTCATACTATCCACATGTGTTTCAGATATGACCATTCTATTTAAAATGGCTTAACAAATGTATTTAATATGTTTCATAGAAATTACAGACAGGTATTAGCTGTTAGCAGTCCTTTAAAATGTCTATACTTCTCTTATATTTTCAGGTTGATAAATTTAAAATTAACAAGACATGAATTTCCTATCAAAACTATTTAACAACAATTTTATGAGTTGTTCAGATTAATTAATCCTGTTAAACCTTTCATTAATAGTGTAGTAGATGTGTGCTGTATAATGGATGCATTTAATTTAATTCCATTTTTCTCTGTTTTTTTTTAAATTAATCCAGGTTCACATAACATGAAGCTGACAATAATTTTGTCCAATAATTAATATCAAATGAAAATCAAATAAGATGCAAGCTTAGACCTTCATGCAGCAAAATATGTCAACACACATTTGAATTTAAGCATGCAGGTTTTTTCTGTTAAAGTCACTATGAATGCTCACATGATTAAATCTAAGCAGGCGACCGAGTGGTAGACCAGATTGGGGCCCAAAGATTTAAAGAAAAAAAAAATCAATCTTTTGAAAGCCACCAAGAAATCCAAGTAGGGAAAGCCAGGGCTTTCACCTACCAAGATTTAGGAGAACAGTCAAAAATGATTAACTGGAATCAATTTGCACACATTGTATGCACCGTATTTAGATCACACAAATTACTTCATATTAGCAAATCGATACTTACATTCATTGCAAGCTCTAAGACTGATTATCCCTTGCATCTCTGAAAAGACTATAGAGCATTTTTATGCATTAACAACTCACATAAGGATAAAGGCCTTCTCTAGGCATATAGATTAAAAAAGATACTTATAAGTATACCTTCGATTACTATAAAAACTAAACTAGAGAGCATTTGCTAACGTGTTTTGCAAACAGCTGAAGAAAAATTGCGGTATTGTATTTGCAGAATCCGATTCTTTTACTGAGTGGTGTGTTGTTTAGTACCTTTCCCCATAGCAATCCCATCCCATTGTAAGCAATGATTACTATAAATAAACAAGGTGAGCAATATTTGTTTATTTGGAAATAACCATCTGATCTACATAAAATATTTGAAAACAAAAAGACCTGGTTTTTAGGCAAATATCCATTTGGAATAAATTGGCAACAATACCTGACACAAAAATCCATCCAAATGGGGTGTGCAATATAGTGATGAGTTGGCTGGAAGGAGAATTGGGAAATACAGGTTCTAAACTGGGTGCTGTCAGTGAGAATATGGCCATTAGTAATAAAATAGATAGGTGCAAACTCATTCTGTTTGCTGACAGAATCGTCCTCAGCTGAAAACTGTGAGATTGTATTACCAGAGAGCTGAGCTAACAAGCCTGCTGAGAGCTAAAGCAAATTTCTGCAAGTTCAGGTGTCTGCTTATGTGGTTATTCAGCTTTCAGACCAGATCCCTCTCATCTCTCACCTCCTAAGTGAATTGGTTCTCAGTCTTGGGCAAGTCACTTCATCTTTTTGTTTCTCTTCCCACTTTCCATACCTTACCCACTAAGAGTAAAAGATCTGCAGAGCAATGCAGGCATGAGCTCAGCTGGGACTTCTAGATGCTTCTGTAATATGAACACTAGCAATAAATCAGGAGAGGATAATGGAAGTGTCAACTGAGTCCTAAGTGTAGCAGCAGAGCTGTAATGTACTGTACTATACCCTACATGTAACACTATTCTTCAAGAAGGTCTTTGCGCAGCATGGTTTATTCCACTACAATAATAAATGTATTCATGATGCATCTCCAAGTATTACCCAGCACTAAAAATGAATCACAGTAATGTTACCTTCACTTCTCTCCAACAAAAAGATAATACTTTTTGGATGTGATGCCATTCTGTATAGTTTTTGACAAACTGGAAATACTTTAATGAAGTAATAAGACTGTACCAGGAGCATATGATTCATCTTGAGGCAGAAGTATATAAAAAGAGAGAGCTGGAATAAGTGAGGCAATTCAATTTATATCTGTTTAGGTGTGCTTGTTTATATTGTTATTCCTAGCTGTTCTAGATTCCAGCAGATACTTCCTTTGCAGCTCTTCCCATTCACCACGATCAATAGTTTCTTAGAGGTTCATGAGATGCTACAAGATATGCAGGAAATGTCAGCAAGTGTATGCATCACTAGCACATAGACAAATCAGACAGCAAATGATGTATAATTTTTAATTCTCCGTTAAGGCAGTGGTGCTTTTTCAAAATCTGAGATATTGCCGCTGATCCTTTATCATTTCTCTCACGAACCAGTAAACATGGTTACCGGTAATCCCATGAATGTAATTGTAAAGAGCATAAGCAAATCGTTACCATTTTCTATTCATGCTGTTCTTTATTACTGGATGCTTGCTCAGCCCACACTACTCTTCATTCTATTTCGACAGGTTTGGCTGATATAATGTTTCATGATTTTGCAAATCCATCTAAGTATCAAATGTTTTCCTAAAACCTCAATAAATTCTGCCATGTAGCTGTTTAACTGTTATCTACTAATTTAGTAATGTTCAAATGAAACACATTTATCAGTCTCAGTGTCCTCTTTATGAATCAATGCCAACAGACCTCTCAGTGAATGACATGTTTTCTGTCTGAATATCCTGTAGTTTTGCCAGTATTTTCTATATCTTCCCAAGAAAATTTAGTGCATTCCCTTAGTTCCCACTACTCTACAAAAACATCTTTTTATCCTCTGCTACTGATCACATCTATTAGTCCTCTCGGCAGAAGACCTTCCTTTTTCTATTGCTAATAATTTTTGAATCCTAATATATGATTCTTCTGAGCCTGATTCTTTGTCAGCTTTTGATCGTTCTAATTGCCTTATTATCATCTGCTCTCATACAGTGATAAAGACTTTTAAGGTTTCATGTGCTAGGAACGAAAGGGAAAAAACGTGAGCAAAATCTCTCTTTGTTCCTGGAATATTACCACCTCCACGGTTCATAATCATTAGGGTGAAGAATTCATTTTGGCCCTCTGTTATGTCAAAGTTTCATCCTTTCAGTGGCCCTGCTGTCTCTTTGCTATTTTGTTCTCTTCGGCAGCAAAATGAATTGATCATTGCTGCTCCTTTTGCCACCTACTATTTCATATGCTACTTTAACATACCAGAATAATGATTTGTACTCACGTCTTTAATTTTTCTATGAACTGTATGTCTCATGCATTTTTTTAATATAGCTTCTCATATCTATGTATAATAAAAAAAAAAAAGCATATCATCATTACATTTGCCCAGGGCCTGAATTTTATAAACTCAGTTTTAACTTCCTTTTCTTTGTTACAAGAACATGCCTTACAAAGCGGTGATTTAAAAATATGACTGAACTTCTGCAGATTTGCCCACCGTTTTGAGTTCTGTCCTTTGAGAAGTTAGAAATGGCTCCAAATAATAGTCTCTACCACCCTCCAAGATACACTGCCTTTGAATTTCAGAATTCAGGGCATCTCCAGAAGCTTACACCAAGTACCACGAAAATCCTATTAAAAAACTTTCCAGATTATCTTCCAATGATTTTGTAGCCCAGTTAATTCAAAAGCAAATAAACTTAATCTTGCAAAATGAGAATTTTTTTTTTCCAATCAAGCAAAACTGCTCATAGAAACATGCTGGCTTCAACTAATATTTTCTCCAGAAGGACTCCTCAGGTCCACAGTGGAATTAGTGCTCAAAACAAAAGGCACAATCAGAAAGAACAGGGAGAAAGAAACACTTCTGCCCAGGTATAGTCCAAATCCACCCATCCCCAGGAGATTATCCTAACCCTAAATTAGAGAAATAGTCTGCCCATTGTTCAGTGAATATTCGTTTATAATAACTAACTCCAACAATAGGAGTAAGAACAAGATAATAGGACTGGCTTTACAGTACTGCAGCAAGAGCGTTCACTGCTTGGCAGGAAAACTGGGCTCCTATTTGTGCACAGTCTAGAGCACAATTTAGAAGAAAATTGGGATCGTTCTTCTTCACTGTCTGCTGTTGAAGTTTTACAAGTCTGAAGAAGAGACATGACTCCAGGTCTTTCATACTGCAGGATATGGAAGATATCTTCTGGATATTAGCCTCTGTCACCCCTTTGACAAGCTCCCATTTGGATATTGTTCCACTGTATAGAAGTAAATGTGCTATTTGGACAAGAGAGACCCAAATGCTACACAGTCTGGTAGCTATGGCATCCACCTAGAAGACCTGTATTCAAGTGTCTGTTTCAGAAAAAAGGGCAAGCAGGAATGATCAGAAACCTTTCTTCCATAATTCTGGGGGAGCAATTGTCTAAGAGAATTAGCGAGCTACTGAGTACAACAGTATAACAAGGCTATGATTTACTGGGGGAAAGGAAGCGTGGGAGAGGGAAGATTTCCAATACATACTCACACAGGAAAAGCAATAGATGTGAATTTTACAATTCTTTGTCATATAGGGAGAATATTTTATATCCACACTCTAGCTATCGATAGTTAACTATACTAACAAGGTCTACTTTCAATACAGGTAATATTGCATCTTTTCTTGTAGAACAAAACTGATCTACACACTTGAAACCCTTGTGTTCAAAACCAGCTGGTTCTATTCACTCCATAAAGTGAATAGGACAAGAGGAAATGGCCTCAAGTTGCATTGGGGAGGGTTAGATTGGATATTAGGAAAAACTTCTTCACCAGAAGGGTTATCAAGCACTGGAACAGGCTGCACAGGGAAGGGGTTGAGTCACCATCCCTGGAGGTATTTCAAAGACATGTAGATGTGGCCCTTAGGGACATGGTTCAGTGGTGGACTTGGCAGTGTTAGGTTTATGGTTGGACTCAATGGTCTTAAAGCTCTTTTCCAACCTAAATGCTTCCATGATTCTATGAAGAGTCAGTGAAATGCAAACCACCCGTTAGAGGGCTGTCCATTACAAAAGGGGAATTTCTACAGGTACTGCTATTTACACTGCATCAAACTGTGGCTATTTGCTTCCAATTAAGAGCAAAGTATTCCTTCACCAATGAGAAATTACCTGAGAGGTAATGATTATACCATCCAATGTCTCCAACACTAGCCTCTGAAATGTCATTGCTATACAACTTCACGTGAATGAATTAGGTAATCACTGTTGATCCAATGTGAACGGCCTATACATTCTGAAAACATACAAAAACTTGCATAATTCACAAAGTTTGCATATTTTCCGCCTCATTTTTCTACCCAGAAAATTTCACAGTTCACAGACCTGATTGTCAAAAGAGACCTACAACTCACATTCAAAGAGAAGCCTCAAAACTGAAATTTGTGACTCAACAGGACATTTGGTATCACAAACTGAATCAGGATACAGAATTCCCTTGCCTTTGCATTTGTGAGTACATCCCCTTCAGTGAAAACTTCCCCATAGGTCTGGGAGTAAACTCTAGGTCAGACTGCTTCAAATAATGGATTTCAAGGGGAGAACCAGCATACAGCACGGCCTTGCATGCCAGCCTCTGACATTTACTTTATGAAGTGACCCACTGCACTAAATTACACCCATCAAGAAGGATTCCAAGTAACTATTTACCAAGGTAGAAAACTAAGCCAGGAGTGCTTAGAAGTACTAATTCCTGTGGATGGCCTGAAAGATAGTACAAGTTTAGTGGACACAACCTTGAACAATAAAGAAGGAATAAGGAAGAAAATTTGTTCTTGTGGATTAAGGAAGAAAAGTTGTAGCTTTAAAGTATGCAGCCTATTCTTTTTACTGTACATGTGTGTTTCTCTTGGTTACCTAGTGTGTTTTAGAGTCAAACTATCATGTAATGGAGATTTAGGATTGTGCTTGCTTTGTGATCCTGATATGTTAGTCTGACCACTAAAAAACATTTAGGTGGTTAGAGGGGTTTTTTTAATGGACACTGCAAATGATTGATTGTATGACTTGCACACACTCAAACACCTACAGATTAGTAGAAAAAGGGTTAAACATTAGAAATTGTTTAGGTACAGAGGGTAAGACAACAAATGTTTTCAAATTGCAATGATAAAAAGAAATCTTTGATGTTAAAAGCCAAAAGAAAGTAAACGCACATGACACTTGGCAGTTACTTTCAGCAAGTCTAAACACAAAAATTGCATTGTTCTCACTAAAATTATTTTGCAGGTCCACTTAATTAAATAGTACAGACCCATGTGAACACTTTTAAACTGGTCTGCAAGAGGTTTCTTGTGATTTAGCTTAAGTCAGTAAGAAATCTACTTAAGGTAAATCAATACAAGCCTTTTGTGAAACCATTTAGGAGTAGCTATATGAGGGCTTCAGGATTGTAACTAAATTGATTTATTTAAATGTGAGTTCAATTAAACTGGTACTGCTTTTGTATGTGGACAAGGCCTAAAGGTGTGACATATTGTCTTGTCTGCACTGACTCCATACCTACTTTTAATGTTTATTAGATTTTTAATCTTGTTAATGTTATGGCCTTCTTCCAAAAGGGCAAAATGCCAACCTTATTTATACATACTGTGATCTATCCCTTGCTCAGGAAACTATTACCTGTTGGTAATCTCTTAAATAACTCCAATCAAATCCCCAAATAAACTTTACTGACTAAGGTAGCAACAAAACTCCTTAGTCACCTTACCCATTAGGATAATGAGTGCCATATTGTTCAAAGGATGGATTTCTTCAAGATTACAAGTAGAAAACACACACCCTGACTATTACTAGTAGGCCAACTGACAGCTTTGAATACCACTAGTCTCTTACAGAGAATCACACCTGTTGGATTCTGCAGAGGACAGCATGAAAATTAACATGTTAAATGACACTGTTTTAAGATATCGTGGTATAATCAGAATAGTGACGGTTGTCAGGTGGTCCAGACAACTTTCTCCCAGAATGCAACAATGTGTAATAGGCTGCTTAATATACCTAATTACACTTTCTATTAGTGTTCAGCCCCCCCAAAACCAGGGAAGAGTGTGTTATGAACTACGTACTAATTGATAGAAGCATGATGTTCTTCTGTTGCTGAAGACTCTGGATTCTGGCCCACAGACATAGTAATCTCTAATTTTCCTTACTGGATCGTTCCCCAGCTGACTGCTTCCAAACACAAAGGGGAATCACTCTTTGGTAATGTCACAAGATGCAAGGTACCACTCTAAATGTTTACAAAATAACAACCTCCGCAAAGAAAGCCTAGCTACTACTGCATTTCTGGCAAGTTTCCTGCCCTCAGTTCTCATGAATATGTGGAGTGTTTTAGGATTTACACAAAAAGTAATACAAAATCAGACTGACAGGGAAACAGTCCTATGTGTTACTTTTGATCATGAAACTGTGACTTTTGAGCCCCCTAGACCTCAAATCTGTGGAACTGTCTCTAACAAAGTTTAGCCGAAATGAACTGAACACTACCAGGCACATTTGCTTGAAATTAAATGACAGTGTCTTGCCATATAAGCAGATTTATTGAAAGATTGCTGTTATGTTTCCAGGTATACCATCCTTATCATCACATTATTCTATGCAACAGCATAGAATAATGCATAGGAATAAACATTCTTCTAACACCAGGTTAAATTCAGAGGATAAATATAAGGATATATTTCTACTAGGGCAGCTGTGGTTTTGTAAGAAAACTAAAATGTTCCTCTCTTACATCTTTAATAATAGATAGCCATGGAGCCAGTTATGCAGCCAGTGGGAAAAAAAAAAAAGAAAAGAAAAAAGACAATAACAATTAATCCACAGCTATGCCGTATATTGTAAATTAACAAGTATCATCATATTTTAAAGAATATATTCTAAGTAATAACCATTTATACAGTACTGTAAATGTATGCAATACATTACAAAAATCTAAAGACTTGTTCCTTTGTCCGGATTGCTTACAAGCTACCAGTTATAAATATTCTAATCAGGCTTTTATACCTCTCCTGTCAGTGTGGTACCGGAGTGCCTTTCTATTAGTGCATTAAGCTACATGACTAGCATTCTTCTGTCTTTCTGTCCCCAGGTGGAAAATTGCATGTATTTAAAAATAATTAATATTTTATTTTTTATCTATGATGTGCATGCACTTTCAGTAGCAAATGCAGACAGAACAATATATATCACGTTTTACTGTGTTGAATTTAAAGTACCAGACAGGCCTGTTGTATTAAAATAAGTATATTTATATGCTGAACTGGTGGAGAACAACAGCTAGAAATGTCTTGAGGAATATGTTTTATACCCTCAGCAGCAAATATTTTTCATTATCCACATTCCAGAGTAACCACTGATGAACACTTTGGATGGATTTTCAGATATGCTCAGTATTGGCCTAACTTTGCTTCAACTGGAAGTTTTATCACGTAGCGTAATGGGAGCAGAGTTGGGCCACTGCGCAGCGCATCTGCAAACTCCAGACTCTGAAGACAGTGTGAAAGCGTAAGCACACCAGAGAGCTCAGGAGTCCCTGACTGGCTGCTCAGGGACCTAATTAATCTGCCCCAGTTCCCTTCCAATCCAATGTAGTTCTTTGTTCGCCTCCATATGTATGAACTGCAAACTTTCTTCCTGCTACATCAACTGTAGTCACCAATAAAAGTTTGCCATTTCTCATAGACGGTTACAGTTAACTCTACCACAGTAATCCTCACCACTTTCCGGTTTACAATAGGATGGAAAACAGAAAATTTGAAATACTAAAATATTACACTAAAATAGTCAGTTTTAGAGAAAATTTACATCACCTCCCACACAAGGTTGCACCAGAACAACATCTCTGAGTTACCCAAAGAAATTCTGTCTGTATTATATTGTGCTATTTTCTGTATTACACTGACTATTCATGCCACTACTTTTTTATTACAATCCCTTACTTCTCCTTTCATTTCCAAAACATAGCCATCCAGAGATTTCAAATCTCAATCAACTGTAGCATACATATTTTAATCAGGTTTAATAGGAAAATGATGATACACCACCAAAAAGCTTTTTCTACTGGGGACATGACATAAAGGGCATTTTGCTAAAGATGCTAGTAACTTAAATTTGGAATAAATCTGTACAACTTTTTTGACACTGCAAGGAAAGCATGGATATGCATATCCAGTTTTGAAAGATATAGAAGTCAGATCGGTTGTCAAAAACAATGGCTTATTCTACTTAATCAGTATGCTCCTGGCATTTGCTCAGAAGCCAGAATCCCAAGAACAGAGTATACAAACTCAGAGGCCAGGGAGACATTATACTATCACATAGGAAAAAACTTCTCCTCAGCTATCCTACCTAGATTTCAATAAATGGTAAATACAAAATTTATTTCTGTTTAATTTTTTATGTAGAGATCTTCTTTTTTACTTTTGAAAAAAAAAAAATTAAAAGTGCTTTATAGCAAAGAATCACAAACCTTGCAGCAGAAAGATGTGAATAGCTCCATTAACAAGAAAGAGTTTTTAAAAGAGTGGTCTGAATTATGCAGCAACCTGACATTCAGAGTGCATCACTGTACCAGCATACACCTTCTCACAGGCCCATCCCCTAAACTCAGCAGTCATTTCAAAATAATCTCTCTTGAAGCTAACTTCACTAATTTTTCTTAGAAACACTGATTTTTTTCTATAGTGTAAAATTACAACGTTTTGAACTGCATTCTTCCTTCACACACCAAAGACCTGTTCAGAGAATTATACTTTTCATCTGTACTATCAAGAAGTGTGTCATTATAATTCAAAATAGTTTTATTGTTACAATACTATCATGATTAGCATTTGCAGAGAACTTCAGAGCTCAGAAAGATGAGACAGATTTTCCTATGGATGTCTTCTCCCCCTATATCTATACTGCCATAAGGTCATCACCTGTCTCATCTCTTCCCTTACCGCACTGTGCTCCACACCCTCTTTCTAAGCATCCCTGTAACTTTTCCACTGGTCCAATAGGTAGCATATATAGTCACTAGAAAGTTATTTTCATGCTGACTGACCCGCTGCCTGTAACCAAACAGAGTGTATAACAGCTGAGTTGTTCCTGCCTTTCCCTCAGACCATAGGGAGGACAAACATTTAGTTTTCTCTCTTCTACTCAGCTTTGGGTTTTCATAAAACTTGCACCTTCAAGATTCCTACCTTCCTTCAAATTTAGATGAAGCTGAAGAGCTGGTTCAAAAGCTACTGGGGAGGGATTAGCAGACAAGCAATCAGACAGCTTTCACCCCTGCCCTCAAAAAAGGAAGAAAAATCAGGACTGCTCAAAAGTTCACCAGCAAGTAAAGGCAGCAATCGTGCAGCACCTTTCTAGCAGAGAAAACCAGAAGAATTTCACTGTTATTCTTAATGAGGCCAGAATTTTGTCAGAGTAACATGAGTACACTCAGAATTATCTGTTTCAAAGATCAGAGATCGCCTAGCCCTGTAATTTTCCCAATACTTAATATTGCAAATATGTAACAGCAGAGAACTAGGACAGCACACTCTTCAGTGTTAAACTATTATCTTTTCAAACCAGCTATACTTGTGAGTTTTAAATCTGCATGTGTTAAATATGGATCTCAGTCTGTTAGGACATCTATTCTTTATTACAGAGTAATCAAGAAGTGAAAGGGCATATCCAAATACAGTCCTATGTTTTATTTCTAATCACAGAAATGGATTTAATTCTAAACATGTCTTGTTTATGTATTCAACTGATCCAGCCAGCATATAAAAAAAAATCACACATCTGATATAAAAATTAGGTCCAGAGCAACAGTGGGAATTACATTGTGGTTAAGGGGGCTGACCTAAGATGCAGGGGTAGCCAAGCTCACTGGGGGTTTTCTGCAAATTTCCCTCATGGGCCTGAAGTCAAATCACTGTGGCACAGGGCCACTAAGATATTTACACACATAAACTCTGTTCACCCAAGAAAGCCTGGGAGATAAACAAACGGTACTTGAATAAAAGTACACTCTAAATGCCTTTAAACATTTTTTGCCTCCCTGAAATGTAGAAAATACTGTTTGCCTGCCATGTAGAGGTTTTGAGAAGAAAAATAGACTCAAAAAATCTACATATGAAAAGCATAATCATATTTTGGCAATATCCTCAACCAGTAAGAATAAAAGTAATTAACTCCTCAAGAGCATGTTTTAGATTGTTTGTAGGGTACAAAGATCTTCTAACCATGTTGACAACACTGGACCTGATCCAAATCCTGATGAAGAAAAAGGACATTTTTAACTGACCTTAAGTAAATTTGAACCTGAGCAATCCTCAGTGTTGGCTGGTTAACTGTGCGTACGTCTCTAGTCCTGCTGCTTTAACAGGGGTGTACAGATCAACTTTGTACTGAATGCGCCGACCACACCTGCTGAAATGCATCGAGCCCCAGACCTCCTTAGTGTGAGCTGCAGGGCCTTTCCAACTGGAGGCTTAGGGCCAACGCTCTGCAAGCCTGTGCTCTTCACTCTAGCCAGTACTCATTGAACTGCCTGTAAAGTATTATTAATCATCTTACATTTGACAGTTTACTGTCAAAGACTGCTGTAGAAAAAAACCCAACCTTACAGAGTCTGTAGTATATATTATTTTACAGATATACATAAAAAATTTAAAATAAAATAACCCAATGTTGTTTAATCATCTTAATAATCAACTTCAATATTATTTTCTTTCATATTCTGACCATACTCAATTAAAGACCAATCTGTGCAAATACTTAAACCATACAACACGAGTAAACTAAACTGACATTTGGTTAAAGATATGTTTTAATTCCAAAGTCATATTAAATCTGGTGGCAAATTCAGATGATATTCTAGAAACTAAATGGTCATACAGATGTATGAAGACAATACATTTGATTGTACTTCAGAGAAAATATTTAATATGGGACTTTAGATTTCTGCTTATATTCACTAACCCAATAAATCCAACACAATAAAAGTAGCAAGAAAAAAAATATCTTCAATGGCAACAATAAGATTGCTTTGGTGATCAGTTTGGTGACCACATAACTACAATACTCAAAATATTTTCCTATTTTGCCAATATGGTCTAAATACGAACACAAAGATACATAAGAAATTTAAAAATCCACATTAATAAGGAGTCTCATGGACTCCTATTCAGTAAACAGTTCCTATTACACTTTTAAACACAATAGATTATTTAAAGCATGTTTGGACTGGAATACTTCTATTTTAAAAGATAAAGCAGATTTTTCAACCTCAGTTCAATTCATTAGTGTATTTTTTTGAATTAGACTCCAAAAGCTACAATAATTAAAACCATATGTCGAGCAGAAATGTCTCATTTTTTTATGTTATATTACTTCTTCAGCATTATTATAAGCTCAGCCTGCCTGATGCGAGTCTAATTTTCTACTCAATCTTAGGCTGAGTCCCACTGGGAAAGTGAGATATTGTGATTATTAAGAAAAGCAGAGAAAGAAGAGATTAAAGACTCCCTGCTAATGAGTAGAAGAGAAAAGAAAGAGATGTGCCAATCTACAGTGTAGTACCTCTAAATTGAGCTGCCAAACAATAAACAACAATAGGAAATAAACAATTCTTCCTTACAGAGACATTTTTAGAAGTTCATAGATAGTAAGCGCAGAATGAACAAAAATACTGATAAAAAGAGAAAACACCAAAACAGTCATATACAAATTGGTATTTATAATGTTTGACTACTTTTCTTACAACCTTTGACACAACAAATACAATACAGACATCTAGTATATTCATAAAATATTTGAAAAGACAGATGAATAATAATGGTCCAGTAAGATATTGCTAGTTTTATTAATTTTATATCTACTTATCTTAGCTGATCAAAACAAGGAACAAAATTCAGCTTCACCAAGAAGGAATGCAGTTTTGCTGCAGAGTGGTACCCAACAACAAAAGCATTGAACTGATCAAAAAGATCAGCAATTGTGCTGACAAAATATTTAGAAATGACATTTCTCCAAAGTTGTTTGATGTACTCATTGGGGTTTTTAACCTCCAGAAGCTCTCACTTACACACCCTGTACTCCCAGAATCCTAATTCCACATAATCTAGAAAAAGCACTTTTATTACAAAGCAAAATGTATTTGAAGGTTGTCTACAATGCAAATTCTTTAAAGACTGATACTACAGCCTCAGGTAAAACATTTCTGTTTGCAATATTGTTGAACAGAGACGGTCTTTTCATCAGGAGACCTCAACACATTTACAAAGGAGGAAAGTTTTTAGGTGGAGAGAATGAGGGAGAAAAAACAAATGGAATGCCTAAAATTATCCAGTATGTTAATACTGCAGTGGTACTAGTAGTAAATATTTCTTAAAATTCACTTTTACAATACAATATTTGTAAATTACAAACAGGAACTTGATACTACTTGACAGAATTACCACAAAGATTGGTGGAGCTGTAGACCTACCTGCATCTATTAGATGACTGCAAAATATCCTTAAAGTACTTTTGAGAATCTGGCAAAGAAAGAGCATTCTGACCTTGCCTCACACAAATACAGAATTATCTGCGATGCAAGGAAGGTGGAATAAGCAAAAAAAGTCCAAATTCTTTTCTGTGCAAACTGCAGCTAGCATAGGGTGACAATATCTGCTCATGTAAAATTAGTCAGGGCAAGTGCATCACAGACGTTCATTGTCTCTTACGGTAGTCTTGAGACTTGTTCCAACTGTCAACTAAGCAGCACAATTAAACATGCAAGACTTAATTCTTAGCAGTAAGAGAGTAGAAAGAAGAATATCCATGTCTAATAGTAACACCAGACTGTAAGATGAAAGGAAACTTTTGTGATCACCTAGAATTAGTATTCCAAAAATAATGGAACCTACAAACACCTACCAAGATAAAAGTAGATGCTCCCACTCAGAGCTCCTGTTTAAGCCCATAAAGACTATACAAGTCATATTGTCCATCGTTATGTTGGAAGCCAACCATTTCACCTTCATACTTTGTGAAGTCTGTTATGCTATAAGCATTCTCCCATGTCTTTGTTCCCTATCCAAATGTGGTTTTCTCACTTACACCCTGTTTACCAATAATCTGTGTTGCTCTAAGTATCAGCGACCTAAGCTCTTTATGTTCAGACCTCTCAGTCTTTGCATCATCTAAACATTGTGTCACTAATGATCTTGTTTATTCCAGGCCACTGACAAGCCCTTAAACACTGTGTGGCCATCCCTGATTAAGACCACGAGACCTGTGTCTGCTTGATGATTACTCATCACTTTTTTAGCCACTCTTCATTCATGCGGCATGTACTGGGATGACTTTGTATTGTTCTAGCTCCTTAATCAAAATTCTTTGCCCTCCCAAGTCCCCATTTGCCATAAAAAAACCTCCCTACATCAACAGCTTTCTTATATCTATCAACCCAAACTGTAATCTCATCAAAAGGGTATCATATCAGCTTTAGAATGTCTGTGCTCCACAAGTCTAACAATTATTATTACCCTTATTTCATTCTTTATAATTGAGTCCTATATCAGCCATGCCATTATTTTGCCTAAGATGGATGTTAGTCTGACAGGCCTGTAATTACCATTGTAACCTCCCTCACCCTTTCAAAATATTGGCTCTACTATAGATTTCTTCTCATTTTCTGGAATTTTCCAGTTCCAGTTTTGTTGAAAAGCAATGGCAATAGTCCACTGAGCTCCTCAGACAGTTTTTCTATAACATTTGGACACCTACTATAAAGAAATGCTGATTTTAAAAGGTCCAAGATTAGCAGCTTGCACCTGTTTTCATCCTTATTAATTGTTGAAACAAGGTACTTCAGCTTCAGCATCATCATATGGCTACCACCCTGTTTCTTTTCCACAGAGAACCAGGAGAAGCATTCTGGATCACCATTACCTTTGAATTTTACACATCAACCCGTAACAAGCCCCACTTGGGAAAGGCAGCAAGTGAGACAATAAGGGAGAAAGAGATGGGACTCCTGCTCAGGGAATAAAAAGGGTTGCAAGAGGAGAATATCACTCTTGAAGAACCCAGAAAAGGCAAAGGAGTTTGCTTCCCAGGGTTGGAACTATTAAGGATCCCTATGAATTTGAAAGGACAGTAGCTATTTGGCAGCATAAGGAGAAAAGTCTATAAGCTGAAAAAAAGTCTGTAGATGAAAATCTGTTCAAAATGAATCCTTGCAAATCCAAAATCTTCACCTAAGTATTTTTTTTTCTCATCTAATCTCTAATTATTTACCCCCTTACAACTCCTCTGCCGCTGCTAACCCCTAACTACTTCTGCTTAATCAACAATTTCCCTGGTAGCACTCTCTTCTGTGCCTCCTAAATCCACCCAGATGAGACCACTGAATACCCTTTAGCTGGGAAACTAGTTATCTTAGCTAAAAAAGGTGGACAAGTTAGCACAGAATTCAGAAAAGTAGTTGGTTAAATATGTAACAGAAATGTTTATTGACTACCTCTGTTTTTCCTGCATTATTACCCACATTTCTGCCTTTTCCACATAGCGACAAGCTAATACCATCATTAGGATTTTTTCTTCTTTAAAAAACTTTCTGAAGACCTTAATTCCAATCACCGTAGGTTTCTCCTTCTGTCCTTCTGCTTCCTTTACAAATGTCTTCAATTCCTAACTTCTCATTTATATTCATTTATTCATTGCTATCAACTTCCCTTTTTTTTCCATTTGTTTCATTATATATTACAGCTGCTTTCTCTTCCCCTGCAAGCCAGGATAGTTTTTAACTGTTGGAAAATTTTCATTAAAAAATGCCAATGAACTGACCCTGAAACATTTCACTCAAGACATCCCTAGTTTGATAAAACTTTTGTAAAAACCAGCAGAGGACTCAGAAAGAACTCAGATAGGATGCCTTGGGACTGCTACAGGGCCACTCACCCTCTCTGGGTTCCTGCCTCTGGGGAAGATCCACCAAATGCAATGACAAAAACCCACTTTCTAGTTACCAAAACAGAAAAATAAAAACAAGACAAGAAGAAAAAAAAAAAAAAAAAAAAAAAAAACAACAACAAAAAAAACCCAACCCAAACCACACCACACTTTAAATTCTCAGGGCTTAAAAACAAAAGAATTTATCTCAAACTCTTTCAAAACGGAGACTTTGCAGGGACTGCAAAAATACAAAATCACAGAACAAGCTGTCTAGGTCTTAGAATACGCTTGTCTACATTACCAGTGCTTGCTTAGTTATCCATGGCTCACTCAATTCCAACATTTTGTATTTTTAGATTTGTTCATCTAACTCATTGAACGTCTCAGGAAGTGATGGGTGTCTCTCTAGCTGAGAGTGACTGACAGGTACTGTGCAGGCACGTGTGTAATGAATGTCACAGACAACACGGAGGCCTCCTCAGAGAATGCCACTGGGAGAGACAGCTTGTCTTCTGGAAGTTTGTAAATAGAAATCCAGTGGGAGTTACATGGATTTGAGTTACCAGTCACTTTATTCCTGCCTGCTCTCTACCAGAATCAGGAGAATAAACAAGTACTTTTCATTGTGGCACTTCCCATCCACAGTAGAAGACAGCATCTATTCAGAACAGATCGTTACAAAGGATAATCTCTCTTTTATTTTATCAACATTCCAATTGTGTCGTTACAACTGCAGTTATGGGCAAATAGTTATCCCAGACCTAGATTTCCAGAAGATGCATTTTTGTGATGTGCCTATTCTTTCCTCTTTCAAACAGAGCACACATGCCATGCACAAATGGTGGATAGGATCCTGAAAGCGAAGTCCTTTAGAGAAGCAATAACATGACGATGACTTCTACTGCTTATTTTTTAGTGACACCCGGACACTGAGCAGATAGATAGTTCGCCAAGAGCTCTCTCACATATCAATGCAGGGAGCATACTTTCAATATAAACTCTGCCTATTCAGAATAATGAACTCCATTGTATATTTGTCATGATCCTTTTTCTTTTTTTTTTTTTTTTTTTGTTTCTCTTACTGCACCTTTCTGTCAAGAGAATAGAAGTGAGCAGCAATACATAGAGTTTTATTCAGTGAAATGTAGGATACCAGGAAAGCCTTGGAATGCATACGCAGTTGTTGTCTTTTGGTCTGCATCTCCCTAAGACAGCTGACAGGCATGAGAGAATTGTATTCTCTAAGGCTATATTCCTGAACTGGCACCTAACACAACAGTATATACACCTTCAGAAAAAAGTGCGTTATCTGTGAATGGCTAAGAGGCAAAAAGCCAGCAGGTGGCACTCAAAAACACGTGCTGGTGCCTGGATGAGAGCGTGATCTTGTGCACTACACATGGCAGTCCTTTCTCAGCAGTATCTTGTCTACATGACCGGACAGAAACAAACATGAAAATTAAATTGCTGTTAAGCAGACAGTCTGATTTTTAACCAATTATCAGAGAAACATCTATGAACTCTTAGTCCCAGGTCGAATACTGTGTCAATGACATCCCAAAAGTCACATCCACACAACCCAACCAGGAAAATTCACATACCCTCTGTTCCATTTTTTTCTCTTTACACCAGTGTGATTTGCCTGTGCAAAGGAGATTTCCATGCGTGATTACATTCCTCAAGTCTCAAGAGGGAACAAACTGTATCAGTCTTCTGTGACAGGAACCTGCTGGTATGGGATTGGTATCTTTTTTTTACTGCCTTCAGAGTTCAGTGGTGAAGTATCTGAACATCTGCAGGCAATTGTACCTATTCACTGAAGATGATGATTAGTTTTCTAATGTTTTGCTGCTTTCCCCCCACCCCACCCACCCTCCGCTTTCTTTCAACATGTAGCCATTTGCTCAAATTAGCACGTGCCCAAGCTCAAAACAAGCTATTCTCTTGCATTGGTAGACATTTAGCACTGCTTTATTAATGATTAAACCAAGGTTGCTTCAGTTTGTGAAAAGGCATCACTAATGGTCAACAGCCTCCTCTGTCAATAAATAACAAGAAGTCAGTGCTGCCTGTCATTCCTTGACAGACACTGAATCCAAGTCTGCCACTTTAAGCGCAGCTCTCATTATTTATTCTCTTTCTTCTACACAGCCCGTTATCAAAATAGACTTCCTTTCATATTTCACAGTTTTTAAAAGTTTAAAACTTGACATTTACGAGTTGGGGGTTTTTCTCCCCTAATTAGACTTCCTGAAAAAAAGCCCTAAAAAAGTTTGCAAGGTTGGATCATATTGCTAAAATTTTAGTTCCTACATTTTTACAGTTCCTTCCCAAGGCCATGATTTACAGAGGACCCTACATAGGGGTTGCTAAGAACAAAGCCCATACTTAATACTCTTTATAAACGGCTAGCCATATGACTGATTCCTAGATCAAGCAGACCCTCTGAAGTGGCAAGACAGAGAAGACATTCAGAGAAGCCATAACAGGGATAAAGTAAAAAAAAAAAATGCTTACAGCTCTTTTTTGTTGTCTGTTGTTGTTTTCAGTATGAACCTCATTGTTCATCCAGTACCAGGGCATACTCAGCACAAAAAGCACAAAATAAGCATATCCCTTCCCACCACCAAGAAATCCAATAAGAACAAAACTCTTCATTCAGATATACATAGTACGTAGCTTGTGAGATAAAACTATAACCTTAGAAGTACTTCAAGACATAATAAAAATTCATATAGTGCCTCAAGATCCTTCATACTCCAACCACAGAGTCAGTGTTGCTGAATATGTCTCCTGATAAGAGGAGAAAATGCTACATGCTCAGATTTAATTTAAGTGATACAAACCTGTATTTTGTTCCCTCTAAATGACCAGATGGGATATTTCAGAGGTACTTCTTCTTTTCCTCCCCACAAGAGAGATAAATATAGCATACATTGCTAAATTGGTTCTGTTCTGTTGCTTTTATTAAAATAATTACACTGTGTTTATATTCAGATAGGACTAGGGGATTTTTTTTTTACTTTTATTATTAATTCCAGTTCAACACTCAAATGAATAAGTAAATAAATCTAATTCTAGTTAAGGAATTTGTTAGCTGGCTTTACAAAGTGCAGACTATTTTGGGGTAAGCCAGACCCAAATTTTACAGTCCTGATTAAATTACTCTCAACCGTGAGGAGATCATTTTCTTCATCATTGAGTCAGAGTTCTGGCATAACACTCGGATTTCAAAGGCAACGCTCAGAAATTGTCAGCCTGCATGGAATTCTCACATATTTCAGGCTTTATGTTTTGCGAGTTTCAACTTAAAGAATATTACTGCCCCAATTACTCTGCTACTCTTGTCTCACATAAAATTTTAATTTAGTTAAAGGCGAAACAAATAAGATATTGAAATATTTATTTTTATTATAAAAGAGAACAAAGCAACCTTTGTATTTTCTCTTTCTCATAATTTTAAAGAGGCAGATTCTTTCATGGAAAAATCATTCATGTTACCATTAGATTACATACTTTGCTTATAGCTATAAATTAAATATCAAGTACAAGTGAACTGCATTTTAAACATTAATTAGAAATTACATACCTACTGTACAGTGGATGGCAGGAAGGGCTCTACGTTGATCTGACTGTTTTAATTCACTCTGGCTGACTTAATAACACAACTTAAATTTTTGTTTTCTTTTTTTGTAACCGGATGGTAAATCTTCAAAAATTCTGCCTGTTTCAGAAGATTAAGAAACATCACCATCCATTAGTGACTTCAGAACAGCACAATATTAGTAATTAACAAAGAACACATTGTAGTTAGTTAATACCTTTTCAATTGGTGATTAAGGCCATTTCTGCAAAAAACCCCAAACCCAACCCCTCCCCCCAAAAACACCAAACAAAAACCCCCAAACAGAATCAATTTCATTGTCCTTTTCTGGACTCCTGCATTTAAAGAAAATTCAAATTTCAAAAATCTTAATATTTAAGGCCATTTAAAACACAAATATATGGAATGACTAATATACATATCTATATATTTATATGTACATTAAACACATTTGTATATGAAAATAAAGTTATCAGTTTGCACTCATCCTTGTGGGAGGATCCACATCCCCTTTCTAACTGTCGTACTGAGTTAAGTGTCCACGATTTGTCCATGTGTCCACAAAGAAAAAAACTTTGAACAGACACTTACTTAGGCATGTGGATATACTCAGACTTTAGTAAGCAACAAGTTTTTGCTACTGCCAATGATAGTAGCTTGATGTCTGGCTCCCTCTTTACCCTGGTGATAATTTCTAGTTATAAGTGAAGGTATCACAGTTTTTAGGATCATTGTCTTGATTTGAGAAGTAGAAAACTGACATAATCAAAACCTTAGCACAGTAAATTTTATTAGAAGGTTGGGATGCATACAAGGGAGATTTTTTTTTTTCCTCAATAGGAAATGGTTACACGTGCATGATATATAGGCTTATAGAATTCCAAAATTGAAAGCATTTTTAGAAGTTATAGAAGGTATAAGGCAGTTCCTCTTTGTCTGAGGTTTTTTTGTTGTATTTTTTTTCTACAGAAATTTTTGTGAGTCTTAGACAGACTCAGTAAACTACATGGGTGTCAGAATATTTTTGCACGTTGTAACTGTACATAAGATGTTGACATTTGGAAAAATATTGTTTCTTTTAATCAGATTTTTATCAAAGAAGTGAAGTCCTTCGTTCTAAGATGAGTGACTATAATTAGGTGGTTCCCTAACCAAATCCTCCTACTCTTCCAGCTTTTGATACAGCTATAAGTTATTTACTCATAGAATAAGCCCTGCACCAAGTTAATGAGAAGCACAATAAATGCATCATTAATTTATGCTAGATACTATTCTGTTCCCTTCATATCTATTGTCATTATCCTCCCACAGCACTCAAGCTAATTCTAATTGATGGTTTCCATCAGCAAATTAAAAAACAATATACTCCAGACTATAGTGATGAAAAACATACCGAGTAAAACAATATGTTCTAAGAGAACACCACACTTTGTTATCTTTATGGTGCAGAATGAAAGACAAATTAGTTAAAGAATGCTGTGCAAGTATTTTTATTGCTTTTATGATAATAAGAAGATAGTCCTTATTTGTTTTGATTGGATGGTACAAATTCACTGTCCTGTTACAAATTATTGATTTGGTTGAAAATCAGTAGTTGCGTGATTTAATACTTACAGGTGTTTCCTTCTGATAGTTTACATTTGCAATTTAAATTGCATTCAGAAAGCTTAAATGACTAATCCTCAACTTGTAGGCACGCTCCTCTATGGAAAATATAAATCCAGTGTCAAACACCTTTTTGTTAACTACATTATTGGTGAAAAATGTGTTACTTGTCCTGCTAAATGGAAAGAGAATCAGAAAGTTTTGGTAGGGGCAGTAGAAGTTGAGGGGGAGAATGGAGATATTTATAAGTTGCTTTAGTAAGTGCTCGACGGCAGCCCCAAGCCTAATTGCATTTTGATTGGTCTACATACAGAATTAATTTTATGCTCTTGCAGGAACGGCAGGAAAGGAGCCGCAGTTTATTTTGGGCTAATCTGTGGCACTGCAAGCTGGCAGAGGACAGACCAAGCCCAGACACGGTGGTAGTCACACCAGTGCTGATATTCTGTCAGGAAATATTTATGAACTTACGAACAGAGAGTGAGGCTCCTCGTTGCTAAAGAGCAGAGGTAAGCGAGGACAACAGCGCAAGGGGCCACCAAACCCACAACCGCACCTCTTGAACCGCTCAGCTGTTTCCTCCCTTCCCTCCCCACCATCCAAAATGGCCTCCAGCCCTCACCTGTACCCATGGGCTTTCCTACCTGCTCCCATCCCCACCCATAAGGATGAAATCAGAGGGACCTGTGCCCCTGTGCAGGCCCTCGCTACTGCCAGGGTCCTGAAGGCACCAACAGGCCTTCAGAGCGGGCCTCAGCAGCCTCACCTGCGGCCTCCCCTCCACCCCTGCTCTCTGGGCGCCATTTCACCTCAGCCAGGGGCCTTCAGCCCCGCTGTAGCTGCCTCTCCAGCTCAGCCAGGGCCAGCCTGGCCACTGCCAGCCTCTGGGCCACAGCCACAGGGCTCACCTGGCTGCTGGGCAGCGGCGGCAGGAGGGCCCTGGCTGTAACAGTATACCACGTATATAACAGTGTAACAGTCTTACTCCTAGTGCGGGTTTATTTTAGCCTCTATTGAAAAAGCCGTTACCTTTTGGAGGAAGTGATTTACCACCTCTCTGCATAAATGCTGTCACTTCAGCTGATAGCACCCAGCTCTAGGGAAAGATTCGGAAAATCTTTCACAGGAGCCCTTCTGTCCTCCTGCTTCTGCCGCCCGCCCACTCCCTGTCGCTCTGAAACTAGGCTACAACGGCAGCTCAAATTCATCTTTCCTGGTTTATGAATAAGTTTTCCTGATGCCTTCTTCAAATGACAGTCCTCCCTGTGCTGAGGCTTCCATCGATCTACTCAAGCGCCCTTCTAAACCGCCAAATCAGGCAGCCTGGACAACTGGCACCAGGCTGCGTGCTCAACACATTACAGACAACACATACGTTGACTACACTTAGATAGCTGTTTGCCCTCTCATAGCTCCATTTCATCTTAAAACTGCAACAATAGTAGTACTACTTCCATACAACGATTTGAGAGGGCTAATGCTAGAAATCACCATACGGCCCAAGGAACTATCGTTATTTTCAACTGTTTCTCAGTTGACAAAGAGAAGACTAACTATATTAATGTTTGTCATTTGGGGGGGGGGGGGGTGTTTGTTTTTGTTTTGGTTTGGGGTTTTTTTGAGTTACTTGTCACACTTCTCCATGGAGAGGTATTATTTTTACCCCAATCTAATAGCAGCAATCCAGTCTGTAAGTATTTAATTATTTTTTTTATTTATTTATTTCATTTAGTGGTCTTCCATTTAATTTTCTCCTATGGACCATATACTTACAGGACAATTTTAAAGTTCTTCCTCCTGTTCTGTCATGCCTTGCCAGTAGTAACCAGTCCTCTTACTGAGGTTTCCATTCCACAGCTATGTTTAAGTTCCCCAACCTCAGGCACATGTGAGTAAAAGACGAACAACGTAGCTTTATGACTATCATGGTTTAACCCCAGCCAGCAACTAAACACCACACAGCTACTCGCTTACTCCCCCACAACGGGATGGGGAAGAGAATCGGAAAGTAAAAGCCACACACACATAAGCAAAGCAAAACAAGGAATTCATTCCCCACTTCCCATGGGCAGGCAGGTGTTCAGCCATCTCCAGGAGAGCAGGGCTCCATCACAGTTACTTGGGAAGACAAACGCCATCACTCCAAAGGTGTCCCCCCTTCCTTCTTCTTCCCCCCAGCTTTTTATGCTGATCATGACATCATACGGTCTGGAATATCCCTCTGGCCAGTCGGGGTCAGCTGTCCCAGCTGTGTCCCCTCCCAACTCCTTGTGCCCCCCCAGCCACTGGCTGGTGGGGTGGGGTGAGGAGCAGAAAAGCCCTTGGCTCTGGGTGAGCACTGCTCAGCAGTAACCGAAACATCCCTGGGTTATCAACACTGTTTCCAGCACAGATCCAGAACACAGCCCCATACTAGCTACTGTGAAGAAAATTAACTCTACCCCAGCTAAAACCAGCACAATGACTAACATGATACTTCGCTAACATTTTTCTAATTAAGTAGTCCATAAATAAAAAATATAAACATGGCTGTCACACTTGATGATAGTGTCTGATATTTTCTCATAGCTGTTCTTCATATATTATCATTATTAGCCCTGTCTCTGACCAACAAAAGAAGCTACACCGCCACATGAACTTGAGCAACTCCAGTGGACTAACTGCACACATAAACAACCTTCAATGAGAACAACACAGACATAATCTAATTTTTTTTTTAATAGGAAAAATACTATTTTACAGCAAATACCCTTCCATTAATGCCTGTTGAATTCTACAACTTTTGTAAATTAAAAGAATCTATTCTTTCCTGAAGACCTAGTAATACGCACCCCCCCCCAACTTCTTGTTTTGAGGTATATGTATTACATTCCATTCAAATTATTTTCCTGTAGTGAACTTTTAAAAATTAGCTGAAAACACAATTCAAGAGATGCAAATTTTCTGTACAGGATACAAGTCTTCACTTGAAGTCTTGCATGATTTAAGGATTTGACACATATACTACAAAGTGTATTAAGCTCAATTTTCAGTTTTAACCCAAAGGATTATTTAAAAATCTCCTCTCCAATTACACTGTACCTTCAACAAATACAATTCCTGCTTTCTAACTCCTGGATCTGAAACGGTCCCTCCTGCGGTCCCAAACAATTGGGGCAGGGCATACAGGGAAAGAACTGATGTTTCACTGTGCCTACTTTCTTTGCCCTTGAGTTTTGCAACTTGATTTTGAACATGATTTATTCTGTGCCTTGTACACCCAGAAAATAATCTAGGAATGAAGCAGCTATTTTCCTTTCCCAGGTGGGCCTGTCACCACTCTGTACCTCCAAGCAGAACATGTGTGATGGAGCATTCAACTTGAGGGAGCCAGCAATGAGGTACAGCCAGTTATCAGTCCCATTAGCATGCAGTGCTGTGATGCATGTGATGCATCTCTTGACCTTTTTCAAATATGAATTCAGTGCCATCTGGGTATAACGTGCTGAGTGACATTACAACCAGACTCCATTGCTCCGTTTGAGCAAGTATGACCCCTAAGAGCTGCAGGTGAATGAAAAGGGAGTAAAAGCACAGTTGTTACCAACCTGAGTCTCCACCAAACCAACAGGAGAGCTCTAGACTTACAGAATAACCTGTAGCCAGCCAAGAGGTTTGAGCAAGCACCAGCAGGATGCCATTCAGAGGAACAAATGCCATTTCTTAAAAAATAGATCACAGACTGATGGGGAGTCTACAGCTACCAAGCCACACTGTGAGCAGCCACAGGCGTTGATTCTTCTGTCAAAGAGTATCAAAGGGAAGGAGTGCAAAGGGGGAGAGCACTCTGAAGGCTTGCAGAGACAGAAGGTGGTCGTTTCAGGTTACTGCTATTGAGACGAAGTATTGTGCATGTGCCATTCACTTTTAGCACCCAATTAATATTTTAAAGACATTCTCGAGCACTTCTTATAATTTTATTATTTTTCACTTCTACTGTTTTAATGCCCTCTGAGAACCTTGAAAATCCAATGTCTTTCCCTATTAATTTTGTCCTTTTCTATTTGACACAGTCATTTATCTGAGTTTCTTAGCAAGGCTCAAATTAACGTCTTTTACTTTCCCTCTCCCTTCCTTGTTTTGAAAGTCTGACTTGTGTCACGTGCAGAAGATAAAAATATCTTAAAGCAAACAGCACAGCACACCACAAAGAACTCAGCAACTTCATCTCTTAACTTTCCAGGGCACAATCAGGAGCTGAAGGATCTATCCCACAATAAGGTACGACTGTAACAGCAGACATGAAACAATGAGTAAGGAAATAAAAGCATATTTACTGGTTTCGGATAGCTTGGGTCCAGGCATTCTAGCATTAAGATTTAGATTGCCAACTTAAAACATCAGAGCACATGAAGTCAGCTGAAGCAACCTAGGGCTCCCACTACAAAATTAAGGTAGAAATACCAAATCCATAGCTACAGTCCTGAAATCCCTAACTCAGCACCTGCCTAACTTGGAGGTACCTAATGCCTGGGTATGTTCCATGTTGGATTTCCAAGCTATGTTCTTTTACAAGTTACTACTGTTTCCTAATCTGACAGATGCTTTCTGTGCCTGGAACTGCCTCATTTAAAAGAAACTGATATTTTGAAGGCAAACCAGTATGCAAGCAATCCCACCTGTGCCATACAGTCTTTCACTGTACAGTTAAAACACACCAGCTTGGATACTTGTTGAGAGGGTCTGTAAGTACTTACTTTGGCAAACAAATTATGTGGCACAGCTCCCCTAGCAGTCAATGAAAAACACAATTCAAAGCAAAAAGCAAACAGGCTCTGAATTGCATTCAGGAAGAGACTGTCTCTCTGCTGACAACTGCAGAAGCCCAGCTAGATAATTTTGCTGGCTAAATTAAATGCCTATAGTAAAGCGCTAGTGTCAAGTGATAAGAACAGTTCCCCTTTGTCCTAAAATGCCAAGAGATGGTGAAAATAGCATTCAGTAACCTTTCATTCAATAGCTCAGGCCCTCTTCTCTGGGCTGTTCAGGTCTTGTAGCCACTGACTGCTGAATGTAAATTGCACAAATGCTGCTGTAAGCAGAGAGTAGATGCTAATACTCTTCCTTCTGCAGGCACACTTAAGCTATGTGAGTCATGGTCTCACTTGTGCTATCCCTTTTCTTGTGACTACTGAATCCTTTTCTACAGAGTAGATCAGCTTCAAGGGCAAAGTTAAGATGGCTGTTGAGATTGCAGCCCCACTCAGATTACTTTATGATTCACATCACTTTCCTGGTGCTAAAGAGAATATGTATGAAGCAAAGCAGCAGCTCTATGACTACCACTCCTGCCCAGCTCTGCTTTAGAAATAGACAGACACGTGCTTGCTTCTTACAGAAGCTGGTTAGAAGCACTTACCATTAGGAAATATTTCTTTAGAGTGAAGGTGATGCAAATGGAGATGCTGCTTACAGGTCTGAGTAGCATGGTAAAAAGTAAGAGGGTGGGGTTTCAGGCACATCATTTATTTGTTATTTCCTACTTATTAGTTAAGCAGTTTGCTGTTCTCATTGTGTAATTTTGGATGACTTTTGAGCAATTTAACTCACCACAGGCAACACACAGGATCATAGATTCATTACCCAAGGATCTGTTTGCACCACATACCTTGCAGATATTTATATTCTTTATCAGAACTACCCACAGTGGAAGCAGTCACTGCAAGCAATCATGTTGTCAAGAATAGATGACTGTAAGAGAGCTAATACGTGGATAAGCGTGAGAAAGCCGGATTGGCAGAACAATGAAGGTGACAAAGGGGGCTGTTAAGGAATGCTGCGTTGCCTTGAAGCAGGTATTTTCATCTGAAGAGGATGTGGATTTGTTAATCCCAGGTGGTCAAGAGAAACAGCAGGATAATTTTTGTTCATTTAATACAGCAGCAATATCATGCACTCTCTAAGCCAGTATGAGATAAAGTAACCAAACACTGAGAGAGAGACCCACAAAAGGATTAAACATAGAAGGTTGTTTATGTTTAATTACCCTTTCCCTTGGAGCATGAGGTCTAAGTAAACTAGAAAACTTCAAATTCCATAAACACTTGGGAAAGCATGTGGCTTCCCAGCATGCAGATAAAGATCATCTTCCATGTAACCTTTGACCTCCTCTAAATCCTGGGATCCAAGAATAGCTAACCTGGCATCATATAAATAGACTTGCTTTGCAATTTGACATACCTCAAGGAGGCGGCAGAATTACGGCTTATCTTCCAGTGTAGTGAGGAAAGAATCCTTCACGCTTGTATTTTGTTTAACTTTCCTATTTTAATGGAAGAAACCTGGTCTACTTACCTTTGTTTCATGACACAGGTAGGATATCACCAAATGTCATACGCTCTTACCCTAGTAAAACTACTTCACTCTCCTTTAAAAGTCAAACTCACAAATAAAGCAACTGTTCCTCATTACTCTTTCTATTTATTAAATCATTAAAGAAGTTGCTGATATTATCATCTAATATTCTTTTTCCTAATGCCTGCATCAGAGAAGGATTTGAAGATGTGCCATCACTTTAAATGTAGCTCAACAATAATGATTTTAAATATCTTTTCTTAATAGACTTTGGTCCTGAAAATTACTCCTTTGGAAATAAAACTCCTACAAAACCCTACTATCACTGTTTCTTTTCCTTAAGATATTTCTGAGTAGTTAGCATTTCTCTATGTTCCTTATCTATCACCTACTTTTAAAAGCCATTATAAACTTTCAAATGTTTTTAAAATAGTTGTCTCACTTTTTCATAACTTTTCCTTATGTAATATGTTGTCTTTCTATGCAGCAAATGTACCAGCTGCTGTTGATGGGAAGGATCTGTGTGCAGTGTATTGTGCAGGACTTTATTCTTGCCCTTCTACTTATAAGTAAGATACTGCTGCTGCAGAAATGTGTTGGTCTTTGGGAATAAACCACCCTTCCAAAAAGTGAAGATTGGATTGACACTTTCATACAAATATAAGCCAGCAGAACTCAAATGGAAAGGTAAGGGGAGAGAAGCAAAAAGTGACTGTGTTTCACAAGCACATAAACTGAATGTCAGCCCATGGCCTTCATTCACCACTGCTCTCTTTCTTTGCAGAGGGCTTATATTTTTCAAATGGTGGTTATCCAATCTTAAATGGATTACTTCAAAAAGTCTGCTTAAAGTGACAGTTTGTTCTATGTAAATACACACACAGGTTAGGTTCTATCTTTCTTTTCCTTTCTTGAATAGAACTGAAAAGTCATTTTCCTAACCTCATTAACATTCTTCTAGTAATACAAGAAGGTACACATGCCCCCTGGAAATATCCCACATTAAAGCATCATGTGAGGAGTGGAATAGTAAAGGATAAGCATCATCAGGGAGGATATACCCAGACATCTGAGCACTCTCTCTCAGGTATCCTGTGTTTCTCTTTGCCTCCAGAGTCATATTCCATTAGCCAACATGTTTACTTCACCCACCTTACTGTTGGTGATGTTAGTAGGAATTAGTTTTTATCACGCAACATGCAACAGAATGAGATTTTTCTTTGTTCCTGTATTCAAATGGACACTTGAGAATATCGACTTTCATTTAAAAACAAAACAAAACAAACAAAACCTCTGTCAACTGTGGAACTAATGAAGCCTGGTCTGATCTATCTCAATGCCCTCAGGGCCTTCTCAGAACACGACAATAAACCCTGACTCCTACAATCATCACACATAAAACCACACATAAGACAGCAAGCTGGCTGCCGCCACACAGGATGTATAACACGTCAGTGCTACCAGGCTTTCCTTCACTTGAGATAGTAACTTTTTTTCTCTTTGCATTCCATTTACTGATTCGGGGCGCGGGGGGGGGGGGGGGGGGGGATAAAAAAAAAGTTAAGAATGTTGAGACTTCAACCCTTCTTTCTAATCTGATTGAAATTGGCTGGCTAGGTTCAAAAGTTATTGAAGAGAGTGATGCACACACGGAGAGGTCTTAAACCACCATTTCCTTAAGAAACTCAGTAAAAAAAGTTTTATAGATGAAGAAAATAGTTTGAAATATGACTACTTGCACACTGAGACCTTTAAACGAGAGCAACAACTCAAGTCTTTTGAGGCTCATATATTTGAATTCTTTATTTAGGTAAGAGAAAGCTTATTAAAAATATTTTAGAAATGGCAATACTAAATATAATACAAGAACATCTGTCATGGTTTAACCCCAGCCAGCAACTAAGCATCACGCAGCCACTCACTCACTCCCCTCCCACCCAGTGGGATGGGGCAGAAAATTGGGAAAAGAAGCAAAACCCGCGGGTTGAGATAAGAACGGTTTAATAGAACAGAACAGAAGAAACTAATAATGATAATGATAACACTAATAAAATGACAACAGTAATAATGAAAGGATTGGAATGTACAAATGATGCAGAGTGCAGTTGCTCACCACCTGCTGACTGACACCCAGCTAGTCCCCCAAGAGCCAATTCCCCGCCCCCACTTCCCAGTTCCTATACTGGATGGGACATCCCATGGTATGGAATACCCCGTTGACCAGTTTGGGTCAGGTGCCCTGGCTCTGTCCTGTGCCAACTTCTTGTGCCCCTCCAGCTTTCTCGCTGGCTGGGCATGAGAAGCTGAAAAATCCTTGACTTCAGACTAAACACTACTTAGCAACAACTGAAAACATCAGCGTTATCAACATTCTTTGCATGCTGAACTCAAAACACAGCACTATACCAGCTACTAGGAAGACAGTTAACTCCATCCCAGCTGAAACCAGGACAACGTCTTCAAAAAATCTGACCATTTTGCCTCACAAGAGGCTTTACCATGCTCAGGCAAGAAGGATTCTAAAGCAGCTGTTGCTTATAGGAGCTAGGTATTGAGAAGGTTTCTCATAAATCTAGCTTATGCCTTCTTGCTCAGGAAAGAACTTAAATTTCTAGTGCAGGAAGTATTCTGATACATATGATGCCCTTTCAGTACAAAAGCATACAGAAAACAGACTGTAAAGGCTTTAAGATTCACTGCGCTTGCTTTTCTTCTTAAGTAGTACCCTGTTTATAAAAATCCAATTACTCCAGTCGTCTTGTTTGCAGACATTAGGTCAACAAATAACAGGATAGATACACTTTCGTGTGACTTGGGTAACCAACATGAATATCTCATTCTGCAAATTATACTCTGAGGAGCACTTGCAAAATTCTACAAGCCTAATGTGATTGTAAGATTATTTGATGAACTACATAAAACACACACATTCATACAAAAAAAAATCATTAGCAGGTCATGGATAATTCACAGATAGAAAAACTGATTAAATCCCAAAGCAGTTATATACAATGAATGGCTTGACCTGCTCTATTCAGTACATGCATATTGCAGAAGTCAAGTATATTGGCTCTTTCCTGACACTTCATAGATCTTTGCATATATTATTCCAACTATTCCATAGATTAGAGTAAGAAAAAGATGTTAAGTTAACAAGCTGCTTCTGAAAAATCCAGCAATTACAATGATTCATAAGCCAAAATCTGAAAATCCTTCACAGGTTCCATTAAAATTTACTTTAAATCTTTTCTTGAATAAGCCATGGAATACAAAACCAATGGTGTTCTACATTTTTATTGGAAAAATGCCTTCACTGTTTCAGAATAGCAGTTTACAGGTGCTTATTTGACTCTCTAGCCAAATAAATTATTATAGGATTATTTAGAGTCCTGTTCCAGTGGAGTTACTCCATGTGTGAATGCCTATTGATTTCAGTGGAACTTCTATTACACTATCTGCTATGAAGTCTTATTTCTTTCTCATTTAAAATCCTCACTGCTGTGTTTGCTCATTTTATTTTATTATTGGTTCAGATTGTTGTGATATTAGAGCTAACATATCCAGAGTTAATCTATGAAACGAGAGAGGCTGCAAATCAGAACACTAATGATAAAGATGGTCTCTCACAAAAGAGAAGCTTACCTGTTTTCTTTGAAGACTGCTAGGTATAAAGAAACCTAATCAGTAAATTACACTTAATCTTTCTTAACTCTAAAATACCATATAATCTTATTTGTATCCATTGTTTTTATAGAAACCTCCTTGCAATGTAAGCTTAACTCTATTTAATAATTAAAATTCCTTAAAAGTAAAATTGACTACTTACAGGTACAAGCACTGATTATGTTAATTTAAATTATAAATGCTTTTTCTTCAGTGTGATCATGTATTTTTAAGTCTTTTAGACAATCATGCTTCAAGCACATTTAGTACGGAGTATATGAACTGGTAACTTTCATATGGAAATAAGTTTCCAATTTCATGTAAATCTTTGTTGGTTTTTTTTTTAACTGAAAGCACTTATCTTTAATTCATTACATAATCCTTTTTACATACAATGGCTATACAAAATATCAGTAATAATCTGTTTCATTCTTTTGATTGTTTGAGAATTTTATGCAGACCAAAATTTGATTTTCATGTTTTCTGACTGCAAGACTTTCCATATTTTCCTTGGTTCATTTGCTGCTCACACCCAAACTGGGAAACTCTCATGTAAACACACGCAGGCCTTGATTCAGTAAAGTACTTCAGTACTTAAAAGCACCTGTATTTAAGGCTGTCTGTGGCATAAATGTGCCTACTTGAGTGCTTAAATCTAAGGCAAGGGCTTATGTACCTTGCTGCATCTTAAAGAAACCTGATTTCATATTCAAGCCATTATAGCCAGCCATATGACTATAGTCTGAGATGATACCATGTTAATCAGCCAGGTTCCCTGTATAGCAGAAGAGTTCACTGAAGAATCAGCTCTTTATTTATCATCTACAGGCTATTTACAATCAAATCTGTAGAATTTTTTTAACCCTTCATACAGTAAAAATAAGAGCATCACTAGTTACTGTTTAACATATTCAGAATAACCATAATTGCTATATGCTGGACTCTGGGATGCTCCAACAGTTCAAATGGATTTGTGAGGCTCTATGGAGCCCCAGTAAAGACAGCAGAGATGGGATTTAACTCATCTCACTGTTGACGTACGTATTGGCTAAGCCAGACAATTATTTCTTCTTTGTAGTTACTGGAGAAATAGGTGTTTCTACAGAATTATTTATTTTATCAAAATGCTCATATGTACCACATATCTCCTAAATCATGCTTCTACTTCTCTCTACTGACCACAGCAAGAGTCTCCATGGCCACAATAGTTAAGGCCCTGATGCTGAGGATGACTCCCACCCTGCTGGGAGTCTCTCAACCCCCTCGATTTTTTTCCTTAAAGTATGTTTAAAAAATTTTCCATCACTTCAAAGCACTGATGTTCTGGTGGTGAGGATCTGTTAAAACGGGTGGCACCTGAAGTGGTAATTTGCAGTGGCTTCTCTGTGAGCATTAGGCCCTAAAAGTCAACACTACCTGAGATGCAATGCACTAGTCTTTGGTGGGTTACTGCACGCCCTTTAAGTGCCTGCACAAAGGAATCCCCTTGGTGGGTCACTGATCAGACTGACCAGAAGTGTTCAGAGCAGCAAGACCCATGGGAAGACCCTGAGACACAACACCAGCTGCTCAGCAGGGTAAGGTGGCTGCTAATCATGAGAATTGTTCATTCGCCAATTAACCGGGGAATCAAAGACAGTCAAATTTCAACAGTTGCCAAAGATCTACTATCTCTATAACTCAAGAAGAAAAAGCTGCTAGGTTTTTGCTCTTTCTTTAAGGTTACCTAATGTATTATCACTTATTAAACGTTTCCCATAAAGAAGGTGATCAACTATAAACTACCAAATAAAGTTGTATTTGATATAGCTTTAACATTTTGCCTATCCTGCTGTTTGTGGAGGACAGATACCACTATGCTTTCACATGTTGCTCCTTACCTTACTCCAGTGCGTGACCAGACTGAAATAAATATAGAGAAACCTACCATTACAAAGGAAAAAGTTATCATGCTTTGGACTGACCTTACAACAGAACACCTTATATAAAAAGGTAAAACGATCTGAATGGTAACCAGGAAAACAGTACTATGAATGAAAAGGGAAGAAAAATAGGTGAGTATGACCTTTAAGAAGATCCACTTCCTTGTAACATTTTCTTAATTCTGTATTTTCTGGTAGAAAACTTATAATTTGAAAAGGGGGTTGTGTTTGGAAACATAACAGAGCAAATACACAGCTAACTTGTCTTCAAAGAGCCAGTGCATTAAATATAAAAAACAATGGAGATTCACAAGACCAAAAAAACCCAAAACCAAACCACAAAACACCACACACTTTTGGCCAGGTATTGACAAAGCAGAAAAACAGATATAAAAGAGCAATAATCCAAATAAATGAGCCCAAGAATGCTACTAGAGTACAGAGGTGTGTGACGCAAATTCAGAAAGTTACCCTTCTAGGGAGGTGTCCATTAGTCCAAAACTTTATGAGAGCTTTTGAATGTGCCAAAACCTCAAGTGCTGAGGGAAAATGCATCATCTATAGTCCAGATAAAATGATCAAACTATTATCACTAGTCCAAATGCTGGAACCCTACCCGGTTCATCATCCAGTAGTCTACTACCAGTTCTCCTTCAGAAAACACTCCAAATAAGGTCCTTCAATGTTTCACTCAAAAAGAACAGAATTGCACTGTGTACAAAGTAGGTTCTCTAGATGCTAGATGGGCATGAAAACACATCAGAGGTTTCCTAACTGCCTGCTAGGTGGATGGTAATTTGTCTGACAGTCAGTTCTAATGGAGTGACCACAGTTTTTGCGCTCCATTTTCAGGCAGAAACAGTTCATAAAGATAAGGTCACTCTCCAAGAACTGAAATGTCAGATAAATCACTACCCAACTTCCAACTTGGAAACTGTGCCTCCAAAGGAGACTGTTGTGATTTGTGACTTCAGGGTTTGTTTTTTATTGTTCATATTCCTGAGAAAATCACTGTGGAGCTCATTTGTTCCAGAGCCTGCACAGCCAGAACTCCAGCAAGAGGAACTCACAGAAGTCATGACCACCAAATGTGCTGCTCTTTTGTTCACAAAACAACACCTTCCAGAGGTCAAAGGAAAATAAGTCTGATAAGCTGATGCCAAGTCATACTTCACTGCAGAGATGGCTGACTGAAAGAGGCAAAGTCAAAAACCCATTTGAAGCTTGGATCGTCAAGTACATCCTCCACAGCCAATTTCTCAAATACAATACAGGAAGAGAAAAACCCGCAGCGCCTGCAAGCAGCTTAGGAGACTGAAAGGAAATCTAGGGCTGTTTTTTTTACAATAAGAATCCTTAGCTGAAGGTTCAGTCATTGGTTTACATGTGTTTGGTTTTTTGTTTTGGTTTTTTTTTTTTAAACATGTAAATCCAATTTTTTATCATCTTCTCCTGAAATTAAAATGATTACCAATATGGCTATTTAAAGCTGTTTTTTAAATAGGTCATTATGCATCTTCCGTCGCATACTAAAATTTCCTATAAAACTGGACTAAAATCCAAACTTTTATACGAACTTATGTGATACTATACCAGCTGTCCTATTTTTAATTCCTTTTTACCTACAAGAATGATGTTGAGGTTAGGGAGCCTGAGTTCTGCACACATATCATTACAAAACTTACATACATAAGAAAAGTCAACAGGAGACAGCATGGAAAGTCATCTACATTAGCAAAGAGTAAGATATGGCTAAATATTCACCATCAGCTATGTCTTTTCTGTAGTTCACTACATAATTATGGTTTTCCTATATCTGAAAAGCAAAAACAGAGAAAGAGTCTCCAGAGTGGACACCCAGGTTCAACACCCTGCACTGCCTCATTTTGTGTATCGTCAGCACTTTAGCCACTAGCCTCACCTACATTAAGGCATGCAGAAATACATAAATGGAGTGCAAATCTCAAAATATTCCTGTGCAAGTTACCAATGACAAAAATCTACTTTGAAATAAGGAGGCGGCACATCGCTTAAAATGCCACCTTTGCAGCTTTGGTCAAAGTTGGGCTCCAGCCAGGTCATTAGCAGTGAAACATTATCACGACATCTGACTTAAGAGCATGCCCACAGGCAGCAACTACAGGGTTCAGTAGCTGCAGAGCAGGGGCTTAGTGGCTGTCAGCAGCATCTATTTCATTCTCCCAAGTGCATTTATGGTTGGTATTTATGCGACTGGAGGGGGGGGGATCATTCTCATCCTTCCTAGCATTTCAAAAAATTATAGAATAAACCACCTACAGTAGGAAATATTTCTTACCTGAATCTGGCCTGATTCTGTCTATTCAACAGACAGATCAAAAAAAGGCTAGTTGTGCCTTTAAAGCTGGTACTGACATTACCATCCAGTGTTCACTTAATTGGGTCACCCACAGCTGTATCGACTGACAAAGATAATTTGGTTACACACAGATTGTTCTGATTTGCCCCTATTGTATTTGAAGTGGATATTCTTGTAAAGGTCACTATTATATTGCACAATTATCAGGTGCATCAGTACCTCCTTTAAGTGACATGGCTAACATTATCTGGTGGATTCTTTCTCAAATTGCCTGAATTTAGTATCTGTCTATGGAGGCAGAAGGCAGACAGTCCACCACCGTATCTGAATCTGTCACAACTATAAACAGTTCTTTAGACTTATAAAGCTCTGGGAGAGAGGTACAATTTTTACATTACAGATAGAGAGCAAGGGCACAGGCAAATGGAGATGACCAAACCCACGCCACAAAGGATAGCTGTGCCTTAACTGAAAACTGACCCTGGGTTTTTTACGTCCAAGCCAAATACCTTAGCCTCTAGACCATCCTTCCAAGTGCAAAGATAACTGCATATTAATTAAATAAAAACTATTGGATGTGCAAGTCTTCCTTATGCACCCATCACTGAGATTAGTAGGTTTAAAATATTGTGTGTCACTCTAATCTTCAGAGAAAAGTGATTTAAATATATTACTTCATCACATCCACAGACATCTTTTCCATTATCATTTTAGAGGGCTTTAACAAATGGAGGATAGATGGGAGAAAGTGTGTGTTAGCATTAAAAATGCTTTTTTGAGGGTCTAGAAAAACATTGGCCAAGGATCTATTTTCAATACATTCAGTATTGATGAGCTATTAAAGAAGGTTCTTCCCCCTTCTTTTTTACTTTGTTACTTTCAGCTGTTAATAAATCAGCACATTTCAATTCCAATAAAGTTATCCCATGTGGTCTGAAGTAATTCTAGTGTGAGTTAAATAATCATCTTTAAATACAGATCTTTAAAAAAGTGGATATTTTGGGTTCAATTCTACCCTGGCAAAATCAAGCAGAAATAGTCTCTTGAATCTGAATAAAAATTTGAAGCCATCTGAATTATTAAAATACACACAAGTCCAAAATAAATATTGTGTAAATCCTAACTAGATAAATCTAAAAAGTTCAGATCATGTCTATTGAAATATTTCACTGACATAAAACAAATATTTCAGCCTAGGAACAGCACTGATTAAAATGTGTTAAAGGTGGATGTTTCAGCAAAGTTCTGTTTTGAAGGTTTAAAGATAAGAAGATTTTGAAAATTTGTCTCCTAAAACTGCATTCTTGACTCTGCAGATTTTTCTTGTAAAAGATATTAAAACCCAACGATTATAAAGTAACAAACTCTAAATCAAACAATAAGGACCCAACGTCAAAGACACTTCATCCAAAAAAAAAAAAAAAAAAATGCCCCGTAAATGGGGCTTGACGCTTCCTTTGTAGTTCCTTGACTATCCAGTTCCCAGCGTAATAACAGAACAGCCTGAGGTCTGCACTGAGTTGTACCTCCATCTCTGTAGTCCAGAAAAGCAGATCTAGCTTCAGGAGACCGATGTAATGCAAAGGTCTTTAATGATGAATCTTTTACCCAATAGTTTCCTCTGTGCAGAGGAAAATCTTGCCTAGGTGGTTAAACCAGTTTTTAAGTTCTTCTGCGAAGGAAAGTTAGTGAAAAGGATACACTGAAAATCAGTGCTCCCTGTGCCAGTAGACACAACAAGGACACTGACATCTCACTTTATTAGTAAATACAGGAGGATTTAACCAAGGAATTATTCTTTTTTTTGGGTTTCTTTTTTTTTCTTCTCTAAATCACCTGATTTTTCAAATGTCAATGAATATGTCAATCCCCAAGCACTGTTTTAACTTTGGGGGGAAGTAATTCAGCTTATTAGAGTTGCATATGTGTGTTTTTTAAGTCCTGGTGTTTTGCTTCAGGAGACAGTGCACTCTAACAGCAATTACTGTATACATTTAGATACTGTCCATGTTGTATAAAAATATTTGCTCCCTTGAAAAAGACAAACTGCAAGAAAATGTCCAATCACAGAAGGGATCCGACTTCATTGTTAGCTATGGAAAGAGTGGAAGTGGTTTTTGCACTAGTTGCATTCTGGTTTTAATCTATCTGTAAGATACTATAACATAATTGGAGAGAAAACAAACGTCATTGCCTAACCAAAAGCAAACTTACTTAGAATAACTGAATTGAATTTCCATCCAATCTCACTAACGGGTATTCTCGGCATAATTTATGAACATTTCATTTTGAAATATTTATTGCAATTTTTAAAGGTGGATTGGTAAAGATCACTTCAGCTCTCCACATTACTTCTCTAATGCTCACGCTTTAATTGAGTTTATCCATCAATGTCGTATACTGTTTGGAGAATGGATGCAGGGCTAGAACTGTTAGCACTGTGTATGGAAAGGACTTTGATTTAATTAACAATAGTATCTCTGTAGAGAAGTTAAAGGCTATATTCATTCTGTTCTAATAAATTGGATTCAGGCTCTTTGGACAGAGAGTGGTGAATGATGTTCAGGTCTATTTCTTAGAAGTGGCAGGACACGAAACAGTGATAGGTTGCAGAATGGTAGTAAGTTCAAACCATTAAAAAAAAAAATTATTACCTCACCTTATTAGAAATGTACCAGTAGTGCTGCACTACATACTCGTCCGTGAAACACTATTCTTCCTTGCTTCTGTGTTGGTTTCACCTGCCAGGATGAAAATTCAGTTTCAAAAACAATATGGCAAATACATGTATGGACTTCCACCTTGAATGCACAAGACATTCTTTGTTGTTTTTTTGCCTTGGCAGTCAACTCACTGAAAAGGCTGAGTTAAGATAATTACTCACGTGAGGTATGCATTCAAAGGAGACCTAGAGACTTTGAATGTGCGTTGATATTGCCAAATGAGTCTCATTCAGCTTCATGGGTTTCAATACATCTCAATTTGTTTTGCATTTTGTACACTCCACTGAGCATCTTTAAAATAATAGCCAAAAAATTTGTTGTTTTTTTTTAAATAATCTGGTTAATGCATGAAGCATAGAGTTGAGCTTGGACCATGAAATAGAGAGAAGATAATGCTCACTTAAATTCTCCCTAAATACAGTTAAACACCAGCACCAGCGAAACTGTTTTCCTGTATTTGATTAAGGTACAGAATGCAGTATTAAACAGGTGCACGATGAAATGTATCCTCTGCTTTTTATAGTAACTTCTAACCTAGTGTGTCAGAGGCAGTAACAACACATGACAGAAGTAGCAGTAACAGTGGTTGTTCTCATCTTGATCCAGAAATTTTGTGTTTTAATGTCAAACAACGAGGAGTGAGAACCTTGCAGAAAGATAAACGGAATATGCTATTTCTGAAGCAGGTATACACTAATCAGCACCAAGAGGGAGGACTGGTGATGCCAAACAGAACATGGGAACTGAGAAAAGAGCAAGAACCACTGATAAATGCTTCAGCAAAACCTGATAGGAGATTCTAAAGTATTGATTCTATCTTTTATCTCCTTGGCTATGTAAGCAAGCAAACAAACAGCAGGACAACATCTAAAACAAAACTATTGAATAGGGAGGACAAAGATTAAAGTAGTCTTGAATGTATTTTGTCATTGTTTCCTGCTGGTAAGTGTTGTTAAGTGGAAGCATAATACAAATGCATGAAAGCAAAATAAGAGTCATGCATTTTGTACTAGAAGACTATACATAATATCTAATTAGAGCATCTAAAAATATACCAGCTTAAGTTTAAAGAAAATGTGTTATTATTACATGCAGAGGTTGAATCTAATAATTAGTAATTCTACAATATTTTAGAGCACTTCAGGCTGACTCCTCTGTGTGGGGTTTGTTTAGCTTTGTTGTAGTTTTGTTTGTTTGCTTGTTGAAAGAAAAAGAATAGGTCATAAGCTGTCACCATCAATAAACAAGGATGATTAGGTGCCTCTTATTAAAGATGATAACATTTCACCTAGCATAGAAACATTATTTGAATTGAGTAGTCATATGAATAATCCTAAAATCTGGTTGAGGCAGTGCTTGATTCAAGGTAGCTCTGATGAAGCAACAAGCACCACCTAAGAATTATTCCCCTATGGCAAGGTAAAGCCAGTTCAGTCTCCAGAAAAAAAAAAAAAAAAAAAAAATCAAAGTAACTTCAGTACTGCATTTCACTGCTATAAGGCTTAAAACAGGGAAGAATAAACACTATTTTATGTAATCTTCCACAGACTCACTTTTCTATGAGGAAGGCATACTCATAAATTATGAATCTAATTGTATGAAACCAAGGAATGTTTAATATCTCAAGAAGCATATCATAGAATGTTCTTGATGTCCTATATATACAAATTTAATAATAGGATGGAAATTCCTATGAATAAATTGCACATATCTCTTACAGTCAAAGTTTATTTACCTTCCTGTTGTCTGCGCGTTTCTTCCCACTTTTTGAAGATTTTCTGTGGAGCATTTCTTCTAATAAGAAACAGACACATAAGAGCATCAGAAATATTTACTTTTTTTAAAGAAATGTTCTGTGATTCAGGAAGAAAGAAAAGAGTAATATCAACAATACACCTTCAGGGAAGATTTTCAGGTAATGCAAATTGTCAAAAGTCATTAAAGGGTCTGTAACAATTAACATCAACCAGAAATCTTCCCTGTTCACGTCTTTGTAGTTCAATGGTTTTCAACAGTTAAAAATTTGCAGTCCACCTAATTTTCCAGTGAAAATGCAGATCCCCTCAAAAATTATTCACATACATATAGCATTGTAGAACCTACATTAACTTTCCTTCTGCTTTTCCTAATTTGCAGTTTCCTTGGAAACAATCCATAGATCCTCACCCCATGAATGACTGATCACAGGTCAAAAAAAGTCCAGTGTCCCAATTTTAAGGCCATTGGGCAAGCAATCTCTGGTAACCAGACTGTAGGTACTGTATGGAAAACTTTTATTTCAGTTCACTCCTTTATTACCCTCATGACTCTGGAGGTTAGGTGCTTTAAAGTTTTGTTATTCTTTAATTAAGTCATAATTTTCACAGAAAAGCCAGTTAGAAAATACTAGCTTCCAGAAGGTTCAAATAATTATCATTATTTTCCTTAATGAACAACTAAGTGAGGATGAAACACAAGAACAGGCTGACCAGAGAAGTTGTGGAATCTCCATCCTTGTGGGTGTTCAAAACCCCACTGCACACAGCCACAAGCAACCTGCTCTAACTGGACCTGCTTTGAGCTGGAAATCAGACTAGCTGACTTCTGGAAGCCCCTTCCAACCCACATGACTCTGTGACTATGTCGGAGGTGACGTTATAGAGGTGTGTTAGACAATCCTAGACATTCAACAACCATGCACATTTCAAGCATAATTTTCTGGTGATCTTCAAGCTTCCGTGTTATAATGGAAGCATGTTCCTTTTATAATTCTTGTGTGGTGCCATTGCTATACTTTTATAAATCCACCCAACCCAAATTTCTTCAGAATAATAGCCATTTTAACTGCTTTTCTGGGCTAGATTTGTTTTGAGCAACAGCTATGTGTGTCATTGTCCAGCACTAAAATTCAGTATCGGTGTAGGTCACAGACACTATACTAGCAATAGGTAGACAAACATCCAATTACCGGGAATAGTGGTAATTCTAACAGACTCAGTGTAGCTTCCCACGAAAGTGAAGTGTGTTCCCTGAGGGCTGAAGGATTTTGGCTTCGTTCTTTGTGGTTCTGCTCAAATTCTTAAGGTAGCACAGAAAGACTTGGAATAGCTCACAGAATCTTCCAATCCTCCAGAAAATAGTCCTAGAAACAGGAAATGAAGTTAATATGATGCCAATGAAGCTTATAAATGCAGTACTTCCAAGCCCAAACCAGCACAAATTTAATGCACATATTGCACTACATTTATTTACACCAGTACCATCTTGTTTACAAGTCCAGATACTCCTAAGACATGGCAGCCACAAGTTAGCACCTGCTTGACTTTGAATGTTAATTTAAGATTTTTGGTCTTGTTGGTTGGTTGGTTTGTTTGGGGGGTTTTTTTGCATGCATGTGCAGTAAGGAGGTGGGTCATTCTGCCCACAGTGACAGTGTGACTTGGGCTTGACTTAATGTTGAGCACTCATGGACAACTACCATGGCTGGTCATTGTTTCTTTATTTTTCACTAAATATAGCTCAGATCACATAAGTCACACAAGCTATGTAAATTTGCCCTTATTTAAAGTTGCATAAATTGGATTCTTTGCTTTCTGGAATGCAATGCCACGTTCTTTACAAATTGTCTGAATTCTTTTTTCCTCAATGTACAGTTTTGCATTTGCTCAGTGACAGTTAGGTACCTTAGTATTTACTATTCCATCAATCTTATTTTCACCTGTAAATAACATCAGAATTATTTAAAATTTTCTTTCAGAAAAACTGGATAATGTGGGGCTGTTTCCCAGACAAATCCAAATAAAATTTTCCCTCTGAATATTAAAGCTGATAATGAAGTATTGAGATGCACCGATTCTCATCCTTCTAACAGAAACAATAACTACAGCATTGATACTGTGTAATGCTGGGTTTTTTCAGTTAAGATGCGCACTGTTTATAGTTGCAAGACAAAAGCCCACCATGTCTACACAACACAAAGATATGAGTCTCAATATTTTTCTGCTGTCAGCAAGTAGTACAGTTTGAAATCCTATGGCCTCTATCTGTAGTAGCTAGTCTACCTGAAAAAAATAACAGCTTATCAACTTGCCGAGTTAGATCAAGCAGTGCTATATAATTCAAAGTCCCATGTGGAGATCAGTGTGGTTCCACATGATAGAATTTTTTTTTTTACTCTTTACTCAAAAAAGTAGGAAATTTCACACAAAATAATTGTGTTAAAGGTTAAGACTGAAAAGCAAAGTGCTCCAAAAGGTAGGAAATAAAATAAAGGTGTACTGTGCAACATAGCTCATATCCTTTAGGCACAAACACTACAATCTGAAGGCTGCCCTGCATTACATCCACATACACTGTGTTCCTTTCCCTTTCATTCTCCCCTCTCTTTGCCTTCCAGCTGAAATGACCACTCTCATTAGAAAAAGGCCAAGTGCTGTGAATGAGTCAGTTTTGTCTTTCGAAAGGAAGAATGGTGATATCAAATCAGGTGGACCTTCTCTCCAGTGACCCTAATACTGATCAGCAACTGATATTTCGGATACAGTATAAGAATGAAACAAGCATATGGTGAAAAAATTGCCCAGAGGCCAGTGATTTGCAGCTCAAGGGTTTATAAAACTGATATAAAACTTACTATTCAAATCAACAGGAACTGATCTTTGAATTCAGGAAGTACTATATGAATAGTAAGACTGATGGAAAGCGGGACCAAGCTTGATACTCAAAATTAGTGAAAACTTTCTACTTTAAATTTTGTTGTGCACTAAAAATACTTAAGAACAGGAAAACAAGGAAACCCTTAAGACTGCTGTGAAGATGAATTCCTTAGGGTTCATGAAGCAGTTCAATACTACAGCTACAGTGTATAACAAAGGAGCACACAAGGAAATTAGCAATTTCGTACTCTGCAGGGTTTGGATGGCAAAGTAAATAAGGCTTAGGGGCATCTACCATATGATGCAGTCCAAGCAAATGCTGAACAATTAACCCCATGGTGACCACTGTACATCTGCTTATATAAACTACTTATATACACACACAGTGTAAAAGGCAGGGGTCCTGCAGGGGGCAAAAAACTCTATATGAACTGGTAATTAAAACCTTTCCAACTGTACATTCATTGAGGAGCTGAACAAAATTTCCATAGATTGCCTGCATTCTGACATTTGAAAACTTGATATTCTATTTTGTTTAGTGTGTTTCTCTGGGGTGCAAATTACATACAACTAAATTTACAGAAAGTCTAGTGATTGACCAAATTACTTTTCAACATCCTTTGATACAGAGGAAATACCTTCCCTTTGGTTACGTTGCTTTTAAAGATACACATGGAATACATATGCACTTGAACTATTTTGTTACATTATTTTAAATAACTGCAATAATTAAATTTGATTTAAATATTTTAAGGTTTTTTTCTTCTGCACACTTAAGTTGACTTTATTAACAACTTCTATTTAGGTACTAAGAATTTTTAACACGCTTTTTAATGTACCCAGTTAAATAATACGACAACGTAAACTAGGCATTCCTCTTCCTACAGTTAATTCTGAAACAATTCACAATCAATAAGCATAACTCTGCATCAAGTCTACCATAGAACAACAACGACATTCACTCTGAAAACTCAGATACTCTATTTCCGAAAAGCTGAAGTGTAAGAATAACAAGTAGATTGCATCTGCTTCCCACAAAAAGGGGGCTAGTGAGAATATATTCTCCTCCTTCTCCTATAGGTCATTTTGACATATACCTTAATTCCGTACTAACAATTTCAAAGGCATACGGAAACCTCCAGACTACTTAAAGGCTACGTCAGACCCTGCACTGGGGAGCCTTGACCTAGCCTGTCCCAACTATGGGACTTGCTACGTGCAAGATCAGTTTATAGGAAGTTGCCTTGGAGCCCAAGATAAGTAACAGTGCAAGCCATACAAATCACCAAATCCCCACAGAAGATCTGCACAAGCCCCAAGTGATGTGGAAAGACCTACCCTGGATTTTGTTACTGAGATGAATTTCAGTCCATGAGGAAACATTGCTGCGAGCAGTGACAAGCAGAAAAATAGCTCTCAAAACAGTTTTATATAAAGGATATTGAATCCTTATTTTATTTACAGGTCTTTTGAAATTTCTATCTTTGAATACGTACTTATGTATACACTTCCCCTTTCTTAAATCACAGCAGAGTCTTTTCACAGGTTTTACCTGACAAATTTACCTCCTCTGAGGTCTTGCTTCACCCCTCAGGAACTACAACAAAAGCTCATAACAGCATATTGCAAACTTTTAAAACTATTATTTAGATTGTTTGGGAGAAAAGTCTGGGTTATAAGAAACCTAATCATTAGGAAGCCTTTGGGTGCATTCTGATTCTAGACTTGTTCCTCTAAAAGCCCAAGTTTCACTCCCAGGGAATGCAATAAGCCAGAAACATCTAAGTATACAAGGCAGTGGCATCTTCCCAACCAGCATCAATACAGAAAGAAAAATGAAAAATAGTCTTCAGTACATGAAGAAGCTAAGCAGTGCTGTCTGTGTCTGGCTCTCATTCTGATATAGGTTCTGCTTCCAACACTTCATAAATATTTGCTTTTACTTCTGTGCCAAGGTCAAGTGAAAACTCAGGTTGTTACTAAAATGTCACTAAGCACTGTTTTCTGTGGATATACATTTGAAAGCTATGTCTAAAGGTGCGATTGATTCAGCTGACCTTTCCATGTTACTGTAAATACAGATATTCTAATGGCTAATGCAGGAAGCTACTGCATGTGTCACACCATACTTCTACTTGCTTTAACCTTCCAGTGTACATATGTTTAAAAGTACCAAAATATCAATACCAGAAAGATAAATGCACCCAAAAACTTTAACTATAATGACACCTAGGAGATTTTTCATTTGCTTTCACCTGAAGAGCACAGGTTAAAAGATTAAACAGAAGCTCTGCAGTAAGCTGCTTGTAAAGAAGGACCTTACCAAATAAGTACATATGCACTCCTAGCAGATGTCTATGCCAAAGAATGCAAAGCAATTTACAGATAATACCTAACCCAACTTTAAATGAGCTAGCCCAGGCTTCCAAGTCTCAGTAGCATGAAGTTACTGCAGGCATATTTATCCTGATGGAATGTAATTTATCCTGCGTCAGTGTACTCCCAGTGAAATAAACGGTGCACCTTGTCAAGCAAAATGTCGTTCACTGTACAGCCTTTCCCTCTGTTTGGCTATTGCCACAACTGTGTTTCAACTAAGACATCACCTCTCCATTGTTTGCCCTATTTGATGTCAAAACTAACCCTGTCTACCGTACACAGAAAGCAGGATGGGTATTAAGAAGTAAAAGCAAGTCCCCTTCTAACCATAAAATGCTTGTTGTTTGACCTAGTAATCAGTGCTTAAGAACACGCACATTTCAAAAACATTACCACTGAAACATTATCAATCCACCAACACACTTCTATATATGGCTGTGGGCATGCTCTGGTTTGCTTATGAAAGCATTTTGCTTAGAAGCATTTTCTGTGTAAATGAGTTGCTGCTTCTTGAGCTGTCAAATGTATAAAGCATACAAAGCAGCTAGAAATCATCCAATAATAGCGTATTATCTCATAAACCCAACCTTCATTAGGAACAACTCAAGAAAGCATTACACTTTGTGTAGAGTAATTTAAATGGTGACTTTTTTGATAGAATAATAGAGGTTTGTCATATTTATAACATGTAGGTAACAAAAAAGCTTTCAGTCCTAAAATGTCCCTTAGATAATTTAAATGCATATAATTTTTGCACTAACAAATTAAAGCTTGGAGACTTGGAAATCCTGTCTGGTGAACAAGTTTAATAGTTTGTGTAGATGGAGAGGGATTATGTGCCAAGGCAGGAAAGGAGAGGTTGACAGCTTTAACCTACCTTCACATTCTCAGAGTTTTAAAGCTGGTCCTGAGCCAATTCAGGCTTCTGCTTTATGCTATAATGCGTTATCCGCTACTGCCAAGAATAACTGGAAAGCAGCAGGCAAACCAATAACATGGCAGACAGCAAGAGGATGGGCAGATCAGCCTTTTACAAGAGAACTCTGTAACAGAATAGGTATTCTCAAGTGAGATTTCTGCTTTCTTTCCCGCATTGAAGAAGTAGAGAAAACACAGGCTCAAGCGTGAAATCAAGCACCAACTGTTGCATTGGCACTTTGGATATCAGGATAGGGTTCTTCAGTTTTGTCCATAGCTTTTTAACTGAATCACAAAATCATTTCAGTGACACAATTTAAGAGTTTGCTCTCAGATAACTCAGCAACAATGTTACTGTTTTCCTACATGGGGCAACCAATCAAAATTTTAGGTATTATTTGTCTCCATTTATCTACCTCTAAAACAGTGTTCATCAAGGAAGAGTTCCCATGGGGTCTTCCATGTATATTTCAGTGACTCGCATACGTTTTTCTCCATAGTCTTAGTTTTCCAGCTTAGTTTTCCTACCTCAATAGCACATCAGTCCTGAGTACATAGACAATTGGGATACGCATAAGAAAATTAACCTTTGTCGTGTACTATTCACTCACTGGTGCTGAGTACAGCAGCAGAGCATTGATTTCAGTAGGCCATTATCATATATTTAACACTAGTTGATAGTCAGTGCTTCACAGGAAGATGCAAAACGTTGCACAGTGAAACGACTGCATCAATCTCAGACTGTTACATGAACAGCTTCAGAAGGCAAACACTTGAAAATGTCTCTGAGAGGCAAGACAACCTTCCTTCTCCCAAACCTGAAATTCCAGTCTGAAATTCCTTTTTGCTAAAGAGCAAGTGTGAGAAAGGTTTCAAGATTAAGGAAAACCAGACTGCTATCTAAAAACTGTCTGCAGCTTCTGTGGACCTCCCCGAGCTCAGTCCAAGGGATCATCACGGAATTGTAGCTGGGGCACCCCAGCTTCTCTCAAATGCTAACCCAGGGTGATAGCCTAGCTTATACAGCCCACAGTTCAGTCTATGCTGAAGCTCCTACTTTATAACCCGTGTTATCTTTCTTCATTGTTTTTTCTTAAAGCTGAAACAAAAGCCACGGAACATCCTGACTTCTCAGCATGAAAAGCATAATAGTCAGAAGGAATAACGTTTGTTCCTGGGCAAACGGTACACTCACAGCCTCGTACTTGTGAGGCAGTAGATGGTCTGCTCCAGAGAGCGGTACAGATTTCATGGACTTTCAGTGGGCCATACAACATTGATGTCCAAGCACAGGTGGCCCCAAGAGATCAGATCTTATTAATCATTTTATTGTTGTTCATAGAAAAGTTTTGTTAGAGTATTTCAAAGGGTCTCTTGAATTTAGTAAACCAAAATTGTTTTCACCCTCTGAGACTAGAACAAATAGATTCATGTTACTAAGGAAACCTGTCTGTGCAAGTGCCTAGATAAGAAAATCGCAACAACAAAAAAAATCCCTAAATCCATTGTTAATAAGGTTATTTTCTCTCATAATATTTGCGGCATATGCTAAAAGCATGACTATATTGTTAAAAAGGCACTCACTTGGATGACCTACATAACTCATTCACAGCTTTGCTGCTTATGAATCTTTGATACATCTATCCAAAAGAGATGTCAGTAAAACATTTACACCACACCTTGCTATCCAATGTTCTGTTTTTATGATAAATGCAAGTTGTACCTTAAAGTAGCCAGAATTTCAATACATGAGCTTTTCAATACTGAATTAAATTTCTGCCGCTATCATCTTACAAAAGCAAACTGCAAAATCCTAAAACAGGGACAGACTATAATAAATCTCAAACATTCCTTAGGCAAATGTATAAGTATGTAATGGGGATCAAAGCTGAATATATAAATCCAAGATGTGAAAAAGAATGAAATATGCTCCAAGTGTCTAAAATCACTGGCAGACAATCTACTTGTCTAATGTCAGACTACCAACTAAAAGATAAAGAAGGCATGTAAGAGAAAATAATCTTTTCATACTACAGGGGAGAAAAAAAAAATAAGCCAAAAATCCCCTAAACAAAACCCCACAAGTACAAAACTCTTAATATGCCAGAGTCTATCTATGCATCCATCAATCAATGTACATATAAGGAAATATGTACCAAGAACCAACTAAAACACTAACAGATAAAGATAAAACATCGGTATATATTTACAGCAGAATACTGATATACAACCATGTCCTGTATCTATGGAGACAAAAATAGGTTTTGTAGGTAGAGTAAAATAGATTTTATTAGGCTAAATGCTATAATTGATAAAACAATCAAGCATTCATACACAGAAATCCTTCTCTGGGATGGTATGAATTTGCAACTATATCAGCTGGTCTAACAAAAAGGTATTAATACTATTTAGAAACCCATTTTACTTGTGTCCTTAGGACTTTGTTGCTATAGCAAAACATCGTTACTTCTACCTAGACATGCCTACCATTTTTATTTGATTTAATACAATTATTGGGATTTGATGAAAGCTGTGTTAATTGAACAATGCACTCACTTAAGTTATCACTTAATTTATCTACAAAACTCAACAAGAAAAACCTTCTAAAACATATCTCAAAACCATTGAAGATCACCTCTTACTCTTTGTCTGTCAGGATATACATAAAGTTTTGGGGGATTCTTTCAAACAGCTAACAAATCTGTCCACAACTAAAATTATATTTTAAACGTTGGTGAAAGCAGTTGCTCTCCAAACCAGAGATATAAAAAGTGAATCCATGTTTATCATGCAAAATGCTTTGAGGTAATTTCAGAAGAGAAGCACTGAAAAGTAATTCCAATAAAAATGCAAGGAGAATAAGAGAACATACAAGCTACAGTACAAGAAGGAATAGAAATTCTAAAATGTTTACTGAACCTAATTTTAAATACTTGTTAAGTAAAAGTGCTTTTTAGAATATTAAGCAGATGTTTAATCATCTCAGTTGAAAAATGAAATGAAATACCAGATAACAAAATTTCAGGTTATTAGCAGAATATCATTGCAAATTCAAAGTCAAATAAAGTAGTTCCATTGCCTGTGTGAACTTAGATGGAAAATATTTTGTATAAATGTTGTTATGTAGAAATAGTTTAGGCACTGACCCTGTAAAAAGACACTTCTAAGTTTGCGAGCTTTGAGTGGCTGACTTTCATCTCTGAAGCACTTTGGTCTCATCTAACCACTGCATGCTGCGAAAGTGCTTGACATCGAGCAAATTATATTGTGTGACATAGTCTTACAATAATCAGCATTTAATTAAAAGTTAAAGAATACAATTTATACAAATAAAGCTCTAGGTTACCTGAAAAATGAAAATGTTCCAAGAGCAGGGTATTGTTTTGGCTGTTCTGTCTATTGGATTACTTTTGGATTAATAGACCTCCTGGGAGGAGCATTGTTAAAACAGAATTTTCATGACAAGGAAAGACATTTCAAACACACTTTTTAGTGGAACATATATTAAGAGGCAGCTATTACCACTAGGTTTTGGATTTGTTGCACCAAAAGAGAGAAATGGTGAAGACATAAAAAGAAGAAACACTGCTCATTCCTCAGTTGTACAGATAAGGAATGGAGGAGGAACTGATCGGGCAGTTTTGAAGAGGGTGTAGGCATGCCAGGAGAAATGAGAGAGAAATAAATGTTCTTAGTTTAAAAGGAAAGTAAATTGTACAAAAGGTGGCTAGCAAGAAGGCAGCCTCAGTAGATAGGCTGGAAGTTGAATACAGCACAACTTTAGCTAGTGGATGAGGAGAAGATAAACATACTGCAGAAGAGACCTCAGCAGAATTTGGTGTTAGCAGAACTGGAGCCAAAACAAGTCTCTGCTCTGAGGTGTCTGGCACTATAGTTAAGGACACATAATTATTATCTTTTTCTTTCAGCTTTTGTTTCTAACATGGCAATGATACATTGAAATCTAAATCAGAGTAAAGACAAGCAAAGCAGGCTGTTGTGTGCTATATGCAACATATTGTATGATGTATCCACAAAATTGTAAGTAAACCTGATGCAACAAACTGCTTGTAATATTTTTACTGGAATGAAATTATGTTTAGTCTCTCAAGATAGGATTAACAAAGGCAAATTAATTTATGCTCCCTCTAAACCAGTAGGCAGAGACATACAGCCAGTATAGTCATGATAATGTCTGAGTCACTTGTCTTCAGTGCAATAAATTTAGATGAGGTATCCTCTATGCAAATTGAAAACAGATATCTGATCCAAAAGAAAGTGATGCTGTTTGAAACAATTTGCAAGGCTGTGTCAGGCCATACTGAGTAATGCTCCTTGCGCTATAAATTAGCGTGATATGAAATCCATCTAAACCAAAAGCATTCTTTTTTTGACCTACACTATGAGATACAAGATTATGTAAGTGACAGGACGGGTAATAACTGTTGTAATTGTCCACACTTATTTTGTATTAAAATTCCAATCAGTGGCAAGGTTAAAATCATGCATTCAGTGAAGGATTCTTTTTACACACAGGAATGAATCATTATAAAAAAGTAACAACAGATGAGCTCAAGAAAGCTCAGAGGCTGATCCTGGTAAAGCACGCAAAGTCTCAGCTGCATGCCTGAATCTGCTGGCTATGCCAAATAGAGTGAAAATATTGCAAGCACTAGCTCTCGTGACAGTCTCTTTAAGTTCTGCTTTCAATGCAACCCAACAATTCTGCAAGAGGGACTCCTGTCACCTTTCTGTCCATCTTTAATATGTTAAGCAAATTTCTTTGATTTTCAGAAGAAAAGACAAAAGAAAAAAGACTTGAGGTCTCAGCTCTGCAGAGCTTCTCCTCGCACACTAATGGCCAAGTGGAAAGTTACCAAAGGAAACTCTCTGTACCATTCTACACCCTGATATTATTTAGATGAGACTAAAGGACACTAATACATATCAGCTGGCTACAGTCCCTAGACTGATATATCAAATAAGCACAGATGAAATACATTGTCATACCTCTTTTCACACCTCCTACCTTGAGGGTGAGTATAGGAAACAGCACAGCACCTGAGAGGTCACCTTTCCAGTGCTTTCATGAATTCTAGGCATGGTCCACACATTGATTAAAGTCCTGCTGCATTACCTGACTGCTTTTCCTTCCTAAATTAAATTTGCATTGCATGAAACAATCAAAGCCAGCATGTAGCCCAGTAAGGTTCAATGCATGCAAGTGTATGGAAAGCAGGTATGTCTACCAGAACAAGGAGTATAATGCAGAATCTCATTTTCCATATGTACAAAAAAAATCCAACAATAAACAAACAACTCAAAAGTCTGATTTTGTATGCATTGAGCAATTCCTTGTGATGAGTGGCACCTTACTTGTAAAATACTCATAGATTCTACGGATCTCCCAAGTGCATAAGGCACCATCATTTACCGTTGCGAGTACAGCCGCCTGATCCAAGCTAGAAGAATTAGACTGTAATTTTCCAGCTTTGCAAATTTGAACAAGTGCACACAGAGCTTCCAGTGATAAAGTAAAGGCTAACTTTCAAAGAAACAAGGTGAGAAACAGCTATGCATTTGGAAACTGAGAAGACTCTCCAGTCACAGTAGCATAACTTCAGTCACATTTGAGGAAAACAACCTGGATTCTCTTGCTGCCCCACCTTAACACTAAGTTTACTAGCGATTCAGACATGGAGAACAGGTATCAGTTATGTTGGGACAAGAAGACAAAATTGTTTGGGTTACCCCAAAATATTATACTTGGGTCTATAATCTCCTAGATTCCAATAAGAACTGAAAAAAGCCAGATTTTTTTTAATGTTAAGTGTGCAAACAGTTACCTACATTGATAAAAACATGTACTCCTCTCTCCATTCCATTTTAATATTGAGCTGGTTGTGAGCACACTGGCATACCATCTGTCTCGCTCCACGTACTGAATTGCATGTCCTCAAACTGCAAAACTGAGCTAAAGGCTGAAGGCGTTACCGCTTTAATGTCTCCAAAAGTAATTACATAAATGTAATTCCAAATTATTGGTATGTTACTGCTGTCCATATTATTACATAAGTGCATTTCACTGAGGTCAGATTATTAAAATCACATAAAGTTTAAAATATGACCAGCATTTCAGATATACAAATGGTTATAGAGTGTCACCCCAAAGGCCCTCAGACCCAGGAACATATATTCTCCAATAGCAGAGTCAAAACAACACAAGAATATAAAAATTGAGAAAAATACATAGGCTACTTCCCTGAATACTCTAACACCTTCTGAACATTTGAGAGAGAAATTACTCAAATCAATTGTTTCAACAGATGCAGTAATCCTGAAAGGATTTATCTTCTGTGAACTTTCTACTCCCCTATTGAACCAGCATAAAGTTTTACTATACACAACTGTCTATGGCAACATACTTTACAGCTTATTGTTATTATTATGTCACAACTTTGCATTATCTTATACATATTATATTATTTGAATGTACTTTGGACAGCTACCTGGAATCAAAGGGGTTTTAATCAAGCACAGCAACATAAATCAGCAAGGCATTTCACATTCGAAGCATGAAAACAGTCCCACTCAATTATGTCCTTGTTCTGTTAACTTTATGCTCAAATATTTTGCTACTGTAAAACTGAAATTTGTTAAGTTACATGGATAGTGCCAGAACAACTTGTGCCTCTGGACTTACCTCCTGCAAAATATGTACTAAAAAAATCCTCATGTCAAACGTAGAAGTGGACATCTAATTAGTTATCTTTATACGTTTCATTATATTTATTTATTTTTGATCAATGAATAGACTTTTTTTTTTTTATGTAAAGTGAACGGGCATCTGCAGTTTTGCAACTGAAATACTGCAACATCATAGAGTGTTAGAAATCAAAACTGAAATGGACTATTAGCTTACCATAATTGACAATGACTGCCTTTGCCCTAGCTGAAAGATGGGCCAAAAAAAGCCAATAGAGCAAACAATGAATAGGGTTTTGATCAAATCCTGAGCAAGGTCTCTTGTATTTGACCCATTTTTAATCTAAAAATATCCTTTAGGCTGTCATATAAAATATAAAACACTTTAATAAAAGATTACAGCCTTTAAATATAAGCTGTACGATAATAAAATGTACATGGTTTTTAATGCGGAGCTTTTAGCATACGTTTTGATTTTTTTAAATCACAGATTTTAAGGTAGTAGCACATGCAAAGTGAAAATCAGTTCATGGTATGTGATATCATGATCATACATTTTCAGTATTAAATGGATCACAATGTTCCTGGGCTGGCTGAAAAATAAGTACCATTGATGCAAGCTGGAGCAAGTTAAAGCCATTTAGAATAATAGAAGTATTAATTAAAACACATGTGGGAAAGGGACACCACTAATTGCATAGTACACAAACGAGTCTTGTGGTCCAGTGGCTCAGAAAATCTAAAACATTCATACAGGATTGATTCTTTCTTTTTCCTGGGGAAACACAAAGAGAAGAGGTGCAGAGCTGGTACTCAAAAGTCACCAGTGTTTTACATTCAATAACAGCTGTCCAATTATAGCCAAATCAATTACTACAGCTCTGCGTTAGGGTGTAACATATTCAGGTCTAACTTACATTAGGCTGTCATCAAGTATATCTTTAAAGTGTTTTGCAGTTGCATGGCACTAATGTTGTATCAAGATGTTTACAAGCACTGAGTAAACTCGTATTCATATCACTGGAATTCTGGATTTAGATTGGTGTCATGTACAATTTATCTGAAGTAAATGTGAACTGTTTGGCTGAATAGGATGAATTTGTGCAATCCTCTTTCTTTCTACCACTGGTGATAGCATGTGCCTCATTCTGCTGACAAGGAGCTTACTCTGCTCCTTCTTTTCAGGATGTTTGAATCCTTACAGTTTGTTTCGTTTGCATCTCGTGCTTCTTGAATGTAGGCACTTTATAAAAAGAAAAATTCACCTTGCTCTCCTTTGAAAATAAGCAAAAATCCAATTACAACTTTAAGGTTAAGAACTTCAGGCTATATCATGTCTTTAGCAAATCTGAAAAGGGTGATTTTGCACTCGTATATAAAGCATTAGCTCAGTCACACAAATGCAGCACCATTACAGAGGCTCCTATCGAGTAGTTAGATACCATTATACATCTGCTGCTTTATAGTCCTGTTAAAAAACCTTGCCTCTTTCCGAGCTTTACACATCTGACACTGTCATAGCACTTGTGCCAAAAAGATTGAAATTGAACCTTAATATATACATAGGAGAAATCAGAAATGTTAGATACACTGCAAGCCTAGAACTGTCAGTTCAGAATTTTCATTTTTTACTTATTCAATGCAAGATGAAAGCTGTATCTTGTTTTCTGACTATCTCTATAACACCTTAAGCAACAACATATACCTGAAGACAGTGACAGCACAGGGCATCATCCTTGACAGTTCGACAGACTGGTTACTGTTCTTACACTGGGAAAATTTCTGCTTAAGTGAATTTATCAAAATAACTGTATTTATAATCTGAAAAAAGATCTAGGGTTTTTTTTTTTTGTATTTTTATGCTTTTAATAATCTTGACTCCTACAAACAATAAACCGACATAATGCCACTGATGAAGTTATCAACATAATATACATCTTTGCCTCAAGCTCACAAGTAATTTGGTCCCACACTGACATTCCAATACATCCTATGAGCCTTCCTGGTGAACTTAAATTTCCAGAAAACAAAGGAAAACATGTTACTGACATATCCAAATTAATCTGTAGGTATCCAGAAAAAAATAAGTTTCAGGGAAGCCTCAGCTATCCTTCAGTATTTTCTATGGAAAGCTTTCACAATTATACGGTATTTTCTGATCTATCGCTATGTTTGAAAATGTTTGAGACAGCTGCTGATCTCAACTGAGTATTTGGCAGAAGCTAAAAATCAGAGCATAGTATCGAAGAAGTTTGAGTAACACTCTCATATGCTGATCAGAAGGAAAGATCATTGCCTCTCCAAAACTGGAATGTCTGAAAAAGTGTGGGTATGCCAGCATCTGCCTATAGCACACCCTGTGTGATTAACTGCATTGATGGTAATTTTTGCTACTTTAAGGGAACACAATAAATAAATAAATAAATAGAAAGATTTTCATTGACTTCTAATTTGCACAAAACCTTGCCTTAATACCAGTTTCCCACTGTGAACTTTGTACTGATATTTCTTTGTGGGTTGCCAGGTATCAGTTTACAGTCAGCATAGACAAATCAAAGCATTTAATTTCTACCTTGCTGCCCTAACTCATTTTTCAGTCTTTATAAAGACCGTTAACATCTCATCTATAATTCAAACCCCAAACCCAGGTAGTGCCTTTAATGTGGATCTTTCCCTAGTCCGTACATCACTGAGATATTTTTATCTCACTCCATCTTCCTACCCAAATTTTCTAAAGGGAAAGCTTTCTTGTGTCCAATCAGATGAAATTAGCACTTTAGCCTTGTATCTAATGTATTTCAATCTCCTCTTGTCAGCCTTGACCTCCTCCATTTTACATCATGGAAATCAACTCAAAATGCTGCACAAAAATTCAATTTTCCTTATTAATCGCATGTACGCTGTCAACTCTGTTTTCCTTCAGTGGCTCTCTTCTCTCTGATTTAAATATAAAATTGTCTTCCTGTATCACCGGTTCCCATGTGTGCTACTATGGTGCCACCCTCTTCTCCCAACTAGTTCTCCATTTGTTGAATTTTCAAAGATCTTTCTATTGTCTCCTTCTGAGGCCATCTTTTGTAGTTGGAAACAATTGCAAATTTCCTAGAATCACCTCACTATCTTCTTTCCCTTCTCCAAATTCTACCAGAACGGTGCTAGACCATGAAGCTTATAAAACTTTTGTTCAAGGCAAGGAGCAGATGGGATGCAAATACCATTTAGCATGCCAAATGCTCCTTTCTCATCATTATATGGCCCTATTTGTTTGTTGTAGGTATCATTAACCCTGTCACAAATTTTTGCTTCTTGCCGCACGGAAGACTTCTCATTGCATGTTTAAACTTATTCCAGACAGTGAACACATGGTCAGAAGACATATATGCTAGAACAAAAGTCACCAAGCTGTAAATAGCTTTCTGCTTCAACTATCTATTACACACTGTGGATTCCCACAATTTCAACTTTGAACTGTTTGTCATTTTAAAATCTTACTGTCACATCAGCCCATTTCTCTGAACTCCTCTTTTTTCCACATATTTTTCATTTAAAACAAAAATAAGTCCCTGCTATTTTCAGCTGAAAACATATAGAGACAAGTATGAATTTCCAATTCTTATATGACTCAAAAAGGGCAACATGACACCAGCATTTCTGACAACTCTTAGTAAACCACTTATGTCAGTTATCATCAAAATTTCTTCCAGAGAGATTTCCAGTACATCTTCATGAGACCTTTGATTAGGTTACCCCAAGATGTTTAAATGACAAATGTATCGGGGCCCTGGGCTTTTCCTCATCAGTAGTTAGTATTTATCTTCTCTATTATTCATAGACTCAACCCTTCTACAGCTTTCATTCTGTACTTTAAAAGCCAGTTTCGTTTTTTTATATCATTGGTTTCATAGTTACTGGTAGTCTTAAATTCCTCAGACAATTGTCACCTCATTTGGAAATGCACACAAAATCCCCTTTTTTCCCCTCACCACAACTTCTTAAAACACTAAAACTTTTCAACACTAAAGAATCTTTTTACTTTCAATAGCCCTACACTCTCTTTCTACTTAATCCTACTTTTACTTACTCTTTCCTTATTACTTCAATGTTACCACTGTATTTACCACACCCAATTTACCACTCTTTACCTTCTGCAGCACTTCATGGACTGTTTCACAGAAAATCATATAATGTCAGAGAATTGCAATTTCTCATGTATGTTGGAACTATTTAAATATGCAACTTGCTTTGTTGTTGCACTGGGTTTGCATGGCAAGGTTTTGGTAGCAGGGGGGCTACAGGGATGGCTTCTGTGAGAAGCTGCGAGAAGCTGCCCTCGTGTCCAATGGAGCCAATGCCACCAGCTCCAAGACAGACCCGCCACTGGCCGAGGCTGAGCCCATCAGTGATGGTGGTAGCGCCTCTGGGGTAACAGATGTAAGAAGGGGGGAAAGAAAACCTGCAAAATTGCAGCTGGAGAGAGGAGTGGGAATACGCAAGAAAAACAACTCTGCAGACCCCCAGGGCAGTGAAGAAGGAGGGGAGGAGGTGCTCCAGGCACCGGAGCAGAGATTCCCCTGCAGCCCGTGGGGAAGACCATGGTGAGGCAGGCTGTCCCCCTGCAGCCCAGGGAGGTCCACGGGGGAGCAGATCTCCACCTGCAGCCCGTGGAGGACCCCACACCAGAGCAGGTGGGTGCCTGAAGGAGGCTTTGACCCTGTGAGAAGCCCATGCTGGAGCAGGCTTCTGGCAGGACCTGCAGACCTGTGGAGAGAGGAGCCCAGGCTGGAGCAGGTTTTCTGGCAGGAATTGTGACCCCATGGGGGACCTACACTGGAGCAGTCTGTTTCTGAAGGACTGCAGCCTGTGGAAGGGACCCACGCTGGAGCAGTTTGCAAAGAACTGCAGCCCGTGGGAAGGATCCACATTGGAGAATTTCGTGGAGGACTGTCTCCTGTGGGAGGGACCCCACACTGGAGCAGGGGAAGAGTGTGAGGAGTCGAGTCCTGCCCCTGAGGAGGAAGGAGCGACAGAGACAACATGTGATGAACTGACCCCAACCCCCATTCCCCACCCCCCTGAGCCACTGTAGGGGAGGAGGTAGAGAATTCGGGGGTAAAGTCAGGCCCAGGAAGAAGGGAGTGATGGGGGGAAGGTGTTTCCAAGATTTGGTTTTATTTTCTCATTACTGTACCCCGATTTGATTGGTAATAAATTAAATTAATTTTTCCCCAAGTCAAGTCTGTTTTGCCTGTAATGGTAACTGGTGAGTGATCTCTCCCTGTCCTTATCTCGACCCACGGGTCTTTCATTATATTTTCTCTCCCCTGTCTAGCCGAGGAGGGGAGTGATAGAGCGGCTTTCGTGGGCACCTGGCATCCAGCCAGGGTCAACCCACCACAGTCCTATGCAAAGTTGAGACATCTAAATCCAAAACTGTACTCTCTCATTAATAATGTCTAATGAGATTCAGCTTGCCATTTAGCACTATAATAGACATTGCTCAAATTGTACTTTGCAGTGGGAAGTTAAAACTGAAAAATTACCCCAAGTAAAAATGTTGATGTTCAGATAATTAACATTTTAGTAGTTCCCTTTTGAAAATGCCCTGTGACTCTCTTCTGCAGACTTCCCCGAGAGCTTTATATAGCCTCACTTAAGGGAACATGCAATTAGGCAGGATTTAAAAGGTCCCACTGGCCACTTCAAGCTCTATGTTAGCTTCAAAAAGAAACCGAAGCCATTTACACTGTATTGTTTAGTTTTGTGACTAAGATTTTCTAATATTTAATGTAGATGCTGGAAATCCAAAGAAGCTTTAAACAACCAAGGAACAATGTAAAGCCAGAAGTGAAAATGTTTAAAGAGATGTAAAGAGGATTTCAAATCCATTTTTCACAGCTGCATCTGCTGTGACAGTTTATTAAGCTGCAAGGCAAGGGATTTTTTTTTTTTTTTTTTTCTTGCTGAAATATTTACCATAAGCTAAATAGAATTGTCACAGTGTCTCAGGTCACTGCTGTGGAAAGCTGAACATTAGCATTCCCAAATGAGAACATTACTTGATTGATTCACTGAGTGAAAGGGTGAGCAAAATCAGATCAAAATGGAAGCCAACGTGAAGCATTCAGATCTGTGGAGGGAACTGAAAATGGGAGAAAAGCTGGAGGGGGAAGTAATAGGCTTTGTGCATTGGTGGATAAAAAACAGCTGAGAATTTGCCATTTTTTTGACCAGCTTCCAGGCTCTGATGGTGTACCGAGCAGAAAGTGTGTACATTTGAACCTTCGTTTTTGCAGGAGAAGCAGTACAATTTCATGAGGCCTTGAAAAGAGTTAAGATTTCTCTTTGAGGAAGCAACCGCCTTGGTTGAGCAGTGCTATGTGTGAAGTGATTATGATCTCTGGTTTGTTTGCTTTTCCTGAAACCATTAACATAAGGTAAGATCCTTTACGTTGTACCATTCACATGTGATGTATTACTGGATTTGGTAGAAAAGCAGGAACACAAAGCCCTTCATCTCCCAGCTAGGCTACCATTGGAAACATCTCTCTCAAAACCACCTGCCAACTGCAACAAGCTGGATCTGCTACCACCAAGCCTCCATGAGACATCTTTCTTCTAACTAAATCCTTCTTTACTAAATCCTTGTTAAATTTGCAGTCATGTGTAATAAGGGAGTCACTGGTGCGCATAATACCAAACTAAAAGTTTGGTCATTCAAACTGGACGTTTACTTCAGCTGATGATTTTCAACACTAAAGTAACCATGACAGTGCCCATTTTTATTTTGTACATGTGAACAGAGCAGCTATGTGAGGTAAAGCAGAGGAGAGTCTGAGGGGAAAACACACAGAAGCAAGAGGCAAATCTTGCCTGCCTGACTCCTGCAAACACTTCTGCAGAAGTCAACAGAACTACCTTTGTGAATCAAGCACGCAAGATGTGTCCCCTTGCTTTTCCCGCTTGATATTTAGAGAGAAATCATTGCACTGTGTGCGTGCCACACAGCTAGACCCTGGAATAAAAGATATTGACCCTTAAGAGCTTGTTCCTAATTAAAGTTACCCATTTGAAATCACACAAGTAGTTCTGGCACCTTTGGCCATTCATGGATATTAACTGTTACCTGAAAAAGCACCAAAACACAGTCTGCAATTAAATGTTCTTTAGAGTTCTGTTCTTAAATAAAGAAGAATTTGCGCACAACACCGAAAGTTTTCTTTCAAGTTCTCTGCAAATAGTTTCAACATTTTGTTTTATGATTATCTATACTAAAACTGAGAGAATAAGTAATTATGATGTTGCTAGGAAATTCTGTCATTAAATATTACATGAGAAGTCAAAGGTTGCATCATAGGATGTCAAATCTCTAAGAAGCTATCACATATGGTCAAAGAAACTGAAAAATAAGCTGTGTCATGACAACTTATCTGTAGCACTAATTTTGTTATCACATATTGTCTTTCTACAAAATAAGTTGTTCTGGAAGCAAATCAAGTATAAGTTGCTGTGTGCTCTCCTTACAATAATAAGTGCACATTCCTCCAATATCTTCATGACCTACATCATCACAGGACCTTCAATTTCTTACTAAAGGCTGAGCTGAGCTCTAAGTCTTAGAAAGCTTCACTTCTTTAACAAAACTTTTTCTTTCAGTAAGAGGTTGGGGGGCTGAAGAATGGGGACCATCTACAGGAATTTTCTTTTCCAACCAGTTGTGACTTTCATGAAACTTATGGATTTAATATCTCTGAGTCTTGTCAAAAGTTGCATCAGCAGGGAATGGAGAAGCTCAGCAGTAACAGATATTGGGCAGACCAGGCTTCAAAATTCAGAATATATTTGAAAATCAAAACTAAGTTAATAAAATGAAAGAAGGATAATATCTTCCAAAAAGAAGATTGGCATAATTTAGGCTGGGAAGCAACAAAGAACATCAGAAGGCTAATGTGTGAAAAGGAAGGTCTTTCCTTTCTAAAACCAAATAGCTGGGGGACAGTGGGTGTCCCTAGAATACTAGACCATCCAAAGAACAATAACTCATTTTCACCTCCAGCATGACCAGCACCGAAAAATCTCTCATGTGGCCCATTTTCATGGAAAACTTCATTGATTTTTTTGTATTTACATAGTAATGGAAAGGATATTCACTGGTCACAAGAACTAAGAAATCACATTCAATGGCAGAGGGTGGAATAATTACCTAATTAAGTCATAACTGCAGGAAATTAGGCAAATTCATGAAATATGCATGGGTAATGGATCAGTATATTTTCCAGGCTTCTACTTTGCTGTTTTCATCTGCAATATGCATGCTAAAGGGGGAGGAGAGAAGCAGGAGGAGAAAGTAGAGTGGGAGAGCAAAAGCGAGGAAGGTCTGTATGCGGCATCTGGTTTGCAACTTAAAATAAAAGATTAAAATAGATTTTAAAAGCACATTTCAACTGGTTAATGTCACATGAGGGATATTTTCATTATATACTTCTGATATTTAAAACTAATATTTTTCAGATATGCCTATAAACAGTCTTATACTTACATATATTATAAAAGTGCAGGGGATCCAACACAGCTCTGATATAAAACAACTGAGATTTAACACTGACTTACATCAGTGTCATACTTGACCCATTCACTGAATTCTATATACTTAGGAAACCTGACCGCAAACCTGACCACATTTACTCCATGCATGTGTTTCAAATGATGAAATTGAGGCCCGTGGCACTGGGGAAAATTTTTTTTCAGACATTCTCCCCCTACATTCTTGGACCCTGTTACTCTGTAGAGTAACCTTCCTGGTTACTCTAAATTATTCTCTGCTTTTCATGGCACTCTGGAGTCTGAGAAGCACGTAAGTCAGTCTCACTGGGCCTATTCAGTGAAGGAATAGCCAAACGAATGCCCAAATACCAACTTTTAACCTGCTGGAGAAGTTTTTAAGTATTATTCTCCTCATTAAAACTCCTTTGCATTGTCAAGAAATGCAGAAAAGAAATAAAAAATTTGCTGGAAAAGAAGGATCGTGAGTGCCCTACACTGAAGTCCCATTAACAAGCCAAGATGATAGGAAAGTTATCACAGAAACTTCTGAATGGGAAAGGATGAGAAATAAGGTCTCTTCATATCCAAGAAGCTTATTTTACATTTAATACAATTCCCTTGACACAATATGAATTGATAAAACAACACAGTTAATAAAAAGAGTGAGAAGCACTAACATTAGCATTCAAGAAAATGTCCCTGGATACTGGGACACTTTTGGGAGTCAAGATTCTGCAGTCCTTTTCACACCTAACACACCAGTGATACCCACGGAGTAAATTTTCATATATTTACCCCCAGCAATGCCACAGAACATCAAATACAGAACTGGTGTTGAAATAACCAGGATGTGTACTTTGAGCACAGAAAGGAAGCATCCTTATAGTAGATTTCCAGTAGCTTTTCACCTCTATAGTACATCCTAATTTCATTTCCTCCATTTTTGTAAATTATCAAACTAGCTAAACTTAAAACCTTTCTATCCATGAAAATATTCTATCAACTCAAACCACAATTCGTTTAACTCAGATGCTAGTTTTATCAAAGTGGGTTCAGTAAACCAACAAGTTGGGAGAGATCTTTTTGGCGGCCCTCAGATTAATCTCTGAGGCCCTTCAGAATGGCGATCCTTACAAATACATGTGTTGCATTTTCAGCACATGCATCCAGCCAAGTACATCTCCAGATAGTAAAGAACAGTACAAACCTAGGCCTTCTCAGTGATGGATCCTTCATTTAAGGATATTGATCCAACAAGGACCACAAAAGTGCATCACCACAGCAGGCTTCAAAGAAGTCCTCTAGCATCTTTTTCACTTGCTGCACTTCAAGCTTTTAACCAAACTTAGCTCTTCTTCCATGCCACAGTCCCTGGGTTGCAATTCAAGTAAAGGACATAACAATCATGTGGAAGGCCTGCGTGTTAAACATACTACTGGGTTCCACTTGGATGGGTTTGTTTTACAGGTGTACAGGCACTGAAGTTGTTATTAAACCTTTCCCCTGTTGTTATTTGAGTTTATGCATGAAGCCACTGTAAAGACATATTTTTAGCCTTGTGAAGTGTTTTCCCCCCTCTCCGTTAATTATCAAGTACCTGACTGATTGCTCATGATTGATGACTGATGGGGAGAAGGTTCAGCAGGTGTTAATGGTTTGGTTAATGTGAGTGGCACAGAAGAAGGAAGTGGCCCAGAATTCCATCAAACTATGCTTGCTGCTGTTGCCTGTAAATGGTTTTCTCCATGGCAGAGTGTGTGTGAATTTGTATTATAAACTGAAAATTTCTGTAAGGTGTTATTACTTAAAAGAGTATTACTAAAGGAGTATAATTATTTCTGTTCTTTGCTTATGGAAATTGTTGTTTATTTAAACTTTGAAGTGACACAGAAGGTATAGTCAAGTGAAGAAGAATTTCAAGTGGAATAATCAAACTAAATACTACAAACTGAATTCAGCATCGGGAAAAATATCTTGCAATGTAATCTAAAACCCAATAACTTCATACAATTATGAAGATAAATTCATTTACATGGAAGACTTAAATAATTTTTGAAGCTAGTAATCGAACAGGAAGTCATCTTAACAGCACAATGACTTCCTCTGAGACACAGGAAATGCAGCCAAGTTACTTAAATAAAAAAAAAAAAAACCACAAAAAAAAAAACAACCGCCAAAAAAACCCCACACAAACAAACAAACAAAACACCCAAACCCAAATCTGAAACTGATTTCTAATCAACTGAAACACAGACCCACCTTTCCAGTGTCTTCTGCTTTGGTAGACTCCATGCTGTCGTGGTTATTTTTACATGTTCATAAGCATTACTCCCCATTCTGTGTTTGTCAGCTCTTCTTAGAAGCAGATCCTGAAGGGAGTAGGCTGGTGTTTCTGCCCGCATAGCACTTCAGTGACAAAAATCAGGATACCTACAAAAATCCTCTGATAAGATTGGGTTTTCTGTAATTTCATGTAATCCATTACATGCATGGGATGTACACAACTGAAGTGACTAATCTATTTGTGCATACAAACTTGTAGAGGATGGATGTGAAAGAGACGACCTGATCTTATTTTTTTTAGTTTCATTTATATATTCTACAATAGTTATCTTTTTCTGTTTCCAAAAGGGGAAGAATTCCTAGAAACAATAAAAACCTCAGACCAACAGAAAATCCATAGAAAGTTTTTAGAATGTTTATGGAAAAAAAACTTAATAAATAAATAAATATGAAAGAGGAGCCATCTTTGGGCTAAATTAACGCTTAAACATGATTCAAAAAGGCAGCTAAGTTGTCAACATTCTTTCAAAACCACAATTTTAAAGTGAAAAGTTAAAAAGGTATAGAGTATATACAGTTATTTATAAATATATATTTCTGTGTATAGCTAGCAGTTAATTCTTTTCTATAGAAATAATAAAAGGTTTTTTATATAAGACATTTTAGAGGTAAATACAAGGCTATGTGTATTAAGCAAAATTATGAAACAAGTCAGAAAATCAAGCTGGTCATGTGCCTTAATGTTAAAATGTGTATTTATATTAATTTTGAAATACACACTATACAAATCTGTATTTGTAAATCAAGATAAGCTTGATGCAATCATCTCCTCTAAACTATCACATAAGACAACCTCTGAATCTCCTGTCATCATTTCTTTACTATAAGTGTCACTGTAATTCATAAGAACCTACTTCAGAACATCTTGAAATTTTAGCCAGTTTTCTATTCAAAGGTTGATGTGATAAATGAATTCCAGACTCAAAGTTTGAATCCTGTTAATCTAACTCTAGGAAAAAAGGGTTTCCCAAATTAAGTACAAAACAAAATCTGTTGTGTTTACAAAGGTACAGTAATTGTGTACATAATGGTTATAATGTAATTTCTTTTAGGTTTTAGAAATGTGAATTTCATCCTATAGGAACATGAAATACCATGTGCTGCTCACATCAAGAACTGTTTAGAAAATAGTTTTATAGAAAGAAGCTCTTGGCTTTTAAAAGCAGCTAAGAATTTTAGGTCTAAAATTCCTGTCAAGTTCCAATAGGATTTCTACTTCTAAATCCATTAAGACATTTTATAATGCCCCATCCCTTTTGTCTCTACCACATTGGCAAGTCTTTTCTGAAAACCTGTTGGTGAAACTGATTCTTTTTGCTCCTGAGACAAAACAATGAAGTCTTCTTAAGAGCAAGGAGAACCCTTGCTCCTTCTAGATTCTGAACTCTTCTGTGGGAACAAAACAATTTTAGCTTAAACTTTGTGAAGACTTTTACTCTAAGTAGGAATAGCAAGTAAAACATCTATCCTTTACCAGACTTCAATATGTTCAAGTTGAAAATCCATGTCAGTGACTTCAAGAAATTGGTAGACTATATAGGGCTTTTTACAATGATGTTAAAAAAGTAAATAAATAAAATAAAAAGAGGGGGGTGATCTTTATAGCAGCAAAAATAGGAAATTTGGACATATGAATAAAAGACTTTCGAGTAAGTCAAAGGTTCAAAAACTGAATTTCCTTCCCCTCCAACTCAACTAAACAAATATACCCAAAGCAATATTCTTGTTGCTTTCAGTAGCAACTGGGTACAGTTTCAATACTTGTAACAAAACTCAGCAATGAATGTAAAGGAAATGTGGAAACTACCAAAACCCCCATGTATATTAATGGGTTTGGAGTAAACTTGTTGCGACCAAGAATTCAGAAACACAGGAACCTACAGTAGGAGCACTACTGTTTGTGCTGCATCCCAAACAGCTCAGGGCATGCATTTCTGGATTACATTTTTCTCTAAAGAGAAATTTTACCACCTCTTCCTAAAGTGGCAGTCAGAAATTATTATTTCTTGACAGTGATATGTGACCATCACAAATAGTGCTTTCTGAAAGCAGTACTTCTAGTTACTATGTACCACATCAAGAATGGCAGGTTTATAGAGGAAAACATTGGGAACTACCATACTTAAATATTGTGATACAAACCACAAATCTCTTTTTTTCAGGTTTGAAGAGGTGCTTTTTGTACATACTCCAAAGAAGAATAGTCTGCAATGGACATGCACATCTGTAATACACACACACACACGCCATTAAATACATCTGGCATACATATATCTGTTGTCTCCATTACATCACTAGGATGTTACTTCCCTAGCTTGTCAGATTGAGTCATTGTGACTTCCCTATTTCACCTAGACAAAATTTAAAAAATTGTATGTATTACATATCATTTATGCTGTTACTATTGTTACTCATTTGTAAGAGGCTGATTACAAAGACAGAAAATCTTTGTAACCAGCCTCTAAAAAATAGCTTTTCCAAGTACTATTATGGGAGTTTCCATCCTTCTTTTGCCAAATATCAGTTATATTCCACAAATATTCTATGTGGGGGCTTGAATCTTTGGGGAAATTGGCTTCATGACAACAATTTCCAATAAACAACCTAGTCTTGTGGTTCTGGTATGAACCCTCACTAATGAAAGATGACATTTCTTATGGAATGAAAAAGGACAAATTGAGAGGGGAAACAAATGTTACTGTTTCTAATCTCTAAGGCTAGAGTATTTTATAATATGTAGTTTATTGAAAAAAAAAAAAGACCTTATGCTTATTCTTTTAAAAAACAAATACTTTTTTATAAGGGAAAATTACAATATTTGATTAATATTATTATAGCAAATGGATTACTAAATGTTTCTGGCAACAACACAATCCAATATCCAATGCACTATTCTGCAAGCCAGTAGTATATTGCCTTTTTAAGGACATGCTAGGGACCTCAATAAATACCAGTCAAGAGCAAGAGTGTTACTCACAGGAGGTAAATGAGTTATATGTGCACAGCCTGAAAGAACGAAGCAAAATTTTAGTAAAAATCTTTGAAGTGTTGTCGGATGAAAGAAGCAAAAGCTTTAAGTTTAAGGGCATAAATAGATGGAGAATAAATTATGAGTAAACTGGACCACCTGGGATTCTTAAAATTGTCTGAACTGTTTAAGTGAATAAATGACGCTGTATTTCCAATGTTATTAGCATAGCCACAATATGCTTAAATACATCAAAAGCATATGTTTATTTTACGTATTCATCCTTAAAAATCAGATCTATAAAGCAATGTGAATCCAAAATAACCTGGTTTTGCAGTGTCTCTCCCATTCTTGTTTTTTTGTTTTGTTTCTCTTGAAATTAAGTCCTTAAATAACATTTGGTTTAGATGAATTGAAGAGTTATTAGATCAACCAGAAAAGTGGAAAATTGATCAACAATGCAACGTTATCAACTTCAGATCATCGTCATTACCACTTCTGCTGACCCCACTAAGTCTGACATTAGATGTGATCATTAGGGCATCTATCTGGTCTGCCTAGCATTTAGGATTTACATTAATCAAGGACCTGTTAAGGCTAGACTTTAGTATTCAGTCCACCAAAATAATCTCTAAAGATGTTTCTTCCTAGACTACATCATTACTGTTTGGTTTATGCCTCGAACTATGAGGGGGTTTAGCCCCAATTAATTTTATGCCATCTAACGTAACTGCACATGTTCTCAATACCCATACAGATATCTAATCCCCCTAAGCTCTTTACCGTCTTGATATCTCACAGCAATAATTTCCCTAAGCTAATTATATATCGGGTAGAAAAATATTTCCTTTTAATCTGTCACCTCTCTCTACACAATCATCCCTTAACCTCCCACAGTCCCATAACCAATCTTCTGCCCCTCAGAAATCCACTGCTTGGCATTCAGACCCCTACCAATTCATCTGATAAGCCTCACTGTCTCTGGCTACTGTTTCTTCTAATTCACTGAGCTCTGACCTCAGCGAAGACATCCAACACCTTCCTTTTCTAATTCAGTTCACCTCTAACATTTTCTTAGTATCTATATCAGTTGGCCCTCTGTATTCCCCAAAGCAATCATGTTTTCCATTTGGTGATTTTGTGTCACCATGTGCACCCTCAACCGATCGCTGTTTCGTATGTCTAACATCAGTTGTTACTATATATCTATTATTCATCTATCCTTCTCAGTACCCCAGACCAAAATGATTTTGTGACTTCACCCATGAATAACATGTTTCTTGAATTCCTTCTCCAGAACCTGATATTCCCCTACCCAGGCTGTTTACTTATCCCATAATTTCCTGCACTTATTGTCTTTTCTTATCTTCACTTAATGAAGGTGAACTTTTCCAAACATTTTGGTAAGGTATTATATTTGAATGATAGGTTGTGACTGAACTCTGAACCATGAAGAAGGAAAGCAAAGGAAAAACAAAGCTGATACAATGCACAGAACACTGCTATTGACCTTACCAAGATTACAAAAGTATTGGAAAGTAGAAGCTGGTAGAACTTCCTCCTTAGTGCACAACAGTCCCAGTTAGGCTTAATCGAGGACAAAGTTTCTAGCTTCTTCTAATTTCCATCCAGTATAAAGTTTCATTTATATTGGAAAGGAAAAGAACCAATCCCCACGTCACTATTACTCCAAACCAATCTCTACATTGCACGCGTCCAAAATTATTCTCTCAAAACTGTGAGTGCCAGGCCTACAGCTCCAGCTGACAAAATCCTTTCCTCTGCCCTTACAGATGTATACATCTGGCCTCCTTACCTTCCAGAACAGACTTCAGTATTTCTTTTGTCCTCTTCCTCTTTCAAGGGGTATCTTGGTAATTAAAACTGAGCCATAACACTTAGTACGCATTATTGGAAAAGACTATGGTTGTGTCAAGAAACAAGATCAAAAAGAAAGCAGTAAGATCAAGTATGACTAATGTGAAGGTGATATAAAGAGTTCCAAGAACAGTAGAGCATAAAAGCAAGACCTAAATCATTCTGGCATCCAAGAAAGCAAGTCACAACAGACAACTATGGGCAGAGCGCAGCACAAACTAACTACATGTAATTCTCTAACATTCATTTCTTCAAAATATTGTGGGCAGAAAGCAACCATCAAAGTCTTTACGTGTCATTCATACACAACTCATTTCTTCTCTACTTTCATTAGGCATTATTTTTAGGTGTTATTTACAGCATGTGAGGCTTCTTTTTTAAAATTAAAGTTTAGATTATACTTTTTAAGAATTGACATCTCTGATCTAGTTTCTTTTGTCATCTAATTTGTCAGGGTGGCACATCAAGTTAGATATTTTTAAATGACACTTGATTGAAATATCACATTATAGGCACATTTTAATTAAATAATTTATGTGCAAATGAGGCCTATACAAGTAGACCAAAAGCTATGACTATAATCACAGATATGTTTCCTTAATATAGACACATTACCCTAGCATATGTTTTCACACACATCCCTGAAATGCTTTTTTTTCCTTTTTTTTTTCCTTTTTACACACATGCTTGATGACTTTTTTTTTTATGTCAAGAAATCTGCAGGTTAATCTAAGAAAACACTGTAACAGAGTTACCTTTCTAATTGTAAAGATTTCATTTTGCCTTCAGGATGCGTGAGCAAATAAGAAACATATTTAATAAATAAAGAGTATAATTTACTTTGGTTAATTTAACAAAATCCTGAAGGGCCATGATGTTCTGTATTACCAGCAGGTAAATCTTCTGTGAGCCACGGTAAAATATTTTATATCAACAAAGCTGGACCCCATAATCAAATAATGGATTAACAGATATATATTTAAAACTCCATGTGCACAGTATTATTAGCTATAGATGGTCTTTGCTGAGCTGTGTAGGCTTTAATATGACCTTGTCTGGCCACTTACTAAAATGTAATTCTCTATCTTGTCACAATTGTCTGTGTGTGTCAGTTGTAGGATTCCATTACATCCAAATAATATCCAAAGAAATATTTTTCTGAAGTGAACAAAGTTTTTTTATTATTATTATTATTATTTATTTTTTAAGCAGAATTTATGCTTTAGATCTGGAATAAGAGGTTTTTGTAGATGAGCATATCAAAGCTGGCCTAAGGAAGATATCGTGACTACTACTGCGCATCTCTGGACAGTTAGAGGTACAGTAATTCACAAGTGACATAACGGTTACTAAGTTGTACATTGTGAATGGTATCAGAATAACAATAAAAGGCCAAAGTATGGAACCACTCAGCCTTGCTGATCCTTGTACCAGATATTTTATTTTACTTAAATTCAAACCTGAAATTTCAGCTGTGATAACTTTCCCTGCTCAGTACAACAGAACTGACCTTCAAGAAGCATCACGAAAGAAAAGGAAATTTGTCATTCTTAGACAAGAAAATTCAAGCCTTATCCTTCCCGCATTTAACAGATATGATCAGTTGTTCAAATGCAGACTCTAAATTACTCACTAAAAATATCCATGAAAATCACTGAATCATACCTATTATCAAAATTAAAGCTGTAAAAACAGTTAGTACATGGAGCATCTAGAGTCATCTTTGTGTACAAAAATTGTTTTGTCATGAGCACCTCCAGGATGGGAATTATGGGCCAAATGTGAACACTTTGATTATCAGATACTATTATGTCTACAGCAACATGATTTATATAATATACATAATTACAATTTGTGCCAGTTATACCCCAAAAGCAACACTTTCCTGATTTTCACCAAAATATTCCTGTCGATTCTAAAAGTATCACTGATGACAAATCCCCTGAAAACAGCCCAGACAGCCACTTGAATTATTTTGTTTTCTCTTTGCAAAGTAGTATATAAAATTTAGAATTGTTTTCTGTAGTAGATTCTATATTCTAAGCTCATTGCAAAGATAAATCATTAATTCAAGAAATTCCTAACATTCTTTAAAGCAACTAGAAGATTAAAATTCTCTGTCCCTCATGATGTCAAGGTTTTCAGATTTATTATTGCCATAGACACACAGCCTCTGTAAGTCACAGATGTATTTGCTGAGGAGAAGGAAACAGCCCTTTTCCAGGGCACTGATTTCTTTTTGAGAGGATAAGCCATTTATGACAGAGACAGTTCCTTGTATTTGAAGAAAAACAAAAACCAGCAGCTTACAAAAGGAGATTTTAGAATAATTTGCCATGGTCCATCCAAGTAGCCAAGGTCATTAGCAAAACAGGTCGTTAAGCTTTTATGAAAGAAGCTATCACTGAGCTTCCTCCACTGAGTTATTGTCTATGGAACCACAGTCTATTCCCCTAGTTTACAGAATCTAAAGAAAAATTCTTCAGCAAACAGAGATGGGAAAAACCCTGATGCAATCCAAACCCCAAACCAGCCTTAAACTCATTATAGCTCCCCATAACTGTGATAAATAAATTGTGTCTTCCTTCTTGACCAACCTGATTTTTAACTTATATGAAAATCTATTCTGACCATCCTTTTTATTTTTACTGTTTTCATTTAAGACCTCTTTATGAGGTCTGAACTAAAAGTGCACTATACAGCATAAGAAACTCTCAGTCATTAATACACTGCCCCATCTTAAAAGGGATATTATTAGAAATCTCTAAAAAACTTTTAATATTAACATTGCAGAGGCTAGAATAAGCAGATAATGATTGCTAGGGTTTCTTTTTTTCCCATGTATTTAACAAGTAAACCACCTCAAAAATATTTCAGTTATCTAAAAGACCAAAGGTACATAATTCTGCACAATTATTTTTACCTTCAGCTAAGAATTCCATGCAAAGGTCAAAACATTGTGAAGCGTACCATCTATAAAATTCTAGAACACAAATTCTGCAATTTTAATCTTTCTGTGTAAGCCCATCAACATCCATAGCACTAACCATAGAATGTAATACTACCAAATTAAGTGATGGCCAAAGCAGATTAGTTTTCATGGAGCACTTAAATTTTTGATGGACTGTACTGATCTTACCTCAATTAAATTATATTGTATATTTTAAAGGGCTGTCAATTGTTTGACATGAACATAAATATTGCCACAGCAACAGACTAACAAGAACTACAGTCCAGTCTTTAAAAACAATAAATTAGCTTTAAACATAAAGTTAAAACATGGCAGTTTGTAGTAGCTCAGTTTCAAAACAATAAACCATCTGCCTCATTAAATCATCAAGAGCACTCATCCTTTCCTTCCTCTTGGCTAAATCTGTTCTTCTCAAAACTGTTGAGCTGTAGCCAGGCCTAATTCACCATCCTTTCAAGAGCTGTTCCTCCTCTGAATAGCTAAGCATCATCAGCTGGCTTGCTTACTTAATAACTGCCACCCTTCCCTTGTAGATGGAATAGAGAATTTCTTTATTAGTTTCATACTCAGGAAGGTGAACACCATACATAGAGAGTAGCAAGAGAAAGTGGTGGATACTCTAATTGCCCCACTTACATGCCCCTGCCAGAAAATATCATCTTCACAAGAAATAAGAAATATCAGTGATTCTTTGTCCTAACAGAGACCAGCAAGCATCTCCCCTCAAGAAATATATCTTTCCAGTTAGGCCAATCAAAACACTGTTAATATTCCCTTATGAAAACTCCAGCAAACATATATAAGTATCTCACCTTATAGACAGCTATCTGGGTTTTTATTTTTTCCCTGCAATAGAATGAGCTGATTACAGTACAACATGTGGCCTACAGTAAGAGTCAAACAAGTCCCACAGTGGTAAATTCTATCTAGAAGCTGTGAACAGAATAACAAATAGCTCACTGTCTTGATATCAATACCATCAAAATAACAGGAGCCATAAGAGTAATTACCAGTGGCACTAGGATAAAAGCATAACAGAGGCTTATTATCAGAGGCAGTCAGAAAACATTTAGAAGAGAGTTCTGCAGGGAAAAAAAGTCTGCAGAGTGCCTTTGGATTTTGTGGAGAACAACCTAATTTCACGCAAAGCCCAGAGAACATTTCTGGAAAAAGCTGTAAAAGTCACACGGTCCACACTTTGCCTGAGAGCCGACACTGCTTTCCTTGCATGTTCGTGACAGATACTTGACTAATAGCTGTTTAAAAATTTCCCAAACCAGTGATTCCTTCATCTCATTGGGCAATCTACACCAGTGCATAACTATCTTTACCAGCAGAAAGTTTAGATTTATTTTTAGAAGTGTGCCTGCATGGCCAAAATATGTAATGGGATGACCTCAGCGCTGAGTGAAGAAAGCAGCTTAATCTAGATGGTTTTGTTTATACATGAAAATATGATGTTTTCTATTCCTTCAATAACATAATACTGGTGATGTAGGCTCAGTTTGTAATTCACTCTAAACTCTATATTCTGAGGAATTATTGCCTAGTTATTCCTATCCAAGCACAGCATTTGTCAGCAGGATGCAATTCAAAAGGGAAAAGGGGGGGGGGGGGGGGGGCGGACGACACCAAACCACCTGTTGGGGCAAATTTTCTTTTTCTAATCTCAGAAATAACTGCAGCCCTACCAGGCTTGACACCATGAACAAATAGGAGAAAAGTGCTTTCAATGCCAACACATGAGTCATTAATAAAACACTGAAGGGAATCGGATGCAGGATAGATCCTGCCCTACATAATGCACATGTCCAATCTAGCAACGCACCACTCATAAACTAACTTTAGAAGTTTTATTTTGTTTAATGAGCAAAATGCTGTTTAAATATCTCTCCTAGCTCAGAGAAAGCAGAGGTTGGGATTTTTTTTAGGAATTAATCACAATAAGAGATGTTATTGGTTCTTCCTTGATCCTTCGCGCTGCAGAAAAGTAATACTGGAAGTCTTGCTCACTTTTGAAGACTGCGACCATTGCCATTGACTTGGACTTCTGTGCGTGGTCTTTATTTTAAATGTTTTATCCCCAATATTGCTTTTTTAATCAGAAAATTTACTGAGCTATTTTATTCCAAAAAAGTTCATCTTCCTTCGGACACTCCCTTCCCTCCCTCTCCCCATTTATAATAACTGTTGTGCTATTTTGTTACATAGTAGTCCTTCCCTCCTGATAATTCCAGTTCCTTTTTTCATGACAGTGATAGATGCATCTGATAAGTCATAGAAAAGTAAACTTGACAACATTTTCTACTTCCAACTCAATTTCTAATCTGTTTCTACATTGACTCTTTTGCTCCAGTTAACAAAAAAATGATGTCTCTGAGCTCATATCAATTTTAATATTTACAACCTGTCAAAATGATTCACATTCCTCACTGAAGTCTTAGCTCAGGTGTTTCATTGATCAGCTCCCAAATCCCTTTCTTTAATATGAGCCTTAAATCAATCTCTTAGAGCTGGCAACATCCCTCACAGAAGGTAAAAAGACATTTTTAGTGCAGATAAAAGCGAAAGCAAAAGACCTAATTCCTATTTAGTTAAGCGTTGATCAACAACAACACTTTCCTGAAGTTTCAAGAGACCTTATACAAACAATCAGCTTGCAGTAAGAGGAAATACTGTGACAAGAAGGTCTTTTTTGTTCAGCATCAGTGTCAGGTTCCATCTTCCCTTGCGAGGAGGGTGTGCGCACAGGGGACTGCCCGCCCCATCTGGAGGTCCCCCCTGGATGCTCCCGAGCGCGAGACCTCGGTGCCACGCGGATTCACATAGCCTCTTTACTCTTCCCTACTTCTGCGCTCCCAGCGTGCTGACGGAAGAGGCAAAGGCAAGTGCAAGTCCCCAGCCGTCTCCATGGGAAAAATCTAAATGGTGCCAGACGGGGCCGCTTGGATTCAGAAATAAAGTGTTTTTCCAGAAATCAAATAACATGTTGGGTTGGTGAAAACAGAAAATTTCATACAAGTGATTTAAAATAAATAAATCAATCAACCTTTCTGCAAGCCCAAGCACTGTAGTAGTGCGTTGCCTTCTTGCAGCTTTATACTCCATTTCAAACTGTGAAAGATCCAAGGTGAAGACTGAAAACATGAGACTTTACAGTCCTCAGGGATTCTGCCAGCCCCAAGACAAGCAGCCCTGCAGGACAAGTGCTAAATGTTACATGTAGCTGTGAACTGAATGTCAATGAGAAATATGAGAAAAATTTGTGATTTTATGTTTCCATTAATCAACTTGCTCCTGACAGTCAGCCTTGTTTTATTAACATAACCAGATAAACACACACGTGTGTCTCATTAAGTCCAGAAGGAACCAGCCAGCAAAATCTTGCAATTCATCAGGTAAGGTCTTCCATATTGAAATGACCTCAGAGGTTTTATAGGGCCTTGAGTATCACAGCTGCATTAAATATCCTCAAACTCCTAAATCTTATGCTTCGGACAATATAGTTAGGCCAATTTCACATTTAATTTCTCACTCTTATAAAGTTTGACTTTTCCACCTCGGCATACCTAAAAAATTGAAGACATTCTCTGCAATAATAAAATAACTTCTTTCAAGGATATGAGAGATAATTTGATGATCATTCTTTAAAGCAGAAGGTTAAACCTTTTTACTGTGAAGTTGATGGCATAAATTATATCAATTTATAAATGCTCTACAGCAGCTTTAATATCATTTTGTAACACTGACTTCTCCCAGTTGATCTGAAACTATGATGAGGTAAATCTCAAGGTCAGAATTTGATAGTAGCATCTGTCTTTTCTTTCAGTCGTTACCAAGGAAGAACCTTCAGATTGATTTTTACAATAGTAATTTAAGGGTTAGGCTTAGTTTGAGGTTGTATCCAGTAATTTTTGGTTTATTTTAGTAAAAATATATCTTTATGGTGTTAAGAATAGTGACTCCCAGTTCCAGACCTCGATGGAAAAGGATTCATTTGAGTTTCATATTTAAATGTCACGTAATATGTGCTTACACCGCTGCTTTTTTTTTTTTTAATTCCTCCTATTTTATTCTTTTTTTCAATGAAAGACAAATTTTCTTCTTTACTGGATATAAAAACAAGAACAGTGATAAGATCTGTTTGGCAAACACATCTGAGCGAGCATACTTTTGCTCCTCTGGGTAATTCTTTCAACAGAGCTACTCACATGAAAAAGCTGTTCATGTGGGTGTGCAGTGAGTTATTGTTAATACATGATTTCAAGATCTGGGGACTGAAGAAGTTGGCACCAAGTGGCCTGAGACCTGTAATAAAATGGTGGAAGCTGGTGATACAAAGGCAGAGCAAAGGCAATCTGGATTGATTAACAGATTCCTGAATTTGCAGCTGTTAACGGCAGACACATTTCTTCTGGCTTCCTGCAGTTCTTAATCAAGCTAAGCACCAGCAAGAGGCATATTTGTAAAAGCATCCTAAAAATGTGAATATATAAAATGATGCACTTGTGTTTTTCTACATGCACTGGTAACTATCTTTTAGTAACTAGGGAACTGCATACTCACTCCCTATATGATTGTGTAGATACTGTTTAGACGTCTCCTGTGGAGATTTGTTATCTGGTAATACAGATTTTTACCATTTCCCAGAAGTCTTACAAAAAAAAGAAAATAAAATCATGAAATGATTGTTCTATACCCTCTTGCTGTCACTCTTTTTCCATTTCCCCCTCCCCCTGAGCTGTTCACCACTATAAAAGAGATAGTTACAAGTTTCAGAAGTGTATAAAAGCAGCTGAAAGTTGAAAACTTCCTTTCCTTACCTTTCTTTGATTGAAAAATGTTTGGGGTTTGTGTTTCTAAACTTACAATCAAAACTGTTCCCTTGATGTGTCTTTTATGACATGTTTCACCCCAGAGCAAACACTTGCACTGCTAGGAACAGGGGATTGTAATGGAAATAGTAACAAACCTCTAAACTGCAGCAGTGCTATCAGGCATGATTACAATTGGTTTAGGTTTGAAGTGGGAGCTCCCATCTTCAGTCTATAAACTTTTAAGGTAGTGTCATGTTTACAAAGATGGTGAAAAGATAAATTCATGCTGCAGTGCAAAATAGCAGGCAACAATACAGCTGTACTCTTAAAGCAAAGCCCGACAGAAGCAGCATACCAACACCTGGTGCAAAAAAAGTCAACGATAATTACAATGAAGTGGCTTTACTAGCACCAGCATGCTCAGATGTACAAAAACATGGAGCAGCATTTCATCATGAGATAATAAAAAAGGATAAAAGGAAGGAAAAAAGGATAAAAGGGGAAGGTTTGTACTTGCCTTTAGGTGTCACAAGTCTTCAAAATTTTCAGTATTTTCAAATCCTTATATTAACTACACATATAGCTTTAGCAAAAGGAAGCTGGACTAATGTCCCATTGCAAGACGGGGATATGTATTTTAACACCCTTTAATACTAAAGCATGGTCAATGTTACCTGAGAAACTTACATAAGTACTAATTTACGCTTTATACCAATAGTAAGGATTTTTTCAACTTACAAGTTATTATAGAAGGACCGTATACATCGTTATCATTTTCACTCTTAAGCTGTGCATAATGAAGTCAAAACTTTGCTTTGATGCACCAAGATCCATACTAATTTATTCTACATGACAGAATACTTGCAGTTGTGAATTCTTAGTGAGGGGAGAAAAAACAAACAAAACCAAACACCGACATTTTTCCTAAGCATCTAAGAATACATAGAATTACATGTTGGCCCTTAAATGAGACCACTTTACCATAGGCTTCACTGAAGCCAGAATTGCACTCAAAGCATTTTGGGGTCTGCTTTGCACTCAGTAATTAAAAAGGATTCTTACCTTTCATAAATGTTGAATCCATCCCACAACAAAGCACCTCTTTAAATGATTTATTTAACATATGAATAAAGTTATTAGAATGACTCAAAAACATATTTGTTGGCAATAAAATATTAAAGTGTAGAACAGTATTTCTTGCCACCGACTTTTACTGAAACTTCATCAGCTAAAATATAGATGTAGCAGTGAAATACAATCCTCTTCATTCAAAATGCCATTTGAATTCACCTGTTCTGTAGAGCTCATGTCTGCTCACTCACTGGTAGGAATTCATAGCACATTCATTGTAATAATTCACACTAAGTGCAGAAATTAAAAAAGGATAGAGAACTAAAAAGATCTGCTCTAACCATCATCTTTCAGGATTTCTGAGCAACTTTTGCTGAGTATTTAGAAGCTTTAATTCCTGTCTGATTCAGTATATGTGTATGGGAGAGGGGAAGAAAGAACGTCGCTAATAGGCAGCTGGACATCTAAGCTAAAAATCTCTTCACGTACATTTCATTTTGGTCAGAGGAAACCAGTGCTGTTTTAATGACCATTACCTATTACTGCCATATATCCAAGCACACAAATAGCTAGCGTTGTTGCACCAATTTTCACTACCTGCTGATACAGACAATGCCATTAACTAATTAAAAAAAAAAATAAAAATCTGCACTGCTTTATTAAGGCCAGAAAATTATTTACAGAAAAAATAATAGGTGTGCACACTTACCCACACATAAATTCATATGTATGTATGTATGGTATACATAAGTAACAGTAACTGCTTAATTCTTTTCCTTTAATCCCATCGCGCTAATAACATTCATCACTGTTTCTAGTCAAATTCGAATCACAAGTACCTTACAAGACTGATTTATAGTCTCAAGTGCTCTCTGAAATCCTCCAGTGAATAATCTTTACTGTTCTGGTTAGCGACAGGTAAAAGACAGATTTTAGTTACATACAGGAAACTGTGAAATTACTTCATTCATCCATTAGAAAAGCATCTTACATTAGAGTTTTTATTGAACATGCACTTGTTTCTGTCTTAAAAACAGAATTAAGTGAAGAAATGACTCTTCATTAAAGGATATTTCCATAGAATAAATAAATTGTATACCCGCATACAATACAACGTGCACACGTTCCAAGCTCTTTGACATGTGAGTTGTGATTTAAAATTTTTGTCACCCAACCAGAGTGACAGCTCAGGAGATTTCACAGTAACCATTGGACACATCACTTTGCCATCTTCTCTAGGACTGGCAGGGGACCTTACAAAACTATTTATGAATAGCAAATACTTTTGCTTTTAGCATACACAAGTTTGCACCAAACATCAGGTCTCTCATTTGGGGGGGGGGGGTGGGGGTGGGGGGGTGGTGTTTGAGGGAAAGACACCTTCAGGCTATTTGGCAAAAAACTTCACATCTCAGTCACAGCTCAAATGATGTAAATTAGATACTGTTGCATTACCTAATTTACAACACTATAGTTTTCAGGGATGGAAACTAGAAATATTTAATAGTATTTCTAGAAGCCTAAATATTTAGTATATATCTGCCAAATGTCATTACATTCCTCCTTGGATTTAGAAGAAAGTCTTCAATTTGATCACAAAAACTCAAATAAGTGGATTTCCTTAAATAATTTTCTACTTTTCTCTGAAGTGGAAGCATGTCTGACTAGTACATGGAGTTCTCCACATACCACAGAGAACTTCTTACAGGTGCTCCCCATTCCAGAGTGGTTATATCTACCACTATTCTCAGGAGCCATCACCATCTAATAGCTAGAACACAAGTCAGAAGAGATCACAGGGGTGAGAAATGCATGGAGGGGCTGTTGGGACCTCCAGTCTTTTAAGACTCTCTCCCAGCCTAAAATAAAAAGAAATTCTTACTTATTGTTGGTGTTCGAAAAGCCAATTTCTCTTTCAGCAGCGACTCTCATTGGACAGTACGGGCATAGTATTCTGAACTTTACTTCTAATAAGGTTTAGACTGTCCCACTATAATAGGGAGGCAATCCCTGATGTGACCACTCAAGGTTAGAATTTCGAAAATCTTCATTAAAAAATTTGCTGGTTTACCATACTGATTCATGGTACACTGCCTTTACTAATTGAATTAATAGCTACACTTGCTTACTAAAGAGATTAACTTCTGCATTGCCCTCACTAGACAGGTTAGTTGCTAGGCAGCTCTCACTGGAGGTTTGGCACTATGTTCTTATCTCTGAGGACAAAGGCTGCTATGCATCTTTCACTAGGAGAATGAATGCTACACTGCTCTCGCTAAGAACATTCATCTCCGTCTTTATATCTCAATTGTTCTCCTTTAATTATTTTAATCACTTGGTGCATTCTAGTGTTGCAAGCCTATTTAATCTGGAGTATATTTTGACTTGCATGCTATGGAATTGCTTCCATTTTTTCCTTCCTTGTCAGTTTACAGCCTCAAAATTTATTCCAAGTCACATGTGAAGGTCTTGCACACCAGAGCACACCATGTCTGCTGCTGCAGTAATATTCAGTCTGATATTTAAGCCCTTCTCAATATTTTTCTATCCACTGAACTGTTCATTGTCAAATATTTGTTTGTTTACTTTGTTCATTTTATTCCACACTGCAGTTCATATCTAGGAAGTTATGCCTTTTATTAACAGCCTCATTGTGCTAAATGCCTAGTCGATACAAGCAGCACAGCTCCCGTGATTTGGCCGAGGATATGATTACACCACCCACGGCCTGGTCCTCTTTTCAGCTGGACCTCCAGGTACCCAGATATGGGTGTACTAACTCCCTTTGGAGTACCCAGATGATTTCAAAAGAATAAGATGCCTATGTCGTTTTCTCATTGGCAATCTGGCCTATTTTTCCTCGCAAATAGATCCACATGGAGCCCAGATCCTTGTGCCATATCAACGACTGGGGAAAATTGGCTTAGCTCCACAGATCTCAGCAAAGCTGAAGACATAGCTCCTAATCTCCAAAACAAACCAACCCAAACCTAAGAACAAGTGAAATCTTCATGTTTAGGCTGCAACTAGAATTCCTTTCTGGACTAACTTTGTCACATATTCTTAGTAAAATAACACCGAGCTTAAAAGCGATAAGCATATCAGGTTTATTCAGCACATTCTTCCAGTGTCTCTACTTGTAAAGTGACGTAGTGATTACTGAATGGGAGGAAACTGCAGCTGAAAAATATAGTCCTTTTTCCAGTTAACTTGTAAATTATACAAAGGCTTATTTTAAAATTTATTTATTTATTTATTTGTAATTTTTGTATAAGCATATCATGCAAATTTATATCAACTTGTATTTTGCCTTGTGTCATGCAGCTCATTTTATCCATCTCTGAGTACTTGCTATCCTCTAGATGTTACTCATGTAATATAATTACTCTGAAAAGCGCCATTTGACTGGATGGCCCAAACTCTAGAGAGGCTGAGACAAAAAAATCCTGAATAATTAATAAAATATCTGTACAAATTCAAATTCCCTTGTTCAATAAAGAAATTATATCATTCCTATTCTTGGTAATGAATATATGAGCACAGTCAAGTTGAAACATTTTTATAAATAATTTGCCTATCCTTTTGCCCAGTTGTGAGAACTGGCAAATTTCTTGCAATTATGAACAGACAAAAAAAATCTGTCAGCAGCACTGTATTTTTTCCCAAGAATAAAAAAAATCTTATCCTGCCTATAGATAATACAAGAAACAAAACAGAGGAAGTTGGTCAGTTCTGTCACTGAAAAGGTAAAATATGGAGATTTTAAGGTGAGGCTGAAACAAAAAAAGAAAGCGTGAATATCTTCAGAAGTTGAAAAGAAAAATTTTAGAAAGGAAGATCATAGTAATGTTGACTTTGTAAGAATAATATATCATGCTTTTGTTTGTAAACAAAGGTTAAATCATGGTATTAGATGCCATCAAGGCTTTTAATCTTTTTCAGCGTTCAAGGAATTGGGAGGGGAAAAAAAATAAAAAAAAAAAATAAAAAAATCAAACCGTCAATTTTTTCTGTAAATATCAAACTGATGACTGCTCAGAGAAAAACATAAGGTAACCACCTTGCTTGAAGGCACTTTTATTTCTTATAATATGTCAGCTTCTTTTGACATTTCATGGAAAAAATACTGAATATTCAAAAATTTGCCTGAAAATTTACCTCTTCTGGGACATCAATTTGAAGGATAATCTACTAATGACGCATTAGTTACTGGGAAATATTTGAGACTGACATACATAATTTATACTGTAAAGTCATATATGAAATTCTGTTTTGGTGGGGGTTTTTTTAGCTCTTTTATTAACACATTAAAAAGTCCTTTAGAAAGATGTGCAAATATATACAGAGTAGATCCTGCAGTTTTAAGACTCAAGGAAAACCACTGCAATTTCTATGAATCTCAAGAATCCACGACAAAACCTCTGGAATTATGCACAAAATAACAAACAGTATGTTCTGCTGCTTAAAATAATTAAATATCAGCAAACTTTATGATCTACACATGATAAACATGTGACTATTGTAATGATGGTAATTGTAAAATAATCCAGCAACACACTGATTCTGGACAGATTAGTATGGCCTTTACACCCCTCCCTTTTGACCAGCTGTTGGCTGTTTTCATATAGGCAAGCGTATCCATATCCGTAGGCTTTGCTACTTCAGAGTTGCAGCTATGACCAAAAAAAAAAAGAAAAAAAAAAAGAAAAAAAAAAGATAACTGAACAAACCAGCATTCTTAACTTTCACCTTGGTTATACAACTAAACAGTTCAGAGACATCCAGCCTCTTCAAAATTAATAGAAAGCTGTAAAACAGAGAACACATAATGAAGGGGTTAGAAATCAGCAGAGTAGAACTGGTCTAAGATTTTACTTTCAAACAAAACACTTTGAAAAGAGGCAGAGAACAGGTTTGCTTGTCAACTTTTCATAAGTCTTTTTTTAAGCAACCCTTTTGATTGCTTATTTCTCCCCAAAAGACTTTTCCCCAGAGCTGAAAGTGTGAGCACAGTGACAAAGCTTGGAATCCAAAGAAGCTAAACCAGAAGTCCCCCAAAGACCACTGAAAGAGATTCCTCAACATCTGATCAGGTAAATTCACTTTATGACCTGGCTCGCTGCTGACTGAAAAACTATAAACTGTCTTAAGATGGAGAAAGAATGAAAAGTTCTTGTTCCAAATAGATGAGAAAAGAGGGGACATTAAAACAAATGCTCTGTGGTATTGGGAAATTGCCATTTGCTCTATCTCCCAAACTTCTCATTGTTACATTAAGAACTCAATAATTTTCAATTTATCTCTCTCTCCTTTTTTTTTTTTTTTTAATTTGGCACTCTCAGAATGCAAAAACTATAAATTAGATCTGACACCAATGCACAGAAAGTATCATTCCATTTTATACATAGACAGATTTAATCATCACCCAAGCAGACACTAAGAAAGCATTCTCTAGCATGCATGAGAGAAAGAAGAGCACATATACTTCTTTCCCAAACCAAAGCTCTTCACAGCACTACCATCCTCAAAATAGTCCCAGGCTTCAAAATCAAAAATCTAATTGCTGACATGTTTTCTGTACCACTTCCATGAAGGATGCTAAGAACACCTCCCATAAGTTTCTCTTTTAAGAGGAAAAGCAATAATGACAACATCCACGGAGAAAGACAGAAGGTGTGCAAGAAAGAATTTCAAGCAGTATCAGCCAATGTACTTTGTGTGAAACAAATTAGTTGCTGGCGAATTTTTTTACCTTTTTTTTTTTTTTTTTTTTAAAGGAGGTTACAGGTACCAAGATGAAAATGGTAGAAAGATGCAGCGGAGGCACACCAGAGAGAGATATTTAACATTCAGCAGAACATTTAAGTCAATAGAAACAGCATCCAAAAATATCCTCCAAACATCAACTGACAAAAGAAGAAAGTTGTACAATTTGTACCATCTTCAGCAGAAAACTCACAGATTACTGCAGGTCCACTGGCATGTTATGAGTCTGCCTGCTATGACATCGAGTTTGAGTTTTGAGTTTATTTCCATACAGATATTTAGGGAGTGCTGTTTCTGAGTTCATGTGCTGATCTCAGTCTATGAGCTTGAGAAGAGTTATCACTGATCCTGTTCAAGCCAATGGCAATTAGATAGCCAAGATTTTCTCTCTGTTCTCCTGCTGTTGCATATCTTCACCCCAAATCACTGATGACATCATTCAGATATTTTAATGGCTATAGATTTTGGAATAGACACATTAGACCTTAAAACTTGCACCAAGATCAGATGATTATACACGTTTAAGAGCATTATGCAGGACAAGTTTGCTACATCTAACATGTCAGAACTGTATTTTATGACACTGACTGAAAGATTGGACATATGCTATCTTTTTAAGATTATGTATAGAGCTTCATAAATCAAATGTCTGAATGAAACTTTGTTTATTCTCAGTAGTATACAAGCGGATATTTTTGTAACGATATTTTACCAAATGTATCTGAACATCCTGCTGACACAGTATTTCAAGGGAGTCCAGTGAGGCAAAAAATGTGACAGTAAAAAGAATGTGGAATGTATGTCAGAGCAAATACTTGATGTAGCAGATAATAAAATCTAATGCAAATATAGCTTTTACCAGGGGGGAAGTAGCACAAGAGTGTCTCAAAATTAGTATGATTCAGAAAGTATATACAGTCACTACACTATGCCATTCATGGCACGTAATGAGCCATGATAATGTACTGTGATATATGAAGATATTTAGAAGACTCATAAAGGTTGTTTGGAGTAAGAATAGCTTTATAAACTGGTTTATATTGTCAGCTGAAATGCTTCTGAATCTGAAAGTTCCTTAGCATTATTGTACTTGCAAGATTATTGGGAGAGAAGAAACCATCCTCATCAATTGTTCTTGTTTAAATCTTAATCATGCAAGATTACAGAGAGCGTGCTTTTGTTATAGGCGCTCCTGTTATAATTCAGATTGAATATAATTTTGGAAATGCTCTATTTTCATTATTGATGCTGAAAGCAAGAATCATATTTGGAACCATTGTTTTTTTGTTTTGGGGGTTTTTTTTTGTTGCAATGATTAATCACACGGGACTTGTATCCAACTCATGCCCCCAAAATCTCAAAGCCTTTCCAGAATTATAGTGAGTAGATCTAGCTTAGACAAAAAAAGACTAGACTTAGTTTTTCCCCATGATACACTTTTGCCACTACAGAGGCTACCAATACCATTTGAATCCCAATCTCTACCAGTTACCATCATCGTAGCCAGACATCTTGATATGAGCAAGATAAATTTCTAGAAAACCACAGAATTTAATAAACAAACACACACACAACCTGGATTCATAAAACTTCAAATCTCAAGCTTGGCAGTTTAACCACAGTGAAAAGCACAGATCCATTTCCATTTTTTGTATAATCATAGAAAACATTTTTAAATATCTCATATACTGGAAATTAGTAAAAATAAATACCCAATAACTTTGGTGTTATCTTGTTTTCTTCCTGTTCATTTTAACCAGGGTGAACCAAAAAGATGTTCCGGGGGAAGCAAACATGTCTGATAGACAACCTACCTCCACTGAATGAACAAGTAAATTCATACTCTTGACAGCAAGGACTTAAACAAATAGTGTCTTTACAGTAAAAAAAAAAAAAAAAAAAAAAAAAGCTCTATCTATAATGACAAAGAAATTGACAACTTCCTTATCTGTAATCCATAGAAAACCTGCACAGAGAATAGTGTCTGTTTAGTTATCAGCCTCCTGCGTTTAGCATGGAAGTCATGATATTACAAACCACTTGACTGTTGAAGAACAGGATAAACAAAATTATCCAAACTGGGATTTTGACCAAAATATTTTTTAAAAACTAAGTTTTTTAAAAAGGTTTAAGATTTTCATTAAACAAAGACATCCTCCAGCTCTCAAACACCCACTCCGCCTGCTATCCTCTTCCTTTCCCCAAAAGATCATCTTTTAGAATCATGCTGCAATGCACTCTGGGAATAGTAACTTGTACATCACAACAAACCTTCCCCCCCCCCCCCCCCTTTTTTTTAAATAGCAGCCATGATAATCCATTGTTGCACTACAATATCTTAAAAAGGGTCCCAGGCCCAGAAGGGATGTGAATCAGCTGGTTCTCAGGTTCAACTATGCATAACAGTAGCCCATGAATCCAGTTCAGACTACAGAAAATATTTTGCTTTTACTGTTATTACATTTACAGTACATCATCCAAAAGCCTCAAAATAACATGCAACATACAAACTCCGAGGAAGCTATCCAAAAGAGACCACAGTCTAGTTACTGTATAGTGAAGTATGCGACACTAAAGCAATAAAAAAGGGAAAAGAGAATGAATGATGGGTTTCACATCAGTCAGATGAACAAATTGCCATATATGCTAGATTTGACACAACTAACAAATGCAATTCAAAGTCAATAAAAATATAGTGGGTTTTCACACCAGAACATCTATATTCTTTCATTTTCCCATTTTCTTTCACTTACATTCTGCCATTTAAAGTACATTATTCCAGTTGGCCATTTTATTTCTGACCTAACTGCTGCAAAATATTACCTGCTAAGAAAAAATCCTGTGTCTTAATAATTTAGTAAGTTTAGTAAGTAAGCAAATGCCAGAGAAACACTACCCATTCCTGCAGTACCAAACGCTTGGTAATAAATGCAACTGGGCCAAAATAATTTCAGAAGTTATCTTCCTTGAACACTAAATTATGTGTAATCAGCAGCAAAAGGTTTCACTTGACTTCAAATCAGAAAGAGTGAATTGCATTGTTTCCTGTGGTCCTGATGTAAAGTTATTTTACTATCAGCTGTTACAAGAAATTTGGAAGAAGAGATCACAAGTAAGACATCATATTTGGTCTCTACCTCCTATTTTTAGAGCAAGGCTTTAAAATTGATCCCTGAATCTGGATCTAAAAATTTCTCACTTACAGAATTGTTTCTCAATATGCCTGTGTCTGAAAGAATAAAACCAGTATGCTATTTTTTTCCACCCACAGGAAACGCCCCTCCTTAAAATTTTGTATGAGAAGAATTATTTCTCTCAAATGCAAGCTCCATTATTCACAGAGCTCTAAGCAAAACCCTACTTAGAAGAATCCCCTAGTGTCAGTCAACGGGAACTCTGCAAGATTAAAACAAGCAGGATTTGACACTGAACTTCACCGCCATGCATTGTTTTCCGCTCGCTCACTGTTTTAAAACAGTCATACTACCAAAATGCTTATTTCAACACATTTCCACACAATCTTTTTAAAAAATATTTTTTTAGTAACTTAAGATAAATAAGACTTAAGCCAAAACAGTTTGCTCTATAGTTGTTTTCAGATACCTAATTTCTCATAAAAACAACAACAGAAAGGAATTCCTCCCACTCCCTTTAATGTTGCAGATGTCTCTGAATCTCCCTATCCTAGGAAACAGGTGAACTACACCTTTAGCAAAACAAGAGCTTAACTTTTCTTCCCTGACACAGATCTATTTTATTTTCTGTTGGGATTCCTCTATCTGATGTTATTTTTTATTAGTTGACTGCATAAGAATTTCATTTAAAAATGAATTTGAAAAGTCCAATCTACCATAATCATAAATGCTGAATTAATTTTATTTCAATGTATGCCTTCTTTTTTACCTGAACACCGAAAAGGGGGAAAAAACCAAAACAACAAACCACCTAGATTTTTACAAGTGAACAAATGTCACAGCTGCTTAGAAACAGTTACTCACATCTTTGCAAATAGTATTTTCTATGCACTTTGTGGACCATTAAGATGATCTAATTTATTAACTGAAAGGATGGCTATTGAGAAAGCTCAGTCCCTGTACTATTTACAGTATCAGAACACTCAAAGTTAACTGGTGACTGAAATCTCACAGTAACAACTGACATTTCATTTAACCTTTTTAACTAAAATAGTTATCTCTGCAAATAACTCATGCCATGTTGAAGCAAATCTTCACCTTGATACTGAAACCTGAGCCTACAAAATGACATGTCTGGCACTCTATGAATGATACCTCTATGCCATAAAATTCATAGGGAGTATCACGTGTGTGGCACTAATTTGCAAACAGTATGCACCGCCTGGTGATAGAGACAGCTAAAACCCACTACATTCTTTTATACTAACATATGTGAAAACAGGGAAAATGACCCTGAAAAAAAATAATCGTTCTTTATTGAAAGTTTTAGGCAAAACCTGTTAATACTAGAATTAGTTTGTGATTTTTTCCATCCATAAAACTGAGATGAGAAACTACTTTAATCTTCCTCAGCCCTCTCTGATTTCAAGACAGTATCAAATACTGAGTGCATGTTTACGAGAGCAGAACAAAGTTGGACTCTCTGCTTGGGGATCGCAGTTGCTTCATTTTAATTAAGGAATACTTTGCCCAAGTTCACCAGGCTAATACAAGTCTAATTGAAGTCAATACTAACTCCAATATGTTGCTATATATGCCATCTAAATTCACATCCTAAGTTCACCTCAAGCAGATGAGAATACTGTGGATGGACCTAATAGAGCTTGCAAAGGGACATGAATAGTTCACATCCTTTGAGACATCCAACACCCAGCACCAGCAGACTGGTGGAGACTCGAAATACAAAAGAAGGATACAACATCAGAAGGAGTCAGCTGCAGCCAGTGGGTTCAATATGCACTCCGCTGGAAGAGATGGGTTAACTCAAAGCGTCCATGTGTGCCTTCAGTGATGCTTCTGTGTTATGCCTTCCTTCTCCCCTTCCCCAACAAAGAATGCCCAAAAACCCCGAGTGCCAAGGCTACCCGCTTCTGCATCTGGGCTTCTGGACAGGGAGGAGTTAAAACCCCCTAACACACAACACCCAGTAAATCAAGAATTACCAAAGTCCTCCCATTTTAAAGCAAAAAGACACAAGGGGGGGGACAAATCAGAGAGTAGGAACAAAAAGCACAGAAGTTACAGGTTTAACCCCTCTGTGATTACAGCTGCTTATCGAAGCAGGGCTTTACAGTGCTTCAGGCCGACAGCCGAGAGAGAAGGTGATGAAGGTACAAATCCACATTGGTTTCAAACTGTCAACTTTAGAATCTAATTCCAATTTAACAGTAGTTTAAACATTAGAAGAGATGGCCATCATCACTCCTCAATAACCTTAACCTCTGGAGCTTTCAAAAGAATAGACAGTGAATTGAAGAAATTATTAGCCTTCCACCTTGGAGACCTGGGTACAAAGGTAAGAACCAGTAGCTCAGAAGGTAGCTAATGACACTGGTAGCTTATTTTTGGTCTCCAGTGTGCTCTAATGCCGCTCACACATTCCCTGGACTTTCCTACTTTTTTCTTGTTGAGTTCCCCCTGCCCTCCATCTAAGTGTTAGTGAAATTTAAAGTGAAAATTCAAGTGGTCAGGAATGTCTGACATCTAACCCTCCTTGTGTTGGATGTTCATGGCTGTCAGCAATGTTGGAGCAATATCAGTTGTGGAAAACAAAGCTACCAATTAAAGATGGCCTTAAGCCTGTCCCAGATTTGAACAGTCTTGAACACAGGGATTGGAATCTGAAGTGTGACCCAGACAAGAAACTTGCAGGACACCATTATTTTACTAGTAGTCTGTGCCAAACACCTGAAGTTCAACCTGAGGATTTCTTAAGCGGAAGATGGAGCCGAGAAAAAGGATTTTCTAAATACAAGATCTGCTTGCTCTATCTCGTACATCTCTTTCACAGCACCTGTTACCATGATGCTGGTCAAGGGCCAAGTGAAGTAGCACATAAATTATCTGCAACTATTTGTATAGTAATGAAGCCTTACAGCTAAGTGCAGACATGTCCTATTTATGCCTCTTCAAATGTGACTGTAGGACCTACGATGACATTGTTAATTGTTTCATGCATTTACTTGAGTTAATAAAAACTTGTCCCAAACTAATACATGCTTTATTATTTGCTAATTAATAATTTGTTAAATATATTTTGTTAAAATATACTTGCTTATTTTAAAACACTTAAGGAAGCACAAGTGAAAGACCTGGCCAAGAACATGTTACATGACACAGAGTGAATGGCTAGAGAACATGTGAAATCCAGAAGTTAAACTTGAACCTGTACACTGTTTAGTAGACAACCTATAGTAAATTATTTCATGTAAACTGTGGCCAGTTGGCAAATAAGCCATTGCTATAAAGACACGATAAATCAATTATAATTATATCCAACAACTTGTTGAAGCCAAATGGTCAAGTGTTTGGTTCTATTTACATTTCGGTCACATTTCCAGAGCATACCTAAAAACACCTGCAGCTGTCTACACTTAATATTTTCTTTATCTGCTGCTATATTCATTCTCACCTTTTAAAAATAAAAGTAAATAATTAAAAATTGACTTGTAATGATTATTTTTCCCCATAATTAAACCATTTCATGCAGGTATCATACATTTTCTATTCTAAAAAGAATTATTTTCTATTTTAAGTTTACTAAAAATTGAGAGGATGGTGGCTTTAAACATTCTGCAGATTTTGTCAAACATTTTTAAGTGGCAGAGGCTTTATCTGGAGCTACTCTTTCAAGATCATCTTTTTCACTACACACAACAAATGCAAAGGAAGTTACAAGGAATTTTTAGTAAGTTTGAACATCTTCCCTCCAAAGTATATCAAAATGACTAACTCAGATACTTACTTAACATCTTTGTAATACCGTCAATAAAATCAGATACCGTAATGAATATTTGCAAATCTCATTGTTCTGCCTGAAGCTTAAAAAGAAAATAATTTATATATTCAGTTAGTTTAACCTGTCTATTCTTTAGCTCCTAAAGCACATAGTAATGCATGTTTCCTGATAGTTCTACAACCTCATGTGAATTTTCCTGAAATGCAAATCTAGTCTTACACACAAAAAAACCCTGCCCAGTATCTCTAAGTGCTGGACATTTTGCATGAGAAAATCTAGTCACACTGGTCATTATGAAAACGTAGCCATGAAAACCAAGAGGTTTGTAGGAACTATGTATTGTTGGCAATACTGAGTAGGATTGTATTTAAACAAGTGCATGCCACCTTCAGATTTAGCGTTCTTACCAAAAAAACAAACCCAAAACCAAAAAAACAAACCCAAAGCCAAAAAAACAAACCCAAAGCCAAAAAAAACAAACCCTAGGGTCTTTATGATTGCAATACAAAGGCTTGGATCTGGTTATTGAATGTCTGTACCTATGCTGGGCATGTATCACACTGAGTTCCCGAAGAAATAAACAGAGAGCAAAAGCATTAGGAAAAGGAAGGTGGGGGAGTTGGAGGCGGGGGGAGATATATAAGATCATTTCAAATCTTAGTTGGTACGAAGATTTGGAGGCGCCAGTCTCTCCACTACTTACAAGGAGAGCCTAAACTATACAAGATTAGGCATCTCAAGTAGATGAGATGAATCCAGCCTTAACTACACATTCCAACAAAATTTACCAGCCCTTGCCATTGCTTCTCACATGCACTGGAAATGTCCCGGCTGTTCTTTGGGTTCCCTTCTAAAAACTGCTTCTCCCAAGAACTCACATTCAAGACACTGCCAGTCTCACCTGGCTTCTATCTAGAGGGACAGAAGCAAAAGGAAAAAAAGAAAAGGCAGAAAGAAAAAAAACCCTCTCTACTCTTTTACAAAGTTAATTTTAGTGAAGAACTGTGTCAATAATGGTTATGTATATGAAATTAGCGAGGAGAAGAGCACTTTCAATTCATGAAGACTTTAGCAGGGGCTGATAACACTTGCCCTTCGCAATTCAGACCTCAAACTTCTCAAGACCTAGAATAACTCTGTAGCCTATTAGTAAGCTAAATATACCCAGGGAACAAACACGTATAATATATCAGTCTTTTGTCAGAGATAACAGCCTGCACTGCTTTGATATGAACAGCACAGAGATCAGTTGTGAAGAATATAAAACAGCTGAATTCAGCAAGAGCACTCTCTATTAGGATGTTTTTATTATTTTTATCTTTTATTCAATGTACCATCACAAGTTAGAAAAAGCAGTAGCAACAGAAAAGAACTATTCAAAATGGAAACTTAAACATTGTATATCGCGTATCTGATATAGATGGATATTAATATTAGTACAGACCCATCAGATTACTATTAGTCAGAGGTGCATTGGACAACGCTTCAACAGAAAAGGTGAAAAAATAGAACTACTATTATTCTAGATCCTAGCTAGGTTTGATAAAGAAAACTAATTTGAACCACCAAAATTCAGTCCAGATATATAGGTACTAGGCAACTAGTAAGAAAAATAAACAAACAAAAAAGGATTTGAATGTTGAATAACTGCAAACAGAATCAACCATTCCAAACTCCATAGATTTTTTCCATGTACAGCTTGCTTTACCCTTTCTTACTGTACATAATTATGTCCCAATGCATACAGCTGCACTCTTAATAATTGTTTCAGAAGAAGAAAAAGAAAGGGAAGGAAGAACTGTGCTTCTAATAAAACTTCTCTGTTTTCTTAAAGCCATATTTCAGACACATATGTAAAACTACAGCCAAACCAAATGATCAGCTCTAATAATCTGCTGGGAGGAAGACTCATTCAAATCCACATAACATTGACAAAAGCTATTGCTGGATAGGTCATTCAATTCACAGGACCTTTCAACCCCATTGAAAATTTCAGAGGCAAAGAAAACAAAAAAAATCAAAGTCTTTGTATTTAGTATATAGACCTTTTTGCCAGTTCAAGTTTAAGACCTTTTTAAAAATGCACTGTCAGCAGCACAGCTTTTAAAGGTAAAATGAGGCCTTTAAAGCAAGTATCCCACTGTGCATTCTACCACTGCGCTGCCTGTGGAGTGTAAAAAACAAGGGCAAAGATGGGACTGAAAGTCTCAAACACTCTCTTACAATAGCTTTCATCTTCTATTCCAAATCTGTAACCTTTGAAGACAGAAGGAAATGTAGTTAATGCGTTTACAAATAGGCTGGAACCTGCTACGCTTTTAGAGGAAACACAAAGGGCATAAACGTCGACTGGAATCTCATTATGTTACTTAAAGGGACACTTTCAGGGCTGGCAGCCCCCCAGTTTCACCTCTCTTTTTAACTTCATCTGTTTGAAAAGTTCATGCATTTTCTCAGATTCTTTTAATGATTCGTCACTTTTCTCTCTCACAATGAAAACAATTAAAAATGTCACTGATATATGATAATACCAGAAGGAAGCCCATCTGTGACAAGTTACAAATCCATCCTTACCCTTCATCTTTTGCAGGGAAAATACTGAAAATTCAGCTGCCAAAATATCCGTCACCTTGCACATTTATCAATACAGTCTTTTATAAATGCTAAATAAGCAACAGGAAAACAAAACCCAGTGGTCCAGAACTCAAGAGTAACTCTGAAACAAACCAATATACACAAATGGTAGAAGAAAACTCTGAAACAAGCCAATATGCACAAATGGTAGAAGGAAACATACTTGGTGAAGATAATGACTGCAAACGTAAACCTTCAGCACACCCTGAAAATAGTCAAACAAACATAAGACTCTGAAAGGCTGCAAATAATAAGCAGTATACAGTAGCCTGGCAAGTATATTTAAGAAACAGCCTGCAGAAATAAAAAAGGGACAGTAGCAGGAACAAAGCTTCAGAAACAAATGTAATTTCATATTATCATATACCCTGCTGAATGTGATGTACAAACACTGTTAAAATAAAAGGCCATAAAATTATTTAGCTATCTGCTTTTTAAGTCTTGTTTTTCTATTCAAGGGAATAACATCTGTACAGTAACTTTTCTTTTTAATCTTCTCTGATTTTTTCATTTTTTAATTTTCAACATGAGTGTTTACTTAATTCTGGATTTTTCAATTTCTTTATAGAATCTCAGTAGGACAGTTCTGATCAGCAACAGTTAAATAGAAGTTTGTTTGCCATAACTCTACTGTTTTGAGACTCACATTCTGGCAATATTAAAACCCGTAACTGTCTTATTGTCTTTTAAATAATACAGTAGACACTTCAGTAGAAATATTTCCTTTTATCTAGTCTAGTAGCAGAAAGGTCAATGGTAAGACACCTGCATAACTGAAAACATTTCTGTGGGAACTTGATATATCCTCCATTTCATACTTCATGCAATGTAGTTCCTCATAAACCCTCTCTAATTCTTGCCAAAAAATATCCATTTTCTCCACTTCATTTTATCTATGACTATTGTAGCAATAGATAATGGCTAGATAATAGATAATGTCAGAACGGTTCAGAATAACATATCCAAATCTGGTTTACCCAGCAATATACAAAAGTACCACAATATGTCATTTGTGGCTGAAATTAGACACTATAGCTTACAGAACATCGAACCTGCTTTTGGGCAATAGAACCGGAGCCACATGGTATCTGCAAATAAAATTTATGAGAAATCATACTTGTCTATCACTCTAGTTGTTACTGTTTCTAAGTCCCCATTCATCCTCATAAAATTATGATCCCACTATATGCTAATCCTCCTTTCCAAACCTGCATTGTCCTTAGCAAACGCAGCTAAACCTGCACCCATCAGCACATATAAATTCATTCGCATACACGTGCAGCCAATCATATTAGTGGACTTTCCATCTCACTTATGTGAACAGAAGTAATTACACAACGAAAAAAAAAATCAAGTCTATACAGGTCACCTGTAGTGCCATTTTGTTGGGAAAAAGAATGGCAACCAAGGGAAATGTTGCTTTGCCCTGGAATTCTTAAAAGGCAGCTAATTAATTCTGCTATTCATAAACACCAACATTATGATATCCACTCTTCAGATATTATTATTAGTGTCATCCAGCCACACAAATTCAAAATGAAATAATTATTCTCTCAGAAGAAAGGAAAAAAAAAAACCCTAAGTTTTTAGCAAACCCTGTACTACTGAGCTCTGAATTTTGCCTTGGAAAGGTAATCTCAAGGAATATTTCCACACCACCACAGTTTGAACCACAAGAAAGCTCACATCAAAGCAGAAAGGTGACAAGATCCAGATTCATCCTTGTTCTCAGAAATGATGGCAGTACTCTGAGAATTTCTACCTCTTATCACTGACTTCCAACTAGTTATTTGTCTCTGAATTTTTCTGCACTACAGCTGGTTTTTGACAGTTTCAAACTGATTGTAGTAGCAGTTCAGTATGTTCCCAAAGGTTAATTTAGTAGTGTAGGCTAGTTGTAAATTCATCTAGCTTTACTTCCCAGATGATCTGTAGGCTAATCTAAGGTTAAAATGTAATACAATGTGATTTCAGAAGACCAAAATCTCTATTACCATTGAAAGCATTCTGAAGAATTAACCTAAAGATAAGATGCTTATTTACAGTACATTTTATTTGTAAGCTTGAATTTACAAAACCTTTGCTGTAGGGAACTGTACAACTTAAGTGTACTTTGTCAGGAGTGATCCGGGGAAACTCTGGCTGAACTACAGAAAGGGCTATGGTATACATGGCCTATGAAAAGCCACCAGGGACTGGCAAAGGACAGCAATTCAGCTTCCAGAGTCAAAAAAAGCCATAGATTATCTTGGGTGCTCTCAGTGGCCATCAAAGGCAAAGATAACGAATGCAAATACTGACTGCAGGTTTTAAGCTGTTTCTGAGCTCTAACTTTTTCAATAAAAACAACTCTTCTGGGCTCTCAAGATTACTAGTCAAGGTGGGCCCACAAAATGTTATTTCTTGCCCCATAGAAAGCATGCTAACTTAAAAAAAAAAAAAGTTGCTCTACTCAGGTGACACCAAGAGATTTCAGACAAAACAAGCCTCAGTATCTAGTCCACATCAATAATGCAGTGGTTGCATCATTCAGCTTTGTTGAAAGAAACACGACTTTGGGTTCCTGTTCTAGCTATTTAGATCCGCTCCTGACTAACTCTTGGGGCAGGGTAGATTCTCCCTAAGTTTGTTCTAATTAGTGAACTGTTATGTAAGATGTAAAAATCTACAGTTTTGCAATATATACACATCTCAGAGGGAAGTTCTGTAAGATGGCCAAATTCATCTGACAGCTCACTTCTTTCTGGATGAAGTTCACTTTTCCACACCCCTCTCAGTCTTGTCCCTGCAAGCACAGTCCCAATGCCTTGTTCAAAAACGTTTTTTTCCCTCTAGGTTAATATTTCACAGTTTTCATTAGAGTTGGTACAAGGTAAAGATAATTTCTTGCATTAGCTTTCATTATCTTTAGAGATGCTTCAATCTGTTAGGAATAACTTCGCAAAGAAAATTTGTTTATACATTTTGAATATTTCTTTCAGCAAACGATCTATGCTTTTATTGTCTCAGTTCTGTTAATTTCTGACTACGAACAATCTGTATTGCACTTCAAATACAAACACTGATGTTACAATGCACTCCTGAGGTATGAACTTTTCCTACTTCTTTTTTCTAAACTAATCACACTGGAACCAAAAGAATAAAGGAAACTAGCAGTAATGGTCATAAAAGTAAGATGGCACAGTCAGATGAGATCACCCCTTTTCCTGTTGAGAAGGGGTCAGAGGAGTATAAAACACCAACAATGCATGAAGAAAGCTGGGACTTCCTTCATCAACGAGTTCTTGGGACTGGCCACCTTGAGTTTTCAAGGACCAGAGACACCAGTGCTAATCAAAATGGCGTCAGTTCAGTGGTATTACACACTTGCAACTAAATTAGGATAAGTTTGTTAAGGACTGATAGTTTTGTATGTGTAGTGATAATTACTGACAGGGGTTAAGAACTAAGCATTGGCAATGTGTATGGTCAATCCAGTAAAGAGTCAAGTCTGAAGTTTGAAACTGCACTGATCTGTCTTTCAAAATTCCTGTCACAGCGATCCCTAAACTCTAACTGACATACAGACTTAGTACATTCAGTTGCAACAGAAGGGACTGTGTCAGTAAACTGCTGTCTGGTTATCCTTAGAGGATACAACCCCCCTGGGAGGCCAAGTGCTCAATGGTGTGCAGTACCATCGCTTCCCTCTAGTACCTGGTCTGTCTGCACAAAGCACAGATGAAAGCACAGGAGCACCTACAAATCAGTGCAATAACTCTGCGGCTAGAAAGAACATTGCAAACACCTAAGTATTAAACTGACAGCACGAGAGTTGACACTTCTGCATTTGTCCATTACAAACAAAAATCTTTGCAAGTATATGCGAAAGCTCTAGCAATCTCTAGTACTACAACTAGTGCTTTACCATTGAAGTGGAGAGAAGGGTCCTGCAATTTTCTTGCAAAATAATGGCAGCCACAGTACATTTGCATGTCTTTGTCCTTGAGGATCTGTAACAATCTAGATATACATCTATAAATATACATATATATACCTATATGTATGTGTGTGTATATATATATATATAGGTATTTTAACTAGCTATTAAACACGATGTGTTCTATAGTAATAACTTCTGTATTTGGATAGAAAGCGATGCAAGCGTCAAAACTCCTGTTGAGTTCACAGGGCCATGGTCTCATCACTGGGACTTCCTAAAATGCATTTTGCTGTTAGTAGATACCATTAGAACTGCTGACTACATATGTACATTGTCTTATTATTCAGTCTCAGTACTCTGCTGTGCATTATAAAGCCTGCAGTATTAGTCAGAAATGGTTACAGAGCAACCATTGCAACATACAAATAAAATATGAAAGAAGAAATACTTTTATTTTCATTTTTATATTAAAGTCAAATTAACTTGAATATCATTCTAGTTTATAGGTTAATATAATACAAGCAAAATTAATTACTAGCAGAAATAAATATTTATAATGCAAGCACCATGATAACAACAACAAATGAAAAAGCCTCTTAGTGGAAGTTCTTGCCCTAAAGGGCAAGAGATATGCCAACCTAATAACCTCACCAGGGGTTATGAAAAATTTGCACATTGCCTGACAGCCTAAGGTAAAGTCTTATGGTAGCTCTTCAACTGGATAAAAGGGAAAATGGAATGCATTGCAAAGAGGTACCGTTTATCTAAATCAATGGAGACATTTCCTACTGCATTGACCTTCACTGCATCTTGAGGAGTATAAAAAGCATTAAGGAACATTTTAAAAACACCCAGGGGTTTTCTTTATCTAGGTTTTCTCCCTGATCAAATAAACTGGAACTCTTTATTATAGATATTTCCCATATTTCAAGTTAATGTACATTTCTCTGCAGCACAGCCACCTAAATAATCTTAACACTTCACGAGGACTGTGACAGTCTCCCAGAAATGTCATATTCCTCCCTCGATGAACATCCCTCAGAATGATAGCTTTGCAATGTCCCTTTGCACTGACACTAACTGAAATGATCATCCTTAAGATGACCAGGATCAAGCAATGAAATGGAAGGACCAACGTTTAACATCAACAAAAGTACTAAAGAGTGGAAAATTATGAGTGTGCGTAAACTGATATTGTATATGTGATAGAGCTCACCTGCATCTGTTCTTGTATTCCAGTGTTTATGAGAAATAATACTACCAACAGAAGGGCCGTCTCTGTTACCTAAGAGAGCAGAGTAAATTTTTCACTCCTAGCTCTTTCCTCATGAAGACTTAGAAGTAAATCAAGCAACAATAACATCGGCGGTTAAGCCTATTAGCAGACCTTCAGTAAGCCACAATGGGCATGGTTTTGAGCCTATATGTCACCTCAGCACAACTGAATCACTGTCCATTTAATTAATCCCTATTTATAGAGCTGTTCATGATTAGACAACAATATGCAGACATGAAATATAAAGATACATTGCACTTACAATCTTTATACAGCTTTTCTCTCTCAACTGTTTAACGCTGTTCCTTGTGACCTAGGTTTTCACACCAGGAGAAAATGGCAAAGCAAGCTCTGCACACAGACTGTAATTAGTATTTCACCCATAGTGCTCTTTTTATCTGGAGGACTTAAAGAACTCTACCAAATTAGCAAGGCTTTAGTGAATAAGACAATGATAAACCGACTTATCATTATTTCTACTTATGTCAACATACAGCACTGCAATAAGCAGTTGCTCCTGACTACATGAGGTATATTCATTTATAAAAATTAGCTTCAATCTCTGCATTGTGTCCAGTAATATAATGCAGTTTCATTGGGAAATATTTGTAAGAAAGTTGAATTTAAGTAATTTCTTTATCCATGTTCTCTTTTTATTTTACTCACTCTACACTTTTGCCATTATAGCATTCTGTTTGCATCTGAATTTGAGTCTTTCCATACTTTCTTTTGCTTTCTTCATAAAGCTCTAATTTTTACCTAGCTAAACATCTACTTCCATTTCCTATACCTTTTTCTAAATTTCTCAACAAATGTATATTTGATTTTAAGCAGAAAACCGGCCAAAAGTCTAAAAATAATGCCATGAGATGTGTAAAGCTTTTCATTTAATACCATGGGAGTGATAGTATATCAAAAGTAAATTTTATCAAGTATGGGCACATGAATTCCAAGCTCTTCATATTCTTTTCATATATAAATTATCACACTCACATGCATACTTTACAATTTCAGGTTCAATACAGCTGAGTTTATGAGTTTCTGCATACCATTAGTAACTTCCGCACTGCTGCACTGTGTAATACTTATTTTAGTTCTCTGTAGTTTTTCTCCGCTATTCAGCCATTTTTCCTTACTATACTTCCAAAGCAGCAGATGTATTTCTGAAAAATGTAAAAGATGCATGCCTTTGTGCTTAATAAGTAAACTGCAGAGAATAATTTTAATCATCACTCAGATCACAAAATTATTCCATAAAGCTTGACAACAGCAGCACAGAACAGTGGCAGAATAAATGCAGTTATCAATGACATCTTTTAAAAGTCATTGATCAGAATATCGGAAATACGTTGCTTTAAGATTTGTCATGGGAATTTACGTTTTACATCCATAACTAACAAAACAGCTGCTTTTAAAATTAAGAGTAAAGAACTCTGTTGCCTGCCTATTTCATTGAGTCCTCTGCATCTTGTCTTTAAATCCAATGCACGGAGGAGTTCTTGGTTTTTATCCTCTCCTCTTCTCAAAATTAATGTGAGTCATATAAAGCACCTGACACTGGTAATCATTCCTTTATATTTAAAATATATGTAGCTAGAACAAATGTATGACTCACTTGGCCACGCTCCATAGCTGTGCTACTGTACCTGAATAGCTCTGCAGCACTCCACCTTTTGTACATATTGCGTGCTTTAAAGCTGTCTAGTGTAACAGATAAATCTGGGCAATCACGTATTTTGTAATGATTTCTCCTGACATTCTCAATTACATTTTGGAGAGCCTTGAATACAACAGTTCCAGCAGTTCCCTCAACCGACAGCATAAATTTTCTTAAACTGCAACAGAGTGCTGCGCAAGATTTATTTGCTGAGCAGTTACCTCTGGTTACACCATCAAAAGCAGGAACTGAAATTGCATCAAATTTCACCAGCAGTAACTAATTTGTTAGTTTTTTAATTAATTTTTGAAGGTAAATGGTAAGAGCCGAGCTAGAAACAAAGATTAAATTCATATAATCACAGCACAGAAGGATTTCTTTAAATTTCCTACAAATTAGTGTGGAGTGCAAACCATCATAAAAGCAGGCCACTATAATATTATTAGGGGGCCTTGATAACATTTTTGGCAACAGGTTGGAAGTTAAAGAAGGTATGAAGCCAGTACTCTGAAACACCACCTAACAGTGGGTAAATTCCTATGTACATAGGTACTTCTTACGTACTACATGGAAACCTGGATTGCTAGGGTGATGGGAGGTTGGTGGATTTTAATCTTTGTATGTAAAAGCTGACATATTTTGAAAACTCATAAACTGGCTCCACTTTTGGGGGGGGGGGGGGGGGGGGGGCCTGTTCAGGGGCAGGGGTTTTTTGGGTTTGGGGTTTCTTTAAACCATTTCAATCTGAAAGCAGTTCTTAGAAACAAAACACAAATGTACAACCACTATCTGTTTTACTCTGCTAGAAAAATAGCCAAAACCACTAGTCCTAAGTGTAGTTCTATGTGATAACTTGTAACATTGTTGTTTCTTGCATGGCTGAGAAAGACAACACCTGTATCTTAGTAGTTCTGAAAAGACAGAGAGTTGTGAGTTGTATCTCTAGAAAAGAAATACCTGTCTAATTCCCTTCCCACAAGAGACTGGGAGTACGCATAATGGAAGGAGTCATGTAATTTTTCTTAATGATCAAAATATAAAATTGACTATGGACAAACAGGAAACTATACTAAATAGATGACATTCTAGTTTACTTAAAAAGACTGGAAAGAAATGGCAGGTACATGAACTGACTTTTACAGAGAAAGCAGTACACAAACACATCGTACTGAACAACAAAATATGACTGGAGCAAGGAAAAAAAATAATGTTTCACCAAGAAAATGCCTACCCTAAACATAGTACTTCCAGAAAAGGTCCTCAAAAAAAAAAAAAAAAATTGCTTAATAGCTGGTCTAATAAGATATTCTCTATAATCTTGATTTTCATTAAATTCCCAATTTATAGGAGGTCTCCCTTTGATAAGTATTTTCAGTTCCATGCAAAACCAGAGTTTAAACTAGAAAGCCAGAGGAGAAACACAAAGAAAGTCTATACCCACATTAAGAATGTCCTAGTGCCAACAGCTCCAATTTAAGTCAGTCTCTGAACGCTTGCTGTGGAGTATTAGAAACAGGATGTTTTGTGACAGAAAGATCAAAGGCTTGGTTTTGAAAGTTGAGCCTGAAATCCTTTTGCTTTTATGATCCCAACTATAAAGAAGGATAATAGCATGTCCCGCCCACAAATAAGCTCCAGGATGATACAGACATCTATCAAGAGGTACTTGCATAACACGGTGATAAGTACTCTATTTTTTATTACAAAAATAAACCACGTTTTGGTCCATAAAATAAGCAGATTGAGTTCTACATTTGTACTGAAGATATTTTGGGACAACCATGGTCCCAGTTAATTTTAAAGCAGTGTATGTAGAATCAACCACAAAGGCAGACAGCCCATAAGTGGCCTTGAAATAGCGCCTTTCTGATGCAAACAATTTGTAGGTGCGCTAAGTACTACTGCCATGAAAGAAGGGTGAGAACGGTTACTAAAAAGAAGATCAGCAAGTGGAGTTTCTTTTAGCATGTGGGTGTCATTAAATCCACCATGAAGAACGGAAGAAGCTCATACAGCCTATGAATTGTTCACTATACATATTTTCAAAGTGGTGCTAATGAGCAGATTTCTCTGACCCTTTTTCAAATCTTGCATTGTTTTCCCTTTCCTGTACTTAAATTCTTTTCCTTTTTCATCTTACACAGCTTATCCCCATTTCTCACTTATTAAACCCATTGTATATTCTCTCTTCTTCCTACTTCTGCTTAGCACCTGTCATAAACCCTAAATTACCCACAGTTTTGCGCTCTGCCTTTCCGTTAGACTTTTGTCATCTTTTTCTTGAGAACCATAACTCATATTTAAACTCATTTGCAGGGTGTCAGCAGTTTCTCAAGGCTGCCTCTAATTTTTCTCCAGCACTACATTCCAGTAACCATCTCATCCAGTGGAGGACCTGTTTATGTACAAGTCAGAAAACATTTGCCAGTCTACTAAGGACACTCCATCTGCAGGAGATGCAATTTCCTCCCCATTGCAAACAGCTTGGATCTTCTAAGATTAAACCAATAAAAGTTACTGTCTCATCATAAGACTTCGGCAATCTTACACAGAGAGTTATTGAATATGGTGACAAACTGTCCAGAGAGCACGCCCTGGGCTGCAGGAGCAGAGCACTTTCTACATTACGCTGAGTTGTTCCTTCCAGAAGCAGCAACTCATGGCAGTGATTAACAAGAAGTCAGTGCAGATTCAGCACAGTTGGAGGCCAGCAAACTACAAGCTGCAGTGGCAAGTGCAGTAAGTGAATTTAAAATTAGATAATGAAAACTTTTAAAAATGGAAGATGAGGGAAAAGAGGAAAGTTCTAAAGCATTGTAACTGGATTTAAATAAAGTTGGAAAACTTTTTCTACGCCCATATTTGAGGAAATTTCTCCAGCAAGCTTTACTCACCCTTTAATAATGTATGCTAACAACCACAATCTCTATCTTCAATGGCAGCAAATTACGCTCATTTTCTTTTTATTTGTTCTTTAAAGAGCACTTAGATAAAAATAATTGTAACACTCTTCCTTGAGAAGTTTGGGTATAGTGGCTAATTGATGCAGATTTGCCTTAAAAATAGATGCGCTTTCACTGCGATAACATTGTTTTAACTGTATTTGTCTCAGACCATAAGCATGACAACTTTTTGGACAGAGTTATATATTGTCCCATTCTTCTTCAGCTTTAGAAAAAAGAAACAGACACTGAAAGAAAAGAAGAATTTTAGGACAATTCTTTTCAGGTTCATTGGCTTAAATGCCATAATCAATAAGTACACTATAGTTCAGCAGTATATTGTCATCGATAACATGATCGTCATGTGCGGCATTTCACTGTTTCTGTTGTCCCACCTGTTTGAGAATACCTGCAAATAACATTTTTGCATTATTTGTATGTTTTTACAAGCAAAGGAAATTTATGAAAGACGAGTCCATAACAATCCCCCCAGCCTTGCCCAGATTTCATTCTGGAAGAATGACATCCCCTGAGATCTTCCAGGAATCTGTGCTATAATGGTAATAATTTCATTCATGCACGGAATGTTCATCAAGGAAATTAAGCATTGTTGTTTTCTTTACCTTAGCTTCACAGGTATGTTGCATGCTTAATGTATGCTTTCTTTCTTACCAGATGTACCAAGGAAAGCACAGTATACCATGTACCCAACACTGTTTTCTCTTCTTTTCCTCATTGAGCAAAACACAAATTTTATCCAAGGAGTAGCTCTAAAAATAGACCTAAAAAATTATTAAGGAAGCATCATATCAATTACAGTTCTGTATCACTTCATTACAAACAGATTAGAAATATGTATCATACAGAAAATATTTCAATGTGGAGTACTTGGAAAGATTAGGCATTATTATGCATATCGAGCCTAGAAAGCAGTTACTCCAAAAAGGAAATCAGGGAGATTGCACACAGGAGCTTCCAGAACAATATGGTAGCCAAGACATTCTTTGAATGCATAAAGGACCACCTGAACAGAAAGGAGATAGTGTAGCCTCTGTAGCTGGTATGTACATTGGAATACCAAGACAATACCATACATTGGGCCCAGTTTGAATACCTACTCTTGAAAAAGATTCAGAAGGGAACCAGAAGGATGACTCAAGATCTGCCTTCACCGAGGCACTTCGTTATCTCAATCCATAATCACTTCTTACGGTAAAGGTTTATAGTATAACATCATCACAAGCAATGAGTATCTAACAAGAGATTTCTGAGAGCAGAAGGCACTTCAGTCTAACAGCTAGTTATAACAAAATCCAATGGCTAGAAACTGACAGCTAGATAAGTCCAGAAAAAGAGGTGCACACTTTTAATAGTGAGAGGAAATACTAGAACGACTTTTCAGGAATGTACCTGATTCTCTGCACTTCATAGACTCTGAATTGATTTTGAATGTTGCAGATTCATGCCACAAGGTATAAATTTGCTACAGAAACAACTGTTTAAATTGCAACAGAATGCAATTATGCAGAGACTGGACTATGAAGAAGGTCAAATAATGTAGAAGGCCATAATGGATTCCTCCTTTCAAATCTACCGGTTGGTCCTGTGTATTGTCTGTGAAATGTAAATATTAAACATTATTCTTTGTTTTGGAAAAATGTAATGTCTACTTGCATAGCAAAATTAGAAAGCTGCAGAACATTCCTTATTCAGCTAGTGTGCTATTAAGTACAATAAATACAGTAAGTACAACAATTTCTTATTAACTCCCAACTGGAATCTGTTGTGAAACCTACACTGCACTGTTTTCAGCAGTCTTTGTATATTGATGTTTTAGTTGTCCAAATTAAACTAGTACATAGCTGTGGGAACCTCTGAGATTTCTTAAGGCAGGGTGATTGCCTATTTGTGGTAATGTCTTAAATGTTGTTTCCATTACCTTAGGACCATCTTCCTCTGCCAGACAAAATACATTTTACTCCTGTCAAATCAATTAGTCTCATTTTGTTTTCAGAACCTGTAAGGGTTAACTCTGCCTGTATTGAAGCTCTTTTAGTCAGACTTTATTATCTACCATGTATTTGTATACCATCTAGCAGAGCAAGGCTTTCGCCTAGGTAGATATCACTACAAAAATACACATAAAAAGATAGCAACTGAAATGAAAATATCAAAGCCAGGCTCTTCCTAGTTGTTTTAAATATCCTCTGCTGCTGACCTGGATTTTTGTAAACTACTTAATATTTGCTAATGTTCTCACAAGAAACTAAGAAATTCAAATACTATAGTTCTTAAATACCCCAAACATCACTGATCCATTAGCTGCATCAAAAGAAAATACTGCAAAGCTTGCTTATATAAACTCATGAGCTACAATCTTAGTTTTCAATTCAACATAAAACAGAAACCAGGCTGATTTTTAATCTTAAAAAACCAGAGAGCTAAATATATTTATCTACCAGAAGGCCACTGCCATCTTCCATTTCCAGTCCAGAACCAAGTTCTGCTGAAAAACTGAAAATCCTTCAAAACCAAGGACTACGGTGAAAATACAGACAAGCCCATCACTGTGAAAGACAAAACAGGCACCATTTTAATAAAAGCCTGGTATCAACTCAGTGAATGCATTATTTTCTACAAGAGTTTGCATTTTTGTGTCCCTTTTTCAGCTTTCAAAGATGCAGGAGCTACAGATCTCAGACCGCACCCAGCTAAGCATCTCTGTCCTGGTCCCCTGAGCCATGCTGGAGAACTTCCAGGAACTAGGAAAAGAGAGACGTATATCTCAGAAGTGGAGCAGTCATCTTTTACAGCTTGGGCTTATGCACACCACTGCCAGACATAATAAATCCAGATAAAAGAGAGTCTGAGATAACCCACATAAAGAACTGTTCATTGAACTCATATAATCTATACCGCAGCCAATGAGCATGGAAGCAGGCTATTAAGCATGAACTCTACAACTGCCTTGTTAAGTGCCTGCAAGCTCTCGGATGAATGGAAGTAGGGTTCAATTTTTGTGCAAGACTTAAACATCACATTGCCTGGTACTGGATTTTGAATGCTTTGGACTCTTTATGAATTTTTTATAAGTGTTACTCAATATGCAAGCGCTATGAGATTCTACATTAACTGGAGAAACAGGGTAATTTATGGGAGATATGAGCAATTTTCCTATACTCAGCTAAACTGAAATAGAGAGCTACCCTTTTAGCATATGGCTTATTCTCAGCCATCACCTAACACAGATCTCTTTACCCAACAAAATTACATGCTTTCACAATCAGCACCCTATCCACTTCTGACAGTTTTCTTGGTTCCTTAGATTTTTTTTGTTCTCTCAATGCAAAGCCCTGTTGCAATGAAAGAAATACTCTTCATCTTACACTGCTTCACTGGACAGCCAGTTACCAAATGACAGATATAAGAATAAACAGAAAAGAACAGAGGAGGCCTACAAGGTTGTTGCAAATGTACATTTGTTTTTCCTCTGTTGGTGTCTAACCATCTCTTCTGTTCCCCTTGAGCTCTGCTCTGTAGTTACTCTTCTAGCCACTACACGGCACACTTTTTTGTCTTCATGTTTATCAGACTCAAATTTCACTGTGACAGGGTATGAACAAACGTATGTTCGTTGTTTTGAATCTATCCTCAAATAATGTAGGATCAAGATGTGTGAGGCAGAACTAAGAGAGGGAAAAAAAGCAGAGAGGAAACTGTCTAGAGTTAAAAATATGAAAAATGAAGTAACTAATGAGCAGACCAAAGGATGAACACAGACTCACATGAAGAAATAACTGAAAGGGAAGAATACCCACCCATCTTTCAACCTTCTTCTACAGCCTTTCCAGAGTGGGGGGGGAAAAAAAAAAAAGTGCCCTTATTGCAAATTTTCCACTCTGCTTTGTGCTCTGGATAAGCCACATATCTTCTAAGGAGTAAAAGAAAACATAGTGTGGAGAATTCTAATTTCCCACTAGTTTCAACAGAAGGTTATAGGTCTTAGGCCTTCATAGCAGAACGTGCTGCAAAGCAGCCAGGACAATTATGGAGGAGGGAAGGGAGTAGAGAAGATTCCTCCTTTCTAGGTCACTGAAGGATGCAGCATCCCAGAGGCAGAGACAGATTTTGCAGGCATACGAGTAGAAAAGAACAGTGCTTGCAAGGCAACGGATCCTGCAATCCACCTGTGCCACCTATACCATATCCTTTTGGACATGAACACAGAGAGTAGCTGCACTGAAGGTTGTACACATGGCGACGTATACAGGAAATGCTGACTTTGGTGCCAAAAAGGTTCTACAACGTGAGGTAACGACAACTGAATTTAAGTGGTACTTTTTGGTATGTGGAGTTCTCACTGAAAATGCTCTTTGAAATTTAGTCCTAGTGAGCAGTCAAAAGCAATATAAAATAAACAGGCAGGCAAATCCATAACATACAGGCATTGGACAGATAACAAATGTGGCTATTTTAAAATTGTTAACTTCATTGAGCAAACCTATATAAAATAATAAGTCGCTCCTTGCAAGACTCATCTACCATTAGAATGTTCTCTCTCTAGAGGTGATAAGCATCTTGCAAAATGACCATATCTCCTCTTTGAAATCTTCTCTGTCTCTATGCCTTTCCACAAAGTCATATTGTTTCTAAGAATGGCTGCTTTTGCATAACACCTCCTAGCATCCAGAAAAATCCTCCTCCTATAAAGCTTTATCATGAGTTGCTTTGTACTTAATCCCTTTTTTCCCCACCTTTTACATACCCTTAATAGTCACACAGTGCAATGAAGCTCCAAAATCTACAGTCAACAGATGGAGGGCCTTGGTGTACTTTGCTCTTAGAATGGAAATAAAATTATATAGCCAAAGAAAAATGAAATATTATTCATTAGTTACCTTTTTTAAGCATTTTTATGCAGCATTTCTCTTTCAGATGGAAGAACAAGCACCTAAGTTTCCTTTTCTCCTAAGCTGCATCCTCTAACAACTAAGCCTCCTTAAGACATCTCACTACCAACATCAAAGAAAGCGAGTACTCCGCCTAGTCAGATGGCATTTCCTCATCCTTGCCCAAATGAATTCTTTATTCTCTTTAGGCTTACAGAAACCTAAAGGGATTTTGGAGGGTTTTCAGGAAAATTGCCTGAAACCATCACGCTATGTCAAAAATAGTCTGAATCAATGTTGGTGACATTGTTTCTGAAGGTACCACTATCCTCTTAAATAGCCACCACCTACCAGACACTACTGTATTATTTGCATACATAAGAAAGAATAATTCTGGTACGTCTGACGTGCCAGAATGATAGTATCATTCCAAGAAAAACAATTCAGGGGTATTTAACAACAACAAAATGAAAACAAACCACACCAAGACTATGCACTATGTTCAGCAGGTTACGGCAGCTCCCATTAACAGTAGCTCCTGCAATCCTTGCTGTGGTACACGTGGTTTTTCCCAAAGTCACGTCAGGCCTAGCAGCTTCTTCTTTCTGTTGTCTTTGTGTCTTTGAAATTGCAAGAATGGCATGGCATGATTGATGTATCTTCTTGGCACTACTGCTCTTAACTAAATCATTCTTGTTTTCAGGATCTGTGGATACTAACTGACCTTCCTGAGAATTCATTTTAAAAAATTATAGGCATTATGTTGGGCTTTTCATTAGCAGCACAGATGCAAGCAGCCTTACAAAGGCAAGAAAATGTAAGTGCGTGTTGTGATCTATTTCTCACATAGATTGTTCTCTTTGATCCCCACTGGAAAGTACTACTATTACCAGAATCATATAACAAATAAGAGACAATTACCACTAACAGAGGCAAAGGAGCTTATGGCACAGTAGTATTCAGGACTGGCATTTGTATCTACAAGCAACAAAAATCCATTGTGTTTGTTATAGGCCAACTTTTGATCTTACACATTTCATTACCCATATTTGAATAAAGAGCTAGGAGTTTAGGTTGGTTTGGTTTTTTAAAAAGGTAGAATGCGCAGAAAATACTAACATTTCTTTAGTAGGAAAGTTAGAGAAGCTAGACAAGCTTGAGGGGTTTTGTTACTATTGAACAGAAGCACAGAATTAAAAACTAGATTTTCCATGATTATTTAAAAAAATTGAAACTTATACATGTTAAATACTGAGTGTCCACTAACACCTCTCTGAAAGTGGTTTGAGAAGTATTTCACTAGGCTCTTACTATAAAAACAATCTCCTGGTTTTGTGTACATAAAATATTATCAACAGGAAATAAGTTAGGAGATGCCACTCACCCTAGCAGTTTTTGAGTGAGCTGTTGTCTTCCTTCTGAAGGATAAAGCTTTGAAACCAAAAATGACAACTTTTCCCTACAAAACTATTAACCAAACATGACTAAGAGTGTAAAAATCACTTAAGGTCAGGATATTTTGTGACCAAAGAACGGCCTTGCCTTTTAATTATTTTTTGCTAGTTCTGAAACGATTTAATGCTAGTCTCAACTAACTCAAATGACTGAATCATCTTTCTTCTGCTCCTCAGCTGTCTGACAAAAATCTCAGTTTGGTAATGCTCATATACTTGATGGCAGCAATGACATCTCACTATAGCAGATCTGTTAATAGTTATCCAATCCCCACTGAGTTCTTGCAGTATTCCTACAGGATTGTTATTTCTCAGTTTCTCTTCCCTTAAAAGCTCCACTTGTATTCTCCAGCACAATCCTTAATCTGCTCATCTCCAGAATTAAAATGGGAAGCAAAATAGGTCACCTGTTCACATATTCATGACTATTTAAAGCTTATCAATCTCTCTCATATAAACCTGCCTCATTTTCCTGCATGCAGTTCCCTTTAATGGAATATTATCTATCAAACCATAGTTGTACAATATTTTTTTTATTCCCTTTGTTAAAAGAACTTGGGAATTTAACTGTTTTTTTTCCTTAATTACGTCTAAAATTTTCATCCATCATTCATCATCATCTCAGTCTGTTTTTCTTTTATGAAAAGTGATTGTATAAAAAACTTACAACAATACAATCCCGCAGGCTTGAATTTTACTTGCACAGAATTATTGATAAGAACAGTGTAACATGTCCTTCTGATAAAACATGTTTTCTCAGAAACTGTGCTTATTCATTTATTAGTAATGATAAAAACTGCCAGGAGCTGTATTTCCTATGCCTCTGTGTAAAGAATGAACTGCCTCAAGGCTAAACATCTCCTACCAAATGTCTTCCCCTCTGGAAAGTGGCAACATCTTTAAGCTAATGATTAAAAATATTCTCTGGATCTATTCTTGTATTTTTTGGAAGAAAAAAATTTTTTCCCTCTCTTTTCGTTGCACATTATCATTCTTCATTCATAAAGAAGATCCCTGTAATGAATCAAGTATGCTATAAATGACACCAATGTGTAACATTGCAGAATAACTTCTAGGAAGTCAATGGAACATTCCATTGTATAAAGTAAAAAGTGTCAAAGTGTCCTATATGGTGGCAGTGTGGAACATGAAGCTGGTACGGAGCCAAAGAATTACAGTTTTTCAACCACTCTTAGCTGCACTGTTGCCTTCAACAGATCCGAGACACAGCAGGAAAGTCGACCTTTTGCCAAATGTAACATGAATTCATACGTAATCCCTCCAATTTGTGTACTCACCACCCTAGCAAAGTTTCCCCACATTGGAGTTACAGATGCTAGTGCCTCACAAATTGGTAAGAACAACTTTAGAGAAAGGAAGTGTTACCTTGAATTTTTTTCAGGTATCTTTGACCTTCTGTATCTCCTATTTTGGAATCATATTTTAGGTTAATATTTTTAGGTTAATATCTCTTATAGATTTCTAATGAAGACCTTCATTAGGTTTGTATGGGATTGCTGTTATATTGCAATGGATGCCGCTCTAAGACTGTACAGATTCTCGTTTATCATCACAACATGTTTTTTTCATCTGCAGTTGACAGCAGAAGAGCAAAATGTAATTATCATCACTACACTGAGATCAAATCTAATAGCCTGTTTTGCTCGTATCAAAGTCAATATTACTTCATTTTTTCAATAAGAGTTCTTCTAACAAGTTCTAATAAATTCACCACATAATCTATCCACTCAGAGGGGAAAGCATCACCTATTAAACGCCACTTTCTGTACCACTACTTGATAGCAACCATGATAGTTCTCAACAGAATGGACTTAAATCTGCAATGCAGAGCCAAAGGAATCAGCACACCTGCTTGCAGTTTTTGCCAGGGTAGTGAACAAGTCATATGGTTAACTGTTACATAACAAGGTTTACATCAGATATTCCACAAAATACATTAAAAATGAATTCTTGATAAGGCTGTTGGCCAGTTCCCAAGCACAGACTTAACCTCAGTACATTAAGGACTTCTCCCAACTATCATGTAAATGAAAAGAAAAATATTTCCCTGTAGAAATAACTCATTCATAAAACTAGTGTTGCATATTACAGAATAGAAACATATCTTCTGCTGTTATCAAAACTCATTAGACAAACAAAAGCTGGAGCCAAAACAGTCAGTCTTGCTGAATTCTCAAACAGAGCTCTGTCCTATCTGGAAGTTTCTGACCACATCTAATTACACTTACCTGCGCTGCAAAGGCCTTTTGAGAGTTACAGATGAAAAGCACAGTACTAGAACTATCTATTAGTGTTATTCAACCCCATTGACCTTTTCCCTGTAGGCTGCGGGAGAAGAAAGAAGGGCAGTTTAGCTATTTAGAACACAATTCATTCACATACCTAGGAAGAACTGAATTTAGCTATGGCCTCACATTCTGCAACCATAATCCAAACTTTAGCAGATAATGGGAAAGATAATCCAACGATTTAAGTCATTTGCCAATAAGCTGAGAGTCTTAATTAAGACTTCCCACTCTACTGCCGGTTTCCTGCGTGACCTCATTCAGCTCACTCAACTGCAGCAGCCTGTGTCACACAACATGCCCTGTAAGAGGGTCTTGAAGCTGGTTAACTCTGGCAGCTGTGGTACCTTTCAGCCTGACCAGGTCAGCCAGCCATGCTGCACTCCCGGCAGCCTGAACAGGACTGACTCTGCTTCTCTGCACCACAGTATAAACATGGAATCTTAGTCCACTTCCCAGAAATACTGATGCTAGCACATAGCTATTTCACTGGTAATAACTGCATTAGAAGAGCTCTATATTACAATCGTGTTCTATTCTCAGTTCATAAAGTAAGGAGAGCATTAATAGTGAAAAGTATCCAGTTTCTCACTGTTTGTTGATACACAGCACAAATCTGTCCCATTTCTTAGCTCATCTTCTTAAATCTCTCAAAAGTTATACTTCTGTCACCATTATGATCTCTTAATAAAATGTTCCTTTAGGGAAGGTACAGTTCTCTTCCTAACTGACAACATCTGTCACCTTGAATAGTCAAGGGCAAGGTTGCCATTAGATGACCTGATCCAGCAAACACTTATACAAGAGACACTAAACTGCAGTAGTTTTTTTGTTGTTGTTTTTTAAATGTTCAAGCACCTACTTGTTCCCTAGGATGTATATTCCTTCTATACTCTTGGTCTTTTATGTGCAATCAACTAAATCTATTTCATTATTTACTTATTTAGTAGGTAAAACATTAGCATTTCAAACAAATTAGAACCATAATACTCATTGTTTATTTACAAAATTTTTGTTCTATAGGACAAACTTGGCTGTATTTTGGTATCTAAATAAATACACATATTAAAACCATTGTATTGTTTAGAGTCAAAAGAACAAGAAAATCAGGTTATGGTATTCATTTTAAAAAGATAGATTTTATTTACTGTTGTTTTATACATGCTATTATGCCCTAGCACTATCCAACATCTTCCAAGAACATATCTTTCATAGACTTTGACAGAATTATATTCTCCTAGGTTTTTTTTTCCTCTGGGACACTGGACATAAGCCAACAACTCACCCTAAACTGCTGAAATTTAATATTACCTGAAGTGCTGTACTGTGTAAAGCCTAGCAGAAGCAATCATTTAGAAGGTTTTAAGTCTGATACCTTGGCCAAAATCCAGTAAGGTCAGTAATCACCTGATCTTCAAAAACCTTTTTGTAATGGTACAGAAACAAGGTAGGTTTATGAATGTTTCAAGAGAACTCAGGCCTAGCTCGAGACCAAATCTCCAGATTTCCTCACTCCAGTTTGCACTTCATATCAAGCCTGTACAACGTGTAAGAAATTTCCTACGCTGGTATCTTCAGGGTTTGCCTCTGAGACAAGGAAGCCTATGTTTTGCTCCTCCATCACGAGCATGGCAGGAAGCACATCAGACCTCATAATTCTGGTGATACACTTTAACCTTGAACAAAAGTTGAATTTCTCAAAAATATATGCAAAGAGAGCAAGCTGCCCAAATGACATAAAGAAAAACCCAAACGAAAAACAAACAAAAAATGCCAAACAAACAAAAACCACAAACCCACACAAACCAAAAAAAACAAAAATCCACAAAATACAGTCCTAGGTCATCAAACTTATTATTCCACTTACCACTCTTCTCTCACAGCGGGGACCAGAAAAGCCCAAGATGAGGAAAGTCTTGCCAAACAGCCAGTGCAATGCTTCTGTCTGGGCTATCCAACCAAACTTCCAGAAATCCATAGGTTCGGACCACACACATATCCCTGCCACAGGACAGAACTTTACTGTTGGACAACTCCATCTGCAAGTGTCTGCTTTCCAGTTACCTGGTGCAAAACTAGAACCTCTAGAGCATACTTCATAACACGGAGAATGTTAAAAATGTACTGGAAGTAAATGAAGACACATTTTATCATAGGGCAGTTTAAAACTGAAGTACCTACTTTGTAACATGAAGTCTATGAGAATGCAGTCTTAAATATTGATTTTGTATTCATTGTCATTGACAGAAGCAATTCTGCTTTTGCTGAATGTAATAAATATAACTTTAAACAGAATAAGGCCCTTTCAGCAAGAAATTTTACATCTATCTGTTTATAAGCCTAAAATTAAAACTGCTAGAATTGAAAAAAGAAAAAAATAACCAAGGGGGTTTTCAAAAATTTAAAACTCTATCATGCATAAATGGAGCTCATCAGAGAAAGTAATTTCCCTGCAGAAAACACTCCATCTTTTGTTTTATGTAAGTTAGCAACATGAATATTTTATTCTTAGTGAAACTGCCGTTACCCTTTTGCATTTCATAGCTTTGCTTGGTGCCTCAGATAAATAGGCTTTTTTTTTTCCTCCTTCTCTCTGCTGTTCAAGTCTATTGCAATTACAAATTTTGCCATAGCTCAGTAGATATTAGAGTTTGGAATTTGGCATTAGCAGCAACTATATCCATTGTCCCTAACATCCCTTCTAAAAAGTAGATGGGAAGAAAAATGCATAAAGGACAAACCATTGCATAGAGGGTGATTATTCTCAAGATATCCATCATCATTTGGAAGGCACATTAACTATCATTGTCTTCAGGTAGTTTAGGTTTTTCTCAAAACTACTTTCAACCTGGGCAAAATTTTACAATTACAGAGAAGGTAGTAAAAACACCTACATTGTATATCCACATTAAAACAGTGGCCTAAATGAATACTGAACTGAATTTACCACTGACATATATTTCAACTCCAGGATGAGAATAATAAAAAGAATCAGTACGGTAGATAACGTCTTGCATTGCTGGGAGCTGTTGCACAAAACTGTGAGCAAAATAGGCTGCAAGAATACAAACCCTATATAAAATTGTATTTTAAATGAGTTTCATCTCAAGAAGCTTAAAAGTAACTTTTTCAATCAAGTTGAAAATTTAGAGGAGGTAGACTATTTGACCTATATGCAGCTCCATTATCATTGAAAATTGCTTCTAAATAAGACAATTTAATAGTTAATTTTGTTACTTGGAACATGAGAGTCTGAGCGGCTGATTTTCTCGCTTAGTGTTCTTGGGTTTTTTTCAGTCATTTTTACAGGATTTGCTTTTTAAGTTTGAACATTTCCAGAAAATAAGTTGTATTATGTACCAGATCTTCCACCTAAACAGGAATATACCATCTTCTTCAAATGTGATCTTCCACATAGTCTTTTTAAACTGCAGGGAGTGAGCAGAGGTAAGGCACCAAGGGCATGTCAACAGGACGTATTTAAAACAAGGCTAGCATGCCTCTGAACCACCTGGGTGTCTGAGTGGCAGAGGATAGCACTTTTTGAAGGCGTTAGTTCAGGACAGCAATACTAAAACAACACTGCCCCTGGCTAATTAGGTCTGCCAATCCAGACTAAATCGCACAGGCTTAAAGTTAAACTGAGATTCAGACTGTTTCCACCGCCAAAGCTAAGTCCTAACTCCTGGGCCTACATACACTGTTTACATTGCACAGGATATGCAAGCCATGCCATTCACTCTCTGTTGTATGTAGAGGCCTGATTACTGAGGAAAAAAAAGGACTGAATTTATGCTGGCTAAGGATGACCCAATCTGAATCATGCTGCAAGGCAGACCACCAGCACGCTTTGTCAAAAGACCACACAGGAAAAGTCTACAAGATAAAATCACTTCCTAATTGCAATACCATAAGCCAGCACCAAACAGTTTTGCCACCATAGCCAAGAAATCATCAGGGGAAGATTTGTGCTCCAGAACACCTGAGTCTTACCGTGCAAGGAGGAAGAGACCAGCCACTGTCCAATAAAAGTCATCCAGTAACAAGAAGCATTCTGATATCATTGGTGAAGGTCCAACTTTCTCTACTGCTGAAGTTCAGACCACTTTGAGATGTGATATGTTTCAAAATATTTTTCATTTCAGCTATCTGCTTTTTTGTCTTCATCCTCTAGGAAAAAAAAATAAAAGATTTTCCAAATTGTTTATTGTGAGAGCGTGAAAGTGTTTGCATAGGCAAGGACTCAAAATTCCCACAATAAAGACATCAGGACAAGAGCACCCCATGCTTAGAAATCTTAAAAATTGTCTCAAAGACATCATCAATGTTTATTCCCCGTCCTACAGTTAAGAGTCTACAGGTCTACAAAGACAAGAAACTTGTAGTTTGCGATTACTGGCAAACAAGAACAGCACAATTTCATCTTTTAACTAAAGTCCTTAGCTCAGCAAGTGGTGTAAAGAGGAAAGTTCGTCAATGTGTAAGATGGGAATTTTAAAACTTAGTTGGGTAGGAGAGTATGGGACATACTAGAGAATTTGGCTTCGGTATTCAAAGTTTAACTATTGCAGAATCACAAGCTGAGCTAGTAAAACTGCTTAATTTTACAGTAGTTTACATGCAAGTTTTTACCCATCCCTGTGAATCCTTCTCAGCATTAAGAAATTAATTGCTGATCCTGTAATTTAGCTCCATCTTTGGTGTTGTAGTCAACATATTTGACTGACTTTGTAAATCATTGCTACATTTTTACTTTAATTTGTTATGGAAATTTATTGCATGCTTTTTTTTTTTACCTTATGAGGTCCTAAATAAATATGTATAAAAATATGCTGAGTTATATCTCAAATTATATTCCATATGGACCTAAAAATCATTACAAATATCGATGGATATTTGCTAGTAAGCCTCATGTCTCTTTAGCTCTTCCTCTCTTCATCCACTCCAATTTGTCTTTAATTATTTCGGTGTCCTTAACCTCATTAGTGGCCATAGGGATTGTGAAATTTACTTCACTGGAAATAGCAGTAGTGCTATATAAATACCTAACCACGCCTCATTTAAAATTTTCAAAAGAAAGTTGACAAGAAAATACACCAGAAGACAGCTGCCTCTTCCACTATAAGAAGTTTTATATAAAAAAGAGTTATAACTGAGGAAGGTCACTCCTATGAAAGATGCTGAGGATATTCCAGAATCTAAATCCTGAACAATGATAACAAAAGTTACAGCTGATGACATTTATAAATTAACTGGTAAATATTATGTAGAACAAGAAGTTTAAATTCCTTTAGATAGTCTGAATTTTCCAGCAGTCCTGTCGGTCTTCTGTATTTCAAAAACCACAAAGGCTTTTAGGTCAACCGTCTTCCACTCTGCAGCAGAAGTCAAATTGGGACCACAAATCTAATTTTCTAATTACAGACAGAGTGAAAAAATAAATATTGCTTTTTTTTTTTTTTTTAATATACATATTAGAAGGAATCTCTTTTCCACTTAAGGCCCTAGACAGAGAAACAATAAACAGCCAAACATCATTCGTGGCTGAAGTTACTGTATTAGCTTGCTTTTAAAGACAACCCTATGTTTAGGGCAAATTATCAGTGAGCATAAACTCTGGCACAGCAGTGCTTTTGGACAGCAATGATTTTCTGGTTCCTTCATACTTTGATTTCTCCGTTGGACTGTCCTTTAATAATACAGCCATAAATCAGTGCTATTTCCTGTATTTTAATATAAAATATATAAAAAAAGAATGGCATAACTCTTAAATAGAATCTTGTGCTAATACTCAAATCTATCACTGAAAGCAACAGAGTTTAACTTTGTTTCAAAGTGGTTACTCAACTTGTCCATTAAACCACATTTCAAAAACCAGACTAATTTTATTAGCAGGCTCATATTGCTTTATTCCCTGTTATTTACCTGTTATAACATCGCATTTATCAACAAATATTTCACACAACCTTTTAACTGTGTTATTCAGAATGCAAACACTGGACAGACAGAAGCTAACGCAAGGAAATAATTTTCCTAAGGAGTTGGATTATTTCCTAATTGTTTATTATATATGTATTCTCTTGCCAGAAATCAAGATTTAAAATTCCACCTTCTTCAAAGCCTTAATGTTATTTGGATCTCTGAAGCATTCATATTTAATTTCACAGCAGTGTCACAATTCAAGTGGTGTATTTTAATGTCTGCAGCAGCCAATTGTTGATTTATTTTCTTTCAGGCAAAATGCAAATAATCTCTTAAGAGGTTTGCTCACAACCCTTGTGTTTGAGTTAATATATTTGCAGTGAATAAATTAAAAGAAGTCCAAATATGACTTTTTAAGGTCCTCTTCAATTTAAAAAACTCCATTCGGTTTTTAAAAATTATTTGCAAGTTTTCCTATGAGAATGAACTGGAAATGAACTCATTAGTGACCTTGGGCCATCTCCAGTATAGGGGTATGCCAACCGTGAACTTCAAGGCTGGGGAAACGAGCAGCTCTAGTGACCTAGCACCTTTTTGAGCTCTCCACTAGAAGCCCATTCTTGGCTGTGGAAACACTCCTGTAAGCCATACTCTCAAATTACCTCGGAGCTAACTGCCCCATGGAGCAGTCCAGAAAGGACAAAGACGTCAGACACTGTCTTAATCAGACCGTTCACCTTCCCGCTCTGCATTTTAAATGCTTCTCTTAAAATCTATTTCTTCTCCATTTGGTGTGGTGAGAGGCTGCAGTGACTGAATTGTGAAAGCTTGAGATGGCAGACTTCAGAAACATAGATACCAGCCTTAGCTCAGCACTGTCCAGCAGCAAAGAGAGGGAACAACCAGACCAGGTCCTCACAGGCTCACGTGAGCAGATTGCTTTGCTGCAATGTAGACTCCACATTAACGGTTCCCAAGTCATCTAGCCTTACCTACGCTGGAAGAAACTTCTGCTCCTGCTTGGCCCGTAATTTCTCATTTCTACAGAAAGGAAAACCAGTTACATGGAGAGAAACGAGTGTCCCCTGGTTTGGCTTCATTACATGCCTGGGACATTGTTGTAACATTACCCAGACCCCAGTTAGGGACTCCCAAGTTCCTAATCAAGGCAGCTCAGAGTTAAGCAGCTCATCTGTAACTAACAGATTTCATTTCCCACCAGTACTCTTTGCAAGCCTCCTGTTTATCCTGCTGTTTACCTACGTGTCACCTGATAGCACAAAAAGAGGAAAAAGTCTAGATTTTAAGGAGTCACCAAGCAGGTCAGCTTCAAGACTAGACTACAGATTGTAATGATAGTCAAGCTGGCTACAGGCCAGGTTTAACAAGTTAGAGCAACCTCTTGGGGTATCTAGAGCTAAGTTTCCACAAGAAATAACAACAGTTAAGAAGGACATCAGTTTTTTCTAAAAAAGCATATACATACAAAAATAAATCTTGGAGAAGTGGGGGAGTCCACAGAAAATTTTTAAAATGTCATCATTTCCTAGAGCAAATTGCAATAACAGTTATTTTCCAATAGAAAAAATGCTCTGTCAAATCATCAGTGAACATTCAGGATTTATTAGGATGAGTTTGGTCTTTCAAATAAAGCAAGGAATAGGAAGTGAGAAGATTTGGATTTCTGACATATATCTCTCTCTCTCTGAACATAGTAAGAAAGTTTATCTAACTTTTAAGAATTTTCAACATTTTTTTCAATCGTGTATTGTGAGATGATTTAATTTTTATAAGATTCACTAACACCTGAGACCACTGTGCATCACAGAAAGATATTTTTAAAACCTAGTCAGCACATCTGAAAATTACTATATGCATCACAAACATTTCATTTTTTCTGCACTGTCTTGCAGCTCTAAAAACAACAACAACAACAAAACCCACACAAACACTTGAAGCCCAATTCTGTTCTCATCGGAATCAGTTAAATTTTGGCAATTATGTTGAAAGCAGCAGGATGGAGTCTTAAAGTACAAATGCTGTAATGAACACCAGGTATCGCACAGACAAACAGTTTTCAGATTTTGAACCATCTTGTATCAAATTGATCCCTAGTAAACTTTTTTCTAGTTTTAAAAGCCTGTTAACTCTGTGTCTAACAGACTAAAATTGGTCTCTGGATCTGTATCTACCCAATTAGCTCTTCATTTTATTTTTCGACTCAATTAACTCACTTTATGAAAAATGTTAGTGTTTTCCCATACATCTTTCATCCAAGAAGATGCTTTCCTTTATGCAGGTTGTTTTGTATTTGGAATTGTAATCATCTTTATAAAAAGATAGATTCGTGTTTGAGGGCCCAGCTGAATAAATTGTTAATTCTTAGAGGAAGGAACAAAGATTGTTACAGATTATTTTGTATAACATATTTTCTAATGAAGTCAAGATTTAGCTTCTCTGCAGTTTATTCCAGATCACTGTTAACTTTATAACTTTCACCTTCTATTTTCATGAACATTGAAACTCTACTCTGAAAATCAAATTACAATTTGGTGTTTACTGACCAAGAAGATTGTATCAGAAAAACTTAGACTCATATCTTTGCTAGAATAGACTTAAATAAGAGTTTATGCCTGGGCAAAGCTAATTCATTTACAAATGAATAATCACGGATGAATGATTGCATTTTTTTGCTCAACTCTTCCTTCGATCTTTATTATAAATAAGAAAGTATCTTAATAATTCTTTAAGAATCACACAAGTGAAAAACAAACCTTCAATACTCAGTGGTATAAAAATATACTGGCTTTATTTTTCTCACTCTTAGTTTTCTTTCAACTTCCTTTGCTACATAAGAAAAACTTGGTTTTGAAAAATTTCACTACCTGAGTTTTCAGATAATCACGACCACATGCAGTTTGGAAATACAGATTCAAAATTATAAGCTTCAGTAATGGTCTCTATTGCTCTACTTCTTTCAGATAGATGCATTTGTCTGCCTTTTCATCACATGTGGCAATATTTAATCTTTTTCAGGACAATACAGTAAGTATAGCTATAAAAATTCAGTATATTTGATACTGTATATTTTTATCCAACCAGACAAATGTTTGTTTTGACAGAGGAATCTGTAAGGACAAATGAAATTTTGGTAAGAAATTAATATTACAAAATCCTCCCTTTCCATTTGGTGCATCTCAATATATGGTACAACAGCTGAGAATTGTTAAGTCGGACAAAATTCACAACAGATAAACCCCCATTAAAACAAGTTCCACCCACAAAAAAAATTTGAAGGGAGAGATGCCAAGAGCTGAGGAAAGGATTTTTAATTTTGCTCATATTCCTTTTATCTATAAACTATTGATAGCTCAGGGCAACATAAAATATCAATATTATAAAATAGCTGTCTAATGTAGGACCTTGATCCAGTGACATCCAATATTTCTGGATCAAGTCCCTCAGCAGCACAGCACATCTGACTATCACGTTTTCCAAACCTTGTCTCCAACCTACCAAGATCAAGGATACAAAGGGAACATCCCTTTTCTGAAACTGAAAATCAGCATTCAGAAAAAACATTAGACCTGTCATTATATGAAGAACCAGCAGCTTTGCTTCAGGCAACATATAACAGACTTACCATGCAGTTTTATCTGTGTGTTCAGCAATTTTAAGTTATTACCAAAGTTTCAGACCTACTGCACAAAATGAGTGTACAGTAATTCTGATGTCTGGTGGGACTATTGAAATTATTATGCATTGGTAAGTGTTTCCCATCTGGTAATCCAAACCTTATTTCTAATAACCCTACTCAACGGGTTTGTTTTGCCTTTGCTATTTCAAATACATTTTTATTTAAGTTTGCTACTATAACCAAATTTTGTAACACAATCTTCACACTCCTGTCATGCCACAGCCCCAAAATATCCCGAAAATGTAGTAATTCCTTGCATTATAAATTGCACCTGTCTCCCACAGGAAGACTGCCATGTGGTGGAAACTCCTCAGTAACTATTTGGATGGGGTGGCTTCATCATGCACCTGTGCAGAATACAGAAGACGCCAACATTGAGGGTCAAATGTCTCACAAAAGTCCACTTTTCACTATTCTTTTCATTCCCCATCTACCTGCAACTTTACCCCGAAGTCCTCGTATTGTTCCCTTGCTGACTAACATTCTCTTGTTATCTTCCTGTATTTGAATTGCAATACTGTAAATAGAAAAGCATCTGGACAGAAAAATCGTCACACCAAATCATGCCTGCGAAAACTGAATTGTTCACAAACCAAGGAGAAAGTTATTAGAGATTGGGAACTAATGAGAAAAAACACATACATTCTGCAAACTTTTATCTGGGTTCAAAAGGATTCACACATCTACATCATCTGAAGTGTCACCAGCAACCTTTTCCTTTCATCTGCCTAACTTGCAGAACAAACCTCTCGGTTAATTTGTACTTTGATACATACAGGCACAGAACTCCCCAAGAGTTGAACGTACATTTAGTTATAACCAGATAGAATGAATTCTCCTGCCTCTCTTTCCATATTCTTCCTTTCCTCCTTTTCACAGAAACGTTGACAATGATTGTCTCTTCCCTGGTGTATATTGTAGCAAGCATACTAAGAATTCAACCCTAACTGGAAACCTCAGGCACCACTAGCTTTTAGAATTCCAGCCTGCACTGCCTAAACTTCCTTCCAAACCTTCAAAATTCCAGCTACCAAGGCTGCTACCTTTCTCTTGTTCAAGTTCCTTAACAAAATTTATAGTTATTCTGGTAACTTTGCTCTCAAACCCTGGGGGTTTCTTCTGCCAGTTGACTGGGCGGAAGAGAATGGCCAAACCACTTATTTTTTTTTTTCCCCCACAGGAGTAACAGCTATTCAAAATGAAGTTACCAAAATTTAAAGCATTTAAAGCAAAAGGATTTATTTTTGTTAATTAACATACTTGTTAATTAAACAATATCACCTTGTTCCCTGTTTGCCACCACATACTTAGAGAGAGGACAGACATGACATTTCAATGAAATGGGCATCTTTACTTTTTTATAAGCTAACATGAGGACGATCAAGCCATTGTTCAGAAGACAGAACATTTGGGAGCATGGGCAAAGTTACAAGTGCTTACAATTTGTCTTTCATAATCACCTTGATAATCAGATGGCTTTGGTTTTGGAATTGCTCTGACATCTTTTTGTTTCAGTTCTTTACTGTGAAATGCTCTCCAAAGATTTCCAGTGACATGATTTGCCAGTACCTTGACATGATGTAACCATGATGGATTTGCATCACTGAGATCTCTAAAGACTTGAAGGAGGCATATCAACTGACACTGTAATACCATGTCTATGAATTCACAATGACAAGCTCAGGAGATTGTTATGAACACAAAAAAGCCTACTAGAGTGATTAAAAAATTTTCTGCACTATAAAATGTAATAAGGAAAATTAACTTAAATTCTTTTTTAACCTCAACAATTTCCAAAGCTTTTCTTTCAAGCAGAAAAACCTTATTTACGCTTACAGACTAGACTTACAAACTAGACCCAGAGTACTCAAAATTACAACCCCAAACTTGTGGATCCTTTATCAATCTGAGTTACGGATGAAGACTTCCAACATTGTGCAGCTTAGTCATCTCAGAATAGGACTTCCAAGAGGCATCATTCATAAAAAGGTCCCAGAGAGAAACACAATTGAAGGATTTTTATTTTTATTTTTTAAACTAGAACGCCTTCCTCTTTTAACGATCTACAGTCCCGACTTGTTTATTCCTGTCAAACATATATGGGGGTTTTGTTGGGTTTGGGTTTTTTTCTTTTAAAACTAAACAGGGGTGATACCTTTCCTCTAAGAATGACAAAGGGAAAGGCTCAACTTTTTGGCTATATCTTTACTTACGCAATTCACCCAGGACATAGGAGACCCCTACTAAGCTCCCTCCTCTCTCTGAGACAGATTCAGAGGGTAGCTGAGGGTTTTTTCAGGCAAACCCAAGAAAGTTAAAGCTGTTAAACCCATGCCCTGGCGAGCTGTCTTCTCCCTGCATAAGGAGTAGACTCAACGAGGTGGGAGGAAGCGGTGGTGAAATGCATTTGCCTTGCCAGCCACTTGATGGCTCAGCTCGGGGAGCAACAGGGGTCTGCTGGGCATGTTCTGAGCCAATTTGCTAGATCAGCTTAGTCAAGTGAGATGGATGAACGTTATTTCATTTGTGCATACAGTCTCGTCTCAACATGCAAAGACTGAGGGTTTCTTCAGTAAACCCCAACGTAAACTTCAGTCATCTAGAGAACTTTTAGTCAAAAACTGCTGTGCACAGCAAGGCATCATCTGAGCAAGGGCCTCAATTTCCTTCTGAGGGTCATAATTTCAGATGTAAAACACTAAAGCAAGTGTTAGGCAGGACTTAAACCCTTAAGCCATTTTTTGTGGCACAAGCTCTAATTGCCTACAAATCATGCTATGTTATCTGCTTGGCACATAAAGCTTGTCTATAAATACATAACTGTTTTAAAATACATATTTCTGCATCTCACTGAATAAATCGCATCAGAAATATGGCAAAGTTTTCTGTTTATTTTAAAGCTCCAGATTCAAAAGAAAACACTTTAAAGTGGGGGTATCTAGTTTTTTGGTGTGGGGTTTTCATTTCTGAAAAATCAGTCTATTTCTAAGCATATAGATTTATGTGAAGATTCAGTTTAATGTCATCTTAGGAATAATAGTCACATGAACTCCAATGCTTTTTTTAGGTTGCATTAAGAAAAGGTCCTCTCAGCTAGATACGTAGCACTAATAACACTGGCATTAAGAGTATTTATTTACTTTCACAAAATAAAATAATAATAAAAAAAATCAGAACACATCTTCCTCAGTTATGTTCAGTTAATCCAGATAGCCATAAGGACTGAATCTCGTACGCTGCTTGCCACCTTGCTGGGACAAAACAACAAGAGAACTTAACTGATATATCTACTGCTTTGTGACTGCATGCAAAACAATCCAGTAGTAAGGTGTTTTATCCAGAGAAGTGGTATATCAATAGTTGCCAACCTTCCCTCTCCCTCTTGGAATTTATGGAAGATCACAGTAATAATTTATCACACTGTGACTGAGAGTCCATCATGTATTAGAGCTCATCTCTTCTGTGATTTAAAACCACCTACACGAGTGCTTTAGAGCTATTTCTGAGATTCCCTAAGCTGTTTTAGTCTGTATGAATCATGAAGCCAGTGAAAGTTTTATAAAGTTTCACTGTTCTTAATTTATTATTTTTCTTTTATATATCTAGAACAAGAGATTGCTCCAGCCTGGGTCTTTTGGGTGTACACAGAGAGGAGCACAGCTGAACCATCTGGGTCAACATTGTTCTCTTTTCTGACATTTACCTTCAGTGCAACGCAAGGCTGGGCACACCAGACCCAGTGCTCGTGCACACTATGGGATCACTCCTGGGCTGCGTCATAAGCGTGATTAGTCCACATAGTTTACAGAGGAGAAACAGAATAAGGTGGATTTTAGACACGTTCATAGGCCACAGGGCACAATCTAGGACTATTCAGTCACAAATATAGAATTCCTAATGTCAAATAAAGCAGCCTCCAAAGAAGAGAAGTCTGCTGCCAGAAACATTACACATCCTAGTACAGCCTGAGCATCCTGGGTGGTAGAAGCACATCACTGGTGAGTAAATCCTGTCATCTAACTTCACTAAGAATCTGGTATCTGGAGCTGGATCATCAGCAGATGTCCTTGGCTTGGGATAACTGACTACAGCTAGTACCTGACATACTTTGCTGATCCTGTATAATAAAGAATACATATATATGATATGCAGTGAAATGCTGCATATCATGACTGTCACGTCAACCGAAGGGGAACTACAGCTGGACTTCAGGAGAAACAGAAGTGTTTCTTTCAAGGAGGTTGACAAGATTAACCTGTCCATGAGGATTTTCTCATTCTATTAAAACTTTCCAATAATACCAACTGAAAGACACTGTAAGAAATAGATTCTCTTTTATATACTCAAAACAGTCCTCTAAGTTTCAGTAGCAAACCAGTGGGGCAAACGTTCTTCTAATAAAAGAAAAAAAAAAAATACCAACAGTATAATTCATGACTCAAACAGCCAGAGAAACCAAGCACGTTGTTGTGTTGGTGTCATCATTAGACAGCAAAAATGTAACTCACCAGGAAACTGTCATTACACAGGGACCATTTCCAATAATGCTCCAACCATCTCCGCATCCCCTCCAAATCCAAACTGCACAGGTATTTTTTTTTTTAAACAGTCTGTAGGATTACTTTCCCTTCTTTCCAAGCCTAACAGCACTCATGCAGTTATAATTAGGCATAGCCAGATACCACCTACAAAATGCTTCACAAAATTGCGCTTATTCATGTCTATGCAGAGAGAATGGCAAGTAGAGCAGAATCCAGATTTTTCTTTATAAAAGGCTCTACATGTGTTGCAGGCACAGTTAAAATGGACATATCCACTGTGACGGATTCTGCTGTTATGGCATCTAGGCCAGCAAGAAAATAAGTGTTTCAGTCATGTGAGCCACTCAGAGCTGTCAGTGTAAAAGATTAGCTCTTCTACCTCTCCAGGCAAGGAACTGAGACCACCCAGGCATAAGAGGACACTATATCTGGACTTTAATAGGCCTTCTGGCTGACAACTTGCATTTGAAGAGTGTGGACCAAAAAGTTCGAATTTCAGAGCCGCAGGCCTTTGCAGACATCCAAAAAGGATACAGGGAAAAGCCAACCACATTTTGAAGAGGCTTATGCAGAGCAAAAGAATATTTAATTAGTTTACCAAATTAAGATTTATTACCTCCTCCCTTGCATGATTTTGTCTGATTGAAAACAAATTTATAAGATGAGAGAAAACAATCTTGGACAGCCAGATATACTAGACTGTGAACTTGTCCCCGCTAGAAGAAACCTTGTTTTGGAACAGCTTTTACTTGCACACAGGCTATCAGACACACACTTCTTTGATCCGGACAAATGCAAAAACATTCATATTCAGTTTTGAAAGTGGAATTCAGCAGCCATTTTTTTAAGTGTTGCTTTTGACATAACAGGAGAAGCATAGCATCAAGCAAAAGGATAGCCACAATTTTGTTATTAATAACATAAATATAAAAAGCTTGAACAGCTAAAGGCCTATTGTAATGCTCAATAGTATTTTATGCTTTTTTAATAAGTAAATGGCATACATGCACTACAAATGAAGGTTCAAGATATCACACTAATATAAAGACACTGTGCAACTGCAATACCTGCAAACAGAGCAATAAGTAGGGTTCTAGATTCTGCAAGGCTTCTAACACATCTTAATTTCTCTTGATTGCAATGTAAAATAGGGTTAAGCAATTTTCATTATTCTCAGTTGAGGCACTCTAAGTCTCACTTCCAGAACTAAGTCTAATTAAAATCACTGCCATAAATTAGATCCATCACCTCAAAGTTGGAAATTCCCATTCTAGGCTCCTAGGAAAAGTAGAAGACAAAATCCTGCAACTGAACTAAACAGGGACACTCAGTAACACCGGATACTTTCAGAGAATACTAATAGCAAGCAGTTTACAATCACCTGAACAGCTGAAATTCCTTCATGAAAATTTAAGGGACAATTTAAAATAGCAATAAAAAAAAATGCAAACAGAATTTGCACATGGATTATTCACAAATAGGAAAGAAGCCTGCATTAGTCAAATTAATTGTTCTTTCAAACTGCTCACACAGCTCTCCCTGAGTGTTGTTTTCTGCCATCAGTCACTCAGAGTGCACCTGTGGGCAACCATCCTGGTAGAGCTGTTACTGCTGCTCTGGTATGGAGATGATTACCTCTTTTCTTCTGGTAATCATTTCCACTAACTTGAAAAATAAAAGTAAAATCATCTTAAAAAAGCATACAATAAATCATTGTTTTGAATTTTTTTCCCTATTATAGATTAATACTGCTGCAACCTACCAGCATTGTTTCAAGTGAAATACAAGAAACAAGCCTCCAGCATGAACACTGTGTGACTAGCATACTTGTACTTATTTAAAAATCTGGACAAAATACTAATGTGACAAGCAAACATAAGGTAGGAAGTAGCTGAACATATTAAAGCATTAATGCACCCATCTTATTTCATTGAAGTAAAGTGACAGTTTTGGATGGTTCAACTGGGTGACTAAGCCACTACGAAAGCAAAAATCTTTGCTCTGCTAGCTCATGTCATAGGAGTCATTGGAAACATTAATAAGTCAAGAACTGTATTTGTACAATGGTCTGATTTTCTGTGTCAAAATTTCAGCAACAGCGGAATACAAAACAAATAATTTAAGTACGGAAGAGTAAAAGAAAAACTGAAGTAGTCAACAAAGTATAAATGTCCCACCTTTATTCTTCCTTCACTGCCTGAGAGACTGAGTCACTGCTTAGCTTAGCTTTATTAAAAAAAACCCCTGTGTTCACATGAAGATACAAATCTCAAGAATAAACACACATTCTCCATGATTAATCTTAGATTCTCCATTCATTGTTCAAAATCTGCCCCAGCCTCACAGCACCTTTGACAATTTTGCAAAGGTACTAAAAGAACACTTTGTAGCAGGCTTTAGCAAAGCCTGTTGAGAAATACATGACAAGTGGTAAATATTTTCTTCTTTTTCTTTTTAAGCTTAGATACTGGAATCACAGCAGATCCTCAGATTTAGACCCAACCTTAGTGAACTTTCTGCAAAGTTTTGAAGCATCTTACTTTGTGCCAATAAGAACAATAAAAAAAGTGCACACTTTTTGCCCAGCTCTAAAACACAGTAGTCCAGATTGTCCTTCACTTACACTGATTTCACACAGCTGTATCTTTTTATTTCAGTATAGTTAGTCTAGATTTACACTAGCTCAGTTGAGATGACAATCAAATTACCTATCCAACAGAGACTGCAGAATACAGTTCAATTACCTAAGGTAACATTTGGTCAGGACACCAGGATTAAAATTCTTTTCTTTTACTTCCATTATGCCATTGCCAGGAATGCCGCCTATGTCGATCCTAGCAAATTTAAGAATCGCTGGTAGTGATGCTGGGTACCATAATATAGTTACCTGTAAGGTTGAACTGTAGCAGAATCCCAGCACAGTTTCTCCCTGAACCAGCTATTTTTCTCCCAAGAGAATTCCTCAGCACAGCTCCAGAGTGATAACACCCTGGAGCTTTCTCCACATATGCAGGATGTGTGCATTCCCCCTCCCCCCCCCCACCCCGTGTTAGGGGCTCACTGACCCCTGTGGCCCACAACAGTCCCAGGTGTTCCCACTTTGCAGTTTAGACCTAGCCTTGAAGTCCAATCAATGCCTGGGTATCTCATAATGAGGTACCAAGTGCATCTCATCCAAAAATAAATTATTGCAAAGAGGGTGCATGCTAAATTTCAACCTAGCAGGAGTTTATCCAAAAGCACTGGAGTTAAGATATGTAACAGCGCAGTATATTCTGACGGAAGATTGAAATGTTGAAACAATTTTTTTAAAGCCTTCCCTTAAAATAAAGCTCCTTTCCTGGCTCAAGAAAATTGAGTAATATTTCATGTCTACAGTTATTTGTGATGATGAAAAGGAGTTCATCTGCTGACAACCTGTCCCTTATACATCAAGCACTTCTCTAAAAGTGTGAGAGGAGGAAGACAGTTAAGTGTGATTTAAGTGAAAAGAATCAGGTCTCTGTACATTCTAAAATAAGGGCTGATTATAAAGTGTATGCATATGTGTGCCCATAAATTGGCCTACCATAATTAAAAGTTGTCCAAAAATGAGCCTTACTCCCCCCGCCCCACAAAAATTTCACTGTTTCAATATACTGAAATAGCAGACAAAAATCCCCAAGGCAGGTTATAAATTCAGCCTCATGAGAGCTAGAATTCAATTACATTTGCTTCTGAGAACCAGGTTCTTTAGTAGAATACAACACTTGTGAACCAGCACAGCAGCATTTTCAAATCAAAGGTTTCCAGCTTTCCACTGAAAGCTGAAAGCTTCTGTTTTCAGGTGTTTCATTTTTTTGCTAAGAAGTCAAAACTGTCTGTAAAGAGCACACATTTCTCACACGGAAAATAATTTTAATAAAGAAAATAGTTTCAACAGAATATTTTGGGCCACTTCTACAATGAATTCATGCTGGTTTGCCTTTTACAAAGCAACAGCGTGAAACCTCAAGGTTCAGAGCTAATCCAGCAGAGCAGCCTCAGCCCCACTGAATTTTAATCACAGAGTGCACCCAGCACACCCACAATGGCCAACCTCACATTATTCATTTAAATCAACAGTCAAAAAAAAAAAAAAGAGAAAGAAAGAAAATCCTTGCTTTTTTCCTCTTGGTGGAGCCTTCTTACATTTGGATGCATTTGAATTACACTGTTTTATCTCCACTGACAAATCTGTTATACCTTGGCTGCACCAACATCTTAGACACATGCTATTTCTTTCATTCATTTCCCTTGTGCTTTTACCTCAGTACCTAATGCGCTGTCAGAATCAGAGAATCCATCCATAAGTATTATGTGATGAGTAACTGCTGTATATGCAAGCACACAGGAGAAATGAGCTTTCATTTTTTTGTTGCAATCATTTACATAGTGAATATGATCCCATATAAATTACTTCTTGTCATCTCTTTACATTTGATCAGCTGAAGGATCCTTCTATTGAAACTGGGGGAAAGAAAGAAAAACTACCAGCAATTTGACACTCCTTTATACTTAGTGTTTGAAGGTTTGTACAGTTTTATATTCAAACTGCTATACTTTCTGATGGTTTCTCCTCTTAGAAGAGGATTCCTTTGATAGTCAGACAACTACTATCTTATCCCTCCAGGCTAAAAATCTCTATTTTCATGACTTCCCTTAGAAAATTAAATTTCTGTATACCACAATATTAAGTGAAGAGGTGTTTCTTAAGTGGTTATGACCTGACAGAAATGCCTTAGCTGTGGGAGAACTGAGAAAAAAGTGTACTTCTGCAGGCTGGCAGAACCTGCAAAGCCTGCATTACTGACATACAGCTTCCTACTATAAGTATTTTTCACATTAATATTGGTCTTCAGCCAAATTCTTCAAGAATTTAACATAGAGTCACACCTTGACAGGATTCATCCTAAATCACATCTTTGTCTACATTTCTTAATACAAAAAAATCCACTTTGCATTAAAATGACAAAAGGGTATGATTTAAACTCTTAACACAAGGCAATTCACAGCTGAAATAACTGAGCAGCATAACATGTCTTTTTCTGTGCAGGTTTTACAAGGCATCTGAAATTGATGAATACACACTCCCTCCCATTTAAAAAAATAAAAATCATATTTCTAAAGAACGTTTTCCACTGTCTTTAAGGTAGGAATGTTGGGGGTGGGGTGGAGGTAGGGTTTTTTGGTGCCATTAACATCTCTGGGGCTTTCTCAGACAAATCTGCCACAGAAAGTTCACTGTCCTGAGATGTTTATAGAAATAATAGAACAGGTTATGCTTTTGCTTGACAGAAATTCAAGAGTCTTCCAAAAACTAGTGAAGAACAATGGACTAAATTCTGCTTACTATACTCAGTACCATTTGTGGCAGAATTCAGAGGATGAGTACAGTGACAGGATATGGCTCACAACATTTTTCATTTTCATGCATCTGTGTGATCAAGATGAGCAGCTCTTAGCACACCATCAGTTAAAAAAAAAAAAAAAAGGATATTTTAAAAAAATCAACTAAATGAAGAACATTTTTGTGGTTTTTTTTTTCTACTTGAAGAAATATTCTACACTTATGACCCACTACTTTTCTGTCCAAGAAAACTAGCCAGACTGCAATTCCAGCAGGTTAAAATTTACGTAGAACTTAACTGTGCAAGTAGCCTGAGACAGCAGAGCACATAAGTGGGTTCCCTCCAGGCTATAACAGCATCATCGTTAGCTCTTGGTTTTAACTTGTTCCTAAGGTTGAGGGGAGGCAGAGGGACACACACATAAATGGATGGGGACACACAACACACTGATCACTGGGAAAGATTATTCTTGCTTCGGTCATTACATTAAATCTAAAACTCCACCTGTTTTTCATACAAATCTCAATCATTTCCCACAGAAACACAAACAGGATTGCTCTCCCTACCAAGCTTACATAGGACGTCTTAAAAATTCACTCTCCAGCAAAGATGCACAAATTCAGGTCTCAGACGTGCACCTTAGTAGATCAGTGCAGTATTTTCTTCAGTTTTACATATTATTTTTGACTGGGAAGCCAAATTTTTGATGAACCAACAGCTAAATTGTCAGCTTTGGTTGAACTCATACTTAGAAGACAGGATGTGTACCTGAAGTTTGTGAGGTCCATTTTAAGAAAACAAAACCAGATTGCAAATAAAGGAGCTGTAAAATTCCTGAGAGGGACAGTATAAGAAAAAAACCCAAAACAAATAAAAAAACCACCAACAACTACCTTAACAAGCAATGTAGTTCAGAAATTGCATTTTCATGAATTAAAGCAATAAACCAAATGTTAAAAGATTCAATGATATTCTGAAGGATTTAACGTTAATACCTATTAGTTATGAAAATGTTCACAACTTTTAAAGACTGTTTCAAAAATGCTGCAGTTCTAATGTAATTTTTTTCATCATCCAAAAATGACCATCAGTTATTTGTTGTTGATTATTTTCTGATCTAAGAAAAAACAAAACAAAACAACTTTTGTATTAAGGAGCCATTGCAATGCTATATGATCCAGCCAGCCAACCACAACAAAAACATAAATAAGAAAAGATAGCCCAATGAAAATGAAAAGTTTGAAAGTAAAACAATATAAGAACTATCCATTTAAATTACCCAACAAAATGGTTTTTTTTAAAAAAAATATAAAGCCTTCAAGGAAGATCACTATTGGCTATCTGTTAAATTTTCTGAGCATTAAAAGGCCTTAGTTTCCTTAAAAAAGAGACAAAAAAAAAAAAAAAAGAGATAACTTCCTTTAGAGGAATACCATAATTTCGAAGCCATTTGACTGCAGGAATCTAAACAAAATAACAAAAGAATTTTTATGTTTTGCCAATCACTGTTGCACCTGCATTTTCCATTGTGAAATAGGATGGTAAGAGGATTTCATATTCTCATTTTATGTGACTCATACCAAAACCAGCCATGACCTCCATTGTATTTTTAAGCCTTATAGCCTTATTTAAATATTTTATTTCAAAAGCACACTTCTACATTGAAAAATACCACATACACAGAAGCCCTACATTGTTGTCACAAAAAGTTCTCCTGTGATCTTCACTGAAGTAATAGAAGATCAGAAAAGAGATCTATTTCTTTGTAATTTTGGAAGATAAACTGCCTTCCTATAAAGCAAAATCCCTACAAACCTGTGGCCACTAAACATTTCTATCACTCCTTTAAATCAATGTTACTCACAGATTAAACCCTTTGAGTTTAGGCATCAAGGCTTCTTTACAACCGCATACAGTATGAGGGTCCCTCTTACAGGGATACTACAGCACAACTCCTCTAAGGAGAAAACACGCATATTCCTTTACAATGCACTAGAGAAATCATCAGGTCATACATCTATATAACAATATGCATAGCAGAAGGTTCCACAGATATATTTTATGAAAACATACCAGTTTTGTTTTCTCAGCTCTGCCCAATTGATATAATGTGTCTTGACAGGCAAACTAATATAGTCAACTTTAGAGCGGGCTTCCCTTCTATAATTTTTGTCTATTACAAACAAAGAGTTACAGATATTTCCCTGCTAGCTCTGTTATATTAGTTGCAAACCAAATGCAGCAAGAGATTGACTTCTGCTTCTTTAAAATACAAGATTTCAAATTTTACACCTGTTATTGAGAACAAACATAACGAATCTTGTAACAGATACACCTTGCTGTTTACTTTTCAACACTGTTACTGCATTTGTTTTACTGGTTTTGTTATCCTCCTTATCATCTAAACTATTTGCCATTAAAATTCATGTCCTCTCCTACATTAGGTTACATATGATCTGAGCTGGAAGTAGGCTGCTATGACAATCACAGACTTTTTGAACAGCAATGGCATGTCTTTGGGCAGAAAAAGCCTGTAAAGGAAAGTATGCATCAGTAGCACAGCAGACGACCAGCTCACACATTGAATTAATTTGTGATGAATACCATGCATAGGCTTGTACAGGCAGTCATGCATCCACCATACTCTGCTCACTGCTTCCCACAGCCCCCGTCAGCCTTATTTAGGAGAGACATCTTAGATGATGATAACATTGCTTGACATTACTGGTTTACGTAATACGTTTTTCAAAGTATCTCTTTCTTGCTTTAAAGCTGTAAGTAAATCAGTGCAGAGCTTCCCGACAGACCAGGCAAAGGGTGGGGGGATGAGGAATGTGTTTAAAAACTGTACCCTTCACACAGTTTTTCAGGTCCAGAGGGCACTAACAGGCCCTAATGGCCCTGCCCTTTGCCCATCTCCCAGAGGTCCCATTTCAGCTGGGGCACAGGTCCCCACCACTTGTCCCAGCACAGTGCCTGCGCCCAGCCCTATCCCCTCCTGATCCCTGGCTGGATTTCCTACACTGATGCAGGACCTGACCCATCATCTTGCCTTATAGGATGGTCCCCAAGCCGTCGGTGGATCCCGTCTGTCACCAGCCAGGCTGGGGCCCCGGGGGGCTTGTGGCCACTGTCCTGCTTGTGCTGGGGTCACCCTCAGCTCCCTCTTGTCTTCCCTTGGGGGTAGCACTGATGTGTGCTTTTCCACCGTAACATTTGAGAACGCTGAGATTTTAATAAGGGACTTTATCCTGGAAAAAAACCAGAAAAAAATGCCACTATTTACAGAAATGTATTGCTTTTGCTACCAAGATGTCACTGATAAAAGATCCGAGGTGAAATTTCCAGTCAAAATTGAGAAAGCAGTTCCTACACTATTACAATCCTGAATTAAGCACAAGCATAATTTGAACCTAACGTTTCTGTATCTCTGACAAGCGGCCAAGTCACTAACACTTTATCTGTACATGCATGCCTATGCTCCCACATACACACACACTTTCCTGTTCAGGTTTATTTAACTGTGAAGATGTATAAGAAAAGCTGATTTGATACCATAGAGAAGTTTGGCATTTTGGGGACAGGTTTGGGGCATGGGTGGTTGGGGTTTTTTGTGGTTTGGGTTGGGGTGTGTGGATCTGAATCTGATAAAATGGTGGAAATTTTTCAAAGTTCTCACAAGAGGAAATTGGGAAAAAGGCCTTACATTGCAGGGATTAGTCATCCCACAAGGAGAAGCTACTGCCCAACACTCCAATTTACCCATTCCTGCCTAGTCAGTGGACTAACAAGAAGTCTGATGGAAAAAATCAGCAGGAAATCAGGCTTATTTAAAAAAAAATAAAAAAATCTTGAAGTCATGTCTTCCAAGCAGATTTTTGTTGAAATTGAGCCCTTTTCCTTCATACGTTACAATTTTGACAACTTGGCAAATACCAGTCAAGACATTTTTCATTAAAAATGGTGAACAAGATCCTTTGAGAAACAGTAACACCTTAAGAGAAGTAACCTTTTTATTCACTGACTCATCTTCCATTCCTACTCCTTGCTATAAAATATCTATATGCATCTGCAAATGTTACTTCTTGGGAGAGCAGTATAGGGACAACCTTTCAGCTACATACAATGCTATAAAAAGGATGAAACAGGAGCCAGGACAATATCAAGCAGATCCCAACTGAATGGGACAGTGATCCCCAGATTACAGTTTGAGAATTGCCATTTAAGAGAATATCCAAGCTGCATCCTTTGAAATCATAACACTATGAAAAATATTCCAGGCTCCTCCAAGACTACAAAAGTAACAAGAGGTCTATATGATCTATTTACTCTTTGGTCTGATTTACAGAAATAGCTCTTGACAGGAGGCAAGTTGATAATAAAAATTGAAGCTTTCCCACTCCTCTTTTAAGCACATCTTTAGATGTTGCCTCTCTCTTTTCCCCCCATTAAATGATAGATCTAAAGACTAAAAGGAACTGAAGAAGTGGCAAGATCTAACGCCTGTTGGACTAAATACGTAAATTATGAAATCAAGTCTCAGAACTGGGAGACCTTAAGTCAGAGTACTGGTAAATCAAAAAAGTGATGAAAGCAGCATTCACCATTAGAAAGGGTGCTGATTTTATCTGTGACATTTCTAGCCCTCAGAAGTCTACAATATTTTTCATATAAGATCAAAGCAAATGCATTAATATTTGCATACGGTTTGCTGTATATTTCCCCCCTTCTATTAGCATCTTTCTCACTCCCTAACTTCAAACACCAGATAATACTGAAATCTTTAGTTTAAAGGAAACAAAAAACCCTCCACTTCAGATAACTAAAATGCATATTGAAATTAATGGGAATCATTTGATTCCTTCCTGTGACAAAATAAAAATCAGACATTTTCTGGAAAGGAAGCATCTTTAATCTCCCAGGTGAAACATGAGAATAGAGAAGTGTGATTTCCTAATGAAAGCCTTTTTTGTTATTCTCACATTTTTCTGCATGCAATTTTTGCAGTGTTTGTTTGTATAACTATGAATTGGCTTATGTTGTTTGAATTTCTTAACCAAGCATTTTGCTTTTATTGTAATACAATTTTATGATAATTAAAAAGAACTTGTCGTATTTAAATATTTTCTGCATGATTGGCATTAAAGCATTCAGTGCGAGGAATTAATGAGAGTATTGAATTAAATGTGTCAAATGCATCCAATTTTTAAAACCTCAACATAACAAACACAAAGCACAGAAGTTATTTTGTCCACACAAATGATGTTCAAAAGCTTAGAGCTGTCTCATTATAAAGTGCTTTTTAATACCTGAGGTGTGGTTACGCTTTATAGTATCTTGGCCCCCTAATGAACTCACTCCTTTTATTGAGATGACGTTTACATTTTCCTATTGGTACAGAGTGAACCAAACCTGGGATGTGTCCTGCAACCACTTATGAATGCAAGTGGCTTTGTGTATGTTGTGTATGTGACTGCCGTTGCCTACCTCTACATTACAAAAATGAAGAGGTCTTCCCCAGTCTAAGCGTACAACTCAGTTGCATTCAAGTCCTTAGGAAGGCTGCACTAACACATGTTGGCAACCCAACTTCTCTGCCCAGCCTGGTTTTCATGCAGGAAAAAAACCCCTCACAGCACTATTCAGCAAAAAACAAGGTGTATCTGTCTAACAACCATCAGACCAACATTTCAAGTCACACAGAAGTATTGCAAAGATAACACAGAGCGTCACACGCACAGGAAAATTACCGTGATTGCTGAAAGGAAGTAAAGCTGCAAAAATATTCAGTTTTGGTCCACGCAGGTTATTAATTTCTGAGTTTAATATTGAAAATCCTTGAAAGGTGGGCTGCAGGATTAAAATAAAACTTTATTGATTTAAATCAAATTCCCTGAGAACAGTCAAGCTTTTTACTTTGTCAGCTACTTTCTGCCTGTCAGAATGATGATTCATACTATTGAAAGTAATGCCCATTTCTCCTTACTGAAGACCCTTGGCAAGATCATCCACAATATAGTATTTCATATCTGCTTCTGAAAGGTAAACCACCTCAAACAGAAGGCAAAATTCTCGTGACAGAAAATCCAGCCACTTCTTTCCCTTTTTTATTGTAATATTACACATCTTTCTTACTGAGAAAAGAACACAACTAATGTAAGGAGTTAATTTGCAACTGTCTTATGGGAAGACTGAGGATCAATATTTACCAGTTCATAACTAAGAAGCAAAGGGCTACATTAAGACAACATTTCCTACCTTTTGAATTTTTGTTGAGCATACCATGGCCATTAATGACTGCAATGCATTGAGCCTAAGACTATATTGATTGTTAACAGAAATAAAATTTTTTCAGGCTAAATTTATTGATGGAACTTCTATGCAAATAAGAACAAAACACACTATGTTTAACCCAACTTAAATGATAGATCAGGGAAAGTTCAAGTAAAAGTCTTTCTTTTAGAACTGTATAATTTTTTTTATCACACTGCCTTTCCAAAAGTATGGATAATAATTAATGCTTCATGACATTAAGCACACAGGTTAAATTGAAAATCCTATTACATACCTTGGAAAAATTAGCTGTGGAATGACATAAGACACAGCCTTCAGCTCTTAACAATCTAGGAGGAGTTCTTGTTCAACCATTCAGAAAGTCCAAATTATATATAATTCTGCTAAACTTCATCCTTCTCATGAATGTCTCAAGGATTGCTCTCAGGAGACTGGTAAGGAAGCAGGGTCATTGGGTCCCTTTTTTAATGTTACAGTAGGGACATCCATAGCAAAATTAAATAGCTGGCATGACTAAATGTGAACAAATATAATGAGGACTAATGAAGTATCATATTTTAATGTTCCTGTTCCAAATTTGTTAGGTACAGCAAAAAACAGACTGTATTTCCTTTATATACAAATGTATAAAAACACTGGTAGGGTATTGGAATACTTCCTGTGATTCAATCAGTAAGTAATGTTTGTCTTGTAAAGGCTGATAATCTATAACTCTTTCCATACTCCACATTTAAGACTAATCAGAAGTATGTCATTTTGTAGGACAGAATTTCTCATTCTAAATGACTTTGGCAGACAGCTATTCGGTATGCACAGATTTAAGGACACAGCCATTGTATTGGTTTTATGTGGCAAGGTTTTGGTAGCGGGGGGGGTTACAGGGGTGGCTCCTGTAAGAAGCTGCTGGAAGCTTCCCCTGTGTTCGAGAGAGAGCGAGCCCATACCAGCCGGTTCTAAGATGGACCCGCCGCTGGCCAAGGCCGAGCCAATCAGTGATAGTGGTAACGCCTCTGTGATAACATTTTTAAGAAGGAAAAAAAAGTTGGGATGCGGAAAAAACAGCCACGGGAGAGAGGAGTGAGAACATGTAAGAGAAACAAGCCTGCGGACACCAAGGTCAGTGCAGAAGGAGGGGGAGGAGATGCTCCAGGCGCCGGAGCGAAGATTCCCCTGCAGCCCGTGGTGAAGACCCTGGTGAGGCAGGCTGTCCCCCTGCAGTCCAGGGAGGTCCATGGTGGGGCAGATATCCACCTGCAGCCCGTGGAGGACCCCACGCCGGAGCAGGTGGGTTCCTGAAGGAGGCTGTGACCCCGTGGGAACCCTGCGCTGGAGCAGGTTCCTGGCAGGACCTGCGGATCTGTGGAGAGAGGAGCCCACGGAGCAGGTTTTCTGGCAGGACTTGTGACCCCGTGGGGGACCCACGCTGGAGCAGTCTGTGCCTGAAGGACTGCACACCGTGGAAAGGACCCATGCTGGAGCAGTTCGTGAAGAACTGCAGCCCGTGGGAATGGCCCACGTTGGAGAAAGTTCGTGGAGGACTGTCTCCCGTGGGTGGGACCCCACGTTGGAGCAGGGGAAGAGTGTGATGAGCCCTCGCCCTGAGGAGGTGAAGCGGCAGAAGATAACATGTGATGACCGTAAACCCCATCCCTGTCCCCCTTGTGCCGCTGGGGGGGCTTGGTGGAGAAATCCGGGAGTGAAGTTGTGCCCGGGAAGAAGGGAGGGGTGGAGGGAAGGTGTTCTGAGATTTCGTTTTATTTCTCATTTACCTTACTCTGGCTGATTTGTAATAAAAAGTGAGCTAATTTTCCCTAAGCTGAGTCTGTTTTGCCCGTGATGGTAATTAGTGAATGATCTCTCCTGTCCTTATCTCGACCCGCAAGTTTTTGTTATATTTTCTCTCCCCTGTCCAGCTGAGGATGGGGGAGTGATAGAACGGCTTTGGTGGGCGCCTGGCGTCCAGCCAGGGTCAACCCATCACAGCCATATATATAAATATAAGCAAGTTGTATATAAGAAAGAAGATTTTACACTTTCAAACCTATTTACAGAAATCCAGAGGAAAAAAAATAATCTTTCCACCTACATTATAGGCATTTGGGCAAAGTAAGGGTTTGATACGTTTATTTAGATATGTTATTTAACTAACAGGCAGCATGAAACAAAAGTCCTGAACAAATAACCCTTTACCAAATCAAAGGTCCCTTAAGGCTACCTACTCTTTGCACAGCCATCCAGAAAAGGAAAGTTGGGCAGGGATCCTGGCAGATGCTTTCACTACAGAAGGGCTCTTAAATCTGAGCAGTGGGTTTCCATGCCCCACGCTGCTGCAGAGCATTGTTATGCTGGAAGGTGTTAATGGTTGCCAGCAAGTATGCCTCTGATCCATGGGAAATCACAGACTTTGCAAGCTGATGTGCATGCTAGCAGCCCTTTGTTCAGAGGAATTAAGATCTTTAATAGAGTAAAACAGCTGAAACAACAGAAAGCCATGTGGGAAGGCCCAGGGGATTGATTGAAAACGTGGGGTCCTGTATTGACAGGAGGTAGATGTGTTGGTACATGTAGGCAGAAAACCACCAGGAAACCAGAAAAACAATTGTAGGCTTGGCCTTAAGAACAGAAACAGACCTCCTTGGGTGCAGGACTGAATGGAAAAATAGCTTTAAAAGTTTGAATTAAGAAAACTGTCCATTATCATTCATTTCTGCTGCATTTAGGAAAAGAGGGTACACTCACTGCAAATGACTAGGGTCACTCCTCCCCCAGAAACAAACGACTAAAGCCTAATTAATAGTAGCAAGGAGCTGAAAACAACAGTTTACAGTGTTCAGCCCACAATAAAAGGATTAATTTCTTTAAGAGATCAAAGAATGGTTCAATTTCCCATTGCGAACGCCAGCCAGAACTGCTTGCTTCAAAAGCCGAAAACACTTCGTTCTCGATGGTTGCTCCCACAGTGCAAGCTTCTGTCTGGAGCAGCCTGTCTGTTTCCATTGCTACAAGGGCCATGACAAGGCCCATGAGTTTCCCATGCACCCGCAGGACAAGCATATCAGCCCACTTCACCTGGCAAGTGTCTATGCCACAGAGGCACCGCAGGATGGGTGGCTGCACCCACTCTGCCACTAGTCACATTCCTGGTACCAGGAACTTGGAGGAAATTTTTAAGGACCCTTTACAACTGGTTGTATATTGCACCAGCCTATATAGACAGTCAATAGTATGAATCACGTGAAAATGCACCTTTCTTGAGCACTGGTGTGTCTCTCTCACCCCACTCACTAAGTAGCCCATTTTCAGCTCTCAGTGGTGTGTTTGCCACCACCAGTGCAGCTGGTGACCAGGCACAGGTATGTACGGACTGTGAACTGTTCCACCTCTTTGCATTTCAAAAGCAAAGGTCAATCTGGGTGTGAGGCACCGTGAATAGTCTTCAGACAGCACAGACTGTTCGAGTAAAAATAGCAGTCTGATTTATGTATAGCTTTGGACAACCAAATAGAAAAAAAAGAAAAAAAAAAGAAAAAAAAACAACACAGAAAGCTGTACAGCCAGGTTTACTTGCAACTTCCTCAGGGACCTAGGCATTCACCAGAGTCAATATTATAGCAATCTACTTGAACATGAAATGTATAGTAGGTACACAGTTAGTTCTGCATCTTTCCAAGCCTCCAACACATGCATACACGCAATGGTAGAGACCCATTACAGACTGATTAAATTCAACAGCCTCTTGACTCAGGTATGTGGATACTGTGCAGAGAGACAGGCTGTTGCCTCACACCACAACATGATTTATAAATGAGACCAATGTAATGAAGACGGATTGTTTCTAAATCAAGGCCTACTGAAGGCAGTGACCAAAGTTAAAATTTTCCATGTATGATTTAGGTATTTGCAGAAAGATTTACAGAAAATTTTCAAAAGAAAGTGGACATCAAGCTTCTGAGGTAGTTTTGTAAGTGCAAGTGTGGGCCCAATACTTTGGAACAAAAGCCATGGCAGATCAGGCCCTTCAAATCCATGCCATCATTTTAAACCAATGGGTCCTAAATAGGAATATGCTACTACATTTTTTCAAAGTTGTTTGCCATGCATCTAACATATTATGTTTCTCTGTACTGCTGTCACATGAAATATTAACAACAGTAGCAACTAATAACTAAACACTAAAGATGCACATTTGTGCTGTGGTTGTTCATACTTGATATGACCATAATGTCTAATCTAATGCCAGATGATGAACTCGATGTTCCAAAACTTTGTTTCTCCCTGGTTAGATTCACTACGAAGAGGGAGGAGAGGAAAGAAGAGACGCTGTTAAACCTTACACTGGATGTATTGTTGACAGCACAAGAACATGTTTATTTTTGCTATTCCTTCTGGTGCTCATTATAAGCACCACACTTTTGGATGAGTTATGGCCAAAGTGTCTAGCTATCAATAAAACATGGGTTTACTGAATCTGCAGCAACATGAGACATAAGTGCAGTAATCTCCTGTTTACTGATGGCACATTATGCGACATTATATTTATTCAACCCTGACCATTGGAAAATTAAAACAACTTTGATCACTTTTGGAGATTCTGGGCTAAGATTTCCATTTGTAACTATCAATTATTTAAAGAATAGTTTTAAAGGGTTCTTAGAGCTTTTAAAAAATTATAGTAATTTAAGCGGCAACGGCAGATGATTACAAGTCTTAAGCCTCATATGGAATAAAAAGTCTGTATAAAATAGTCACATTGCCATCTACTGACAGCTCTTTATAAAAAGGCTTGAGTTTTTCATTAGCTGCCTGACTGTATAGTTAATGCTTTCTCTCTCTTGACATACAGAAGTACAAAAAATTAGGGATGTACAATATATGTTGTTCAATACATCCCACTGCAATAATCCTGCTTCACTTCGAATCCATTACAATCCATTCAGGCTTTCACAGTTATATACTGCAATTAGATACGTTTATTAATGGCATTATTGCACAGTATTTCACAGGAGGTAAAACTGTTTTCAAGAAAGTAACTACAGAAGAGTATGTTAATAAATCTGTGCTACATGCACAGTACATAGGGACTTGCTAATAGGATTTCCATAATAACAGCATTTATCTCTCTGCACATTTTATAACACCAATCACTGGCAACCACAGTATTGTTATTATATTATGTGAAAAATAGGATTTCATGTTAAGGATGCATCATATAGACTAAAACAGCAGCGTCACTGATGCATCTGTGTATTAAAAAAAAGCTTTTATCTCATCTTTATACTAAAATACATTTTGGCCTGAGCCTTAATGCCTTAGTTATTACAACAGCAACATGTAATTGCATTTAAAAAGGAATCTAGGCCTCATGTCAGTTCTACCTTACTGCAACATGGGTCAGTGGATCCTAAAAATGACCTGTAAGTGAAGTGATGCAGCGTTCTTTCATGGAAGCAAATATCCCAAGCTGGGATTTCCTTGCTGTTACCCAACCAGCACTATTAATCCTCTGCACAAACTGAAGGCCATCCTTAGCTTCTCACTGCTTAATTCCCTGCTAAGAACTTCTGCATGCTCTCTGGTCCATGCCATAGGGTGATTTTTCTTCACCCTTTCCTCTTAATTGTAATATCCAAGTTTGAAAGAAGAAAAGAAAACAACAAAAGAGGTAATCTACCAGGTACTGTATAACCTACAGTATTTGTGCCCTGTTTTTCACACTGCCAAATTTGCCCTTCATAGAAGAGTTTCTAAAGCTCTAACTTCTCTTTAACACTTCAGTTACTGTCATTTCTTACACTCATTTGAACGTACTCCAGCATTTTACCTTTTGTGAGAAATTATCTTGGCATACAGAAGAGCCCAGAGAAGGTGGAACCCTGCAGAACACAGGGCATTATAAAACCCTGTTGAAAAACTTTACACCAGTGATCTTCAAGTGCCTTCCAAGGGCTTGCTCCTTGGTCAAACCAAGGTAGTAGATACTCCTATCTCCATGTAGCAGAGTAGCTCAGGATCAGGGAGTTAATCCAACTGCCATTCACCACTCCACATGTGCAGTCCTTTCACTGTTACCTAAGCAGTCAACAACAGCAATATTTTTTAGATGCAACTTAAAGCATCAGCTAAAACAACGGAGTACCTCATGTATATTCAAGTTAGTTTCAAAGCATAGGGAGACCAATAAGCAGACAAAAGTGTACAATAAGCCAGAGTGAGAATTTACAGGAATGTAGGCACTGACCATAAATTCCTTGTGTGCTCAGCCTCTGAAAATTAAGTAATCTAAGAGCATCCACAGAAAAATCCAACAAGAACTCAGTGGTATGCTTATGCCTTATTTCACCGTGGGTAAACTATCCTCAGACCTCACAGTAGCTTGGAATCCTTTCTGGATATCCTTTTGTAGGACTAGTATATGTTTATTGCACATACCCTAGCATATCCAAGCATTTTGTTTTGCCTCATTTTCTGGAGTTACACAACCACTTAAATCTTTTTAGAGCTATTGAGCCATATCTAATTATCACTCACTGATATATCTCTAATAACTAGAATAACTAAATGTCAAGATAGAATGATTGGTATGCACACAGTATGAAGAGGAAGGCAGGCCGCTGCAAGGTAATACTGTGTTTGGCTGAAATTCATTTTGTTTACAGATAAATAAACCAACTGCCAGATTTACCACTCTGCAACTTTCCATTTTGTCTTCTCATCCAATGGTTGCTGGCAACAACATCACCCTGAAATCACCCTGAAATTAAGCTCTTGCAATTCATTGAGCGCAGAATAAACTATGAAAGTCACACTTGTCTCTCCTTGTAAACACTGTAGTTTTTCTAAGAAACTACTACATAAATAGAATGAATAGAAATATACTGCACAAAATTCATAAAATTTCCCATTGCAATCATTTAAAGACAGCTTTAATGAAACTTGAATGGAAATCGATTCTTTAAGGAACAAAATAATTTCCCAAAATAACAAAGCAAAATTGAAGCTGGCATTTGTTTCCAGAATAGGAAACCTGCTACCCTAAAACTCAAGGTCAGCATCAAATCTCACAAGTTTTCCTTAAATGTAATCATCCTCTCAACTTTTCTTGTTAAGGGATGAGGATATGTATTTTCACTACTGAGGCAACCAAAAAGAACCAACTTTCAAATTTAAATGTAAACATAATTTGAGCAAAACCCCTATAATCCTAGTGGAAGAACTAGAATAATTTATTTCACTGGGATTGTGACTGAGAAACACAGGAAGCTAAAATATGAAAAGACAGGATGTGCATAATATTTCTTCCCTTAGCTCAAATATGGATTTCACAACAGGTATTGAAGGTGTTTTGGTGGGGTTTGTTTTTTTTTTTTTAAACAGTGTATTGGTTTAGCACACTCAGAAATAAAACAGTTCAAGTAGTGGAAAACTCTTAGCCAAAGACAAACACTACTTGCTGGCTGTATGAATTTCCTAAGCAGAATTACCTGAAACTTAGCTACTCATCATGCTCAGGCTCTGCTCTCCATATGAGAGGATGATGAGCTGAAATGGCCAAGAAGTATGCAAAGAATGCAAACAATCAATTTATGCAGTTCAGAAGTGAAATTACTTGGTTTGCAATGCAGAGAACACACAGCAGTGATAAATTGTTGCTTTAACATTGTAACAGCATCTGTTGCACACAGCCTGCAGGGCTAAGATCTGGCCTTTGATCTATATCACTCACATTGAAAAGAATAAGGTAATGCGGATACCTGTAGGACTCTCACTTGCACAGCTTTAGAGAAGTTATAAAAAAAAAAAATACTCTCAAAGAATCAATGCTTTTTTTTTTTTTTTTTTTTTTGGAGGGGGGGGCGTTTTGTTTTGCTTCAACAAGTAAAAGATAGAATAAGCATGAAAAAGTCCATCGCAGGAAGAACTTGCAAGCTGGTGTATTTATTTTGTGTTTTCCACTGTTTTTGTTTGCCACAGATAAATACATAAAAATATACTTAGATACAAAGCACGGCTGAATGAGGGAAGAAAACAGTTAATGGCCATGGACTCCAACTTCGGTGACTGAGATGAAAGAACCTTTCTCAGCTATTTCATTTTAGAACAACCTCCGCATACTTAAAATAACAGCAAATTCCATGGTGTCAGAAGTGTCACTTCTGCAGTGCAGAAGGTCATGTCATTCAGTACAGCATCCTGAGAGAGCCTCTGAATTAAGAGTTTGGTCTTTTAGTACGTACAACTCATTAAAAACCAATTTGAAAGTCTCAAGGTTTCAAAGCCACTAACAGTGGAAAGTAGAAGTTTTGAGAGAACTTAGGAATGGTACAGCCCCAAGGGCCTTATGTTTCTGCTTTTGAAGAAATCACTTGATGATCATCCATGCCTAAAATTAAAAATACAAAAAAACATTGCAAAATTAAGCCTTAAAGAATATTTCTCCAGAGATGTCACGAAAATTTTCAAAATAAAGGCACACAATGAAACCTTTGTTTAACCTGAATCTGCGCATTCAGAAGAAACAATCTAAAAGAAGCTAATGATTTTTTTTTTTTTTTTTTTTAAGATGTTCACACACGCACACAAAATAAAAAAAAGTGTAACTCAGCTTTCAGATTCATCCATACTACAGTATGAAATGCCTTTGGCGGTGAACTGAAGGCACAAGTGACAGAATGTAGAGTGTAACTGTCACCCTCAATGTCTGATAACACAGTGGCCAGTGCAAAATATCTTTGAAGGCTGCAGAGGGTGACAAGACACTTTAAGAAGAGATTGGAAAATCTAAGGACATTGACTGGGTTATACATTGTCATGGAGTAAATCAAACTTTGCTTTGTTTGTTTGTAAGGTCAAGATACTTGCATTATATTAAGGGTTCATTAGCACAGACAAGCATTATCTGTTACAGTGTTACAGGCTGATTTTTCATTTTGAAGGTCTAAGAAAAAATAAAACTCCGTAGAAAAGAAGGATGTTGGACTGCCAAAAGATCTCAGCACAAACTATGCTCTTATGTCTTTATTACAATGGAAACACTGCATATTGAGTAGCTAAAGTAATAAAACAAAATTCTAGTTTTAGAAAACTTTCTAAACAAATTTTCAAGTTCAGACATTTTATATTTTAACATATATTGCATATAATAATTGTAATTATTTCAGCACTAATTATTTAGTGGGAAACTTGGCCTGATTTTTCACTATAGACCTTGATCCAGCAAGTATCTAATTTTAAGCTTGTGCTTAAGTGCTTAGAAAGTAGTCCCATGCTGAAGTACTTAACTAAATTACTGCAGATGCATTCAGTAAAACATTTTAAACATTTAAACATTTTAAGTATGCAAAGATATTCCTAAAGCCTGGAGTGAGGCTAAATAGCTAACGTTTGCAATACTACCTTTTAGCAACCTTCTTATGCATCTGGCACACTGGGCATGAATTTCCCCATTCAGCGAGCACTCAAGACATACATATTTCCTTTTGTTTTAAGACTGCATCACTCATACTGATAAATTCTGCTCAAAACTGCAACCATCTGCAACAGTTTATATTGTCAGTTATGTGACCCAGTGTTGCAATTCTGCAATCACAGGTTTGACCCAGACCAGAGGAAAGTGACTGCAATAGGTGCAAGTAAGGTCCCTCTGCAATCACCACACTGTACTGGCTGTATACTTGCTGAATGAAAGTGTGGTAAAAATCTTTTCACTGCGTATAAGTGCCAAAAGAATCTACAACCCATGAGATCTATCATATTTTAATAAACATTTTACACAAAGTTTGGAGAAAGAGGTGTGATTGCACGACCAAAGACATCCTCTAAAATAATTTACTGCTTTTATTTGCTCTAAGACACTGCCGAGCAGATAAGATAATGTTAACAAAGGGGTAAAGAAAGGGAGTTATAAATGACAAATGGGACAAAATTCACAGTCACTGGTTTACTGCATCAGCTACAGCACCTTAGTCATAAAGGGGAAAAAAAAAAAAGTCATAAACAGACATAATTCACCATCCTATGTTCACTCTGGTACCCAAGTTGTATCAATCACAATTTATTAAAAATCATGAAAATATATGACATTATGAATATGTCCTTTAACAGTGTAGAAAGCATCATGATCATAAATGACTCCTATACAAATCTAAGCCCGAACTTTAGAACACCAAATATCTAAACAAATCTAATTATTAGACAAGGTCTATTATTAATATTATTTGTATTACTGCACTTTCTCAGCTGCACAGTATACCCAGTGCAAAGCTGTAATATGTAACCCTTCTGCCAACACAGAAATCATGTATCTTACAGCTTGAGTGCTTGAAAGCGCTGATAGCCCTTATGACAAGTTTTTAATGAAATAATGCTATGCTTGTCAGTGGAACTGAGAAGAAGAATACATTAGACTGGCATATATCTAATCATCCTGCAAAATATTGCATCCCAGAACTGGAGGTGGAGAGTTATAAAAGGCAGACAGCATAACGTGCTTATTTGTGGTCTCGTCCTGGAACCAGTGAGAGTGAGTGTTGACCAGCACCAATTTTCTGCCCAGAGTAATTACAAATGCTGGGGTCTGGATACATTCAGTGTAAAAATATCAAATGATTTCCAACAAATACATACCCTGAAAAGAAAGTGTTTGCTCCCTATTTATTTCTACAAAACGGCAAAGAGCTTCGACTTGGACTGCATTCCAAGCCATGCCAAGAAACATGATGCGCAACAAATACGAACCACAGACATGTTTACCCTCTGTCTCTTATGCTTCCAGATGTCTCAGTGTTATGTGCCAAACCACCTCCTCCTCTTTCAAAACCCTACTTCTAAACTTTGAAAAGTCCTTTTCCTTTCTCCATCATGTTTTGTGGTGGAGTAACACCACTGTTTTGGAAGGCATGTTTCAGAAGTACTTACAGGCTATTTCCAACTAAAAATTCAATCATACTGTTACAAGCAGAAGAGCTTTTAAGCACTTAGTAGCAAAAAGAACCCAAAAGACAACAGTGGCCTGTTAAAGTATGGTAGCAATGTTATGATTAATTGTAATTCATAAAAGACAGAAGTGTTCAACAAATATTTTTTTCTGTATGCTTCAGAGACAAAGTAGTGTGACTCAGGAAGTGATGAAACACTTTCCTGTATTAACTCAGGAAAAATGTTAGTTAACAGCTTCTGAAATCTGACATTTTTAAAATCAGCACATCCAGATAATTGAAGTGTTTTAATAGAACCAGCCAAGCATCTTTCTAGACTGTCAGTGACTTCTGTCACATTGGCAAAGCTTCAGAATACTGAAGAGGAGGTAGAGTTGTACCAATATGACAAGATGGGACTTTGTAAAATCCCATAGTAATTATCAGAGTAAAACACTGAGAAGAGCAAGAAATTAAATGTCTACGAAGCCAATCCTATTCACAGTTATAACTCCTATGTACTCAAATCCAAAAATCAAGGTCTTGTGGTTTTTATTAGTCAGAAGTAGAGACTGATGTTTGAATCAGAGTTCTGGTATGAAATACTTGTTTACAAGAACGTATCAAATTCTGCTTCTTTAAACACAGGACAAGTGAAGTGAACTGAGACAATTACCTCTCACAGCATCAGAACTCCTTCATTCATCCTGGTCCAAAAATTTGCATTGGAAGAACACAACTTGCATCTGCTCAGGTTGCATAAAATATTCCTTCTCCATTTCCAAGTTTTCTCCCTGCTTCTGCGTGAGATGGTTCAGCCACACAAACATACCCCTCCGTGTATCAACAATCAGCCAAACTTTCTTCACACAAAACATCTGGATTTCTAACTAGCTGACTTTATTTTGGATGAAAATACATTTAGCTGTGTCTCATAGCTACCATAAAATATAGGATGGTAATTAACTCCACCAGTTTCTACTAGATTAACCCAATTTATACTATTATATTCAACTAAAGAGGGACTTTGCGGATAGTGGTAAAATTAATGTTCATTGTTTTCAGTGCATTTTATATTAGTCTAATTGACAAATGTTCCCATTCCTGCAGTAAAAAAATCATAGCTTTCTAAGCAATGAAGGCACATGTAAAAGTTTATTCCTTGAAATGGCTTGGCTATGGGCATATTAAAAGCAATGTATAATCAGCTAACAGAGGCAAAAGACCCCAAGGTTATTTAAATTGAACATGATGGGCAATGCCGAAGTGCCATGGGCTCAGCTGATTCTCTCCAAAAGAAGTCAAGCTAGTGAAGCTGCAGTACAGTGGCTCAGGTCTTGTACCTTAATTGTGCCTAACTGACACATAGCTGACTTTGGGAGCAGGAACTGAGCTGCAGTGGTCTTTAACAACCACAAGTTAAATAGTTTAGACAACTGGAAAGTGGTCTAGTTCCACTTCCTGCTTTATTTTCCTGTTGCTGGCTCAGTCCCCTTTCCACCTACCCAGAGCAAATTCTTCTGTCACAGGACTTGTTCCAAAACAATCCTGGGGCTCATGACACTTCTGAAGCCTCTGCATTGCAAATGTGAGATTTAAGGGTATCACACAGACATGCAGCTTCAATTAGAGATATACTTACAGCCACTGTTTAATTACCAGGTTGTTTTTTTTCCCTCCCCACTTGCACCATCTCCCTCCTTTTGAAACAGAACTTCTGTCAAGCTCTACTCTCTCCAACCTACATGACAAGGTTCCACGTAGTACTAATAGGAGAATTTGGATCATATCCATCAATTACAATAGAAAATCAACCATCAATCCATAAAACTATCCAGTGAGTAGGATATATTAAAGCTGAGACTGTGTTTCATAAACAAGTGATAAGAATGGAATTAAACTAATTAAATTGGTGGAACCCACTGCCACGTGGACACATAAAAACATCACGTTGAACAATATTCTAAAAAGGCTTGAACATTTTTAGGAAAGTGAAAACACTCAAATAGGCAATCGGAAGGAAATAAACAATTGAGAAAAATCTTCAAAGGCCCCAAGTTACTAAGCGGTGAGAGAAAGCTAGCGGTTCTCTCTGACCCATTAATTTTGGATTATTTGGTCCTGTACCACTAAGGACACAAGAGTCTCACCTATATTTTTTGCCTAAGAACTAGATTTTCTTATACTAAAGAGTTTACTGCTTCCTGCACTCATCATGGAAAAACACCTAGCTTGACCATGCTGAGACACTTGCCTTTCTGTCTTATTCTGCTTTCTGAGTAGTTTTGAAAATGCTCCTTTAAAAAGATTAATACTGTCTTTATATCCTACAAACTTTTTGGAACGTTTAGTATCCAATTATTCATGGAAATAGGACCAAACATAACCAAATTCATGTACGAGAAGACCATGAAAGATGAAAAATAAGTACTGACACTGTCTCAGCCAAGAACAGCCCAGGCAAGTCCCGAAATGTTACATTTGTCAGGTCAGTACATAGTCTATAGCCTCTTACCAGTAATGGCAAAAAAACACACATATAGCACATATGATACAAATGCAGCACACGAATATGAAAGACAAAATGGAACAGATTGAGTATGAGGACAATACAGTCACACCGACAGAATACCAGTATTTAACAGGCTGATGGTTTTCTAATTTTTTAAAACACATTTATTTTAAATCAAGTTAAATCATGTACCATTCTGATACCTTCTGTGGTAGGGCTTGAAGCAAAAAAAGTACTACTGTATAGAGTTCATGTAAGGTTTTTCAAGCATAAAAAACAGCACACAAAAAAAAAATATGGGAGAAAAGAGCAAAGGAGAGTTCAAGTATGGTATCTTTGAAAGAGCGAATAAGAGACAAAAGTATGCAATTTTGAAACAAACCTTACATTACAGAAAAGGGTTCTCCTTCCACTAAGTGTTTGGCATTTCGACCTTCTATACTTTAACTTTTCACAACTCGTGTTTGTTTCCCAAAATCTGCCTTTAAAGTAATTTGCTTTTACTGTCCTGAAAAGCATAATGGAAAGAGCAATTCCTGCAACTTTCAAGTTCAGCCACAGCCTCCATGACGCTATAGCTCAGGGTGCTCCTCTTTTGAGGAGTTTCTTATGGTTGTTACATTGTAAAACATTTACAGCCTTCTACTACTAAGTGCTGTAAAACTGGCACCCTTCTGAGTGTATCCTCAGCTGTCTACAGAAGCTTCAGAACTTTCTTTTGAATAAAAAGGATGGTTATCTGCAAGCATTTACTGAGAGGTTGAGTTCAAGCATACATTATAAAAATAAGGAAATGCAAAATAAACCCCAATTACTTATATCAAAGATTCCAGTTTCCCTCTTCTGATAGTAGCTCCCAATGAGAAATAACCTTCACTGCCAGGTTAGAGCTGGGAAGTGGCAGCAACGGGAGGAGGGATGCACATCAAAGCTAATGGTGAGCAGGGCATCTGCATTCCCTTTTAAGTCCTTCTCCATTGTTCTTCCCCACTCACCCACAAGGACAACTGAAAAACAGTACACGGTGAGCGGCATAGAGCCCAGGCCGCTAACTTTGGATGAGAAGAAAGAAAACTCTTTGTGGCAAGCACAAATGGGGCTCCATGGTTCCAAAGCTCTGGGCAGCCTCTACCAGAGCTTAGCCACCCCATTTCGGTGCACCTCAGTGAATGGCTGGGACACGTTCCCCTGGCCAAGCCCTAGAGAGCTTAGCCACTCTGCCACTACACTTGTGGGTTATCGGTAACAACCTAGTATTCTTCCATGTGAGCATTTACACCTAAGTTTCTTCATTCACCAGTTATGAGCCCGTGACAGACTATTTAGTTGTTCTTAATTTGTATGTTGCGCTAAGAAGAACTGAGAGCGGCCAGACCCTGTGGGTGGGGAGGGGGAGCCTTTCCTGCGGAGTGTTGGGAGCAAGCTGAGGAAGCGAGGAGGAGTAGAGCACAGGGTGAGGCAGAAAGTGGGAAAGAGGAAGGTAAATCAGCCAGGAGCCTGCAGGGTGCAGAGCCAGGGAAACTGCTGAGATGGGCCAGGCAGCCAAGGGTCAGCACCCAGAGAAGCCGCTGGACCCACAAAGCCAGCAGAGACTGAAATCAAGCTTGGAGGCAAAGAACCTGCCTGCAAGAAAAGAGTTGACAGGAAGAGAGCTGTCTGTAAACTCATTTTACTCCTAGTCTCTGTTTCACATCACTTGAAGATTTCTCTGTTTAGAGAGTTAGTTATTCCAGTTTATATTCTAATAAAACGTGGCTTTCAGCTTAAAAGTCTTATTACCTTCTTCGGGGTGCTCACTACATAGAAAAGGAACAAACAGGTACAACCCAAAGCTCTGGCTGCCACAGGTCCTGTCAGAAACACATTAAGCTTATTTAGTTAAATTGCTCTTGTAACATTTTTATTTACACATAAAAGCATAAACAGGTAAGAGCACTGCATGCCAACTCTTCCTTTCCTAAAAGGAAAAAACATTTTAGAAAAGTAAATTCCTTTATACATGCATTCATTACTCACACTTTAAATATTGCATATGAACTTTTCTATTGGAAGTTGAAAGCAGAGAGAAAAATAACTCAAGTAGACACTACTGACACACTAAAAAAGAAACTTCTCACAGCAAGGCAATTTTAGATGCCAAAGTTGTACCGGCAAAGAAAAAAATGGGTTGGGGGAAAACAGCAGCTTGTAGGCCATCTTTTGGAAGCTATTGAAACACAAACCATGCTGAGCTTAATGTTTCAATGAACCTGCGTGAAATAGAGTCTGACAGCTTTCTGGGTTTAGTGCAATTATAAACATGCACATTCCTGCATGCTCCTTGGCTAAGCACATGATAGTACAAACAGCTACAAAAGGAACATCTGAATATCCCTGGACGTACACACTCAGTGGGTGTTAAAATATAGATAAGAATTCATATCACAGGACAATATGACCAAGTATTTGAGATAGCCAAACCACACGCAGATGGTAAAATGCAGAAGCAATGGCCACTAGATGACAAGATCTGCTTTAGAGCCAGCCCTCAGCTTCTGGCTATTTACATCCAGGTAAAGAAAGGAAGCATGCAGTAATAATTCTCAGACAAAGTATACAGAATGGAAAAAGGGTTCATTACATAGATGGTGGACTTTTCAGAATTTTTTCCCTACTCCAAGTTATCTTGCTGGTCCTGTATGTCTAGCTGTGAAGGACACCATTTCTTCTTTAATTAGTTTTCTTTCAAACCACGCAGTAGTGTTTTAAAGAGAAATCCAACTTACTGGCACATTATTGATATTCTCAGCTGACAAAGGAGATCTATTCTGAACCTAGAAATCTTGTTGTTGTAAGACTCTGTCAAAAAACATCACATGCTAAAGACAGAGTTGAAAGACATCAAGGAAGCATCCATGAGACTCCGACTGATGTTGCTCTACAAATATGAACTATTATCAAGGAGCAAGACATGCATGCAAGCACAGCCTCCAACTATTAGAACTAAACCAAAGTTCAAAAAAGTTGCCAGTTTCACTGACATATTTCCTTCACGCAGTTCTGACAGGAGGTGAAGAGCAGTCAACCTGATCTGAAAGGGTGCAGCAAATGATACTTGCCTTTAATGAACACTTAACTTATGCAGCAGAGAGCAAAAGTCATCTAAGCACATCTTACAGCCATTTGCAGTGAAATCAACAGGCAATGTGAGATTGATCTGAATACTGAACTGTATTGGGTTGAGCGCCACTTGTTCACACACTAAACAGATGAAAGCAGCCACGTTTTTACAAAGACTGTTGTCAGACTTCCAGTAACAACACCATCTCTACAAACAGTTCTTCCTGAATGCATTACTTTTATTGACTTAGAGATGAATAATAAGCAGCGGCTCATTGCATCAGTGGACTGCTGTTTAGGTTACTCAAGAACAATCAGTAACTGGCACTACCATATATGAAAAAGCAGCGTTAGGAAGACCAAACTGATGATGATAAAAAAAATGAGTCATCAAAACCATAGAACAAAATATAAAACAATAGTTCTGTATGAGTAAATAAATCTCTAGTTTAGACTTTTGTTCTTTCTTTAGAGTTTGGAAACTCAGAGAGATTGTGGCCTGATGTCAGGTAGACAGTAATGCTACACAAAGCAACAGCTCTTCTGTTTCTTCCTAATAACCCATAACCCTCCCTCCAAAGTCAGCTACTCTAAATTATGAGCAATGACCTCCAGTGATAACAGACTTGTTTATTCTAACCGAATATCAGATCCTAAGTGCTAGAAATGTCTTAAGATCCCTTTGAATATGCAACGACCAAGAGACTTTCAAAGACTTGACTTAATAGCTAGTGTTAAATATAGTGAGATAGTTGAAAAGTATAGGTTCAGGGTTAATATTGGGATGAGTTCATTTTAGTTTTGTTTATTTTTGGTGGGAGGTTGTTTGATTCTTTTAGTCATTTGTTTTATGACTTCAAGATTCAGCCTGGAGTGCCTCTATGCATAATTCTATTGCAAAGTGACCCCAAAATATATGTGCATGCACAGTCTACCCTGTAGTATGGAAGAAAAAAAAATTCCAAACTCATTACTTAGAAGATGGTTAATTTCTAACAGTTTTATAACTAAAACTAATCTGTTACTTTTATCGCTTCTTCCTTGTACTCCACCAATCTGAAGAGAGTTGCTTTCTGAAAATGAGAAAAGTTGCCCCACTCTTGTCCTTAAAACTTACTTTTACCAATAGGGAGGCTGCTGACATGCTGAGAGCAGGCGGCATTGTCACACTTATCTTGCGCTTCCTTCTCTACACATATCTGCTGCCTCATGCACTGACTTAGACTGTTAGATACTTTGGCAGCAGCTGTCTTGCTTTTTTGTTTGACATTTAACATCATCTTAATTCCTGACCAAACATTTCAGACTGTGTTTTTAAGAGTGGCATAAGCCAACAGAACGACCACTGAGAAGAAGTGCTGTTCCTACTCCCTTCAATCCCTCCTTCCCAACGACACGCTTCCACTCTAACTTGCAATAGCTTTGGCAACCATTAGATTCCTCCATGAGCCAAAAGCACCTGATGAGCACAACTGAAAATTAGCTCAGCAAAAAAACCTGCAAGGTGATACAGCTCACTAAAGGATCAGTTTGATACCAGTGCTGGCACAAGAGAGGAAGCAGGACCAAGTACCTAGAAACATGAGAAAAGGGAGGATCAAGCAACACTTAGTTTTTGCCCACTCACCTGTTTGCAACAATGCACCCTATATGCTGGGATAACAGAAATAATAAATACTTGTTACGTTGGGGGAAGGGGGAGACAGTAAGACAGATTGATTTAGGGGTTTGGGTTTATTGGAAGGGGAAAATTATTTCCTTACATACGGAATGTCAGTGCCTTGATTTTGGACATGACTATGCAAAAAGCTGTATCGTGAGTGGAGAACTGTGATCAAGGGTAGAAATGAAGAGTTAAAAGTTCTTCTGCCATATATGTTCATGTATCTCCTCAAGAGAAAAACTTGCCTGTATCATATCATGCAGCCTAAAATTCACTTCTGTCTTTCTTTCATATTATCTACCTACAGGTTTTGGAGCTATGTCCTACCCCTTTCTATTATTTGCCTGGAAAGTTTTAGCCTTCTGAATCATTACTAACTAAAACCACAACACACCCTTAGCCATATAACATAACAGCATATTTAGTAGTGAGGATGCACAAGCTGAAAAGAAGATGGATGCTCTTCTCCCTTTCTGCCTCTGTTCAGCATGGAAACCTTCAGCAGTCTGTGACCGTCACTGGTATTTTTCCACTGCTCTAGTTCCCAGTTTGTGAAGCCAAACCTGGCAAAACTGATTTTCTTAAGCCTTAGTTAACCACTGTTTTAAATTATTTCCATACCAACAGCTGCACATCAGGATTTAATGGCCAATTTAATGATCACCTTACTAAGAAAGTTTTGGAGATTGTTGTAAGTCAGATATACATTGACAGACACTTATATTGCAGCAGAGTTTGTAAACCTGCAAAACAACTTCATCATATCAGAGTTTCTAGCAGGTCAACATTCCCCAAATCCCTGGTCATTTTATACAAAAATAAACAGGAAATATTTCTTCATTGTAAATGAAGAATATGATGAAAACTATCCCCATCGCAATTATGTTGAAATTTGGAATGGATTTCATACGGTGGTACACTAAACATGGTAACTAATGAAATAAGTATGAACAAATATCAGGTTAGGACAGCAATAAAAATAGCTAGAAAGAACATCTTGAAAATTGTTAGTAAAAGAATAAGTAATACTAATGTATGCTATTATTAACAACTTTTCATAATGAAACTATCAATAATATTTAGAGACTTTGTTCCAATAATAACATTTCATAAAAACTGGAAAGCAAAAATTGATCAGGTTGCCAGTTTTCTAATTCATGATTGTTTATCTGAATAAGCATAATTTTTAATTGTATCCTATTAGTTAGAACAAAAAACTCCAAGAAAAATGGGTGATTTTTATCACCCAAAGCAGAATTTTTGTAAATTTGCTGAAAGCTGTCTGTGATTAACTTGGTACGTAAACTTAAAAGGAAATACAGACAGCTACATAAATATGAATTGCTTTGTAAATATAGAAAGCAAAGCAGAGACATGTACTATTAATATACTGAAACAGTGAAAGCTTTCTGGTATATCAGATTCAGGCATTCACCACAAAAGAACGCGAAGTCTCAAAATACTTGAACATAATCAGGTACAAAGCAAATGACCAATAGAATTTGATACCTCCAACTTCTCACACATCCTCACTTCCCAATAGAACAACACTATAAAGTCCTGGTTTTAAAAAACTCCAAAATATGCATACTGTGGAAAACTAATGTAGCCATAGAAGTTAAGCCCTTCTATGCAATCTATTTTATCTTCAACATTACAGTTTATACAGAGGAGAAGGAAAATATCAGCACAGAAAACTTACTTCATCTGCAATAGCTATTCTTCCAATCAACAGATTTCTTAATGATTCCATATTTAGGGTAAGAGCTTTTCCAGTGGGAGTTATTTTAATATTCTCAGCATTTGGGGGTGGGGGTGGGTATTATTTTAACATAAGGTGAAGCGTCTTTCAGTTTTTACAGTCAACTGTCCTCATCATGATGACACTTGAACACTGATTTAAAATGTTTGCTTTGCCATTAATGAAATCAGGAAGATAGTGTTTATAATCTTCCTTTGAACTCTTGATTAAAATACATACATAAATAGATAGATATATATATATGTGAGCATTTGGTGGTTTTGATTTACACTCTTGACACTTTGGTCCCACTTTACTTTGAAGATGGTTCAGAACAGAAATTTCTAGCATACGCTCCAGTACCATTATTTGCATAGAAGATCCAGAACTACTATCAAAAGAGATGTCATTCTACTACAAAGGGAGACAATTGTTTTAAATTTATTCACACTTTCACACAAAATGATAGCAATCAAGTGTTGTAGAGTCCCTTAGGCTGCATTGAATTTTTCATGTTATAGAATCCATTATATCTGACAATTCATTGTTTTCCAAAATTATATTAAGAGGGGAGCCAAGTGGCAATAGTGATACAGGAGCAAATAGTTTAAGTCTTCCCAACTATTAACTTAATATTGAGTCATTTTCATGTACCAAACATACAAATCTATGTATCAGTTCAGATTTTCTCTAGTGCCTGACTCCAAATGAAAGATTACTTGCATACTGGTGTTTGGTTTGTCAAAAGCCACAGTATTCAATAAGCTGCATCCCTAAGAATTGCAACCGCTGTTTCTGAAAAGCCAACAAGCAAGTATTGGCCTCCAACCACTACCATAAGCTTTCAAAAATGTGATGCACACATTAAATAGCTGTCCTCCGATAAAACGGACCTTGCTTGCCACTGCTGTGCACTGTGTTTAGTGCTAAAACCAAATTTGATATCTGGTCAGCATGAAGTGATTGTGACCTCGTATTTGTGAAAGCAATTCTGCTGCATAAAAAAAAGTTGGTGAATTACTGTCATTTATCTCTACACGTTTATTTTATACGATGAGAAATAAGTATGTAACAAGAAAAAAAAAGTAAATACCTTATAGTTGTATGAAAATATGAAACTGAAGTCAGACCACTGAGAATTGCTTGCAAATCCCCTGCAGGACAGGCCTGTTGGAGGGTTAGGGTGTGGGAAGACAACTGCAAAGACAAGCAAGAAAAGAGTTTACATGAGTTTTTACCTTAAGGCTTCCAAGACTGTGTTGCAGGGAAACTCTAACACCCCACCACCATGTGCTGAGGTATAGGCTTTACTATGTGTTCCTGAAGCTTAGATGCAGAGGGACAACACTGATTAATGAATTGTTGACAATTTCACTTTTGTAAGACTACTTCCCTCATATTTTGCACAAAGGCCCTACAAGGAAAAACTAAATTCTTCATTTAATGTTTTATAATAATATATTTGCTTGGGACTATTTCTGTCTTAAATTTTTACATCCCTATTTCCCTTCCACTTTTCTCCAGCTAAACAAAATTGCCAATTTATACATATACACGTAGACCGTTTATCTCAGACGCAGGCTCTTTTTTATACACACACACACACACCCAAATTACATGTGGAAGATTCTTCTCTATATTACCCACCACAGTAAAAGCAAAGGTGAAGCAAGACTGTTTGCTCACAGCATGTGCCTGAGCAGTTCTGAGGACAGCAGAGTCAAATCCTTTACAGCCACTGAGAACTACAAGGCGATTGTGAATCAGTAACTGCACAGCATCCCTGAGCACAGATCAGTTAAATCTATTTCATTTCAGGCTAACCTACACTATGAAACATGTAATTGGTTATGCCTTTTGCATTATTTCCAATCTAGCTCAGATTTGCATTGTAAACAAATCAATTTGCCACTTTAATTGTTTAGCTCTGAGTCAACTTACAGGGCTGAGAGGGCAGACAAAACATAATAAATGGCTTCGTGTCCAGATTTTATCACAAGGAGCTGAACTAAATAACTTATGAGCCCAGTCAGTTCTATTGAGTTATGAACTAGCTCTTCCTCCAGAGTAAATTAAAATTCTTATTGCACACAAAAAGCCTAGTGAACACATTTTATTACTGTTGCAGGGAAGTGCAGAAATAATGGAGGTAGAGCTAAGGTAAATATATAACCTGATGCCTCTCTGGTGGATTGTTTGCTAAACCTTGTAATTTTATGCACTGGTGTTTGAATGTTGTATTTTCTGCCTGTGTATTCAGAAGGCTCAGTAGAAAAACATAAGTTGCTGGGACATGGCAAAATGAGAGCTTTGTGATGACAGAAGAAGCTACTGTAAACAAAGAATATGTCCTAAGAGCAATGACAATTTTCTGCTACATTTTCCAATAAGCAATCTCATCCCAATTCAGGAACAATGGGTATTTTAGTTAGCATTTGGGAAAAGATCAGAAAGCATAAAGTAATAGAAACTAAGTAAATGGGAAAATTACAGAGTTTAGATAAAATGGAAGCTGGCATTTATTCAATAGTAGAAATTCATAGTTTTAGAAATATGCACTTAACTATAATAGTATATATGTACAATGAACAGAGGAACACACACGTTAAATTATTACCAGAGAGCAAGGCCAAAGTCCCTAAATGGGATAAGCACACACAGAGAGAGAGGAACGTTTGTCATATGCAGTATGAAGGTGAACTAAAAAAAGGTGACTGCATCATGCTAAATTTACAGGAAGGCAACAGGCTAAAATTAATCCCCCTGGTGGCAAAAGTCTTACTAATTTCATCAGGTCTAGGATTCTATACAAGGAAGACGACAACTTTTGCAATAATTGAAATACATGGATTCAGTGACACAGAGACAGAACAAGCATAAACCTTATCACTTGCCCACCAAAAAATCTGATATTGGAACAAAAGAGAAACTATTTCAACATATTTATTTTTTTCTGCAATGATTAGGTGAACCTACAGCCATCATGTGCATGAATAACAAAATACATTTTAAGTTACTAGTTAATAAACATCAACCCAAGTGAAAAACAGAAGTGCTGATTTGGATGCACAAAGGGGCAAGACTAGTACTAATCTCACAAGTTAAATATTCAACACAGGAAGATCTTGGAAGTGACTGGACAGGATTTCTACTCTAGTCTTTGAGGATAGCTCTTGAGAAAACCATGATATTAGTGTAACTAATGGGACTCTGAAATACAGACAGATCATGACGTCAATTCAAACTGACCAACAGAAGACAAGCTAATCAATACATGACTTCAAAAATAACTAAACTGATCAAAAAGAATGTATATTAAATTAAAACATCAAAACTACATGAGAAATCAAGCTCTATTATATAACTGCAGAGCACACTTTAAAAGATTCTTGCAAGTGGAGTAAAAAAAATAAATAAATCCTGCATATGGAATAAAACCCAAGCAAGCCTCGATAGGAGACAATGTTACAGACACCATCTTATAGAAAATGTCAGCACTTAAGGAATTGAAAGCTTGCTCAGTTAAGGAGAATATGAAAGCCTATACAACAGGGGAGGACCAACCTAAAACGTAAATTAAAGGAACGAAAAAGGGATTTGAGGAGTACCTTGTGAAGAGTTTTCAAACAGAGTAAAAAGTTTGAAAATACATCAAAGGAAGAAACCAAGAAGGGATTCAGAGGGACAGTTTGACAACAAGGTGTGAAAGGCGTACTCAAGATGGCTAATGCCATAGCAGAGAGACTCAGTGACTGCTTTGCGTTGCTGATCCTTGCTGAAGGTGTTGGGGAGATTCTCGCGCTCAGCTTACTCCTTGTGGCAGGAAAGGTCAGAGGAGCTATACGACCTTGGCGTAAACAAACAGTATTAAACCAGATAGGTAAATCAGATGTCAGAAAGTCTGGAAGGCCCAACAGCATTCACCCAAGAGCGCTGTAGAGATACACACTGAAATTGCATTACTGCTAGCCAAGATGCATAACATCACCACACATAACAAACAGCCACTGTGGCTGAACAAACACAACTCTCAATTACAAAAAGGTTCAGGAGAAGAACCTGAGACCTACACACCTCAATCTGACTTCCATCCTGTTAAGACAGTGAGGTCTACGATAAATAGAAAGAGCATGTGAATAAGAATAGCCTATCCAGAAAGAGTCAGCATGACTTCTGTAAAAGGAAATCCTAGCTCGCTAATGTGCTGAATGTCTTTAAGGGTATCAACAAGTAGGAGGATAAAGATGATCCAGCAAATGTAACATATCTTAATTTTCAAAGAGCGCATGACAAGCTTCTACACAAAATGTTTTTCAGGAAGCTTAATTGCCATAGTATTGTAAGCAAATTTCTTTCACAGACTGAAATCCAGTTCAAGGCCAAGAAGCAAAAGGTGGGTTTAACCGGTCAATTTTCAGGATGGAAAAAAAGTCAGAAGTGGTATCCCTAGGGGCCATTGCTAGGACCATTTCTATTCAACTACAGTTAATAAATTCAACATTAATTTAAACCATCCATTTCAATTAATCAGTGAAAGGATATAAACAGTAAAACTAAACTCTTTCAGCTGGTCAGTCTTGCCAGCAGCAGGGAATGCCAGCAGGACCTTTGCAAACACAAATAAGTGGGCAAAAAAAGTAGGAAATCAGTTCATTAGAGGAATGTGTTCAGGGAAAATAGTCTAAGCCATACTTACATGATGATCACCTCAGAAACGGAAGTTCAAACTCAGGAGGGAGACCTCAACGTGGCCCTTGCCAAATTATTCTTTCTGGATAAACTGGCGCAATGAGCAGAAGGAGCCAAAAAAACCAGAGACACATTAGGCATTATTAGAAATGGCGCAAGGAACAAGACAAAAGGATCCACGACTTTCCACATCTTTAATACAGATTGCAGTGCTGGTCAAGGCCAGTTCAGTAGTATGCAGCAGACCTGGAAAAAGTACAGAGGAAGCAACTATAATGTTTGAAGGGTTGGAGCAACTGCCTTAAGAGGAGAGAGTGAAAAAGCTGGAGAGAAGTCCCAAGGGAGAGATAACAAAGATTCACAAAATCATGCAAGCAATATGCAGAACTGCATTTCCCCAACTCTTTGCAACATCACAACTAGGAGGTACTTGGCAAAACTAAAAGGGGATTAATTTTAAAAAGATAAAAGAAAGTACTTCTTCACACAGTGGATGTTAAACTTCTAGGATCTGCTGCTATAGAAGGTTGTGGAGGAAGACACTATCAGAAAGTTCAGAAAGAAATTAGACAAATTCATAGACACCAGGCGCATAGATCAAGACTCAAAGGACTAAAAGGTTATAAATGAACACTAAAAAGCAGGGCCTTTGATGTCTCTGATATAATGCCAAGTGCTGAGGAATAAACTGCAGAAAGTAGGCATGCTCACACACTTTGCCCTAGGTAGCATCTCTTTCTGTCATTTCTGGAGACAGATGGGCAAAAAAAAATTCTGCCCTAGCAGTAAACTAGTTTAGAGAAGCATACTCTTCAAACAAATTTAACTTAAATTCTCCCTGCATTTTAATGAAAAAGAGAAAAGATTCTGCAATCCATTTAAGGAATTTGAGCACATACTCTGACACAAGGTCTCATTTCACATTGGGCATTAGTGATATCATCAACATAGCTGAATCACTTGTGACACCAGACTGGTTGATGTTTGGGTTTTGTGGTGGGTGTTTCAGATAAGGCTCTGCTGGCTTTGACACATCCCACTTTCATGGTGGGATGAGCAACTGCAACCTTAGCAGGATCCACCACCCCTCTGCTAAGTGCTTGCACAGTCCTCATGAAACCAAAAGTGAGGAGGCATCCCTTCACCGAGAGAGAAAGAATCATCCACCAGTTGTCAAAATGGTTATACACGAGTGACTTGATTTAAAAAAAAAAAAAAAAAAAAAAAAAGAAAAAAGAAAAAAATCCACACAAAACCACAAACAGGGACTTTTTTTGTCTGGTGTTGGTCTATACAGATTCTAAGTCTTGATGAGGCTCGCAGGGTTTGACTCAGTACACAGAAGTGCAGCATGCTCTTAAAAAGGGATTCAGGTAGAAATTAAGGTGCCCTGACAGTCACATGCACCCCACGACTGTAACAGCACAGATAAGATCTCAATTCTGGCAAGACATCAGCGCTGCCTAGAACTTGCTCATAAAACTGGTCCGAGGAAGGAAATCTGTAAATTAAGCCCAAGAATAAGCCCTTACTACAGATTTACTACAGATTTTTAATCTGTCTCTGGTCTTGCTTCTTGCACAGAACCAAAAGAGGATACAGCTTAGCCTCCCCCAAAACAGCTAGATAGTTTAGAAAGTAGCCTGCGTATACAATTGTCTTGTCTGCTCAGTCAGGAAAAATACTGCTGTGCTTTCAATGTCACAGTAATCTAGGACTGCAAAGCCTACTCTCTACCCATCGTTTAGGTCATTCCTTTTTCCCTTTGAAATTCTTCAGGAATCTATCCATGTCAAGCTCTTTCCTCACTCTTATTAGCTCATACACAAATTCACGTTCACCATGCCTATATTAATTACTTCAGTGTTTCCTAAGAGCTGGAGTAAAGGAAGCTGAGATATTCCTTCAAAAATCCCAGATGCAGCATCCATGGGAAAAATAAATCATTATCTCAACAAGGAAGAATCTCAATTCAATCAGTTTCTATTCAGGCCTTGCTCAGAAAAAAATCAGTCTTAAGTAGCAAGCCAACTCCAGAAAATGCTAAGCAATGAGCAGGGATTACACTCTCATATAAGACACTTTTCAGTTCTCATGTGGCCCATCAGTCATTCCTCCCAAGTCAAGATTTCATATTTAACTATTTTGAAAAGATCAAAGCAGAAGTTTCTTCATCATTTTCATCTTGATAGCATTTTGCGTACACTAGCACCACAAATTCAGACCTGGTATAAAACGGGTGTTACCTCATTTCCTGCCCGCAATTTGCATTTGACATCAGTTTTTTTTCTTATAGCTGCAATTAGGACGAGGGATCAAAAATGTCAAAGAGCTATTCTCCAACCACTACACGTCCATTAACACCATATATTGCATTATCAATAAAAGAGGCTAGCAATAACTGCTATTTCTAAAGGAGAGTCAAATAAGCTCTGTTTATAGAACAGCCAGCAGCAAGATGACTTTACTAATAGGTAACAAATTGCCACTCTGATTGGAGCCAGCTGTCTAGCGAAAAACTGGAATCACGCATTGATGTTTTGGAGCTCTTGCTTTTGTAAAACACTGGCTGGGTGCAGCACTATTTATATGCAGCTCTTCTGTGTGCTGCATTTGAGATGAAGTGATAGCTACCATCTTAAAACAGCTGTAAAGTCATCTCTGCCATCAAATCACATAAACTGGGGTTTGGAGTTTTTTTTAGGGGGGGGGGTTGGTTGGGTTTTTTTTGGTTTTAATTCAGGCAGTGAAAACTTACAGTCCAAAATAAGCAAGTATGCCAGTCTACCATTTCACATGGCAGTCTTCAGAAAGACTCAGTCAGCTCTTGCATTTGTTCTATTCTACTTCAGTTGGCTTATACCAGATTTGCAACGACAGTAACATGGACGCTTTCCGAGGCTCTCCCATCCTGATGTTCGTACAGCCTGATAAAGTGGGGGGGGGGGGGGGAGGGGGGGCACAGCAGAAAGGGCACTTACTCACTCCTTGCCACTCTCCAGCAGCTCAAGCTGACTGCATGCTGGCAGACTTTCATTTCCCAGTCTGTAATTGCTTCCCCAGCTACATCTTTCTGAGAGGCCACCTTCTTCCGCACAGATGCCTGAGCAGAGTTATCAGGTTTGAAAGGCAAGTGAAGGGAACAAAAGGCGCCAAGCTTGACTGACTCTCCTCACACCTCCACCTGAATGCAGATTTTTATCTCTGTTATCTACATAACACTGGTAGGTGCACAGCTTCCTCCCTCTCTGGAGCTTCTTCATCGGTTCCTCCAACAAGGAGATAATAGGTTTGCTCCATCCCTACACAGCCCCTGCAGTTGGCAGTCTGATAAAGGATGAGCCATCCTGCAGCAACCTCTCATCTAGCAGGCTAGAACGAATGCAGATACACCTCCATCTAGCAGGAGATACAGTAGCTTCTGCATTTTCATGAGGGAGACCAAAAAACCAGAAGCAATACACAGCAAACTTGTTTGTCTCTCCAACAGTCTCTAGTTCAGGCTTTTTTCTGGCCCCCAGTGCACACTTGTGGAAGTTTAGTTTGTGATGCAGGTACTTTTCATCACTTCCTAAATAACTAAAATAAAAATTTTTTTAAAAGCTTTGGAACAGTTCACAGTAGGAATTTCCAGTTTCAGCAGATTTCTTACATCTGAGGACCAAACCAAGGATATCATTAAGGTTCCAGTCAAGTGCATGAGTTAAGGGTACAAGCCTAGAGATAAACAGTCAGTCCTCTGAAACATGGACATAGTCTCTTAACCACAGCAAAACATCTTTTCTTCTAAAAACGTTTTCTTTCAAATAACATGATAGGTAGACATATGTCAGTGACATTACAGGCTTAAATCAAAATGAAAGGATAAGATAGCCTGAAGAAGCTACACTGGTTTAGTAACTGGTGAGGGTCAAAGGGGTTACGGATGCGCTGCTGGCTTTCCACGCGTATGGCTCGTGTTTGCCAGAGGAAGACAACTCCTGGCAAACCACTCACTTTTAATGAACTTCATTTAAGAAAACAACTGTTCTCAGAAAACGTGGCCAAAAAATGGGTTGTCTGCTCACATTATTATTTTAGCATTCACAAGTCACATAAATTTACTGCTTCTCAGAACGAAAAGATTTTTTTCTCGAGTACGAAAAGATAGTGACGGTGCTCTGCATCCATGGACCAGACCCTGAGCCCTTGCATATCTAAATACCCTGCTGCAGCCCACAGACTTCATTTTTATCTTTACTTACCGTAAGATTTTCAGGATAAAAGGAGCACAGTTTTGGAGTGCAGTAGCCCATATGCTTACCTCCTCCCCTCTTCTGCCCCTCGTTATCATGATATCATCGCCTTTAGCATAACAGCTATTTTCAGCACTAATAGAGGCCTGGAATTTAAGGACATTTATTTTTTGCCTTTCACAGAAAAAAAAAAAGCTGAAGCATAGAAAAAATAAGACTGGCCCAAGGCTAACCAGTCCTAATGGAGGTAAGCTAATGTAAAAGGTCCCACAAGAGGTCACAGTTAAGCACTAACAGTTTTGCATACATTTAAAAAATGCAGACACAAGGCCTAGTTAAAGGATGACTTTAGGGAATTTCACACATTCCTTACAACAGCGAAAGTACATATTTTACCAGAAAATTCCCAGATTTGGTAATGAATTCACTAGTCTTCGCTAAAACTGAAGAATCAAAAAACCAACCCTGTTCCTTCCATTATGTGTCTTATTGGCAACAGCGAAAGAAAGATGAAAGGACACACAGCTAAAATCCCATACAGTTCACACACCTTGTCTAAAAAAGCTACAGACTATTATTTCAATAATAATTATTTCAACAACACCTGTACGGGGTGCAGGTGCCCAGGCACTGGTAGTGGGGGGCTGCGGGGCAGCCTCTGTGAGGAGAGGCCGGGCCTGCCCCGTGCCGGACACGGCCAGTTCCAGCCGGTTCTGACAGACCCACCACAGGGCATGGGCTCAGCCCCTCAGCCACGCCGGTGGTGCCTTGGGGAACTTGTATTTAAGAAAGGGCGAAAACACCACACAGGCAGTGAGGAGTAGAGAAAACGCGTGAGAGGAACAGCCCTGCGAACACCAAGGCCACAGAGAGAGGAGGAAGAGCTCCGGGCACCCAAGCAGACATTCGCCTGCAGCCCCTGGAGGGGACCACACCAGAGCAGCCATCTACCCTGCAGCTATGGAGGCGCTAAGTTAAGCCTAGGAAAAAACAGGGAGGAGAGGGGCTGTTTTAATTTCATCATTGTTTTTCACCATCCAAACCTAGTATAATTAGCGATAAATTAATTTTCCCCAAGGGGAACCTGTTTTGCCCGTGGCAGTGATTGACAAGCGATCTCCCTATCTCTATCTCAACCCATGAGCTTTATCATTTTATCTTCTCTCACTGTCCTGTTGAGGAAGGGGAGCGTGAGAGTGGCTGGGCGGGCAGCTGGCCAAGGTCAGCCTACCACAGTAACCACACTTCCACAACAGCTAATCTTCAGGCTTTTCTAAATACCTCTTTCAAATAAGTCACAGATCAACTTAAGAGCTTGTATTTAGTGCTTCTTTCAGTTTAGTTTTAAGAACAACAAGGAAAAAAAGGTTTGGAAGTAAGTCCACGCCATCATCAACTGTCCGAGTAGCAAGTAAACCATCTCTTAGCAGAAACATCTTTCTGTTAAAGGCGTATAAAGGATGGCGGTGTTAGCGATGTGCAGTCTGACAGCATTCAACTGTTTGGCTCGACTCATTCATCACAAATCCTTGACAATTCCACCAATCTTCTGCCCACAACTTTTTCTTGTATTCACACTAATAACAGAGTGAAATTTGAGCTATTTTAGGCACATAAGGGACTTCCTCACAGCAGTAATATTCAGTATTTACAAAAGGAAATGCTACATTGTTAAAAAATAATGGCCTTTGTATTTTTATAACACAGGGAAGTGCTTGAGCACGTTAAACAAATAAAATTATACTACATACTAAGGACTGAAGTTCCTGAAGGTTAGTCATTATTTTACAGAAAAATTGTGGGGAAGAGGTGAACTTTCAACTGTGATTTTACAGTCACTGGTTAACATACTGCATAAGTAATCACAACTTAAGAGAGAAAACTCAAGGTGAAAGAAAATAATTTGAAAATATGACCACTTTTCTGAGCTTTTGGGGGAGTTAAACACACAAGAAAACAACTGGGAAATATCCCATTTTCCTCATACACGAGAGGCACAAACATGGCAATAAGGCTTTTACAACAGATAAGTTACTACAGGCATTTAAATGAAAGAAAGTGAGCTCACAAGCAATAGAGTGTGATGTTTTAATCCTTTCTCTCCTGTCAGGCCCTTGTTTTGTCCTCCTTTCTGCCCACACCACTATCTTCTACTGAATTCTGATACCTCTCTACCTGACCCCAAAATGGCAAGTGTTTCTAAGGTCCTGATACTAAATCTTGTACTCTCCCTGCTCTTGAGTTTTGTGGGAGATTTTACTTGTTAACGGAGACCAACATCTTGTAAACTATGACATCCTTCTAACCTTCACCCATCGGTAGCTCCTCCTCAAAATGTATCATCACCTATTTGCCACTAGGAGACAGGCTACTCCTTGAGATTCATCCACATTGCAGTCATACTACAGACATACCTAAACGAGTTATTCACAAGCTAGCTCAAGTTCTGCCAGCAGAGTGGCTGCGACAGTACAAAACTCAGCACAGGATGCAACACCCAGCTGCACCGGGTCAGGGTGTTAGCTTTCTGCACTAGCAAAAACCCTCAAGCTACTTTTTTTGAAGGCAAGGTAAGCATTTCTGCATGAGCAACAGTCACAGTAGGGACTGCAATGTAGATATAGTCCAAGAAACTGTACCTGCAAAGATTTGCCCTCAGAGAAAAAAGGCAATTAATTCCCTAAACCAAAATGGATCCCTAAGGATCTGTGCAGAGGTCAGGAAGTTTTCGCTACTTTAATGCTGTCCACAGCACAATAACATCAATAAGGAGCAAGTTCTCAACAGCTGCCACAGTTTCAGAGGAGTTTGCGTGTCACAGAAACAGAGAGTTTGTAAAACCATTCGAAAAATTTGTTCATTAGCGACCCAGCAAAATTTCTGCAGACCGGGAAGGGGTGATGCGGAGACCAACTGTTCCACTTCCCTACTGCGGACGCTCACACTGGTAATACTCAAAAGGAGACAGGCTAAAGATGATTACAAAAGCACTGGACCTCACCAGTTGGCACCCAACCTCCTTTACATGGGGGACTTTTGGTAAGTTCTGCTGGAAGGTGCAAAAGGACAAGACAGGTTTTACTGACCTACCAGAAAGAAAAAGTGTATGCGTTCAAACACTTCCCCTGGAGAACACAACCACTGGTCACGTCTTCACAAAAAAATATTTTTTCATACCAAAGGCAATGACTATACAGTGTAAAAAATACCCCACCTATACTCAATGTAGTGATTGTTCTTTATGTTGCTGGAGCCAGATACTTTATACAGTTGCTACCATATAAAAATAATTCCAAAGTATTTTGTACATTCAAAATGCATACAATAAAACTGAAAAAGAACGTCTCAATGCAGTACAATACACAAGTAACTGCAAAGATACAATTGTGTGTTTTTCTGCCTCCTGGGTAGTTAACACTGCTTTTAATTTCATCTCTGTCTTTTCATATTATCATCTGCAGAAGCTTATGGCCAAGAGTTTGCCCTGGTAATAGCTGACTGTTCTCTTTGATGTCATCACTCCTTGCTCTTTATGGACAGGCCAATATTCATTGTGATTAGCAAGGGACAGCCCTGTCTATCCAGATTAGTCATGAATACTTAGCAGTTCACTCCATGCATCATCGCTAATTGCTGTAAAAGAAAATGTCTGCATTTCTTTTTTTAAACAAAAAAGACCATAATTTTCTCCCTCCAGGGAAAGCAACAATGCTTCACTTGTGTTCACCAGAGTTGGTAAGATTTTGTTTCCATCACTGTTTCCAGAAAATAATACCTTATTGGTCAGCTTTTTTATTTTTCCTGAGATTTAATGTTCCATGAACCTGTACTAAAATATCACTTTCTAAAAAAAGACTCAGAAAGGTATTATCAGGTAACTCATAGTTATTCCAGTCCCTAAACTGCATGCCCATGGATTCCTAGATGATAATCCTAAGGAAAATTTAGTGACAAGTCCTCCTACCATGGGAACAAGCGTGGGTGAGAGCGTGCGTGCCTAGTCCTACGAAGATATGAAGGTACTATTTCTATTCCCAGTTTAGCTCATGTTCTTAAAAGACCAAACCACCACACATTTAAACAGGATACAGTTTTATCTTCCCCTATACTCTCCATGAGAAATTTGGTTTTTCCTCGAAAGTTATGTTTATAAAATTATCAATTATTTTTCTTAAGAGACGCTTTTAAAATAAGTTGGTTTTGGAGGGGTTGTTGATTTTTGTTTGGTTGGGTTTTAACTGATCTGTTATTGAAATGTGTCCATGATAATCTTCCTGGTTTTGTTTCTGATGGTGACTGACATGCTTAAGGGAAAACATGGCCTATGGCCTATTTATACCAAGTAAAATAATGCTTAGCTGATACCAACAGTGGTTTAAAAGATTCTTCATAATTGTGACATTTTACATGTTCATTCATTAAAATTAAAAGAATTACGCAATCTGTAGTCATTGCATAAGTCATGTACATACCATTTTGCCACAGGATAATGATTTTGTGTCAGAGAATAATTCTTCCATCAGATTTTTTTCCTGCAATGAAAGAAAATTTGTGTGAGATTGATTCATAAAATATTATCTGCCAGAAAAGTGCTGTTGACTGATACAACCTCCTCCACCAAGAGCTACTTTTCTTCTATAGGACAGCACTAGAAACCACATTACTGAAATGAAGGAAATGTAAATGGAACAAAGTATGGCAGGTGAATAATTTTTTTTAAAAAATCATTGTAGAACCATCAAGGATTTTAGAAATGTTAGGTTTAACATAGTCATGAAGGCAAGGAAATAGGAAGTTTCATGCTAGTTTCACACACATGCCTTTCTGCTACCCTTCATTTTGCCACAGCTGCCAAATACCACAACCATGCCAGCTCAAGCCAGAAACTCCAGTGCAGGCTAAAGCTCTCTTCTGGGGTTCATTTTGGCACAAAAATAAAACTCTGATCACAGAGCTGACGCATCCAATAAATCCTTTCAGTCATCAATGCCTTTCTCTACATTAGTAAACAATAAAGTCCAGAAAAATCAAATCTGAAGAGAACATCAATAAGTACTCAGGAACACTAGTCTTTATTCTTCTTTGGTTTTGTTTTTTGGTTTTGTTTGGGGCTGGTTCCCCCCAACACTTCCAGACTAGCTCTAACCTGGTCCCACGGACTGAATGGGGCATGCTAGGTGCACTCCTGGGCTGCATCCTCCAGTTTAGGTTAATCCAAAAAGAATCCAGTTCTCACAGTCTGAGACAGCTCCATAACACAAACCAAAACAGAGCGAGCGGGGACAACTGACGGATTCCTTTCACAAATAAGTTTCTTATCTAACCTAAAGCATTTAAAATAGATGCACTCAGGATGACTTAAAAAGAAAAGGAAAAAAAAAGGGGGGGGGGGGGCGGGGGGCATTTTGTTTCCATGAAAGTAGATTTACGCACAAAATAAGAAAGTTTTTGCATTGGATACGAACATCAGTTACTATCTTAGTGAGAAGTTAGTAAGGCACCTTCTGACTTTTCTTAGCTTAGCTTTTTGTTGAACATCTGGCAGACACACCAGAGAAGGGACACTTCTGAAAATGTCCTCAGTCAATCAATACATGAACACCTAAAGAGAACATCTAAGGAGGATTTGTGTGTCCTATTTAAAGTCTTGACCTGGAGCTGTCACCATTTAACATTCACCATAAACCATTTTGATTACTATTGTCAGACTCCACATGGAAGATACAAGCCACACAAGTAGAATATTTAAGATCTTTCTACTGCTCTTCTGCAAATCTGGTAATGAAATCAATCCGTTAATTAACTAACTGCTAATTCATTTCTGTACAGCCATTAATGTGCTGTCACTCTAGCACCTATATATTATATTAGTTTTATTGTATTGTTACTTTGTTCCACATTTTTCCAGGAGACACAATGTGAACATTATTCCATATTCCAAAGCCTCCATGGCAATATCTACATGTACATTACTGTTATTGATAATACACATTGCCTATAATAACAATTTATAAAGCAGCTGGAAAAACTTACCAGAAATTCAAGGCATTGAGGTTTTTGCAACTGCTTCCATATTGATTATGATAACTTTTTTCTGTACTCTTTCAGAAACCTTTATTGTTTACACTAGATCTGATGCTAAAATACTAGCTGTTCTATAAAACTGATCTAAATAACATACCTTCTTCTAAGAATATACACAAAACCTTAAACCTGTGCATAGCTACTACTAATCGCAACAGGACATAAAAGTCTACATACAGAGACCAGTTTGAAGAATCAGGGCCTTAGATTTATTAAGTGAAAGATGCTATTTTTCTAATTGAAATCAGTGCCTGTAGCCCCTTAAAAACACATTTTTCCTATAAAATCTTCTTTAGCTTTCATAATCCCAGGCATTCTTATATAACTAAACATGAATTAAAGACATGAGATTTAAAATAGATTTTGTCTATCTAAAACATCTTCTATTCATCTGGAAAGTCTGATCATCAGCATGATACATCATAATTTCAGGACTAAGCGTCTGAAAATAAAATTCAGTAAACAGAGGTCTGCAATGTCACTTCTGCATTGTTAAGTGTAAGCTCAGGCTGTACTTCTTGCAGGAGGGGAGAACTGGAGGAAATGTGAGACATATGCACACTCCTACTCATCGATCACCAACCGTCAGGGTCTAGAAAAAAATAACAGGTGCAATCTTCAACTGGTTGTTGACACTGACATCCTTAGCAGGGCTTAGGTCCACTAATGAACACAGACATTCAGAAGCCCAAAGGTGTCATGTTAACAGTCCAGGTGGTTTTTACTCTTATTATTCCTCCATTTATGGATGCGAAGAAGTTTGCTAAGAACAAGTGCATATTCAGGACTGATACCATATTATTTTATCTCTGTTCCACCTGCAGACATTAAGCTGTGCCTTAACTGTTGATTATACAGGCAATCAAATGCCTAGTGCACTTGTGCTGAGACTATTCCTACCTCTAAAGCACAATTAATTCTTAAACTATCATTTCAGAGGCAGGTCTACTTAAAACAAAACGTTTGTTTCCTCTGTGGTCTTTTCACTAGCCAGGGTGCAACTTTGGTGGGTTTGGAGCTATAGGGTCAGCAGTAGAGCCACAGAGATCTCTTGGCTAGGAAGAGCTAAGAGAACGCTCAGTATGATAAACTCTTTGCTTGCTTTCCTCGCCATGCCTTTTCTTTCTGCACCTGAGGGGAGAAGGTCATCTCCTTCCTGTTGCCAGCACACACAACACACATTTATTATGTTCAAGGCTTCCAAACAGGGAGTACAACTATCTGTTTGTCTCACCAGCTGACTCTCTTGCTGGGAGGAACTGCTCTTTCTGACAGCTCTGGAATCTAAAGGTGGTTTGTTGGGGTTTTTTTTTCCCCTCACATAATAAGATTGGCAAAGTGCCATCTGGCATCCAGAGGTCTGATCTGGGATTTAGATTCCAGTTCTCACACAGTGGGAGAGTTCCAGTAATGCTGGTAGGTTAGAAAGAGTCAAACAGAAATCCTTGTAAGTCAATAAATTGCCTGGTCAGAGCCTGAAGTAGGAAGGAATACATCCAGTGCAGCTAGTGATTCTTTCTGTCTCTGTTCTCTGGCTCCTGATTTTGGGGCTGCTAGTCAAGACCCCTTGGTAGACCTGCAGATGTAGATGGGGGTCTGGCCTTCACACTTACCCAAAACTTCCTAATAAATCAAGAACCATGAGAACATCTCTGACGCAATACTGCCAGGTAATTCAGAGCATACATTCAAGTCAAACACAAAATTATAAATGAAGTTACAGCCTCCCATCATAACTCTTATTACCTATACCACAGTATGTACTGATACAAAGAAAACCTGCCAGTGACAAAAAAGTCACTTCACATTTCTATAGCTCACTAAAGCATCCTAGAAGTGAAAATAGATTGTTTCCGTATGTATTCTGAGACCTTTTCACATAAATTGAGTGACTTTAAATTAAATTTAAATAAATACATAAAAATAATCTTCACAATTGACTCCACTTTCTCTTAGAGACATTTCATGACTTATCTTCAGTGCCAAAGAAATGTTATCTGCCCCATTACAAAATCCCAAGAGAGACACGATGCTCTAGTTTTTCACAAGGAAAACTAGACAAGGTCACATATATGGAGGGAATGAGGGCTGGAAGGAGTGAAATATACAGCTATGAGAGACTAAGTAACTAATAGAACCAACTACTGACTCTTACGTATGCTGCGATTTTTGCGGTGTTGGCATATGTCACTTATCTTGCTCTGAAAGATGAAATATAAATCTTCTTAGTAACGAAGACAGTCTAAAATTCACTGGGAGTGAGGCACTGTATAGCAATTTGCACTGCTTGCAATAGTTTTAAATATCTTCCTCCAGGTTAGGCTTTCATAATGCACAGCAAATTCACATTCACTGAGAAGTGAATGTGTGACTTGAACCAAATCTGATTTTAGTGAATTCATTTCTGAGACAAATGACCCAATTGAGTATAATGGCTCTGTGAAGCTGCCTAGAGTAAAACATATGAGTAAGTAAGTGATTGCATGATTGAGGCCCAAGACATTAAGAAACATACTGCTGCTACCCAGTAATAGCATCATTAATGCAGCCATTTATTGGTTTATTTTTACTTAGAACAGGAGAAAATGCATTGCCCTTCTGAGACCATGAGAAATCAATACATTTTCAGCTTTTAATAACATGATCTAAACCAGTTACTATAGTCTGCAGTGAAATCTTTTGTGGGTACATGACACTATTCATTCTCTCTACAACATTGCTTGCATTTTAACAGACACAAGCAAAGACTTCAGTGAAGCAATAATTAAACCTATGCTACACTGCCTAAAATGAAAATTATGTACATTAAAAAGCCTAAAAGTTCTTTTAACATCTTTATTGTTTTCATAATAAAGAAAACAAATAGAGTCACCAAAGTGTACATGTTGTACAATCACCAACTCGCAACAGCACCAAACTTCGTATTAACAGGGTGTCATTGACTACGCTTAGGCTGTAAAAATGCCAAATATCACGTATACATAAATGCATGCTGAACCAAATGCCATACATGTTTATTGGACCTGTTGACACCCTCTTTTGAGAAGATCCACTGTTACATATTAACATTTTCACATGTTATTTTTCCCTGGATATAAGTATATTACAAATAGGGAATGGCAGGACTTAGGACCTCGATTATGACATGGAGTCTCAAGTTCCCTGACCAAAGCAGCGAGAAGAAGTACTATCTTGGGAAAGAGACTTTGTTAAGGACCTTCAGAGTGAAAGAGGCACCACTGACTTGGTAGAAGGAGCCCTTTCAGAAGCATTATACCTCCAAGAGGGAGGGCAGCACTCCTTAAAGAAACTAAGTCAGGGATAAGTAAGGTCAGTGCACATCACTATTCCTGGCCACCAATGCCAAAAGCTTTGAAAAGTAATTTACATATAATCTGATTTGAACGTCTTCTTATTCATTATTTTTCTCACAAGAGATGGGCTAGAACTCAAAGAAGCATCATGGGTTAATCCTTGGGAGTTCATATGTGAAACTTTGGCTTGGGGGTATTCAGGTTTAAAAGCTGAAACTCGTAAAAACATCAGTAGTAATTGGGCTCATCTGGCTTGAAGAATTCATTTGCAACAGGTATAATGCAAAATAAATAGTTTGAAGAGCAATCATTATTTCACCAAGTACAATATAACAGCCTTCTCCATCTTACCACACTTAGTATCCACTGTTAGCAGTGTTTTAACCTTGCTCACAGCTTTTATTTTTTTATTTACAGCATAAGAAAACATCTCTTTGCTTACATCCGGTTCTTCCTTTCAGTCACATCAGATCAAGTCTATAGATGTTTTACTTGTTGTACCTAACATTTTATCACCATTTTTAGGACTCTTATAGTACTTCAAGAGTCCAAAAGAATTAAGAAGCTCTTTAGGATTCTCATCTGTTGGAGTTGTCTCAAAGCTCCTAAATTTTTAATATACAGATTCAATTTCCTTTTGTGTCTTATAATTAAGACCTGACACCCCAGAGAATGTAATTGGGCAAGTTCATTTTGGCCACTATATCGAATTGGGAAGTTTCCAGTGCTGTAAGCTTCACCAACCAAAAGGAAGTCCATGGGACTCCACACGGGCAGAAGTTGTGCTGTAGGAATGTATTTCAAAAACTGAGCAAATTAGCATTAGGAAAAACTTGATTCATCCCAAACACAATGATGTTGCTGGTACACTGCCCAAACATATATGTACTACTATTATTTCTTTTTCCAAACAAATTAAGAATACTTCACATCATCAGTTTGCAATTGAGCATCACTCAATCAGCCAGCTTCGGCAGACATGCTCAGCATGTAAGCTTCTGTGATACCTAAACCTTGGTGCCAGTAAGTTACATAAAGGGGACTGCAACTGACAAATAGTGAACCACAGGCACTGAAATATTTGCAAATATAAAACTTAACAGGGATGATGGACTCGAGAAAACCAAACAAATATAGCCATCTGATACTTCTCATTTGCTGGTTAGACAGGGGTTTGTAAAGATACTTTTTTCCACCTGCCTTTGCAACGTGACAATAACAGTGGTTCTCCAGTGTGGTACTGAATTAGGAGGCATTTTGTTTGTATTGTTAGAGCCTTAATTGAAACAGTCAGAGAGAAATGTTTTATTACAGAGAGAGAAAGGACTTTTTTAATAAGGCTCTAAGGAGACTCAGTTTTAATGATGCCTAACGCAATGTTTTAAACCACACAGTGCATCTACACGCTATTTCTTGTTAAATGTTGGTTATTTAACAGCAGGCTGGCACCAGATTGCCTGCTGTGGATAGTTAGGGCTGGCTCGTACAAGTTCTGACAGTCTCAACATTGATGAAAGACAGCGTCAATTTTAATTCTTCCAGTATTTCACTTCTTGACACTTCCTTTCTCAGACTACTATTTATAACAGATGTTCTTCGCATGGCAGTAAGTGTAAACACAAATATAATCAACTGCTAAGCTGTATGTCCTGACGTCACTTGGAACGCTAGGTATGAGACCAGGATTATAAAAAGTAGGTGCATCTGTTCCTCATAGGTGCTTAGCACTCAGTGCTTTTGATATGGATATGAAAATAAAGATATAAGACTATAGCCATTAAAACCTAAATATTACGAGTCAGCAGTCGACAAGAGCAAGCACGATACAGAAAACCAAGTTTAGCAGTATATAGTAAGTTAACATCCATATAAATATAAGCTAAGAAAAATAAACATGGTTTAAGCAAGCTCTTGAAAAAAAACTATCAAACTATGAATTTTCAATTAAATTGTTTAGGCACAGTCCAGTTATATTTCAAATCAGTTGACAACTTTTATTTTTCAAGAGGTTTGGGGTTTTTTTCCCTCCCTTCTCCCACTTGGGGAATTTTCACATATTTACTTTGGATAATGCAAGGGGTTTGGGGTTTTTTGTTGTTGTTGTGGGGCAGTGTTTTGGTTTGTTTTTCTTTTCCTGAAGAAAGGACACTGCAGATGCTGTTTCAGATGAAAAAAAAAGAAAAAATTGTATCTGTAGTAGATTAAAATAGAAACAAAGTTAAACGTAATCCATTATAAAATTACAGAGCATTGAAACTTGAATCCTTCCCCTTCATAGGCAGAGCTGTGGCAAGCAAATTTTAAAGCAAGCTCTTTTTAAAAATCAAAACTGTCTCATTGCCAAAATATACTTTTTTTGTCTAGGATGTGACAACTTGTGCGAATACAGGGAACTTGTGACATACAGACAAAGAAAAGGTGAAAGGTCAAAGAGTTATTTGGAAGTTACGGACTGAAAAGCTGAACTACAAATACTCATAAAAACAACATGACAAAACGCACACAGGCCATTTCTACCAGTCTTGAAGAGAAAGAAGTACTCGGAGTTTTGTGTTAGTTCTGATTTTTCCCCATAGCCCATTTCTAAAAGGCAGGTTTACCCTAAAGGAAATGGAAAAAAACAAACAAATCAGAAATGTTGAAAAGGTTACTCAATCAATCATGGGACACATTAGCAGCAGTAAACAAGGTTGTCTAACCAGAGCATTAACCTTCAGGAAGGAGGTAGAAGTAATGAAATAATCTAAACCCCCCAAACACATCAGTTGGTATGCAAATCTAATAACCAGTTACTTCATTATTGATGCTGACATTCCTTTTGTTGCTCCAAGAGGGGAATTTGCATTTTGTGGTAGAAGGACTATGTACAGGCAGTATGTAAAATGAAGTAAAACATCTAAAAACGTCCTAGTAATTGTCAAAGACCTACATAATGAACTGAACACACCACAGAGTAATGAAAGTAAACATCCCATCTTATATAACCACAGTCATAGAAAACACTTTTTGCCATGGTTTCTGATGAGTATGAAAAAAGTTCAATAACACATTGAAAACAAAGAAATTCTTTCCAGATGACTAGAAAACAAACACACACATGCAAAAAAAACAAAAAAAAAAAAAAGGGAAAAATAATAGCCAAACTTCTTAAGTATTTCAAGTCTGAAATAGTTGTAATTCTACGTGTAGAAGACATAAAAGTAATCTCAACCTCGAAGCCCACTAGACCACGCAGCATAGTACTAAGCAAAAGCAGTGTTTCCAGGGACTCAGTACCTGTATATACCCAAGTATTTAGCAGTGAAAGACCACAGCTCTCTGTACGGGCCATGTGTTTGTAGATGTACACACAAATGGAATGAGTACTTACTGAAAAGCCAACTGAAAATATGACTTGAAGTGCATTAAGTGCCTGACAATATGAACAAAATACAGAGCAACAGAATTAGGATGAGGATAAAACCTTAGCATTTCCACCTTCTAGGCATTCTTAAGTCAAACATTTAAATTTCCAGGCAACAACTCCGCACGCAAGACCTATCCTTTTCAAGCATTACTGTATTCATACTTGCATAAATACACACACAGAGATCAGAGATGATAAGAACACCCATGGTCCGTTACTCCATTCTTTCAAAATGCCTGTCTTTTCTAACCTTCACATCTTTTAATGCTAGGAATACTTACATTTTAAATTATCCCAGCAATGGATTCTCTGTAGCTTTTCTGGGGCTGCCATTCCACATTCTAAAGAATTTCATTTTCACAGACTTTTTTTCCTTCTCCTTTTATTGCTATTCATCTTCCTTCTTTCTGTAAGTTAATTTTCTATAGTTAATTTAACCTTTTTATTTTCACTTTGTTGCTCTGAACTACATTTTAAATTTCTTCTCTATTCAAGCATTTGAGATGGTTATCATATCCCTTCAGTTACTATTTCCCTGACTAAGTCTCCTTTTTTGGCTGTTGTCCCTCACTGCCTCCAAACCCAAATACATAATATGCCGTTGAATTTTGCCTGCATGAAAAGGGCACAATCAGACCATTTAATCTTTTCCCAGTAATTGGTCCCTTCAATCTCCAATCTCTTTGGTAGCTTTTTTTCCTGAATTCCTTCCAGCATATTCACATTTTTGTTGTGCCAGCTCCAACAGTGCTAGCATACGTAGGCTAATGCATGAGTGTTTACATATTGAAAAATGTACAGGCAAATGTCGAGTACAAACCAAAATGAATTTAGAACAGATTTGAGACAAAAATCACATGCCAGTGCAAATCCTTTGGGGAACACCCAAATGTCCTGGAATTAAACTTTACCCTAGGAAACAGCTGGAAGTGAGTATGTGCTAATATACACCTATCTTGATCAACAGAGACAATAGAAGAACAATGCCTGTTTATATCATATGAAGATCCAGCCTGAATGTTTCAAAAATTTTGCAATTATCACACATGTATATACTTAATTAGTTTAAGACACTGTCTCGAATACAAGAAACCTAGAACCCACAGTATTTAGATTTGGAAAATAGACAATTAATACGCCCACTGCAAGATGCTCTTGAACGAACACGCATTGGATTTGAAGCAGGCTGAAGGACTCCCATTTGAAGGGTTAAAACAGCTTACACTGTCAGGTAGGGAAAGAGGCAATAGCCTTCTTAAGAATCAATCTGACCAATGTGCTGAACCTAGTACAAAATATATTTGGAAGAAAACATAGCTTAAAATACAGCTGACTGAAAGCATAAGTTTATCCAGAGAAGACAGTTAGTGGCATCATGTCTGTAATCCTTTGTTTAAGTGTTTTCAGTTTGGACACACAAAAAAAAATTTAAAAAAAAAAATTCTAGCTTGGTGTTTGCCAGGTGAAATCTGGAGCCTAAAACAATCTCTGCTCATCACAGATAGTCTTCATTTCTGCATGTCTGACCTTCTCTTCCCCAAAAATTAATTCTGCTAGTCATAAACAACCTTTTTACCATACATATGCTCCACCTTAACCTTGTGGCACCTCCAGGTAATTCTCCATGCTGATTTGTTCTAGTCTGACGTCTCTGTGTGCTGGGATTTAGGTTAACCTTTTATGCTTCCATAACAGATGCTTCATACACTCCAGTCAGGGATTTTGTTAATTGCTTCTCCAATGGTGAGGACATCTCAGCTGCGAGGGATTAGTAAAGAATCAGGAAATCAACAACAGGTAAATTAGAAGTGGATCAGACACTTCCCCATTGGAAAAAAAAAATGTAAATGTTAAAAGCTAAGTTTGATCCTCATGTTCATGCATGCTTTCAAAATAGGATTTGTCAATTGCAGATGCAAAGCAGCTCCAATTTGATATTAGTCACTTTGTCTAGTTTACATTCTGAAACATTAAAGCTGCATAAATGACCTGCCAAGTATTGATGTAAGCTTATTGACAAAACAGAATGCTTCACAGTAAGGGTATCATCTCACAAGGCTCCACACAGTGACTCTGTAATTACTGTTTCAGCCGCTGCATATCAGATCTCTAGTATACTGAGCATGATTCACCAAAAATAAAAAAAGAATTAGCTGATGTAAGTAGGAATAAATTATATGAAACCAATAATCTTTGAGAACTCAGAAAAACAGAATTATTCTAAAATGATCACTTATGCTTCTTTCACTAAGGTTTAGAAATAATGGGTAAACTCAGCAATTTCTTTAAAAAGTCATTAAATACTTATCCATTCGCACATAGATCCCTACCACATCCTCTAGAAAGCTAGGACAAAACAACAAAATAACTAACAAAAAAAGAAACATACGAGAACAAATTTATTTCTAGTATTCCATCTAAAACGACTACACTTTTGTGTTGGGCAAAACATACATACTTAAAGGCAAGAGAAGATCAGAAGGTCTAGCCAAAACTTTGAATTTGGGCTGGGCAGGGAGGCAGAACTGCTAGTTATTTCACAGGGAGGAGGAGGGGAGAGAAAAAAAAGTAACAGAAATGGATACAGGGTCCAACTAGACCTGCATACCTCAAGTCCATAAAATATGTCTGTATTTAGTTTCTTCTCTTGCCTTGAGGTGGCATCTTGTATGTTCCTTCTACATTTCCACCTGCTTTCCACTCTCCTTGTCTGTCTACTTTTACTTAGCAGTTTGCATATTTATTTCATTGGGAATATTTTCATTATGCTATTCTTTGATAAGAAAATCAAGTTTTTAAAAAACAAAAATATCAAAATCTTAACCATTTTTAATCATCTGTGAAATGTACACAAGTTTATGCAATCTCTCGTGAGTAGATATTACGCTTATCTCTTCTGCCGGAGAAAACAGCTCTAACAACTAGGTTGCCAGCAGTCCGTGTCTGCCTGGTTTTGGTTGCTTGTTGGCCAACCCAGAGCAATCACAAACTACTACATAACCTGCCTCAGACATAAAGGTTAGAGCAGGTGGCACGATTTAACAAAACAAAGGTTTCATTCAAGTTGCTTGAATAGGAATGACCACCTTGAAAATTAGCTCTGAAGACTGACTCTAACAGTTAAGGAGTTGTCCTATGAGGGATCACTCCTCTACATAAAGAGCAGGCAGAATCTGGCACATAGATGCGCACACTTCAATAATCCATCATTTCAGTATCAATAGTGTTAGTTATTGAATCTTGCAATCTTTGTTCAGTTCCTCTATTTCAGAAAGTTTTTATTTGGAATTCCTTCAGGTTTTTACCCCTATTAATATTCATCTACACGAATGATGTCTTTAAATACCAATAACCGTTCCACTTCATCCATAATTTATGAACCTCTTCTTAACACAAAATCCATAGGTATCACTTTTTGCCCCTTGACTCCAAAAATTAAAGCCAGACAAAACTGTAGTGAACAGCATAGGAATATAACTGTCATTTTCTGCAATCTCAAAGAAATCTGCAGTTTAGATAAAGTTCATATTTATTTCACATCGGAGACAAAAAGCTATTAAAAGCACCCTGTGGCTTCAAATCCATTTTATTTACTTTATTTACATTTTAACAATGTTTGACAAGGTAAACCTCTTAAGAAATATTGTATCATTTGTGAGAAAAGGTGCTGAATTTTAAGAAAGCAAATATTCTGAGCCATTACAAAGGGTTCCCTCGAAGGGATATTTTCTTTAAATTACAGCTGTCAATCAAAAATATGACTTTGTTCTTTGTTATGTGGAGACTAGGTTTCAAAGGGAAGAGTAATGTAGAAAAATTAAAAAGAAGCTTTACTCAAATAAGGATAAACAGGAGACTGAATAATCAGAAATATTTCAGAGAAGAGACAGAAGTCAAGTCTAGAAATCAGGCTGAGAAATTTTTAGAGGCATTTCCTAATATGCACTCAAGTTATTTGCAAGTTAAAAGATGTCATTCCTGTTGGTATCTTCCAAATCTAAAGAGCAGATTTAGTGTGTTACATAATGCAGAAGACAACGTTAACTAAATGTTAACAGTAATTTTGAAACACAAGGAAGGACATTAAGCACGAACAAATGAGCCTTCACAACTCTGTACGATGGTGTCCAATGTAACATTGCATATATACAATCACATGTGCAAAATACTACCACAGAAATTAAAAAATACTCACCCCTGCATGAACTTCCGTTTTTACAAGCGCAGGTAGTCATGGAGGACTGGACCCTGCAAAGATTCCTAGTGTACTTCCCCAAAAAGCCTCATTAGCTCACGTCTACACAACAGCACAAAGGCACGCAGTACAGAGATCCCTGAACTGAGACCCAAACAAGTCAGCCTACACTTTGCAGCCCAAGAAGCACCACTGCCACGCTCTCACAGCACCAAAAATCAGCCTACAAAGCCCTGCCTCCTGGCCCCATGCTAAAAACCACAGAGATCCCAACCCAAGCTGGCCCATAACTAACCCAGGCAAAGTTTTCCCATCTGCAAACCTCAGCGCTTCCCATTTCAAAGCTGGCACGGCCAGAAGTGACAGTGCCCACACAGCGGGGCAGACGCATTCTCAGGAAAGGAGATCCATCAAGTCTGGTGATGACACTGGGAAACCATGCACTAGGGAATCCCATCGCCAGGAGGGAGAGGGAGAAGGAGAGGGATGAACCATAAGGAGGCATCTATAGTAAGGCCTACTAGTAGACAAGCACAAGTGCAAGAACAGTTTAAGAGTTTACAGACGCAATATTATATGCCCGCATAGAAAGTTAACCATTTAAAAACTATCAATATTTGCGCCCACGCAACACACAAGTACTGTTGCCATAAGAAAGCATAAAGAACAATAGCTGGGTACCAAGCTGTTCATTTCAGCAACCTACGTTTCATTACCATTTCTATAGTAATTATTATCAGGGCATCAGATAGTCATGTTTTTCTATCACTCTGTTATCTAAAATCAATCATCCTGATTTTATAAGTCCTGCATCATAGGTTTACAGGCTGAATTCCACTTTCAGCAGGAAAGCTTAACACAGAAATCAGTATTTAAATTCAGAATTTGTACAGGTTTTAAATAAGGCTAGTCAATGAAATTAACTCTCTTACTTAGCAACAAAAAGACAGTTTGAATACAGTATCAGAAGGGTAGAAATCCAGGCAAAGCAGATATCTTACTAGCATAATCAGTCTTCTAAACTTTTCATGTTCCAGTGACACAATAAGCTGTTTAGCTTGCTGACCATCCTTTACAAATGGTCAGCAAATTGTCTATATGGATAAAGATACTACACACACAGAAAACACACCTACTTTCCAATGTAAAAAGTGCTTGATATATGAAATCTCAGTGCAGTAAAACTTGATAATTGTGAACAAAGCAGCACTGACCGAGATAGGTCATTCTGTAATCCCGGTGCTATGAATTATGTTTTTGATGGCATACGGGACTGGTATATCGCTAGGTCTGGATAAGGTAAAAAGGTAGTTTTAAATTCTATATATAGGTTTTAATTTGCAACAAGGAGTGGCTGAATGGTGTAGCCACAGATTTCTTGCTTATCATACAATCATTTTAAATGGTATTTCTTTGCTAGATCAAGTAGCTGCAGAGTTAGTTTCATCACTAAAATGGCGTGTTTTCTCTGTCGGTGGTTTTAGGCTATCAAATGTAAATAACTTTCTGTTACTCTGAAGTTTTCCGAGTGTCTCCCCAAAGGCGATGCATAACGACTTCTTGTTGAAAAGATTAAATGTAACATTTTTCAATCTCTCTCAAGATAATTCTTTGATTTCAGAGATGTAGCAATCTACCTGACCAAGCTGTCAAAAAGCTCACACTGAACATGGACAGACCACAACCTGGAAGGCTGTCTGTACAGACACACACGCGCACAGAAAACCAGCCAAATTGTTCCAGGAAAGCTTGCATGAAGTCAATTTGCGTGATGTGCAGTGATACCACATCCTATGAAATGATGAGGATTGGTCTGATAGGTTTCTTTAAAAAGAAAAAAAAAAACCCACACATTTAAGGAAGAGCAAGTATATTCTTGCACAAGTTACCTAACCTGAACTTGCCCCAGGTCCCACTGTCTAATGTGGGAATAATGCTTGCAACGTGGGTTTGTTACAAGGTTAAAATCCAGTTGTTATTAAGCAGTGTTCAGACAAACAAACAGAAATGCATAACCAACTGAAATACAACTGGCTGAGATGCAGGCATTATACTGGTCTTTCTTCCTGTTCATTCATTTATGGAGTCTCTTAAGCACACATTACCAGCACACACAAAATTAATTATGTTATTTATTTTGGTAGAGGGGTAGTTCTAGAAGATCCTAGAAGAATTTTGTGTCCACCAGGACCAGACTGAGACTCCCAAGTTACATATTCTATAGCAGAGCCGTCTTTTTAATCACCCCTGAGCCACCTGCTATTGTTCCCTTGGATAATGCCTCTCCAGGCTCCCAAAACCACAACATAACTTTGAGACACTGCACACCTTCACAGCAGTCCAGTAAGCAAAACAAAATCTAGCTTTAATCCCCAGAAATTGCAATTTTACAGTGGTGAGGTTGCTACGACACAAGGGTCGATACCAGTTTGCCAGGTCTGTAGCATCAGTTAAGGGCAGACTTGCTCCACTTGCATTAATATCAATATGACATGAATATGTCTAAATCACAATCCAAAAGCATGCCTGCAGCTCTTGTTGCCATATCTGAGCAAGGTTTAGTTATTTGGGTTGGGGACCAAATTCAGTTTCAGGGTGATCTATCTGAACTATATGATCTATGGCTGAGGGTCTCACTGTCGCAATTGCACTCCCTGTTGCACTGGCCAGGCAGTGGTGACCGTGTCTACAAAAAATGCAATTGCACCTCTGCATTGCAGCCAGACTATACCTTTTGCTGCTTTAACTGTCGTGGCGCTAACCTCCCACCAGCTGCCGTCATGACATGCTTCAACTTGGGAGCAAATAGCAAAGGTCACGCTGCTGGTGCTTTTTACCGCTTAGGTGCCTGAGCACAATACTCATCACAGAGGTCAGAATCTCAGTAAAAAGACCACTTGATGTTAAATGATGCCTCGGCCCACTGTTTTGACCTGACCTCATGCTACCCAGACACTGAAGCAGTCCTGCTTGCAAAAAGTCAAGTCACCAGATAAAGGCTTAAGAGGAAAAAGCCAAGCAAACCATACTGTGGCTGTCTTGCTTTGTGAATCCAGTTGCACTACAAAGAGAGAGGGACATGCATCAACAATGAAGAGAACTGCAAAAAAGGCTGCTTTCCTCTACAATTGTAGAGTAAACCTTATTACAGTTAGTACCGAGTGTTATCTCCAGAACTGCTTTGTTTCCACTCTGTTTCACAGTTTAGAATATACTTAAGTTTCCTTCTGCTCTGGTAAATTGATTTTTGTACAGCGTGAGGGGACGTGTTCTGCTTCCGACTATAGATTTAAAGAAATACTACACATCACCTTACACTGAGTAAAAATCAATTTTCTACCTGTAGGTGATGAAACTATTTCTCACCCCTGCTGAGCGGTCATATATCTCATAAGGCTTAAAATCATAAACTGGTTCATTTCACCAAGAGCAAAACTAAAAGGTGAACTCTTTAAATATATTATTTTACATGTTACTCAGGTGTGCCTTTCCAAAGGTTATCTGTAGTTTTATCTACTATGTTTAATATTAAGCTTTCTCTTCCTCACTCTTATACGCTCAGCTGTTATCAGAGACTTTGGTCTTGGTAAAACCCCAAAACACATTACATCTGAAAAATGCAAAGCAGTCGTCTCTCCCTTTCTCCTGGTGATAAAGGGCATTCTAGAAGAAGAGCTGCATTAAAAGCTCAGATCTGAATCTGAGCACAACAGAAAGCCAGCTGTTAAGATTTGGCTGTAGACTGCTGCAAAATTATCTTATTTGCAAAGCTCACTATGTGGTGAGGCAGATAAATGATAACACCATGAACTAGTAAAAGGCAGAAAGCTTTATTCTACACATATCTGGGTCTGACTTCAAATTTCATATTGAATATGCAGCTTTGAACATATATTCATAAACATTCACTCCAAGCAGTTCTGCACATGCAGCATTTTAATATGGGGAAAGCAGGACTAAGCTATTTCTCTGCATAATGGTAGAGAAACAAATATTTTAACATTCAAGTGGAATAAAATGTTCAGAAAAGAAATGGCTGGCAAAAAAAGGGCTCATTTCTGGCAAAGGATGCATTTCCAGCCAAATGGGAAAAACTTCTCCCCGTCAGTCAATCAATCAGCGCATAGTTTATTTTAAGCTGGTGATAATATGGCTTTGGAGATTAGGAAACTAGTGAGCTACAAAGAAGATCAAATTAATTTTCCTTAAGAGAAAAAAAAACAACCTTCAACAAATAAGCACAAAGCTTAACCCTCTCTATCAAGTTCATAATGGAAAAACTATTCGGAAACATTATCTGATGTGAATTTGGTCAGTATCATGAAGCTGAAATAAATGAGCCAGCTGAGAAGCAGGAATTATGTACTGCATGTCTGAGCTGGAGGAGTTTATTATCATGGTTTCTTTTGTTAATTGACTAATTAACAGAGCTGTGCAAATACAAAACGAAGAACGGAAAAATTTACTGCATAGACAGCCTCAGCCAGAATTTTCAAATTTTAATGCTTAAGGTTAGGTGCCGAGATGCATATTTAGCACTTTAACGATAGCAGCCTCATTTTAAAGTCAGGTAAGCACCCACAAAATGTACAGCTGCAGCAGAAGGCGCAAGTTCAGTGCCCAGAAAACAAAGCAATTTTGATTTAAATTCCTAAATTTGGGTCCAATGTCAAGCATCCGTGTTTGATAAATTTGGTCCTCATTCATCTCGCAGCAAAAAGCAATGGGCCGCCTCCGCATCCCGTAACAGCCAGTTAATTATGTCCTCTGCCGTCCGCAGGGGAGAGGCTACGCACATAAAGAATATTCAGAAGCAGGGAGCTGCTCTCCACGCACCCTTCCAGTGACTTGCAGGTAGAGACAAGGCACTCAGACCTGAGGATGGAAAGGAAGGGGGGAGGAAATTTGGGAGTCCTTCTTCCTCTTCCTGTAAGAGCGGGCTTTTGTCCCACCTTCCTATGGGATGGTGACCAAGGTCACCGGTCCCAGTGTCCCTGCCTCAGCCCAGCATTAAGCAGCTCCCCAGGGCACATGCAAGGTGATATCACACGGGAGGGACGAGGTCTGACAACTACCTCACAGCTGACACTGTGCTCATAGGTGAAACGTGGAGTCACTTTGGCCCAGTATGCTCCAACAGGCAAACTAGTCCAGTAGGATCTTTGCCATGTGTGCTCTTCCCATCTTCCATATTATTATGTCACAAGAAAATTTTAATCAAAAGCCCACTTGAAAGTTCCTTTCAGTTTTGCATTAAAAAACGCATTACTGTATTTTCGATCGGCTGTATCTTCATCAATATTGCTAAAAAAACACTCCCTTTGATTCCCCAAGAGAGGATCGCAGCTAAAATGAGACAAAGATTATTCTAAATGGTGGCACAAACCCCAAAAGAAAACATGCCTTTCAAATAAGTGCAGCAGCTTTTAATTTCTGAATTGTGCAGTCAAGCATACACATTCTTGTCTGATGAAGAAGAATATAATTACCTAGGGGCATGTCAAAAATAACTGTTGCTTTTCCCTTCCTATCCTTTCTTGGGAGAGCAGAGTTTGGTGAGCCAATCAAGAAATTAAAACTGACATTTCACAAACTGATCGTCATGTTGCTATTTATTTATTTTCTTGTTTGCCTATTTAGAGTGAGTACAGCTATCAGGCAAATACACTGAGAATCTGACACAGCCTTCAGCAGCATCTGAACTAATCCTTAAGAAAATTAATTCCCTAAAAAATAAACCAGGAAATCTCAGGAGGTCATTGTGCTGTCCTACATCTTCTATAGTGAACTAAATGCTTGAAATTCCAGTTTAAACAATTTCAGCCACCTACCTTCTATTTTAAGAAATATCATACTTGAGAAAGCAGCAGAGTTGTTTTTTTGGTGCGGTGCTTGTTTGTTTTTTCTTTCTTAACTTTCACCCATTATCAGCAGAATTATTTTGCAACTGTTCCTTACTGCAGAACAGGGTGTTCACACTCTTCTCAAATACAATGGTAGCAAACTGAATAGTATTTCTTTTATTGACCCAGCATAGCACACAGCAACAAGATAATTTGGGGTGTTTTAAATATTCACACCCAAAGTATACTGTATGCCTGTTGTTTTGTTGTACAGTAGTTTTGTTTACATAGAGACTCAAATTCAGTGGTCAGCTCCAGAAGTCTTGTCCCCTGTGTTTCAGATTTAAATAAATTACTTCAGGTTACACTATTGTAACAGCTGAAAATTTGGTTATGACTTAAGTTAGTTTAATTTCCAGAACAGTTCATTTCAAGAACAAATCTGGGTAAGCAAAAGAGTCTTGTCATACAAATCCCTGAAATATGAGGAAGGAAGTGTTTGCACAACTAAATTTTAATCCTTGACACTAAGCCTTAGCATACAAGCATTAATACTTTCATTATAAAGACTATCTATCAAGACAACAAGGGTCTGAGGTAAATATTACTGGTTTTTTCCGTTACAAATTAGATCTTCCCCAGGGATACTGACAGACTTCCAAAGAATCATAAAGAACCTTTCCTGTATCTGAGATACATGCTTATCAGCAGTCATACTGGGGTACATGCTAGAAAGGACAGTTTCCTGGGTTTTGCTGTCATGTATTCCACCACACAGGAAAAAAAAACAAAAAAAAAAACCAAAAAAACCCAAAAAAAACCCCAAACCAAACCAAAAAAACACCTGAACATTCAGAAAATTCTTCCCTGATGTTCACATTGTTAAAAGTTCATAGAATCATAGAATAGCTCAGGTTGGAAGGGGTCCATAAATATCATTGAGTCCAACTCCCTGTTGAATTCAAAGAGAAAGTAAATTTCTTTTAAAAGTTATCACGAATTAAACAGTATTTATGAGCCATTAAAGAGAAATTCAAAAGTTTGGAACTTAAGTTGTGTCTCGGTAGGTATCAATAGTTTCTATACTACTAAATGGTTCTTTAAATTAGTAACTACATGTGACATGAGCAGACTTGCTATATTATACAAAAGTCACATTGTTAATTACCAAATAAAGAAGCCAGAATTTGTTATTCAGAGGTTCATGGAAAGATGCACAGTACTAGCACACGTATCAAGCTGCTTGAGATCATCTCAAATACTAAAGAAACAGCCAAAATTTACTTCATTTCGAAGCCATACTGCCACATTAATGATAAATAATACTTTTAAATTGGATGTGTAATACCGTAACTTGCTTGCTTTAAACAATTACCTTGTGTTAGACATTGCTCAGGTGAGAGTTTTCTAGCAAGAACAACACTTTTTTTGAACAACGTAACTGTATGCACAACTACGCATTTTCACCACCATTTAGATTAGTTGACTTGATGATGCTGTCAGCACTCTGGTCATGGCAATGTGGAATTTATCCTGAACTAATTTACCTTGAAAAGGACTTGTTTCAATGAGTGGTGAATCCATAGTTCATGGCACAATATTCATATTCTTGCTTTTAAGTGAAAGAGCTTTGCATTCCTCCTAGTTATCAGTTCTTTAAAAAAAAAAATAAAATTGACCAATAAGTCTTACCAGTTTCTAGAATATTTACAGTCCCATTAACCATCGCCAAATAGTTTTATGTATCACAAAAATCCTTATAACCTACATCCATGTGCTTGTGTATATATATAGGCTCACACATTTTTTCAAAAGATATTACATTAAATTAAAAAGAGATTAAGAAGAGATATTAAAAAAGTAAAACTGGGCAGAGATTGTCTGTAATGAGACAGTTCATTGTAAATATCTCATTAACTTTGGTCAGACTAAAGCAAGTTGGTAATGGCCTCCCATGTAAGACAATATAACTAACTTACTAATGATAATTTCTTGATAATATAATTATTAATTAAAATGCAAATAATAACCACTTTCATTAAAGTCTACAGACTCTGCTCACAATAAGTAGAAAAATTTTATCCTGTTAGTATCAAATATGTGGCCCCTAATATAAGACTCTAGCGAATCAGCCACTCTTTTCTCTCCTGTTACTGAAATATTATTGCGATGTTCCAATTAAGTGTAAAAATATTTAGAGAGGCATATCTTACATTGCAAAAATTAGATCAAGTGCTTTGGTTTGTACTGGTAGAAATGAAAAAGTAGTTTGCCTCACTGTTTTGTAAAACCATGAGTCACACGAGATTTACATCATCTTCCTTCTGACACAAACTCAAAATTCTCATATAACTCAACAGTTAATATTTGCTTTGTGTTTCAAAAATCCAATTCACCGAGATGGTTTCTAAACACGGTAAATAATTTAAGAAACTGCAAAGTCTGCATGTGGAAAGGTTCACATGAACCTTGAAAATTCTTTTGTTGCATTATTTAGTATAGTTATAAATGTCAGGTTACTGTTCATAGAGGTATGTCTGTTTAGAATGGCATTTGCAGAATAATGTTTGCAAAAGTTCATATAAGTATTCCTCTCAGTGCTGCTGGCAAGGATATTTTTTTTTTTTTTTTTTTTTTTTTTAAGTTCTTCAACATGGCAGGTCCCTTTAAAGGAGATGCTTCATGTTTGTTCTGTTTGCAGCTCTGCGTGTCCTACGGCAGGTCAAATACATTCCAGAACTATATAATTGTTATTGCTATTGTCTTAGTTGCACACAGAAGCTCTGATCAAGTAACAGGATCCTCCACTGAGCTTTATGCTGTACAGTTATGATTTAAAACAAGCAAGCAAACAAAAAAAATCCCAAAACCTCTCTACTCTAAGAAGTTTCCACTCAAAATGTAAGAAAAGAAGATGAAGACAGATAGCAAAATATAAGAAAACAAAGAAAGAAAATAATTTATTTGCCAGGATATATCCAAATGCCCAGGGGAAGATTTTATTTTAATTAAAAGCAGTATGCATATGGAGTACAATAAGTCAGAACAATCACCCAGGGCATTAGTTTCAAAGTACCTGTCTTGTGTTTTCACTCTTAATTTTTATTTTTTTTTTTTTTTTTTTTTAGAGATGGAAATGATTACTGCATGTCTGACACCTACTATTTACGATCATATAAGCAAACCTGATCCATTGAGAAGTGCCATCTCAACCACCACTGCTTTGGAGTTTAGGTTAAAAAGTGGCAGACCAGCAAGAGCTGAACAGTTAAAAAAATCTACCTGCTCTTTAGACATGCTCTACATACTGTTCAAAACATTTGAGCTTTTTATGACATGTATTTTTTTGTTCAAGGGCAATTACTCAGAACATAGTAAAACATGCTTTTATATAGCAACTGATCAGATCAAATTAGGTGAAAAAAAAATTCACTCCCAGTTTGCTATCATACCAGCCAAGCTCATATCTAGAAGGAACTCATTAAGGAACAAGGCACTGAAAATAAGCAGCTATAATATATCATTGACCACTTTCTCATGTTCTTCAGCACCACAACTCATGTGTCTACTGATAGGACACAGCATAAAGTCCTAAGAGACAGGCTACATGCAGCATCCAATGTTTCATATGCATCTTTGCAACATTTCATATAGATCTTTGCTAAGTTTACGCTCAGTTGGCCCAAGGGATAGATTCAAAGATTTCCTAGAACACATAGTTATTTTGTACACAGAACTGAGAACAGGAAATACTTCTGTTGCATATCCAGCAAGACAACAGATTTGTTCTTCAAACATCTACACACACTACACACAAAAATACGATAGATACACTTGGAGAAGCACCAAAGCAGTACCCTAAAACTTCTCTTGTCAAAACAGCAAGACTGTTCACAGTGCCCATAGACACTTCAGCAAGGCTCTTGCCGAGACTAGTGTGCTCTACAAGAACCTCGCTCTGCCTTCCTCACCAGTGAAGATCCACCTCCAAACTTTGAACACTCAGCCTGTTGGCTTAAAGACAGGCAACATGAATGGTGTCTATCGATCTAATGGTTCCAGATTGGTTGTCCAGTTATGCAACAGTGCAAGTTTTTACAGAAGTCCTGTAATACAGCCTCCTTCTCCAAGAAAAATGTTTTTCTCTATCAAAATACAGAACTGTTTCATGTAAATGAGAGGACAAATAGTTATCACAACTTTTTTTTTTTTTTTTTTAAACAAAGTAATTTTGAATCTTTACAGACAAAACACTACTACAGCTTAGGACTTAAGATTCAGCTTAGCTGCTATGCTATTTTAAAAAACAGTTGATTCATAGAAGAAGAAAAATAAATTGTCACATATTGGTCACAGGAAACATTTTTAATTCTAAAATCTGATTTCATGCCAAAGCAAACAAAACAGATATGAAGTCTTACAGTTTTCCACTACAGATACCTATGAAAATGTAATTTTAGGCTTCAATTTCAAGTTTTATCTGCTTTGTTCTTCCTACAAGTATATTTCTTCATGACATCTCAGTAGAGCATGGTTATTTAATACATTCCATTTCTTCCATTTAATTTCTGCTATTTCAATAAATAACGGCTGTTGTCATATAAAACTGCTAGAAGTATCTTTTTTTGTCAAAGCATTTTCTGTTACGTTTCTTCGCTGCAACAAAGCAAACTTTAAAAAAAAAAAAAAACAACAAACCCACATTTTCTTCATATGATCTGCTAAAAAAATTTAATTGAAATAACTTCTCCTGATGACAGCTTTTCCAAGGGAAAAATTCTTAGCTATACAACTCAGAATTTATACAGAGAACACAAGACTGATATGTCCTAGGAAACGTCTTCCATAAAATACTCTAGTGCTGTTTGTTCTAATACACAAAATAAAAATTGATCTCAATGACAAAGGGAAACTAGAAATTTTTAAAAAGCTTAACCATCCTTTAGCCTGGCTCAATCCATGACTGGAAAACCAATGAATTCTGAAGGTGTGATTTATCCATGTGATGTAGGTTGCACTATAAAACATGGATTGTTATCCACTGAAAACCATTGGAGAAGCAGTGAAGCTCCTAAAAGCAAAATTATTGCAAGTAGTAAATATGAGACATGCAGTATGACAAATAACATTAGATAAGCCAAGTTCTAAACTACCAATATTGAATATATTCTTTAGACATTTATAAGTTTCAGCAAATGCAGTCTGACACCAGTTCTGCTCCAGAAGTCCATGCAGGGCTTAAGCAGTTAATAAAAGCATAAAATAGTGTGTGCATAACATGAATAAAAGCCCTTATTCCAACCAGACCCTTAGGTAGTTCACAAACACCACAGCCAAATGCCTTGTTAGAATTTATAATAAATATTTACTGCTTGCTCAGATCTCTGCTTCAGCAACATAGAACACCTACATATGTTTATCAAGTGACATATTCCAAATGCATACTGGCCAGAATTTAATCCATGGCATTAAGGACATTTTAATCTCATATATTGTGGGTGTATCTCAAAGCCCATATCAAACTTCACCAGTATCGGCAGAGTTCCCCATAAAGCCTAAGGCGGGCCCCTGATGTTCGTAGAGGGTACTGCTGTGCAACTGAGAAAATTCACTTCTAAGTACTTACGAATGCTTTGCACTCTGGTTTCGATAGCATTTACAAGACTCAACATTTCATACCATTTACCATGCAACCCAACACTATCAACTATTTTACACCAGGAATCAACAAAAAAATAAATGTTTCTGCTTACAAAAGTTTGCCTTCTATTCTGACTACATCTCTTCACAAAAGACATCAAACGTCATCTCCTACTTCATAAACTGTACTTATTAAAAGACATAGTTAATTTTCTTAGCACAGCTAATCCTGGACAAAACTTAACAGGCAGACCAGATTATAATCATACAAGTGAAGCACCTGAAGAAGGGTGAAAGATTTAGATCTTGGTATAGAAGTAGTTCTCTGAAGTCCAAGCGTTAAAGGATTCCTAACACTTGAAGTATGAAAAATCAATTAATGGCAAATAAATATAGAAAGGTATTAGCTGCTCCTAATCTCTGTACCATTTTCTGTTTTATCTGAGAAAACAATGCAGAAGCTTGAAGATAACGCTCGCCTTCACCTGCGAGTCCCAGTAAACACTGAAGACTCAATACAGTAAAAGAAAAGTTTATGAATAATTTTGAACTGCTGCTGTTAGCTTTTAAATATAGGAAATCATTTATTCTGTCTTCCAAAAGATCCAGTTTCAATTGAAAGTTATATATTAAAACAACAAAGTATCTTCTTCTATAGACATATTGCGAAATCTTTCTTTGAATGCATCTTATTGTGCCACCAAAACACAAAAAAATGCTTTTGTTGAATTGTTCTCAGTAACAAGCACCATCTATTTCAGAGTGCCTCAAAAGCAGCTGTTTGGGGTTTAATTCATTTTCCTGACACAATCTAAACATTAAAACAAGAAAAAGTCAACTCCCCCTAAAAGTTATGACACTCCATGACAATATTTTAAAACCTTATATTTCAGACTTTTTCATTCAACCACTGGTTTCTAACAGGACACGCTCATTTACATTTTCAACTTATATCTTTCTTCTTCTTAAAAGATAAAAATCTTAATTTTTTTCCTGAAGATGAAAACAGTTTCTTCTATCCCTATTGACTGCAACAACAAAAAAAACCAACCCAAACAAACAAACAAAAAAACCAGCAAGTTACCACAAACCTCATTAATAGACTCAAAATGCTGGCAACACAGGACCAGAGTACCTGTAACAGAAATTTATGTTTACTACATTTTCCTAGCTTCATATTTCTATGTTTAAGCTATTCTTTGTTAAAACTGGAGAATGAGGGAGACCTAGTCTCAGCAGAGCTCCAAAAGGCCTGGAAAATGGAAATTTCGGTTGAATTGAACATTTTAAAGGTAGTTTTCTATGAATTAAAAAGAAAGCAGTTTGAGGTTTTTTCCCCCCTTTAGTCTCTGGTTTCCTAACCCCCAGTGCTTTAGATTCTAAAGGGGAGAGAAGAGAGAAATCTTTGCTGTCCTCATTTCTCCCACCCTCTTTAATTTCATCTGTGACTTTAATTACATTTCTTCTCATAAGCTTGTCTTGCCTTTATTTTATTTTTAAAGAGATAAGAGCTTGCAGCAAGGCTCCCTAAAAAACTCTTTCAGCTCTATTTTTAATGCACACAGTAAAGTCAGAAGCATACATTAAAAAATACAAAGAGTAACTGATTATTAATTCCAGTTAAACTATTACTGAGAGAGAATCACCGATCAGAATTATACTAATTAATTTTACATAATCAGTGATTTTCTACAAGAGCAGCTTTGTGAGCACTTAGAGTCTGTCAGGCTTTGCTTAATGTTAAATCCTCACCTTTTGTGCTTGCACACTTTACAGTATTGTTGAAAACTTGCCGACAAAAGTAATATTTAAACTTTCAGTATATGCGTGAGCTAAAAATGGATTTACTTCTTTTTGATAATTAATTACTGCTTTGGAATTGCTAAGTAGGAGAAATGTTTATTAATCTATGTACAAAGTTCTCTTCAAGGGTAATCATTTTATCACTTTGCAGCACGATTCCAAAACACAATTCAGCACTTGACAGCTTTTGTTAAGCTTGTTTTTGATAATTGGATACAGAAGTCGCTTGTGGCCATTTGGATGGAACTATTCTAGTTTCACGGAGCTTTTGAAAGTGATCGGACTTAAACACATCACTCATTCTGCTGAGCCAGCTTGACAGTTTTGATAGCCCATTACAGTAGTTTATATTTCATTTCTGGAAGATTTCAGTAGACATCTCAGAATTAGGCTACCTTGGAATCTCAAGTTTCAGTGGGCTCTGACTTTGATCTCAGGCCATCGTTACTTAATGCAAATAACCTATGGCGAGTCCTTTCACATTAACGTTAGCCAGGAACTTTTGCAGTACTACTTTCTCACACCCTTCTTTATTTATAACTGTGTTGGACAGCTTAAGAGGCACCTCTGCAAATCATCGAGAACTGTTTTGCAATAATTTGATTAATAATTAAATTTAACAATAATTAATGGGTATGATATTTGTTTGAATAAAAGAAAGCCAGTGATAGCCTTATGGAAAATAAAGTTGTTTGCATTTTATTACAGAGAAAGTGAAGAAGAAATGCATATTGTAAATTCTGTCTGTTCTTTTCTGCTTTGAAATGGTAATAGCGATGCAATGGGGAGAAAAGCTGGCTCAGGACTGAGCAAATAGGGGGGATGTTATCTGTGAATATTCTATGATGTACAAACCAAGTTTTGACTTGGTATTATTCACGTCCTTCTCTTTAACATCTTAAAAATTCATCGGGTCAGTAGTGGCAACAGTCAAAAACAGTAACGTTGCATTTCAATCGATCTGACCACAGAAGGAAGACATGCATTTTTAACTTTCTAAAGAACAACTCGGAAATTAAAGCAATAGTGTAATATGACTGAAAAAGCAGCAGAAACTCTTCCATTCCCCTAACCAGATGTTTGAGTGGTCCAGCTTTACAAACCTGTTGTATCACCAGCAGCAACCTGACCTGGCTTGCTAAACCAAAGAACATGTACTATCCTTTCCCACAGAAGAATGCAAACACCCAAGGTAATGCGAACAGCTTTCTATATGTCAAAGGGATAAAAATACGCTTTTTGAATGTATATGCAATGTGAACATAAAATACGTTTTTAGCAAAATGAAAAACAATCCCATGCAAAAATCTGGTCAAATAGTCAACTGCGTTTGACAGAAACACTTCCACGTTGTACACACTCCACTCTGAACTCTCGTATTTGTTTCTATTATGAGGTATACTCAAATTATTGTCCAATATAGAGCAATGCTAATTTAAACAGTATGTAGTTTGCTTCTAGTTTTAGTTAAATTACTTTGATTTAAACTGTTTGTTGGAAATACAAGATAATACACGATACAAACTCTATCCCAGCTGAAACCAGGACAAAAAAAACATAAAAAAAGGAAGGGAACTTTTCTACTATTCTCTTCAGTATTTTCATTGCAAAAAGGCCTGAATTGAACATTTTTCTCCTTTTTGGTGTTTTCATATATGACTGGTGCCAAACACAAAGACAGAAAGTATCCAATAAATGCAGTCTATGCAACTGGTTCTCAGCCAAGGTACTTGGAACCAAAATATGTTCAAAGTATTAAAACGTTCCTGAACAATCTGCAAACAAAATCCCCCAGACTCCATACATTAACATATGCTACTAAATAAAATTTTATCAAATATAATCAGGAAAGGTTATTTTTAGACACCCCATAAAGATGGTCTGCTGCCTTCATTGTTGCTTTTTGTTTTGTTTGGGGTTTCTTGTTGGGGTTTGGGGGAGGGGGGGTTAGTGTGTTTTGGTTTTCTATCTTTATCTTCTCCCGACCTCCCTGCCCATGTTTAGATTAAGTTTAGGCAGGTACTAAATTAAGCCATGCACCCAGAGGTGAAGCCGACACTTTTATGATCCTTTTTCTCTCCTAACAGTATAAATGTTATTTAGGGGGATTCATAGAAGGATTATAAAGATGCACATGCCACAGTGTCCTGGCCCATCTTTTCCCCATCTCACTCAGAATAAATGAATGCTACAGAAGAATTTTTTATCAGAAGGAACTCTACTTTTTCCTACTGCAGGCTTTCCTCTATCAGGAGAAACACAGGTTGAATAACACATCTTAAAACTTCTGCGAAGTTATGCCTGAAGTCACTCACTCAATACAAATAAATACATTGCCCAGGGTTGATGAGGGCAATGCGTTACAAATTTACGTCCTCCAAATATTAATACCACTATTATCAGCACAGGATTCTACATGATTCTAGAGGTAATGTTACCATTAGCAAATCCTACTTCTCCTCACCAGCAAATTATAGAAATATCATTATATGGTTTTTCTCCTCCATGGTAAATATAATGGTCCTTGGTGCTCAATAAACATTAGGGAATAAAGCTTTACCATAATGATAAGAAGACATCCAGTTACTTTTCTCATTTATATATGGAGATAAATAAAGCTTAGAGAAGACCACTGACTTAGTTTCATCTTTAGAGGCTTGTGACAGAGCCAAGAGCAGAACTTTCTTAGCCTTGTGTTTAAATTATAATACCAGTCATTAATTTAGTTGTAACATTTACATATATTTAAGTTTCAGCTGTATCTGGTTAAGATAGCATTATGCAGTAAACACTTAGAGAACGTGTAGATAACATGGCTGTATGATTCAGGAAGTCACGTTTTGCTACAAGACACCAACAGTGGGGCAAACCAGAAGGACTAGCAGCAAACAGATTCAGCCTAACATAAAAAAAAAAAAAAGAAAAGAAAAAAAAGAAAAAGCATGGCAGTATCTACTGGAATGTTAATTAAAAGGAAGAGGAAATAAAATTACTGTCCCCAAACAGTTAAACAGTATCCATACCACGAGCGGACTAGGCGAGGGTTTCTCAGCATGCTTTGCAGATTCCCGGTGCAGATCACAACAATGATTTTATTTTTCCCAGAAAAAAAAAAGCAGTTCAAAGTAGAGGTGACAAGGTATTTTCAGCTATGAGGGGCTAGGGTCTGTGTGAATTTGAGAGAGTGTGAGCATGTGTGTATGTGACTTATTTTTAAATTTGGTTTTCAATTCTTAAGATTCAGTAGAGAGTCTCTTGGGTGTCAGTATTTTGTCCCTGTTGTAATGTGTCTGCAGCATATAACTGAAAGATGCAAGTAAGCAAAGATGTTAGCAATATCTGCAAAAAAAAAACCCTAATGTCTTTTTTTTTGTGAAACAGAAAACTCAGGGTTTTTAGTAAAATGCATAATTATACTGGGCAGAGACATCAGATAAGTAGACTTTGATGTGCCTAAAATTTCTAATGTTGAATTTTGCAGTAATTAATCACTACCAAAAAAACTTGGAACTCAAAGAATCACAGACTCGCTGAAGTTGGCAGGCACCTCCTGAGATCACCTAGTCTAACCCGCCAGCTCATAGTCACCTAGACCAGGTTGCTCAGGGCCATATCCAGTTGAGTTTTGCATATCTCCAGGGGTGGAGACTCCACAACCTCTCTGGGCAACTTGTTGCACTGCTTGACCACAGAGTTTAAAAAAAAAAAAAAGGGGGGGGGGGGGGAACGGGACGGGGACGGATACGACACACATTTAAATGGGATTTCCTGTTCTTCAGTTTGTGTCCATTAGCTCTTACCATGTCACCAGGTACACTGAAAGAAGTTTGGCTCAGTCGTCTTTACTCCCACCGATCTAATACTTATACACATTGATAAGATCCCTCCAAGCCTTCTCTTCCCCAGGCTAAGCTGTCCGAGCTCTCAGCCTTTTCTTATAAATCTGATGCTCCAATCCCTTCAGCATCTTCATTGCCCTTTACTGGACTCACTCCACTATGTCCATGTTTCTTTGGTAGAGCCCAGCACTGGTGCTGGCACTCCAGATGTCTCTCCCCAGTGCTTTGTAGAAGGATCACCTTCCTCGACCTGCTGGCAACACTCTTCCCAATCCAGCCTAGGAGGCTATTAAACCTTCTTTGTTGCACAGGCACATTGCTGGCTCATGTTCACCTTGGTGTCCACCAGGAACACCGGGGTCTTTTCTGCAAAGCTGCTTTCCAGCTGGCCACCAGTACAGGAGGTTATTCCTTCTCAGCTGCAGGACTCTGCGTTTTCCTTAGCTGTACCTCACAAGGCTTCTGCCAGACCATTTCTCCAGCCTGCTGAAGTCCCTGCATTGAATTCCACATGATCTATGCTTTGATAGACCTTCTTCGCATTGCCTCCAGTCATTTCACCAACACTTTAATTAAGCAGTAACAACACGGTATACACAGTGAAGGTTTCCTTATGTTAGTTTTGCCAGTACTGAATTACTGTCTACTATTTAAAGTACCCAAGTCACTCTGTACTGTGAAAACTTTCAGCACCTTAGCTACAGGTCACCAACCTGCTTACCATCTTTTCAAGATCCTTAACAAAACCGTACAAATAGAGTGAGACGTCCTAATCTTCCTTCTCAAGGAATTTTTCTGTAGAACTGTGAAATCTTTTCCATGTTTATCTTCCAAGTTTTCACTTATCATGTCTCCTGATGGTTAAGTTTGCCAGCCTGGATAACAACTTTGGTATAAACAAATAGAGTATTTTTGGTTTCTCTCACCCTTGCAGAGAGAGTTATTCTTACAGGTATTCTTATTGAATCCCTGTTAAATAAAAACATACATCTCAATACACGCAGTACATACCTAACAAACCACTGCATTTTTAGACACTGATTAAATATTTTAAAGCTGTTGAATAATCGTAGAACAGCATCAGTTAGGAATAATGATTTTGAAAGGAAGTTCGAAAACGCAAATCAGACTGAAAAGTTCTGCTTGTATTTACTGAAATCACAAAAGTGGTTTTTCCTCCAACACAGCCTGTAGGCATGGCATAGTTTAAAGATGGTTTCATTTGACACTAAGTTTGAGGACAGACTAGTGTCAGTGACACTCACGTACTGGAAAAATGTAACCCGTTTAAGGACAGCAGATCAGGAATAACAACTTATCAGCAGTTATCATATTCAACCAAGAAATTTTTCTTTTACCCCTAAGATAAAATTATTTTAGTGAGTTTAAATGGAATTTAAGAGAAAGGTATATACAAGAAAGCACAGTAGTCACTTAGTTTCTGCTTCCTGTAATATTTATCACTGCACCAGATAAGCACAGGAGTGCTTTACGCAAACATAGCATTTATCTCTTGATAAAATCCTAAGATACTAGACCTAAGTTTAGAACAGAACGCATGCAATCCCTGTAAGTGCTCTTCCTACTTCACCTTTTTAGCTTTAAAACCCTGATTTGTAAATAAAATCCACATAGAAATATGACAATAATGTTAAAGAAAACCCTCCACGATACACACATAACCAAACCAATGTGCGTCATAAGAAAGACTATCCAGTGTGTGAATCTTTCCTGACTGGACCTCATGTCACTACCGGACCCTTTGCTGTCACTAAGTTAGATCAAGTGACCGGTCTTGTCCTTAAACTGTTATATCTTGGCTCCACGCTTCTTGGGTTCAGCATCAACTCTTTCCTTCCAACAAACTACCAGTGAATTTCTCAGCTAATACTTCTTTGAAATTGAACCTTATAGCTCCAATTTGTCACTAAGTCCAACCACACTCAAAAGTAGTAGGGAGACGTGGCCACAGCTCCATTATTCATAGCTGCTAGGTATAAATCAGAGATACTGCGACTGCTGGGAAAGACAGCAGTGGAGAACTAGATGTAATAGAGCTCTGCTCAGCCACCTTCTCTGCCTTCCTTGTTCCCTTTTCCTTAAGGCACACAAAGTATTTCCAGCAAAAATGCTTAAAAAACATGTCAGACTCCCAAGTCGTAACATTAACAAAGCAATTAACTTTTGTCTTCTGAAAGTGGATTTTCCAAGTGTTTATGTCACCAAACTTTTTTTCACAAATATGAAAGCTTATCATTTCATTAAAGGAACAGAGATCCTTAGGTAAGCAGAAAAAAAAAAAAACCAGCCAAAAAAACCAACAAACAACAACAACAAACTAGCTGAAACTTTCACAAAGAGCAGTAAGAAAACTCCTAAAAACCCAAGATAAAAGAGAAGAGTTGGCAAAACTGCCAGCTAGCCTCTCTTTCATGTCTGGGATATTATTTTCACAGGAATTGTGCCAACGCAGATTTGCTGTGCACCTTATGGCTAGATGCACAAATTGGCAGCAGGGGTAGCAGTCCCGAGGGAGAGCTTTCCGTCAGTCACAGCACCTCCAGAGGTCTGAGCGCTGGCCTGAGACCCAGATGATGCAGGACACTGGCCTCCTCTCTGGTCAAGTTATTCGTGGTTCCTAATGAAAAGCAACTTACAAGAACTACTTTTTATATTATTACTTTATTTTCTTTATTTTAACAGGAGCTTTGGCTGGGAGATTTGACTGGCAAGGAAGGTTGTTTTCTTGGTCTGAAACACTTTTTTTCAAACTGCAGTTTAAGTGTTTGCTGACATAAAGCTACTCTATATTTAAAAGGCCATTAATTTCCAACTTTAGGTTTTGTATATTTCTAAATCACTGTAGAGATGAGAAGTTCCCTACCTATTGATTTACTATTAAATCAGAACAACTAATTGAAATTGCCCCCACTTAGTGGCAGCTCTAACACTTTTTAGCTGGGGGACATGCCCATCACTTTGTGTTCCAGTGCGTACTTCTGCTCCAGGATGCTGCTGCGGTGCCAGGCTTGCTGGTTGTAAGGGTCCTGGCCACCCATAGTACAGGGGGGAATTAAGACTCAGACTTTGCCATAGCGTTCTTTACTATTCCAAAGTAAAAACTGCCCCTGCATCCACTTTAAATATTAATAGTGCCATCCAATATATCAAGATGACATAATTAGAAAAAACTGCTACTGCAATGGAAGTATAAAAACCTTTTTTGAAATATTTTAATTACCAATTCTTTTTCATAAATGAATTAAAGAGCACTTTGGAGGTTTTAGAAGAAATATATACAACAATTAAGGAAGATTTACAATAATTTTACCTGCCTATGCATAATCAAAATAGAAGACATTTAAAAAGAAACAGAAGTTAAATGCTGAATTTTAAAATAACCTTGACGTATTTTTTAGTACAATCCATTTTTAATTTTATGGCATTTATAATAGATGTTAGTTATCAAGTCTTATTAGCATAATAAAGAACTATAACCTGTAGCAGTCAGGAAACTAAATTACTGCCTTTACATTTAAGTATTACATTGACAAATACATTGACCTTTACATTATGTTATGCTTAAAGGTTAAAAAAATGCATTATTGTTGGTTTTATTGTCTTTTTATACACAAAGTTTCCTCTGAAAGGTCTATTGAAGGATAAAAGATTGACATAAATGGGAGGGGAGGATGATAAATTATTAATATCGTGGGACAACTTACACAGCAAGTCTTCCACAAGGTTAAGACTAGATATACCCACGGGAACAAGCAGAAAATGTAAGTGGAAATCAACTCTTTTGCCTTTCTGGGGATACTCACCTGAGAAAGGCATCTTGGGTAGTGTTATTTTTTTTAAGCTTTACTTTGCACTGACCACAGTCATAATTCATCTCTTTGGGGTTTTGGATACACATTTGTATGTTTCATTCATAAAAATTAATATAAATTTCTTACAGCTGCTTTTAAGAAAATTTCAAGTGGTAACTGGAAGGCCTACCAACATTGGGTGGCATCTAAAAGACAGGTAAAACACAGCGACCCACAAAGTTTTAGGGTCTCTAACGCAGGATTTACTGCCTAGCCCCTTTGATAATAATATAACAGAATAGAATAGTTCAGCTGAAAGGGACCTACAACAATCATCTAGTCCAACTGCCTGACCACTTCAGGGGCTAACAATATTATAATAACAATTACAGTCACTACATTATAGTTAAAATAACAATTACAGTCGTTGTAATATCTTGTAAAGCAAGTTTGAGTTTGAGAGCACTAACAGTTCACCAAGTCCAGCACACAGATTTGGTAACTCATCCTTAGGTATGGAAATTATCAGGATGAATTTGCCATCGGAGGAAATAAAACACCAAAAGTGGTTTACTCTTCATCTTGTGGGATAAAAACAAGTCTAATTTCTCATTCAGTTTAGGAATTTCTCTCATCTTTGTCTCTATATATTCCAGAGGCCCACTAGAATCACAAGGTTAGGGGTTTGGTTTTGCAGCTTTTATGCAGAAAGGCATGAGCTGGCCATGATACAAAAACCCCTTCCATTTCTATCCCAATTCGGTTTCAATGTCCTTGTGGCTGTAGCACCTGTACTCACAAGTACAGGGACAAATCTGCTGAAATTCCTTTTTCTATGGGTTTTCAACCAGCCCTTTTCTTTGGCTTGCAAGCAGTATGCTAACCTGGGTGTTTGCTGACTGATCCGTTAGGATGATGTTAAACTCACTGTGCATTTTTCACTGACTGTCTACAATGTGGCATATTGATTTTGCCTTTCCCTGGTTCACTTCTAAAACCTACACAGTCAAAACTGTTACTTATTTGAAGCTTTCGGCTTCTCCAGCCCTGTTCTGACAGATATCTGTGTTCTGACACCATCTGTTATCTTCATATTCCATCACTGAACCACAGGCTAGCACTTCTGCTGTGACAGCTTTTGAGGTGTAAAATACACTTCTCTTGACATCTGCCTCAGCTCATCCATCCTCCACTAAAAAAGGTCTGAAAATATTCTTGAGATATGTTACATTTTAATTTCTCTATAGGATCCTTCTTCACTAGAAGGATGCCAGCTTTCTGTGGTTTATTGTCTTCCGATTTCGAAAAGAGTTCATATTTTTTGCGTACAAACTCACAGTGCAGTAGGCAGGCGGGGAGCACCTGATATGCCAAATTAATGTTGCTTCCTCCTGTCTGCTGTCTGTAAAAGCACACAGAAACATGCACGTGTCCCTTATAGGTATAAGAGGGCTAGATATTCCAACTCTTTTAGACTGCAATGATACACTCCAGTTAAAGAAATCATCTGGTCTCCTAAAAGGAAATTACAAAGCAAGCTCATTAGATGAGTTACGGTCTTCTGGACTAGGAAATAGAAGCTAATCCCATCTGAGACTCCACCTCTGCACACAAGCAGTCCACCTCTATATCTCTACCTTTAAAGTTTTGATGACATTCACCTGATTTTCTCACAAAAGCATCACAAGTTGGTGAGTGCTGTAAAAGCACTTTGACAATTCAGGATCTAAGATGTAGATCATCCTCCAGCCTTTATCAACCACAAGGCAAAAAAGCTATTCTAGAGCAAGGCATGTCTTAAAATTATTACCTTACCAAAAAAACCCATGCACACTTCTAATCACAGGAGGTGAGGATTGTGCCCCTTTTCAAACTATACCTGACCATCCAAAATTCAACATAACCAAACATATGTAGAACATATTAGAATTAGGTGGCAGAAGTCATGAGTAATAACAACGTGAAAGAATACAAAAAAGAGGACCAAAAAAACCCCTCGGGTACTAACAATGTAGTAAAATAGAAAAAGAATCTGAGAAAAGTTATCCATCAAAATTATAAACAAGAAACATGGCTAGGAACTGGTGAGCTTCCATCTTCACTAAACACAAAGAGAATCCATATTACTCAATGGAGGAGTGATGTTACTTTCCAAATTTGAGTAATGCAACACAATGTCGAGTGGAGCACTCTTAAAACGTTCCAACAGACAAAACGACAAATCCAACAGGTTATTGTCATTCAGCTCAAGTCACTATCATGATTCATTTTTATAGGCTTCTTGTAGGTCCTCAAACACATTTAATCCATAAACAAGGTATCTGATAATATGCATCCACATCTTGCCAGAGACAGTCCTCACCAGTAATGCAGTTTGTAAGAAGTTTCGTATTAATAGGTATATTGATTTGCATCCCTCCCTTCATTGTTCCAGCTTCTCTCTCACCTCTTCTTTTTGAGTCTTCCATTACCCATTTTTCCTAGCCATACCTTTCAGCAATAAATTTGCACATACTTTAAGGAAAAAAAAAAAACCAACCTTTTTCTCCTAAGTTCCACATTTGTACTTTTTATTAATTCTTGTCAAATGTATATCTAAAGCTTGTGCCTGCCTAATACACTGTATGTATATTGTCGTTCTATCCAAATAAAGGCCTGCTCTGCATCAAGTGAAATAACTGGTTTATGCCTTTTATACAGCAGGTCCAGGGCTCTCATAATAGCATTTTCAAATAGTCTGCCTACAATAATTCCCAACTGATCTAGGTGCACATATCTAACTAAAGTACTTTCTAATTTATCTGCCAGCACACTGCCAAAAATCCCTCTATCAGCATTTATTCATGAAATAGACCTATATTATAAGCAGTTAGTCAAGCTGTCTCCTTTTTGGCTTTTATAAAAATCCTTACCTCCTTCCAAGGAAGGCGGCCTCCTCCATGAATGAACACAACAAATAAATCTATCAATGCAGTAGTTCAAATTTCTTTGAGTGTCTTGTAAAATGAAGATACAGGGATACTTAGGTCTGCTACCTTATTTATCTTACGATCCTTTTACAAGCATCCACGTAATACTTTATGATGTAACTGAGAATATTTTTCTCATATTTCTCAATGAGTGGACAGATACTTAAGACACTGTAATTATTTTAATTGCCATTTTGGGGGTTGTATTTCTCTGCAGCACATAATTCATAATAAAACTTGTGCAAAGTTATCTGTTACCTCTTATGAATTATTAGCTGCCTTGCCAGAAATTTTATATCAATAATATTTTTCTTAAAATTTCTTGCTAGAAGTCTGTCTGTACGAATACCCTGCTATAACTTTATGTATTTTTATTCAGTATATAAACGCTATTATACACATTTAATATTTATCTGTTTACAGAAATGCTTATGTCATTTTTTCATTTACGTAGAAGTTCTCAGTTACATATATAACCCCTTGAAAGGCACTTTTGTTTGCACACATACACACAATTTCTCAGATAAACATCATCGGGTTTTTGGCTTTATCATTTTGCAGTGATAGCTTTATCTCTAACTTTATGTCTAATTTCTTTAAAGAAAAAGAAAAAAAGAAAGAAGAAAAAAAAAAAAAGAAGCTATTTGCTTATGTTTTAATTCCAGGAATGAAAGGGCCTATGAGACAAGTCTTCTGCAGTTTTAGCAAGTTTTTTTTAATTTGTTTTGGTTTCGTCCTTTTACGAGGGGAAGCATCGCCAACAAAATTACCTATAATTACACTCTGCCAATACTCCATAGCATTTCTTTTTCTGAGATAAAATGACAACAGTTAAACTGACAGTCACAGAACTCTGCCCAGTCCCTGGGGGTAGCCCTAGTCCCATATCCTACAATCCAAAACCCTAACCGTGTCCTGTTGTTATACCTCTTAGCCTTTTCTGCTTTCCCCAAAAGGAACAAGCTCACCTCCCCCCAGCTTAGTGCTACCGCCTCTGCCCCATGAACCCCTAACGGCTGACCCTAAAAAGCCAGGCAACTGCACTGCAGTACCCCATGGGCCAGGCTCTCATGCGACACTCAACGCCTCTCCCCCACACCGCTTCCTATCCCATCCCCTCCCCACACGCTTTCTTCCTTCTCTCACCTCCTGTCTAATCCTTTCTGTTTGCGTCAGGATGTGTCCTTCCTGCCACCACCTTCATCATCATCACGGGAAATGAAATATCATCTTTGTCTCGTAATTCCCTTTTTCAGTTTTTTCCTTGCATATTACTGTTCGGAGTAGCACAAACCTTTAACAACTTTAGTATTGATATTATTCTTATCTTCCGTCCCCTTTGTCTTTTGGATCATTTTGCTCTTGAACTTAACAGTTTAGCAATCTGTACTTTGGCATGTTCTCACTTTCTGTGTTGAAGGAAACTGAATTTTTCATGCTCTTCCACTAGATCCAATTTCTCAAGGATTTAATCCTGTATTTTCTATTCTTTATGATGTACTGCTGTTCTTGATGTGTTTAAAAGGAAAAAAAAAAATATCCTGTTTTATATTTTCTGTTTCAAGACTGACTGTAATCTTCCTCAGGTCTTTATTCCTCAGCGTAGCTCATGACAGGTCTTGAAACACCGGCACCATATGTTCTCCCAGAGTAAGATCAGAAAGCTCTCTAGCTTGCTTTTTTTGTTGTTGTTGTTTTAAAGACTCTCCTTTCCACTCAAAATGGTGCAGTCATGAAATTGTATTACCATGTTTACCTGAACTGAGAATAAGAGTGGTAAAGATAAAAAACTTCATGCCCTCCTCTACCTATGAGCCCTGCAATTATTTTCTGTTGTAGAAAGGCATGAGTCTTGCCTTAATACTTAGCACACACTCCTCCTTCTGAAAAAATCCTCATACCTGTATTTTTTCTTTCACAATTTTCTACAGCCTTTTTCAAAATCTTTTCCTTTCTTTGTAGTCATATGGATTTATTTCGTAAAGCTACTACATTTACAGATCTTTATTCATATTTATGTTACAAATAAATATTTGACTTTTGCCTCCAATTTTAAACCTCCTACTCGGTGCTCTCAAGCTTCACCTGCTAAAAAGTTTAAAGATTTGACAAAAGCGGACCCCTCAAAATCCTCTCCAGCAATAGGGACTGTTCTGTCTTGTCCTCTCAGCACGCACCACTCCCTCCTGTGCTGGGCATTTTTGAGCTCCATGGAAGTTTCTTGGAGAACAATCCCCAGAGACAAGTGCCCACTGGTTCCATAAACAAGGAAAGACTTTTTGGAATTTCAGCATAATAAATAAATAAATAAAAGACATTTGCTTTTTCCACCATTCCATCCCTTTTCCATCCATCTTGGAGCACTGAGGGTAAATCACCACATGCCATGACAATGCCCCCAGCTAGCCTGGATTTGCACGGGTTCAGGACTGACCTAGGATTTAGAATAATGGGTGCCCAGTGACAAGAGTATTAATAAAGACAAGAGAACTGGGCTTAGGGTCAGCGTGAAAACTTCTTATTCTGTCTGTCATTTTGCATGTATTATGCTTTCAGAAACTTACCTTCATTAAGACTACCTCCTCCATATTAATAAGTGTGATAGCCTAGGCATTATATACATTAATAAGGACATATTCATGCTAGCAGTAGTAATTTAATGAGTATCCAAAGTACCAAACGTGTAAGATATACAGCTCTGGACTCAGAGTGGCTAAGCACGAACCGGGAAAATTCTTCGTGCATCTCAGTAAAAGACTGCCTCTCAAATTCTTGCCTTGACTTACTGCACTCTTTGAACGTAAGTTTATCAGTACTTCAACATACTTCACAGATAGTACTATGGAAAAATTCAGTGATCAGGCCTCTCCAGGAATAAAACATTGCAAGTTTTACCATGCTTACAAAACAACCTCTTTTCATAACAACAAATTAAAATCTCTAATTCTAATTTGCTGTAAGTTGTAACCCTGTGTTAAATTTAGCACAGAATTTTATCTGCACTGCTAGTAGACCTGAAGCCACTCAGAATAATACCTTTTTTTTACTAAAGGCTAGAAGAAAACCACAGACCATCCACCTTTAATTAGAGACCTATAAAAGCGTACTTTCACTACTGTCTTAACTGACAGATGTTCTTCCCTGAACACCACCGGGGATCAAAACTGTCCAGTTCTTGCAGGGCACGCTGTACTGGTACACATGACAGTTTGGCAAACCACAGGTGGATGTCAAACCTGTGAAGACATACGTAATGTCAAACTTCTGCAGCTACATTCAGCTCCCCTTCAACATCGCCAGGCTTTGCACTGGTTCACTTTGTGCACATCTCGCTGAAAGATCAGCGCATACCTGAGTATAGATACACCTATCTCACGCAAGGGAGAATAGCACAGAAACGCTGGACCTGGCAGAAGCCTCCGTCAGGGCTAGGTGGTCCGTGAAACCTCCACAGAGCACAGGTCAAGGCTCGGGCTGCTGACTCGGGTCTGGAAGCACGGTCGGTAGCCTGCGCTGCTGCCGGTGGCGAGGCAACCCACGCACAGGTGCTGCCAGCACCCCCCAGGACAGCATTCCCACGGCGGGGAAAGCACAGGCAGAGTCATCTTGCATCCAGCGTACAGACCAAAAAGGAACTAGAAAGGAGCTAGAAACAGATCCTGATCAGAGATACTGTGGGATAGCAAGAGCTGGGTAGGGAGGGTGGTCAAGCAATAATGCTTGAAAAAAGGAGGGCAAACATATGCTCCCTTGCCTTCACCTTTTGTAAAACTCATTAACTGCCTTTATCTCTTTCCCTCGGTTCTTTATTTTCCTCCAGCAAAGTCTTTGCACATATAAGGAGTTCCGTCAATTTTGTCTCGAAGAAAAGATCACAGCCCCTTAAACCCGAGAGCAGGATAACCATCCATCAAGACGAGGCACCTCAAAACCTCTCATAAACTGCAGTCTTGGAAAACCTGGGAAAGAAAATGCGTTCCTCCTTCCCAGCTCTAAGCCCAACACAGATGTCATGCTTGGTAAGATGATGCCTTCAGTTCCTTAAGACGATAAATCACTTTGGATTTACAGTGTGTCCTTGATGCTTAGGGATCCCAGAGTCCATATTACTGTAACATATTTGCAGGCTCTGGCAATAGAACAGTGTATTTGTAACCTTAAAACAGACAGCATTTTAGTGACATTTAGTGTCACCAAAATGAAAAATAATTGCTCACCACTGGCTATAAATTAAGTATGTTTATTTTGCCAAGGGCAACATTTACTAGAAATTGTAAATAGCAAGCAAGTCAGAAATCACGTAAATCATGATCCTAGCTAATTAAATTCTGCATCTAATGGACTAAATTTATTGACAACTCACTAAAATGAATTAAGAAATGCAGTAACTGCATTTGTTGAAAGTAATGAAGTGTTTTGGGGGGTTTGGGGGGAGTCAGTTTTGGCGTTCTTTTGCAAACACTTAGAAGGTTATTATAAAATTGCTCTGGGCCACACTGTTAACATACAACAGCCAATTACTATTCTTTAATCAGAGAAGACATTCCTATTTATTGGAAAATAACTTACTCGGGCTATTGTTTCCAATTTTTTTCCTGCCTAAAAAAGAAGACACTAAATATTGAAACCTAGGAAGGCAACAGAGAGATGTTAGAGAGATACATGTGCCAATTTACTTTCTATTAACTTTCCTCAGTCATTTCAGTTTTTTCATCCTGTATTTGGAATGAATTAATGTAAACATCTTCATTATTAAACTGACTAATAGTCTTCACAGTGGGGGAATGCGTGTGTTCAGACCTGAGCTGAGATTTGCCATATGGTTAGCAGATCATATTTTATCTATTTTATCTTTACTTGCAACGCACACTAAATTTTGACCAACCCATCCATTGACTGCTTTAAGTATTAAGTCCAGGAACAGAAGCCACAGATAACAGATATTCGGGCAAGAAAAAGCATATAAAGCAGAAGCCTGAAGAAGGACGCACTTTAATGAAATCAAAGGAAGAAGCTCCACCGTTCTGTGGTAAAGGATAACGATACAGGCAGGGATTAAACAGCAAATGAAGAATAAGATAAGAATAAAAAGAGCATTAAAGGAAGAAAAACGTGCAGCTGACTCAGAGCAATGTGTTATTGACAGCTATACTGGGACAAAAAAAATTGGTATTTTATGGCACACACAAAAGGGCATTACTAAAACAGCTAGGATGATAAATGCAGGAACTGGAAATAACGCATAACACAATGGAGAATATATGAGCAAAAAAAGCAACTGGAAGTTCCCAAGGAAACAAGGGGATGTTTCTGAGGTTAACAACAGGTGAAGAAAAAGGAGATACATCACTAGCATCTGTGCTAATTAGCAAGTTTGAGGATTTGTATCGGACTTTGAGGTGGCCTCCACCTCAACAGCAAAGGAGCAAACAGATTAGCAGCTAATTATCTGAATAGACTTTTATATTAACAGTGATGGTCAGCACAGGAATTGTGTATATCTGCCTTTAACAAAGCTATACACTTGAATAACAACCGTGCCCTTCATTCCCACATATTTCCTGCACAGTAGGATGATAAATTCTCTGGGAATTTTTTCTACTGTGTGTGCCTGCAAATGCTGAGCATGACTGATTTCTTCTCTCAGGTGTATTTTTTTATTTCAGCACACTTGCCTCCATTTGATATGATTTTTAGATCACATTTAAATTACTTGGTACTTCTCTGTAAAAGCAATCATCAAATACTGTAATTCATTGACAATATTTATCTTCATCAGCCCAAATTGAAGGTGTAAGTCTAAAACATTGCCTTTAACAGTGTACGATACCAGACTTATCTTTCTGGTCTGCCTCCTAAATGTTGAGCTCCACCATAAAAACTTTTTATATTTTATTATTCTTACGTGCATTTATAACTTCTTCTTTACTAAAGTTTCTTCTTTAATGAAGATGTTCCTGCAATAACATCTTAAATTAATATGCCCTAAGTCCTGAAAGCAGAAACACTTCATGTCATCCTAAAGCTTTTCCCCAAGAACCCTTTTCACAATATTCAGCAAGGGGAAATGCCAAGGGTGGAAGAGGAAGCCGAGAGCTGGACTCCATGGAACCCAGCAGCAGAGACTCTGGCCTCAACCCAGAGCTGTGTGACAGGCAGCAGGCACCTCGCTATCTGAACACACATCTGTGGTCACCAGCCACAATCGTTTACAGACTCCGAGAGTAACAACAACAACAAGAAAAAGATTATAATAAAACATTTATGACTCCTAAAAGAACTAATCTGTATTCAGTTGTAGCATGTATTTATAGCTTACAGCCACATATACTTCATTTCAGGTCCCCAGGGCCATTTTTCTGTTTATATTCTGTTATCCCAGTGAATACCAGCAGAAAATGCAATTCAGTTACCAAAAAGCTTCCCAATGACTATTTTAAATCTGTCATACATTTCTTCTGACAAAAACAAATGAGAACCCTAAAGAAACCTATGGGTTAAGCAAGCTAACTATTCCCTTCAGACGCACAATAAGTGAAAAATCAGTTGAACTATCTCAGACAGCGCAAATTTGGCTTTAAATCATTGTTGATCAAATCAGAGAAACGGAACCTGATCTCCCTTCTTGAACCTTCCTACACTGCAAGTAGGCTTAAGCAGTTGGTTCATGAAGTTCACGAAGTAGAACTGCTTTTCATTCTCCTCCTTGAGACAGGCCATATGAAAGTGTTGACATAATAAAAGCAAAATATTTTTTAAACTGTGAAGTATTAAAGAATTAACACTGCAGTCTGTGACAAAAATACTAGGGGATGTTGTCTCACTCTACACTGATTATCAGAGCCACTATTGCATGCCTTACCTATCCATCTTCCAGACCAATTATATACTTAGTAAAATAATTTCAGTTATTCAAAAACTAAATGAAATCCCAAGTAAATTTAAGAGAAAGATATTTGGATCATTGATGTTTCTTTTAAAAGCCATACATAACAACATGTAAAAATCAGGGAAGATGCTTAACAAACTAGGAAATTGTTTCCATTTTGGATGTATGTACTGATCTGTAGTGCCCTGCCTCAGACTGCAGACAGCAGTGCCTGGGGATGCACAAAAGTTTTTGGATGGTGCTCTAAAGGTTTTCTAAATGCCTTACTCAAGCAAGCTTTCCCTTCTGTCTTTCCTTGAGAACAAAAACCAGAAAGTAAATAAAAAGAGATGACGAGAATACAAAATCTTTAAAGTCCTTCTTGTTATTCCCAATGAAACCATCACATACACAAAACTGAAGTATTAAGCAGGAGCTGTTAGCATGCATTTATGATTTTTAAATATTAGAATTTTGACTAAAAGAGTGCTGGAGAAAAAAAAGCCAATTAAGTGCAACACAAATTCTTTACTTCTTTTTGCAATATTTTATCACATAATCTTTCATTCATAGGTAACAAGTTTTCTGCCCAGCTATAGCTCCTACATGGCTATATGCTACGTATAGAACCAGAATCACAAGCTATTCTATATAGGGATATACTGCATGCAAGCCAAAAATTAGTTCAGAACACACACACATTGAAAACTCAGCCATTTACTGCTTGGATTAGAGAAGTTACAACTTATTATCAAATACCATATACAAGGATCCTTTAGCTTCACTTGTAGCTACTGGGTAAGACACAGCTGCCCCACGTGTTCTTTCACCCTGACATGGCAGAATGACAAGGCATTTGGCAAGCCACAAGCAGAGGAGAGCAGTGGCTAAAGTGCAGGTGGCAAAGGGCTATGAAGTCTGAGAGACATTACGTCATGCAGGAGGTAATAGCAGTAGCAAATGAACAAACTCAATATGATTAGAAAACAGTTATAAACGCCATACTATTTAGAAGCTAAAAATATCCGTATGCACCACCACGAGATAAAAGCAAGAACTGGGGAATGAATACATACGTACACACACTCTATAAATGTGATGATTTTTAGTGGAAAAATCTTTACTTCCAAACCCTAGACCCCAGTAGAATTACACAACTTCCTCAGAGTCTCAAGAAAAAGAGTCATAAGTTCAAGGGGGAACAGGTAGAAATTAGAGAACATATTTTACTTGCTGGTACCACAGTCAGCAGATATAAGCCATACACAGCCAAATGGATCAGCTTAAAATACTGCATCATTCAAAATCCTCAGCCCCGAGAGGACTTTTCTTGGAGAGAAATCAGAAGAATGAAATCAGATTAACTTATCAAATTCTTAAAACACATGAATTTCCTTTGACCCATTTAACTCCAGAAAAGGCCTGACACTTTGTACAACCCCTGAGGCAAGATCTTGCATTCTCTTCTTTCAAAATTTAAAATAAAACATTCTTTTCGTATTAGTTATTATTATAAATGTATCATGCCTTACCATGATAACCAGTGCAAACAGAAAACGCTCTTAAACTAAGCCGATGCTAACCCATGATTCTCAGAAGCATACACAAAGGTTGGAAGTTGTAAAGGTTCTAAAGTAGTAAGATGCTCAAATCTCACTGAACTACATGGGAGTTTGGCACCCAATTCCTCTAGATTGCTTTGAAAAGTCCATGTTGAACTGCTAATAATAAATAGAAAATCTAGTTTAAAAACAATCAAGCTGTCCAGAAGTATTTTACAAACAGAAAGGAATTATATTTGACAAGTTCATCTCAAATAATTCCACAACTTCCACTCAACTCTGCACACCCTATAAATAAAAGGCAAGATCAGACTTTTCAAACAGCTTAACATATGGTATACCTTTCCATGACAAATCAAAGAGAGATCAGTTTTTCTAAACCCTTGTATCTTTGCTGTACAGTGTAGTCCCCTGGGTTACAGAAACTCCTGTCACTGAGTTTTCCATTATTTACATATTAGCAAGATACAAGTTAACCTAGCCATTATAGCTGTGAAAAAATTATTATTACTATAACTGAATTTTATGTTTCCAAATGATAAAAATGTATTAAGGCAATACTTATAGAAGATAAGCAAATTTGGTTCTTTAATTCCTGAACTTTGTTTCTGAAGAGAGATTGTTTAAAATATTCAGAGCGCTTCACAGTAATTTCCAGTCCCCACAGAAATAAGAATTCCTAGCAGAGCTTCCAACTGACTTTTCATGCAAAGCTATTTAATTTTGTTATCAAAATATAAAAATTAAAGACATTAACAACATCTGATTTAAATAATAATCTGGCATATATGATTGCTTTTCTAGATTTCATTTTGAAATCATTTCACACAGCAATGTGCAAAACAAAGTAAAACGATGGGACATGTCACTTTAAAAGATATTAGTAAACATGTATAATGCTAGAAATTTCCTCCGTATTGCTTTGAAAGATAAAAGGTGGTTACGTCCTTTGTTTAGTAAACTAAACATAGTAGGAAGTTTCCCTGCAAGACCCCTGCATACTTTTCCTGCAAAATTGTGGAAAGAAACACTCTGCTCCTGCAGCTGGATCCCAAAGGCGCTCCAGACATATCTGTGGGCAACTCAGACATGAACGTCAGGGAAACTGGGGAAGGAACACCCGCCACAGACACGGGGGCAACAGCAGCAAAGGAATAAGCAGAGCTTTGCAGGATTACTGGACTATAGCAGGGACCCCATTCGCAGCTCATCTACTATTATACCTACATAAGGGAAGTCTAAAATACCATCAATAGATTTCTATGGCATTTAAAAATCTACTTCATGCAGATGTGACTACCACCCAGCAGAAAGGCCAGGAGTTGTGGAACAATGATTTAAAACTTCTAGCTATTATTCCACAGCAGTCTTAATAGAAGAATTCTATTCTATAACAACTCTCATGTTATTCAAAATTAAAAGCAGTTTCTATCCATTATCATCTGAAAAATGACACTGAAAATATGCAAGAGAAGAGCTACGGGGAAACTTTTTTTCTAAGCAGGTACAACAGTCACCATTTTTGGCTTATAATTGTTTGCTTGCATGCTTCCATCTCATATCCCTGTACTGAGAAAAGGTTTTGACATTGTCCACTTCTAGGCAGAGGTTCCCTGCTGCAGGGGGTGGCCATCAGCCAGCAGCAGCTAGAACTGACTTCATAGATACATGAGATCTCTGGCAGAGTATCGGACCTCAACCTCAACAGACTGTGCTTTCCAATCATAGAGGCTCCCCAGAAAGTTTAATGCAGCCCGTTGGTCCATGAGCGCCTGGATGGCGTAAGCAGCAGGAACGCCACTGATACTGCTCTAGCAAAACCACCACCAAGCAATATTTTTTTATATCAGCACTTTGAGATAGATTAGCAAGCAAAACTGCAAGCCTCTCAGGTAGGATGAATTTCTTTTACATAAAATATACCTAAGGAATTGTATCGAATAACACCTCTTGTCTAGAAGTAACTACCTAGCTGATAATAGTACACAAAGGTTGGGATGATCCTCATGCCTTTAATAGGTTATTACACATTTTCCACTGGTATCTGGCACATTAATTTACATCTTTGCTGTTCCATTTTTCTTCTACTTTGCCTCTCACTCTTTCACTTACACTTTTAGCAGTCCAGGGACAGAGACCAAGTCGTCATCAGAAACACGCAAGTAGTCTTCTGCAGCCTAATCACCCCCCTTCAAACTCTAGTTAGTTTTCACATTACTTAATGTTGTAGCAACCGTGTCGTAATACAGCACAGGCAAACAGCTCCAGTAAAACAAGCTCCAGTGGAACAGTCAAAATTTCAGAACTTAACCAACTGATGAACAACACAGTATCCCCAAGTGAAAAGACCTCCCCAACAGTCCATCAGCAAAAAAAAATAATTTATTGCAGTGATAAGCTTTTTGTCCCTTGCATCTCACACAAACAAGTTTGAAAAGAATGAAAGAAGCTGAAGGACAGTGAAAGAAATAGTGTGTCAGGCTTTACGTTTTACTGAAAACTCTTAAAATCAGTCTTGTCATTATTCACTATGTTGTCAGACATACAATATTTTCTCCAGATGCAGTGTACTGCTAAGTCATCTTCAAATCACATTTTAGTACACTCATCTGACCAACAAGAGAGAGGGAGAGAAGTATATTTACCTGGGACTCAAATATTCCAAGTTATATCAAATTGTTATCAGTTCTGCCCATGCAAGTAAAACCATTTTCCTTAGATCCCATCAAATAAAGTTTCAGACCTCAGGTTCACGGCCTTTTTGGGTTTTAAGCTGCACAGTTCTATACTAGGTCAATAAAAACAGCTGAAGGAAAAAACTATTTCTACGTCACTTCTAAAATTATAAAAAAACCCTCACTATTAAAATTTAGCATGCACTCTCCAAAACAAAATTATAAATGGCAGCACAAAGTGGGAATTCTCAGTTACTCCAAAGTCAGAGGAAGCGGTAGAAAGTGATTCACAGATTTCTGAGAAAACCCAAAATTCTTCCCCCACGCCATTCTGCTCAATGAATTTGAACAGGCATACTTTGAGATCACTGTCAGTCTGGAGGTAATAGTGTTAGCTTTGTACAAAAACATGTTCCTCAGACCTGGTGTTCAGATTCTTCTCTTTGCATCTCTGTGTGGAAAGACTTTGCTGTCAAAGTTACTAAGTACTTCTTTCAGCGCTCATTTCCTAAACGCAGAACCTTCTCCACTCGGAATAAGATCCCCAAGTGGTCAATACCATGAAGCAGTCAGAATCTCCTTTTTTGACCCTTCGTCCCCAGAAAAAAAAGGAGCACGGTTCAGACTTTGAAAGGATGGGAACAGGTGTTCCCATCTGAACAACCACAGTGCAGCTATTTGTTCTCCGAGATCAGAGAACAAAAAGTACTTTTAAAACTTCAACCGGTAGTTCTCTGGAGAGAACAGACTGCTTTCTGAAGAATAAATTAAGCATTCAATTAAACTCTACAACAGGTAAGTACTGTTCTTATCCTTTCGGGGAAATGTGTTCATTGCTATTATTACAATCCCCTGCAAATAACTCCAAGAAGTCACATCAAACTGAGAAATTCTCTTGCTCAATAAAAATGTTCAACATACATAACACATAGATTTAAGAAGTGAGGAAAAAATGAAACAAGTACTTCAGTTATTTTGCAAAATATTAAAAGATGCCAAATATTGGCACTATATCAGACACTGTTCCAACTAACCCAACTGCAGGGCTAGGTCAGCGGATACCTCCATTTCTGTAAAGATCCATATGTGCATCAGGGCTTCCCATCCCATTTCTGATTCTCTACTTCCCAGAATCAGAGATACATAGATACAAGTACTGAGGTATTTCTAAATGCAAAATAATCTTAAAAATATAGCATTAAAGAATCGATTTGACTCCATTGATGGAGCATTTAATTTAGGTTAAAAGACTATGTTTATGAAATAGCTTCAGGATTTATTGTTTTTAGCATGATTAAGTTATCAACTACAGTTTAGCTTGCAGGAATTTAAGCAGAGAGGTTACTTAACAATAACTTTCAAACTGCCAAAAGCTGCTATAGGTTCAGTAAGGTTCATACGCTATATACATATGAGCGTGACCTAAACAAATAAATAAAGAGATACTGCTTCCAGACCCCTGAGCTTATTACTAAAATTAATTGAGCAATATTGACTTGGATATTTTAATCATCTAGAACAGTTAAAGGCAACAGTAGCCTCTGAAGATATAAATATTCCTTTTACTTTCTAGTAAAACAGTGACCACAGTGATTTAATTAGGCAGCACATGCATCTCTAGTTTCAATGCATTTTAAGTAAATATTATGCTGGACAGTAGCTACCATGTTGAAGTCCTCCAAGCTTGACAAGGCAAAACAAAAAGAGTAAACCAAAGCAGTGAACCAATTTTTAAGTTTTTTACCTGATTTAGTAAAACTATATTTGGACAACCCTGTAAGGATGGAAGAAGAAACAAGAACACCAGAATTTGTGCCTAAGCATAATTTGGAAAAAATCTTTCATATATTAATAGAAAAAAATGTTATATCACGATACCATGAAATAAACTTTCAACTCTTGAGCAGCAATAGCTGCAAGTTTCCACTGAACACCTACTGTTCATTGCTGTGTATTTCAGACTATTTTTCTTTGCTTCTAAACCTAAAGATGCTGTGGCCTTTAACACTGTTAATTACCTTTTTAGGTCCAAGTCCTCTTGAACTGAAATGCTCTTTTAATAAGATCCCATATAGTGTTTTCATACAAGCAAATCATTATTACATTATTATCGTGACCCTTTTCACTGTTAAAACAAAGACTTGCAATCAAGAACAGATGCAAGAGTAAACAACAAATAATTTATAGTAAGTTGCTCTCAATGAAAGCAAACAACATTTCAGAACACCAAGCAAACAACAAACAAGAAAGCATAGCCACTTGGGTAGAATTATTAGAATGAGTAAACACTACTTGTGTAAGCATTACAAGATCGTATCCACAAAGCACATTTATTATCAGTCTAAATTTAACAGGGCAGACATGATGCAAAGAAAAAAATAAGTATAGGCATATGTATGTGTATATATAATGTACACATAACGAATATACACACAGCTTTTTCTCTGAATAGAGCCCCTACTTTCTTGACCTACCAGTGTGCTATGATCAATCTAACAAGAGAGAGTATACTGCTGAAACAGTATCTTAAATCACAATCAGAGCATTATTTTCCTAGTTGCAGTTACCAGCATCTCTGAAATGTGTAAAAACCTGTAAAACAAAGACATGCGATAGCAGGTGAGAATGGCTTCCAGCTTAGTACAGCTCTTGAAGCAGTGCTACTAGATTTGCCGTTGGGATGTTGGTAATTGGTTGATCCTGCAGGAACCTCTTTAAGTTGTTCTCTGTTGGAAATCACTTACATCCAGTACCAGGATGGGAAATACTGCTAATTGGCTATGTCTATTCAGAGAATCTGAGCTGGAGTTGGCAGCCAAAGTAACTGGCAACAAGAATACTGTTCGTTTCAACACTTCCTAAGCTTTCCATCCAGGAAATGTTAGAGAGGAATGTGTACAAGTATCATTTCAGGATTTTCAGAACACACATTTTACTTCTGTAGTCAATGAAAAAGATGTCACGCCGATTTTCCACAACTTGTTTGGCATTACCAGAGTTTCTTGTGATTTCTTCCAGTGTAAATCCATCACTCAGACCCTTTTTCTGCAAATAATAAGCTGAAGGGTAAGCTATTACATGCCTTGGCAAAGTTTTTTTGCCTTTCAGTGATCAAAGATCCATCGCCTGGTTGGTGCACTGGAAAGCTGTACTTGTACTTCTGCACAGACCTCTGCGTCTACGCAGGTGGCTGTAGCACCTACAGCCTGAGCCAGGCAGGCCTAGTCCCAAAGCCACATCCCTACAAATTCCAGGGCTTCTCAGCAGAGCTAGCTTGGGCACCCTGCCTCAGTAACACAGCTGCCTAATTTCTGGAACAAAGCTTTTTTTGTTTCGGTTTGGTTTTTTTGAGGAAATACACATCCGTATGAACTTACTCATGTAACTATAACTTAGAGAAAGAGAGAGTGACAGATGGTTACAAAACTAGAAGAATATGATCAGGAAGAAAGTGCTTTCTTGAGATACAGGTTCTTAGACAGAACTGCTGAGGCAGAATATAAGGTATGAATAATTTTAAACTATCTTTGCCTCCCAGGAGCCTGGTTTTATATGACAGAGTATGCCTGTGGTACAAGACTGTGACTGCCACAGCTGAAGTGCTGCATTTAATATAGTTACTTCAGACACCAAAACCTCTGAATTCACAGCAGCTTGGATTTCAGTGCAGCCCAGCATGGGTACGAGAGAGTTGTACAGCCATGCAGGACCCCATATCCACTGCTTCTCTGGGAGCCCTGAGCTACTGCAAGTACATCAAGCTGGGCTGGGAAACACAGCACAAACAGAGTTTAAAGGCTAAAGCAGAACTGTGAGGTCTGCCTGAAATTATAGCTGACCACAAGAGTCGTCTGACCTCAGCCATGCACATCCCCAGCACCCAAACCTGCTTCCCAGGTGAATTCTCTGTCCCTGGACAACTGCAGCCACTTGCCACCACCAAAAGTCATGCAACAGCTTGATTAGCAGCAAGAACCTGGCCACAGAAGCTGCATTTAGGATGTCAAGATTAAGGTGATTTCAGTGGGAGTCTACTGAAATCGTGAATTTAATCACAACCATTAAGCCAGTAAAATTACATGTCAGTAGGTGTGATAATTGTCAGATGGAGAGGGGGGGGAAGGAAAGAGAGAGCATAGATAAAAATTACAGCTTGGGCGTTCTGCTAGAATGATAAAAATACGTGGGATGGAACTGAGAAATGAGCTCCAAAGATGACCTAGGCGAAGAGAAATGTATGAAGAATGTAACTCCATATGACTTGAAGACTTGGCAGCTAATTTTCAAGATTAGATAAACTGTCTTTGAACAATGATTTTTTTTTTTTTTTTTAAATCTTATTAAGGAATGATATTGTGGCAGTGATTAACTCTCAAGATTATTACACATTTACATGGAAAGTGCTCCAAGTACTATACTTCAGTCTTTCAGTATAAAACTCTTTAGATAGGTATGTATACTCAGATAAACAGGTAAGTCGTGATCACCTGTGCAGATCATACATGGAATGCTACAGCACATATTGGTTTAGAAAGTGTCCCTCAGCTGGCAATACACAAGGTAAAACACATACACACAGGCTGCAAAGTTTGAAAGCAAGCTATTTGAAAGACCTTTCATACAGTCACACAGGTTTAGAAAGGGACAAACATTTAAAAGTATAAATGCCATGTTAACAGACTCACAGACTGCAGAATAGCCTCTTTGGATCAGAAAATACATCGCTTGGAAAAAAAAAAAAATCAGCGTTGGTTGTGGCATTGCAACTGCTTTTATTCTGTGCAAGCCTTCAAAGTTCCTATACACCCACATCTTCAGAAACAGTCTCAAACCTCAAAACATTGGAGCATAACAGAAAGCTATATATGGAGAAGCTTTTGTTTATGTGTGAAATTACATAAAGATGATAAAAAGAAGTTAGAGAAGAAGATTGCCAAGGTGAAAAGCAGGCATACCAAATAACAAGATAATCCACTTCATTTCTGGTGTTTGTCATATTCATGAATTTCAAGCCAGTTCAGAAAATTAAATGTATGATTGCCCAGTCCAAGAGTCGCCTTTCTTGTTTTCTCCTACGTTAATCACTTCAGTTAATCTGTTTACACACATGGCCTGTTAGGACAAACGTAGTTGCTGCAAACTGAAAATTTAGGTCCCATGCCTATATCACTTAACCTGTGAAAACAAGAACAAATTAGATGCCAAGCTTGCCTTTTTTTTTTGTTTTTTTTTAAATTCAGGGCGGGGGGGACAGTGTTTATTGGGGGTTTCGGGTTTGGGTTTTTTTCCCCCCTCTAACTGCAGAGACAAACATCTTGCTCCATTATGCTTGCTCACTGATCCCGCGATTCCTGCATTTGTTGCTGTATAGGGAGATACTCTGAGTTAACCCTGGATACAGGAAAGAGTTGAAACATCATGATCAAAAGTGTAAACTCTCCGAGTAGAACTGCTGGCTTCTTTATGAAAGGACACTGGAGGTATAAGTAGTGTTATATTCTTTTAAAAAAAAAAAAGTTAATAGGCTCAAACCCTACTCCAGAAGAAAACTTAATTCAAATGCCCGAGCTCCCAGAGGGCACAGGGTTAAAAACCCCACTCTACACCTCACATTCAGGCAGCTCATAATTCAGCAGACACACCTTGGATTACCACGCACTTGTCCCAAATAAAGCGTTCATGTTCTGCTCCTGGAAACACCACCAAAACCAAGAGAGTCTCCAGAAATTTAGCCCAGTCACATAAGTATTGGCACGTTACTTTCCGAAACGGGACATGAGAGACCCCAATGATTTCCACTAACAGGTAAGTGCTAGTATATCACAAAACTATAGGCCTGCCAGTAAAAAAAAAAGAGACAGCACAGATCTTTTACTTCACACGTTTGATACCTAATCTTTTTTGCCTGTTGAGATGATAAAAGTTGAAAAATATTTCTGCTGTTTGTGCTTGAATCTCTTATTCAAGTTTCTGCCCTGGCAGGTGGCTGCAGCCTGTCCATACCCAAGGAAACTGAACCGCAGTTATCCCATCAGATGTCTCGCGACGGTCTGAGGTCATCGGTTCCTGCGCACTCCTGCTCTTGTTCTCAGCTGAAACACAAAGCTTCCAGTGGGCAACTGTTTTAACCCCTTCTGGACAGAAGAGTTCAAACGACTCTTCCACTTAATTCACAAGCTTCTATCAGACACGCCATCAAGAGGACTTGTTCAATCAAGAGAAAATCCCAGTAAACTCAAGTACTTTAAAATGTCTTATTTTTATTGCAGTTTATA